>NW_022111369.1:64619679-64621092 GCF_000313985.2 Echinops telfairi | reverse complement strand
TATAACCAATATTTTCCATCTTAACCATTTTTTTTTTCCTGCGCCTGTACCTCGGCGGCCCAGGCGCGGGCACTACCGCCCGCCCCTAGGGCCCCCGAGCCTGCTCTACCCCTGCGTTCTGGCCGCCGGGAGCAGAGGGCTCCGGGCGGGCAAAGCTCGAGGGGACGAGCCCACCCCGGCCGCCCCCCGCGGGCCCACCGTGCGCCCTCCCGCGCGCAGGGCCGCAGGCGAGCGACACTCACCGTCCGTGCCGGGGCCGAGCAGAGAGAGCGACGCGCTGCGCGGCCCGCGAAGGTCTAGCTCGCGGGGCGGAGCAGCTGTGCATCAGCAGCCAATCCCCAGGCAGGCTGGGACGTCCAGCCAATCGCAGTGAGGCCCTGCGGGCTATAGGACCGGCCATTGGCTGCCCGCGGTCCGGCCCGCCCTGGCCTGGGCCTTGTGGGTCTGGCTCTGGCTGTGGCGGGAAGACTGAGAGATCCTGTGCTAAGCTTCCTTCTGGGACCTAGTGGACTCGCAGCTGGATTCTGCACGCGCCTTATCAGGCGTGGCCTTCTTGGCCTTAGTTCTTGCCGGCTGACTTCCGGGACTCTCTTAGGGAGGCGGGGGACAGGGAAGAGCATCTTTGTAGCTACACCAGGACTGGGCCACGACCCTGAGAGTCCATATCCTAAAAAAACGACCTAGTCAATAGTCTGCCCTCCCTCCCTTTCCGCTGAACAGGGGCTGCATCTCACTCAGCACACCCTTCTGCCACCTGGCACACCAACTTTGTTTCTTTAAGCGCCCGATCCATTCATTTAGGATCCCCAAGGTACAAGGGAGGACCCCTGGTGGCTTAGTGTCTGTGTTGGGCCGCTAACTTGAAAGGGGAGCAGTTCGAAACCACCAGGCACTCCGCGGGAGAAAGACAAGGCTTTCTTTCCCGTAAAGAGTCACAGTGTCAGAAACCCACAGGTTTACCCTGCTCGGTAGGGTCCCTAAGTTGGCACCCTCTCCACGGCAGGGAGCTGAGGTGTCTGGGGCTTAGCCAGGGCCTGAGCATGTATCACTATAAACTTTGCCTGGGTAACAGACTCAACCACTCACTGCAATAAAACCAAAATATATGTTCTAAGTGCTTCCCATCTAATCATCAGAATATCTTTTATTACCACCCCCACCCCCAGTTATAGGTGGGGAACAGACATGTTGAGTAATTCATCCAGCATCACGAAGTCCCAAGTGGTGGTCGGGGGCCCTTGGAGTTGGGTCTGACCCCCCCAGTCCCGCACCAGCCTCATGTTCTTATGTTCAAGCCCATTGTTGCAGCCACGTTGTCAATCCATGGCATCAAGGGCCTTCCTCGTTCTCACCTACCCATTTCCAAACAGGATGTCCTTTTCCAGGAACGGGACTCTCCTGACAACATGTCCA
>NW_022111369.1:64602242-64618961 GCF_000313985.2 Echinops telfairi | reverse complement strand
CCACTCCGCACTCCCCCCATCATTCACTATGGTAAGATTTTTTGTTCTGATGATGCCTTACACCTGATCCCTTCGACACCTCGTGGTTGCATAGGCTGGTGCTGGCTGTACTTCTTCCAAGGCAGATTTGCTTGTTCTCCCGGCAGTTGGTAATATTCTTATAGTGGAAGTATATTAGGACCCCTGGTGGCTAATGTTTAGTATTGGGCTGGGAACTGCAAGATCAGGCGTTCCAAACCACCAATCTATCCTCAGTAGAAAGAAGGGGCTTTCTGCTCCTGTAAAGAGTTCATTCCTGGAAAGCCACAGGGGCAGTTTCTCCCCTGCCCTAGAGTGCCACTGTGACTCGATGTGCCATTGACTCGATGAAAGTGAGCGGTGTATGGGTTTCTCGGATCACACTAACATTTGGATGTCTTAGAAAAACAGAAATGTATGGTCTCCGACTTCTGGGGGGTTGCGTCTGCATTTAGGATATCTGCAGGGACGTGCTCTCTTCCAAAGCCCTAGAAGGAAGATCCTTCCCTGTCTCTCTCAGTGTCTGGTAGGCAGCCTCAGGCATTCTTTAGCCTGCAGCTACTGCATAGCTCCATCTCTATGAGCCCTTTTCCCCCAACCTCTGTGTCGTTTTTCTTAGGGCCCCCAGTCAGATCAGATCAGGACTCACCCAGATCATTATGACTCATAGCAAGTCCGTAGGATGGAGTAGAGCTGTCCTTTCGGCTTTCCAAGTCTGTAAATCTTTAAGAGAGCCGAAAGCCTCATCTTTCTCCTTCAGAGTGGCAGGTGGGTTTGAACTGCTGACCTTGCAGATAGCAGCCCATTGTTCAATCCACTACTCTGCCAGGTGGACTCTTAACTGGGATCAAACCTGCCTCTTTCTCTACCTCCTCCCAGCCTCTAAACACCTACGGGAGGCCTTCAGAAAGTTCGCGAAAGAATCAAAGGAAAAGATCATGGCAATGTCTCATGAATATTGTGCAGCCCCTTCATAGTCAGAACCCACCTGCAGCCCTGGTGGCGGAGTGGTTACAAATTGAGCTGCTAACCACAAAGTCAGCAGGAAGCCACCAGCTGCTCCTGGGGAGAAAGACGGGGCTTTATATTCCTGTAAAGAGTTCCAGTCTCAGAAACCCACAGGGCCAGTTAGTTCTACCTTGTCCTGTAGGGTCACTATGAGTTAGCATCGACTTGATGACAGTGAACTTTTTGGTTTGGGGGGGTACCACAGGTACATGATGCTTGGCTATTAAGTGTCAGGTGGTTCAAACTCATGCAGCAGCTGAGCTGAAGAAAGGCCTGGTGACCTGTTGTGTTTCCATAAAGATGACAGCCTAGAAAACCCAATGGGGCAGCTCTATTTTGTCACATAGGTTGGTTATGCATCAAAATAGACTGCATAGTACTCAACAATAACAATTAAAGAATAAACAAGCACATTTTTATCTGTCTGTAAGCAATTCCAAGAACAGGATACTAGGATAAAGTGTAGTGTTTTTCAAGATATGCCTGTCACTGAAACCCAAAGCAGAAATTAGAACGATCTTACTGCAGGAAGAAAATGTGCTATTTGATACCCCCATAGACCTGATCAGGACAATACTGTCTCCCAGGGTTCTGGCAATGGTTCGACCCCAAGGAGGAGGGAGTTCGGGGTGTGGAGCTGGTCACCTGCGATCATGGGAGGCGTCCACAGAGGCGCCGTGACTGCTTGTATGCTGTCAAGTTGATTTTCAGTTCATGGTAACCCCAGGTGAGAATAACTTTTTAAAAAATGCAAATTCACTGCCGTGAAGTCAATTCTTCCTCCTGGCGACCCTGTAGGGCAGAGGAGAACTGCCCTGTGGGTGTCTGAGGCTGCAGATCCTTGTGTGAGCAGAAAGCCTCCTCTTTCTCCTGTTCTGCAACCTAATCAATCGGAATGTCTAGGTAGAGGAGCCAGGGATCTGTAGTTTCACCAGATCCCCAGGTGCTTCCAAAGATCAGCCAAGTTGGGAAGGTGAAGGGATCCCCAGCGTCTCCCTGTAAAAGGGTCACACCTCCCAGGAGGCGTCATTACAGTGTGACCTGATTGACAGGTTGGCCTCCACCCCTACACAAGTGCAAGTTGGCATAAAATCTGTTATATTTCACAAACATATTTTGCCTACTACCCCTCTTTAGGAAAAAGAAATTACTAAGCATCTTCCTGGGGAATTAAAACGTGTTGTACTTTTTGTCAGAATCCAGAATAAAGTATAGGTATTTGCATTTGCAGCCCCCTCCCCTATTGATCCATTACCCCCATGGGTGCCATCACCCACTTTGAGAAAGGAGAAGGGTTCAGAAAGCCATTGCATAAGTGGAGGAGGCAATATAGCTGCCCCTGCCCCAACACCATTTGTACTATGCACAGCAACTGCTCTGCGAAAATGACAGGATATTGTGAAATTTAAGTAAGCTGACAAGGTGAAGGAGGCATGTTTTGGTTAGATAGCTACCTATTAAGAGCATTGTGTAAGCATTAATTCATTTCTAATGATAGACTAGGGGGAAAATGTTTACTTTAGAGCAAAAGTGGCTCATCTAAGTGGATAACGAACCTAGTATTTAAAAGCAGCCTTTTTTAAGTTGGATACATATTTATATCTATAAATCTATATTTCTTTACTAATCGACTTACAGCCAGCACCTACCTCTCTGGCTGTTTAATATTGATTCTAAGGATATAATGTGATTTGGATACCCAGGCAGAGTTGGATTGATGAGGCTTACACAATTTTGGTGTTGTTGTCATGTGTAGTCAAGTTGGTTCCAACTCTAGTGCCCCTGTGTACAACAGAAAAAAACACTGCCCTGTCAGAGTAAACCAGCCTCTAACAACTGCAGGGTCCGTAGGCGCGACTGTATGGTGGTAATACAGTATACAAAGATTAAAGTAAAGTCATAGAAGATAGGAGAGATAGGCGAGAAGATAAAATAAAGGACTCAGACATATTTCATAGTAGCATGCTCACCTCAGCCCTTCTTGGTGGTCCACTTGGAGGTGGGAGAAGAGAGGAGGAGAGAGCGCAAGTATATTTCTAATCAAGGCTTATGTACACTTAGGGGTGTGCAAGCACCTCTGATTACACCATAATGGGAAGGGGTGGTACTATAGGCAATACAAGCAACGGGAAGGGAACAATCTAAGGGTGAACACGCAATAGGAAGAGGAGGGGCTAGGGGTACACATGTGACAAGATGGGCGGATCCTAGATTCAAAGTGGCAGCCTAACCTTGGTCATCCTTGAGTTGGCTTGACCTTGTCTCTGGGCTCTCCTTCAGGGGAACAATCCACTATCCTAATCAGCAGGGAGTGGGCCCCACCTAGGGTGGGACAGACAATAGGGTCTGACTACTCTAGATGTCTGATAACCCTCAGGGAGATAGCCTCTAAGCAGCTGACCTCCCATCATGCACTAGCAAACAGCCTCCGAGGTTTGGCCTATATTATGGTGGGGGACACTGGGGAAAAACCCTTTCTGTATCCTGCACCATCCTCACAAATTATACCATGTTTGAGCCTTTTGTTGCACCCACTGTGCCAAGCCATCTCATTGAAGGCCTTCCTCTTGTTTGCTGACCCTCTTTACCAAGCATGATGTTCTTTTTCAGGGACTGGTCTCTCCTGATCATTTGTCCAAAGCATGTGAGATGAAGACTTCCATCATTGCTTCTAAGAGCATTCTGCCTGCACTTCTTCCAAGACAGATTTATTTGTTTTTCTGGCAGTCCATGGCACTGTCAATATTCTTCACCAGCACCATAACTCAATGCATCAATTCTTATATCTTCCTTTTTTTTTTTTGATTGTCCAACTTCCACATGCGCCTGAGGCGATTGAAAATTCCATGGCTTGGGTTGTGTTCACCTTACTCCTCAAAGTGACATCCTTTCCCTTTTGCACTTTAAATAGAGTTCTTGTGCAGCAGATTTGCCCAAAGCAATGTCTTGGATATCTTAACTGCTACTTCCAAGAGCATTGCTAGTGGATCCAAGGAAAAGGAAATTCTCCAGTTATCACGATGTTAGTTAGCTATTGGTCCAATTGTGAGGATTTGGGCTTTCTTGGCACTGAGTTGTAATCCACACTGAAGTCTGTAGTCTGTGATTTTCAGCATCAAGTGCTTCAAGTCCTCCTCACTTTGAGCAAGCAAGGTTGTGTCATCTGCATATTGCAGGTTGTTAAGGAGTCTCCCTCCATTTCTGGTGTCACGATCTCCTTCATATAGACCAGCTTCCCAGATTGTCATCTCAGCATGCAGATTGAATAAGTGTGGCGAGAGGATGCAACTCCAACATGTACTTTTCCTAAATTTAAGTCACTCTGTATTACTGTGTTCTCTTTGAAGGATTGCCTCTTGATCCATGCACAGGTTCCCCATGAACACAACTTGGGCAGTCCTTCTTAAACAAAACAAAAACCCAGATTATTATATTACATTAAAAAAAAGCAGCACACCCCTTGACTCCATTTTCAGCCCAACAATAGACAGATCTATAAGGGAACGATAACACTAGGGAGAGATGCACACCTCAGAAGCATCCAGAACTATTTGCAATAAAAAGAAGCCCTTGTGACAGAGTGGGTTAGGTGCTGGGCTAACTACAAGGTCAGCACTCCATGGGAGAAAGATGAGATTTTCTGTTCATACAAAGACTTTTAGCTCTGGAAAACCTGAATTGGGATTCACTTGATGGCAGTGGTGGGCTGAGATTGTAAGATTGATTTGGCGGCAGAGAGAAAGAAAGAAGGCAAAGATAGAAAACCATTTCAAAGGTTTATTTCAGAGCTCCTGGGTGAGGTTCATGGGCCCTTAAGTCAGAGCCAGAGAAGTCAGGCTGCCCGGGAGGGAGGGGAGTGCAGAGAAAGAGACAGGAGCATCCTGAGCTCCTAGGAGAGGTTCACGGATCCGCAGATGGGAGCCCCCCTGCAAGGTCATGCTGCCTGGGAGGAAGAGGAAGGGTTTTATAGTACTGGTCTAGGGTAGGGATAGTTTGGGGAATTTTCCTTGTGGTTTGGCTGTTCTGCAAGGTGGGCATTTAGAACTCAGTCACAATGCAACAATGCCATCAGAGCTGCCATCCATCTGTGTCAGGGTTTCAAAGGCCATCATCAGGAGTTGTGCACCATTGAACACTGTCATCAGGGTATTGCTCCACTTGCCTGCCCTACCAGTTCCCATTTCTGCCTAACAGAGATCAAAATGGAAGCATTTACCCAAGGACTAGGTTGGTAGGAGGATTGGGAAAGAGGGAGGCAGGCAAACAGAAAACACAAGGAGGAGGTGGATAAGGGATGTTTTGTAGGGATTGCAACCAAAGATATGAAACAAAATGAGTATGAACTGTTGGATGGAAAACTGATCTGCTCTTTAAACTTTCACCTTGTTCACATTGATAAACAAATAAGTTTTAAAAGTTTTATAAGGAGGGAAAAAGAAGTAATTTTTCATGATATTTTCACATGCACATAGACCAGCGGTTCTCAACTTGGGGGTCACAAACCCTTTGGGGGTCAAATGATCCTTTCACAGGGGCTGTTTCCAATGGTCTTAGGAACTGAGACACTGCTCCCCTATCAGTCTCCAGGCAGGTCCACCCACCTGCAGATACACCCACATATGGGTCACCACAACAAGGAACCATATTAAAGGGTTATGGCATTACGGAGGTTAAGAACCACTCACACAGACAAATGAACACAGTGCTAGAATCCTTCCCAAAGCCTGAGGGGGTCCACACAAATACAGTTCCTGGAACTTCAAGGTGCCTTCAATAGTGGAGCATGTTGTTGTGGTCTACTATGCAGTTGGCCCCTGTGGACAATGGGACATGCTATCCGGTCCAGCACCATCCCATAATCATTTGAAGAGTGGACCACTGGATTCCAGAGTGTTCTTATTGGTTAGTTTAGTTCTTTCAATCTGCTCTGACTTGTCTGGACGGTTCTTCTCAGCCACATAGCAACTTGTAGGCTTTCACTGGATGGGCAGTAGCTCGATTTCAAGTCTTCTGCCTGGAAGTGAGGATTCCATGCAACCACCAACGGAGAAAACGCTGGCTATTTTGTGTGTGAGCTTGGCCTGGCTATGGTTACCAGAGGTTTTGCTAAACACTAGAGTAGTGGCCGTTACTTCTGGGCCTGCCACCACATTCAGGGTTATAGTCCTTGTGCTATATATATTAATTCACCTCCCTGGAGTGAGTAAGGAGCCTAGGGGGTATATTGGGTTATGTAAGTTGAGCAAGGTGAGCAGTCCAAAACCACCAGCCCTCTGAGGGAAAAGATGCGACTCTCTGCTTCCATAAGGAGTCACAGTCTAGGAAGCCCACAGGGGCAGTTCTACTCTATCCTATAGAATTGCTGAGTCGAAATCAACTTGATGGCAGTAAGTTTGGCTTGGAATAAGTGAGAAGGAGCTTAGTGGTGCCATGGTTACAGCACTCACTGTTACTGAAAGGCTAGCAGCTCCAATCCATTAGCGGCTCCTTGGGAGAGAGAGGTGGCCATTGGCTTCCATGAAGATTTTGGCCTTAGAAACCTTTTGGGACAGTTGTACTCTGACCTGTGGAGTCTCTAGGAGTCAGGATCAACTTGACCATGATGGGCTTGTGCTTTGAGACTGAGTGAAGTAACCAAGTTAAGCTCTAAAGGCAACGAGAGCAAACTGGCCTCTAAAAAGTTCAATGACTATGTAGACCCTTTATTATTATTTTTTTTGACTACATAGATCTTTACAGTGTTGGCCCCAGGACATACAGATGCACACCAGCTAATTGATTCGGGAAATTTGAATTATCAATCTGAAGCTATTTTCTTCAGGATGGCCAAGAACAGACTCATTTGTTGGAATTCTAAGCGAGCAAGACTTTTGTTCTAGAAACATTCATGACGAAGTGCAACCATTGTTGCTTTGGGCACTTTCTCATGATCTAAACACCATTTTTCCAACACCAGAAACTCCTGAGTCTGGAGAGCTGTTTTCCTTCAATTTAATGAAGCGAATATGCTTTCCTTTAAATCGGTGGTTCTCAACCTGTGGGTCGAGACCCCTTTGGGTCAAACAATCCTTTCATGGGGGTCACCCTATTCATAACAGTAGCAAAATGACAGTTATGCAGTAGCAACGAAAATAATCTTATGGTTGGGGGTGGGGGGTCACCACAACATGAGAAACTGTATGGAAAGGCCCCGGCATTAGGAAGGTTGAGAACCGCTGCCTTAAATCGATGAGCAATGCCAGTCAGGGTCTTTGAGTGGTTCTCAAGCTGCAAATGGAGTTCCATTTACTCTGAGTGTCTCTTTAAGCAATTCCAGAGGAGAGGCATGGTACTCCGGGAAGACTCTGAGAGAAAAGTGGATTTTCAAATACGCAAATGAAGTTTTGACTGTCCAGAAGGTGTTTATACTGTAGTAATGAGGGGCAGAAAGTGTTTGAGTACCTGAATTAATAATAACCTCAACTTCCTGCTCAGTCCTCTTGACCTCATTAACCTGTCTACAGGTGCCTACAGCAAAGTTATATACAGACTTCCCCCTCTCCCCACCCCATCTGAAAGTAGAGCATTTGTAGTAAAACTTTCATGAGCTGAACTGGCGTAAAGGGAAGAAACTAGTCCCATTAATTTATAGGGGGAAATTTTTTTTAATCGTTTTATTACAGGCTCATACAGCTCTTATCACAATCCATACATACATCAATTGTGTAAAGCACATTTGTACATACATTGCCCTCATCATTTTCAAAACATTTCCTCTCCACCTAAACCCCTGGCATCAGGTCCTCATTTTTCCCCTCTCTCCCCGCTCCCCCCTTCCTCATGAGCCCTTGATAATTTATAAATTATTATTTTGTCATATCTTGCCCTGTCCGACGTCTCCCCCCACCCACTTTTCTGTTGTCTGTCCCCCAGGGAGGAGGTCACATATAGTTCCTTGTCATCGGTTCCCTCTTTCCAATCCACTCTCCCTCTACCCTCCTAGTACCACCACTCACACCACTGGTCCTGAAGGGATCATCTGCCCTGGATTCCCTGTGTTTCCAGTTCCTATCTGTACCAGTGTACATCCTCTGGTCTAGCCAGACTTGCAAGGTAGAATTTGGATCATGATAATGGGAGCGGGGAGGAAGCATTTAGGAACTAGAGGAAAGTTGTGTTTTTCATCGTTGCTACCTCGCACCCTAGCTGGCTCGTCTCCCAGGGGGAATTTTTTTTTAGAGAATTCCTAGACCCAGAAAATAACCCACCAAGTCATGTCAACACACAGAACCCACCATACTACTAATCTGTCATGCTCACAGACACCGTTCACAGCTATGGTGGCCAGATGCTGAGCTGCGGCTTGTAGTTCGCCCAGGGAAGGGGCGTGGCCAGGCCGCCCGCTGCTCAGGGTGTCTGCTGCCTCTTAATGGCTCTCTGCAGAACAACCGCTGAATGTGAGTTTTGCTTTCCACCTTTCTCTCTACAAGTGCAAATCCTCTGTGGATTTCTTTCAGTTCATAAAGACTGGTAGTGATTGAGATCTTTCGTAAAAGTGAAGTGGCAGTAAAGGGAATTTTCTAAAAGTGGAGAAACACCTGTATTTAAAAGCATTCTATGACGGAACAGTTCCAGCCGACCCAAGAGTGAGAAAGGACTGGAACCTCCATGTTCCTGGTTGATCAAGCTTCAGCAATGAGCAACAGTTTGTCAGTCTCGTTGAATGGTTCACTACATTTCCTTTTGCTCAAGTACATTCAAGCCAATCCCGGCACTGTGTCTTTTTAACCACAGGCAATGTAGTGCACCCTCTACTTCAAACAGACATAAGGGGAAAAGAAACCATCATGACCAAGCTGTTATCCATCCTGCCTCACACTGATTGCTCCTATTCCGGCTCTTGGCACCACCCCTTGTGCGTCAGAACTATGCTCCTGAGAGTTTCCTATGGCAGACTCTTCAGAAGCACCCCATCAAACACCCTCCCGTGCCCCAAGGCACCTCTGGGGGAAACTTGCACCTACTACCTCTTGGTTAACAGCCACGCACACTTGTTATTTACACTTCTCAGGGACTACTAATCCTCTGATGTTGTTGTTGTTATTGCTATTGTCAGGTACAGCTGAGTCAACCCCTACGTACAACAGAATGAAATACCACCGAGTCCTGCACCGTCTGACAATGGTTCTGTTTGAGCCCTTGTGGCAGTCACTGTGTCAATGCATCTTGTCCAGGGCCTTTCTCTTTTACTCTGCCCCTCTACTTCACCAAGCATGATGCCTGTGGGGGACCAGCCTCCACAACTGAATGGGTCGAGGGGCTGTTGTGTAATTGAGGGGTACATTAAAGAGACATGAGACAAGGCTGGCCAGGGCTCACCTCTTCCATGTTGACCCGGAACCAGAATGAGACCATAATGTAGTCTCTCATAGGCTTATGTAATCTCGGGTATGCACGCCACGGTAAGCACATACGTAACAAGAAGGAGATGTTTTAGAGACATACACGTAACAGGAGGGGGACGAGCTAGGGGTGTACATGCAATAGGAAGGGGAGGTACTAGAGGCATACATGTGACAGGAAGGTACATATGCAACAAGATGGGTGTGGGCTCTAGAGTCAAGATGGCAGCCTAACCTTAGTCGTCCCTGAGTTGGCTTGACCTTGATGTCTTTGAGCAATTCTCCAGGGAAAAAATCTATGATCCTTATCAGAAGCAGTGGGCTGTACTTAGGGTTAGATCTGACTGCTTTGGATGGCAAATAACCTTTAGGCAGATAGCCTTCAACAGTTGACCTTCAAAAGTATAGGGAGTGACCATGTGTTTGCAAATTGCACCTTAAATTTGGAATTATTATGGGGGGATATTGAGAGGAATGACTTTTACTTAGGAGAATGTGACTGGAATTCATCTCCAACTTATGAGTGTGAGGTTTCCTCCACGGAGCTCTGGCCTTCCAGACTCCTTAATGTACGGCAGTTAAGAATTTGTCCATAAATACTCTCTTCCTGGTTTTCAGTTTCCCACAGGTGTCCTTGTCCAGGGACTGGTCTCGCCTGACAACATAGCCAAAGTTCATGAGACGAAGTCTTGCCTTCCTTGCCTCTAGGAAGCATTCTGGTTATTTTTCTTCCAAGACAGATTTGTTTGTTCTTTTGGCATCACACGGTATTTTCTATATTCTTCTCCAGCACCTTAACTCAAATTCATCTATTCTTCAGTCTTCTTTATTCAATGGCCAACTTTTACATGCATCTGAGGTGACTGGAAATACCATAGCATGGGACAGTGCACCTATCCTCAAGGTAACATCATTATTCTCCAACACTTGAAGGAGTGTTAGTGAGACAGACGAGCACTAGCCACTGTAAGGCCATCTTATTGACTGCTCAATGACCTTCCCCTCCCATCTTGGAAAGTCCCACTAGTGATTGATTTTAGAATGTACTCTTATGTTCTTAAGATCCGAACATTATAATTAATAACACTGCTCCTTTTGATGTTGTAACCAGGATGCTACTATTCTTATTTTATTAACCAGGAAGTTATAATCAACGCTGTACCCTGTAATGCTCACTAACTCTAAAGAATAATAACATTAATTTTGCTTTCTGCTCTGCCCATGCTTGCTTAAGTCCTAGACCAATCATAAATGAGTTTTTGCTATTAAAGATGGACTGAAATGTCCACTCAGAACTGCAATCAAAGAATCACTTTTATATTCTAGCACTTTTATAACTGAATAAAGACTCCTCTAAGTTATCAAGGTACTATAGTGACTGTCATTTATTTGAACCCACAACACTGTACCCATTCCAAAGAAAGGCAACCCAACAGCATGTTCCAAGTATAGAATAATAACATTGACATCATATGTAAATGGAAGTTTGATGAGGATCATCCGACAATGTTTGCAACAATACACTGATGGGGAGCTGCCAGAGGTTCAGGATAGATTCAGAAAAGGGCCTGGAACAAGGGACATCATTGCTTATGTCAAATGAATCTTGACTCAAAACACAGAATACCAGAAAGATGTTTACTTTTATTTTATTGACTGTATAAAAGCTGTTGACTGTGTGAATCATAACCAACTACAGATCACTTTGAGAAGAGTGGGAATTCTAGAGCACTGCATTGTGCTCATGCACATTTCCTCTACATCATCTTTTTACAGTTAGTTTTCTCATTAGGATCCAAATCTGGCTATGTCTTTGTGGTAGTTACATAATCTGGTGTCAATTTGGGACTTGAGAGGATTAAGAGTGAAGGGGTGGAGTCTAGTCTGTCAATCTGGTGATAGCAAATGAGGCCTCTATGTGGGCATGGCTTCCTGAGAATTCTGGTAAATCCTGATTTTCCTCATTGGAGGCAGGAGACACTTTCTCTCTATGCTGACTTCCTGCGAGACATCCCTGAGGACAAGCCAGATGGACCCACCCTGATGCAGCCCTGGGAACTGGAGCAGCCATGCTGAGACCCCTGCCAGCGCTGAGATGCTGACAATGTCACTGGATCCAAGGACTTTCTACCCACTGGCCTGTGATCATCCTGCACTCAGTGTCATTGCATGTGTTTTGTGAGTCAGAAGAGGGCTTTATAGATTGGTATTGGGCATATGGGCTGATATCAGACTTACAGACTTGTTCTGGACTGGACTGGGATGCTTTCTCAATGTATAATTAGCCTTTATATAAAACACTCTCTTATACACATATGCGTTTCTATGGATTTGTTTCTCTAGTCCACCCAGACCAACAGTCGGTAAGTCATTTTTATTCCATAACAATCCTCTTCACTTCTCCTGACCACTGATTGGTTGTCAAAATAGGGCTTGTTCTGTAAAGTGACCTACTTTCTGCATTTGTCATATTGTTTTCTCTTAGTGACATTTAACCGTTTTTACCTTCTGTATTTCCTATAAACTGGCGTCATAGGATTCCAGTTGGATTTTCTGAACAAGCAAACATCATACTTCCTAGTGCATTACATCATGAGGCATAGCATGTCCATGTGTCCCACATTTAAGGAGCCCTAGTGGTGTAGTGGGCGTACTAATTGGACTGTTAATGTAAGGTGACCAGATTTTAATATTGGTAAAGCGGGACAAAAAGCGGGACACCATTGATAAAACTCATATCCTGGCGAAATAGCCACATGGCAGCCGAAAACTGTATACCCTAGTTTGTCATGCATTCTAAAGGCGGGACGTCTGGTCACCTTATATAAATGACAAGGTCAGTAGTATGAAACCACCAGCCACTTTGCTAGAGAAAAATGAGGCCATCTGCTCCTATAGATATTTACAATCTTGGAAACCCAAGGGACCATTCTACTCTGTTCTATAGGTTTGCTATGGGTCAGATTTGACTGTGAGTTTTTGGGTAGGTCCCACATTTCGGGGTGCTCAGTATTCTGAATAGCCTAGTGGTGTCCCTATCAGCCCTTCCTTAAAAAGTTAGGAACTCTTCCTACTGAATGGCTTTAACTTCTATTTCTGTTCATTGCTTACACATTTTATTTGAATATCCATTGCTGTCAGGTGCATTTGGACTCAGAGTGACCCAACAGAACAGAATAGAACTGCTCCCTGGAGTTTCCGAAAGCTATAATTCTTACAGAAGCAGATTGTCCCATCTTTGCCCCATAGTTACTGGTGCGTTCAATTTGCCTACCCTTTGAATAGCAGCTGAGCAGCGAAGCACTGTGCATGGGCACTGAATGATGTAATGTGGCTTTTCTAGTCAAAGTCTCTCACTCCCACCAAATGGCCTTTCCCTGCAGGTGTCTGGTAGGAAGGTGGGGGAAGATACTGATATGGATTTATTTGTGAGTAACTGCAAACAGGATCCCCCGGAGTGCCAACCTGCTGTGCATAAAATGAACCCTCTGAGAAGTAGGAGGCGGGGTCTCATTGCCCGCAAGAGCTAGCAGTGGAGTGTGTCCCCTGGACCCGAGATCCCCTCGCAGCGAACATTCTGGATCCAGAAAAGCAGCAGCACAACCAAGAGCTGGCGCCCAGAACAGAGAGGTGGACTTCCCAACACTCAGAGCAAGTCAAGCCGAGTGCTTTTTCACAGGAGGCTGGCTTGCAGAGTGGCACCTAATCCTGGGAGCTGGGTTCGCTGACCTGGGCTCCACAAGGATTTAGTGGGTCAGCGCCTCTAGGAGGAAAGCAGCCTCATCTGCAACCCCAAGAAACTCCTCCGGCTTCCAGAATGGTGGTGGAATGGAGTGCTTAATGCAGGTGACCTCATGGCAGCTGGGGAAGAAAGCGCTGCTGTGTGGGCACCTCCCATCAGGTTGGGCGGTGCCAACGGTTTGCACCGGACAGGTTGGCAGTTGGAGCCTTCTGGTGGTATGGCCAGAGAGCAGTCTGGAGATCTGCTCGTGGGAAGACCACAGCCCAGTGCTGCCCTGCAGCTCAAGGGGCCATCACAAGGTGGGGTTGCCTTGATGACCATACATTTGGTTCTTGGCAGGAGCACACCAGAGCTCTTACTCTACAATAAAACCACAGTCTTTTTCTATGTGTCGTTCCAAACTGCTGACCTTGTGGTTAACAGTCCAATTTGTAACCCACTTACAGCTCATGTCTCCCTAATTCACTGCCGTCTCCGCCCAGCCCTTGGGTTTGAGATGCTGATGATTTAAGAGAGGCAGGGATCATCAGTCCCTTGCAGGGCAGCCTAATGGACAAGAATAGAGTCATACAGGACTAGACTCCTCGCAGGGCTATGTCTTGGTTGGGAAAATATGGCCTCTGACTACCCATTGTTAGTACATCTCTGGGCAACTTGTGCCTCCCAAGCTCTGGAATATGACTCTATATGCCACGGAGCTAATTTCCCCTGTGGTTCCCCGTGGACGCAGTGTTAATTCTCATCCATCGCCTCAGATCCTGCACAGCTGCTCCCCACTGGGCCCCAGAGACTCCCACTGCATGATTTGTGTCTTCTCATCAGGTAACACTGTTCCTCCTCCATTAGGGTCTGGAGTACCCCTTTGCATTTGAAGTATCAATTAGCATTGTTCTCGTACATTCTACATTTGAGAGGCTCCTTTCCTCAGGGGGAATGCATTTCCAATATTTTATTAAAGCCCCCTAATGCTTGCCATTTTGAGCATAACATTTGTTTAGTTGGTTTTCCATAAAAGTGATGATCTTTTTTTTGGGTTGTTGTTGGTAATTTCTCTTGCCTTATTTATTGAATTTTAAATAGCTTTGCTGAGTTCACTGATTCACAGAGGGGAAAATACAGATGCTTAGCAGAAGAGCTAGACTTGCAGATCTCCTTGTCAATTGGATTTCTTGCAGAACAGAGAAGTCTAAACTTCCATCTCTGAGCATTTTTCTGCCTGAGCACTTAGGAAGAGGGGGACGGGAATCAGGTTGTTGTTTTTGGGTTTGTTTGTTTTTTGGGAATCAGGTTTGTGGGAGCATACCAGGAATTCCCAGATGGCTCTGAATGAATGCAGCCCACTGTATGCCCGTGAAGCTCTGTGCTCTGCCAGCATCCGGCCTGCAGGAAGGGCATGGCAAAGGGCAGGGCCGGGCTGTCCTGCAGGGCCCGGCAGGGAACGGAAATCATGTGCAGCCTGCATTGAGATTCTTCAAGCTGCTGCCAATGCCCTGGCACGGTCACCTCCAGGCAGAAACCTGGCCTTGAGAATATTTTAATATGAACTCAAAGTGCCAATGAGGGCCAGAAATGTCATGTATAGGAGTGAAGACAGCTGGGTGAGAGACGGCAGTGAATTAGGGAGACATGGGTTGTAGTAGGTTATGAGATGGGCTGCTAACCACAAGGCCAGCAGTTCAGAACCACCAGCTGCTCCTCAGAACGGTGAAGGTGTTTGCTCTCCTAAAGATTTACATGATAAAGAACACGATCAATGGAGGAAAGATGGAAGCTGTCAAGGATTTCATCTTGTGTGGATCCCGTCAATGCTCATGAAAGCAGCAGTCAGGAGATCAAGTGACGCATTGCACTGGGTAAATCGCGACACAGGACCTCCTTAGAGTCTTATAGAGCAAGGCTGTTACTTTGACTACGGTGAGCCAAACCCAAGCCATGGTATTTTGAATCATTTCACATGCATGTGAAAATTGGATCCTGAATAAGTGAAAAGACTGACGAATGGATGCATTTGAATTACGACGCTGGAGAATATTGAAAGTACCATGGATTGCCAAAAGAACAAACAAATCTGTCTTGGAATTAATACAACAAGAATGCTTCAAAGAAGTAATGCTTTAAGGATGGTAAGACATCATCCCATGGACTTTGGACATGTTTTCACTTGAGACCAGTCCTTGGAGAAGGACACGGGTGGTCAAGTAGAAGATGGAAGGAGAAAGGACCTTGACAAGATGGATTGGCCCAGTGGCTGCAATTATGGGCTCCATGACCTGACGTCAATGACCGACCTATAACCCCACCCCCAGCCCAGGGACAAGCAACAGGAACATGGGCGAAGGGAGACCGCAGATGGTGTAAGATATGATAATAATAACAATAATTTATCATTTACCAGGGGTCTACGAGGGTGCGAGGGTGGAGGAGGGAGAGGGACCAAAAAGGAGCTGACACCAAGGGCTGAAGCAGAAAGAAAATGTTTTGAAAGTGATGATGGCAACATATGTACAAAAGTGTTTAATACAATTGATGTATGAATTGTTATAGGAGAGCAACAAATGTACAAATGTGCTTGACACAATGGATGGATGTATGGATTGTGATAAGGGTTGTATGAGCCCCCAATAAAATGATTTGAAAAAGTAAATGATTTACTACTAAAAAAAATAATCATGGGCTCAATGACAGCTCACACGTACGAACCACGGTGAGGCTGGCGCCGGACGGGGCCTTGTTTTGTTCCGCTGTGCCCAGGGCAGCTATGAGTCGGAACGAACTCCATGCAGACGGCATGTAACAACAAAGACTGACTGCGTTGGTGGCCCCAAAGGGGCAGCTGGACGCCGCCCTAGTTAGTAGGAGTCAGAATCGACAGTGGGTTTGGTCCCTACTGAAGGAATTCTTGGGAGGAACAAATGGTTAAGCATGTGTCTACCAGACAAAAGGCTGGCCGTTTGAATTCACTCGGAGATGCCCCAGAAGAAAGGCCCGGTCCTGCGCTTCTGCAAGGGCGCCACTTGAACATCCTACCGAGTGACGCTGCTGGCAGCGGTAGGGTTGTCATGCATTGAAATGGACTCAGTGGCAACTGCAATTTTCTGTTTTATTTCCCCCAGTCTCCTTGACGATGGTGTACACCCTCAGACACCTCCTGGATGTTACCTGACTTGCTCAGGTCTTTGATGTTACCTGATCTACTGCTTGTGTGGATGTTCACATGAAATTTTCAGATTTCAAACATTGATTTTAAAGCAAATGGGTTTGTTTTTTTAAACACAGCTTGGGGCTTGTCCCGTAGGGGACACAGTACTTTAATACCACCACACAACATATCAGAGTGTCTATTTTTCAGATCAAGATGAGTCAATCGCTGGTTTGCTGATGCTGTCTGTGAGCAGCGGCTCCAGCCACAGACCTGCCAGGGATAAACTAGCTCGGTTCTGGCTGGTAACCAGAGGCTGGACTTCCGCAGTTGTGTGCCAGGTGTCAAATGGAGCTCTGGATGGATGAATATGGATCCGGACAGAGCCATAAGCCAGAGCCCCTGCTCTATTGATCAAGGGCCAGCTGTGA
>NW_022111369.1:64600537-64601675 GCF_000313985.2 Echinops telfairi | reverse complement strand
TTTTCTCTCCACTTAAACCCCCGACATTAGGTCCTCATTTTTCCCCTCCCTCCCCACTCCCCCCTCCTTCATGAACCCTTGATAGTTTATAAATTGTTATTTTATCATATCTTGCCCGGACAATGCATTCTTTTAAGGGCTAGCAAAGTGTATTTATAACATTAACCTGAACTTAAAAGAAATTAGAATAGAGTGTCAAGAGACATTTTAGGCTTAAAGTAAGTCTTAAAGTAATACATTCTGGCTCTAAAAAAGGCTATATGAGTGTATACACGAGACTCTGATCCTTCTAGTTCTGGCTCTGCCTGCAACGGTGTCTTAATCATTTAACTCCTCATGGCTGCAGACTGGTGCAATAAGAGGTCTCTAATACTCAATTATTCTACAGCTTACCTCCCTTTTATTTTTTTAACTTTTTCTTCTGAACTGGGTGCAGGCTTACCAAGCAAATCCGCTTTCTATTCAACAATTCATGTACTCTTCGTTTCATGTCCCTGATCATACCCACCGATCAATGGAACAAACACCATTGATCTCGTTTCCTTCTGGTTTTCCACTGCTGTTCCTCCTCCTTTCCTAACCCTGCCTGTCTTCTGAACTTTGTCTCTGGGTGAGTGCTGCCCAGCTGATCTCAAATGGTTCCTTACAGGGATCGACTTATAACGTGATTACTCACTAATGTTACTGTTCCCTTTATAGATGTACCCGGACTTTGGCTGAAAATTAAGTTATGGAGATGCGTTCAGTTCCTGGCCTGCAGGATGATCAAGGGCCACCATCTCAGGGGCTCCTCCGGTCTCTTTCTAACCAGTGAGTCTAACCTTTTTTTAAAAAACTTGAGTTTTCCTATACATTGCTCTCTCATTCTATGCAAGATTTCCTAAAGCAATCAGATCAGTGGATAGTGGTAGCTGGGTACCATCTGGTTGCGGTCTTGGTGGTGGAAGCTGAGGTTTAAGTGGGCAACTCATGCATTGGTCTTATTGTTTCCATGCATCTTTGATTTTTTCCCCCCTCACTCTTCTTCACTCTGGATGGGAAGAGACCAATCGATGCATCTATTGAGCTTACATTTCAATTCAAAGGGGAAAAAAGATGTCAATGTCTCTGTTATTACCTTTGAATACTCATCATTCTA
>NW_022111369.1:64597095-64599758 GCF_000313985.2 Echinops telfairi | reverse complement strand
TTGGGCAGCACTGGGTTGGGATGTTTTCTTGATGCACACTTAAGCTTTATATAAAACTCTCTCTTATACATGAGTTGTTGTGGATTTTTTTCTCTAGTGCCTAGACTAATACAGTCACCAAAACGGCTAAAGTTAAAAAGCTTGATAATATGAAATGTCGGGAGCAACTGGAACAATTGGAATGCTGGGGATGGGAGGATAAATTAGTTGGCCACTTAGCAAATCTGTTTCACATATCTGCCAAATCATATGCGTATCATGTGACCCAACAACTTTATGCCTAGATATATGCTCAGTGGAAAGATGTGTATAAGGACACCAAAGACACAGATAAGAACATTCAAAGTAGCATTTTTGGCAACAAATAACCTCAAGCTAGAAACAATCTAAATATCCATCACTGATCGTGTTAGTCTGGGTTGACTAGAGAAACAAATTCATAGACACTCATGTGTATAAGACAAAGCTTTATATAAAGAGCAATTGTATATTCAGAAAATATCAAAGCCCAGTCCAGATCAAGTCCATAAGTCTGATATTAGCCCACATGTCCAATACCAGTCTATAAATTCCTCTTCGGGCTCATGCAATACATGCAGTGATGCCAAATTCAGGAAGATCACAGACCGGTGGGTGGAACATCTTGTGGATCCAGTAGAAGCATCTTAGGGCTGGTGTGGGTCTCCACATGGCTCCTCCAGTTCCAGGGCTCTGGCTCCATCAGTGTAACTTCATCTGGCTTGTCAACAGGAATATCTCCCATGGAGAGTGTGGCCTCCAGTGAACTATTTATCTCTTTTGCACCTCCAAATAAGGTCGACAAGTTGCAGACCTGATTGACAGGCTAAATTCCACCGCATTCACTCTTAATATTCTCAAATTGACACCAGATTATGTAACTACCACACTGATGAATTTGGAATATTATGTAGCAATGAGTACCAATGAACTGCAGCTTTTCTGAACAACAGAAACAAATCTCACAGCTCTAATATTGAGCAAAAGAAGCCAGACACTAAAGTGCATGATTTTTAGATAAACACACACACATAAAACAAAACACGGTGGTGAGGATGGGGTTGGGGGAGAAGAAAGGGGCAACCCATCACACGGTTAGATATATAGCTCCCCACCAGGGGGAGGAATAACAGAAAGGTGGGCAAAGGGAGACAACGGACAGTGTAAGACATGAAATAACAATAATAACATATAATTGATCACAGATTCACAAGGGTGGGAGGGTGGGGGAGGGAGGAGAAACAAAGAGGAGCTGATACTAAGGGGTCAAGTAGAAATAAATTGTTTTGTGAATGTTGATGGCAACATATGTACGATTGTGCTTCATGGAAGGATGGATAGTTTTAAGATTTGTAGGAGCCCCCAATAAAACAATTACATAAAAAAAGCACAGGAAAAGCTAAGTGATGATACTAGAAGTCACTTGAGGGAATATGAGAACAAACAATTATCTTGGAGGAAGCCCAGCCAGAATTCTCCTTGAGAGCAAGGGGGGTGAGACCTCATCTCACATGCTTTGGACATGTTATCAGATGAGGCCGGTGTCTGGAGAAGGATGAAGGGGGGCCGCGGGGAGGTGGGTAGTGAAAAAGAAGAAGACCCTCGATGGATGGAACGGTTGGGCCCAATGGTGGTGACGTGGGTTCGAACGTAGCGATCACTGGAAGGACATGGCAGGACCGGCAGTGTTTCATTCTGCTGTACAGAAAACAACATGACGTCTTAAGTGGCTACGTCTTCGGAAATGAGTAGCCAGTTCCTACTTTGTAGTTTGTTCTTAGTCTGAAGCCTGTTCACTTTGGGTGACCCTGCCGGTGTTTGCAATACCAGTGACATCGTGTGTAGCATCACAACAACATACAAGCCCCCACAGGACGACCAACTGACTGACATGTGGCGGGCAGCGAAAGTAGAGCGGTGACAAAAACCAGGAAGGTCCCCCATGAGATGGACAGACACCGTGGCCGTCACCAGGCGCTCAGGCCTAGGAACAATCATGGGGACGATGCAGGGCCATGCAGTGCTTCTTGCTGTTGTGCATAGGGTCGCTATGGGTCAGAACCACCTCCATGGCCCCTACCTGTGGGAAACAGAAGGATTTCTCCCAAGTTGTCTCCCCCAAATATATGCCAAACTTAGCTGCTTGCGAATGACTATACACTTGGAGGTCATCAGGAGTAGACCAGGGGTCATTCTCCCTAAGAGCTATCAGCCATCTAGACCAAGCAGGCACCACTGCTTATCCCACAAGTAGGACCCACTGGAGGAAGCCCAGCCAGAATTCTCCTTGAGAGCAAGGGTGGTAAGACCTCATCTCACATGCTTTGGACATGTTATCAGATGTCCATGTAATCAGATGTATATATATGTTATGTTCTGATTAAAATATTAAAAAAACATAAAATAGAATGTTTTATGTTTGGCACGATGATGACTATTAAAAACTTGTAGCAACCTATTGGGATCAACCATGCCTGTTTTTCCACTCCCAAAGCGGAAACTCAGTGTTTTATAACACTCACTCTGACCACACAGTTCAGAGCCAGTTGCTGTGTTCTGACTCTTAGCAATTCCATTGTGTCAAGTACAACTGTGCTCCCTTTACATAGGCTTTACATGTGTGTCTTTACATTAACATAGGCTTT
>NW_022111369.1:64593362-64595738 GCF_000313985.2 Echinops telfairi | reverse complement strand
CTACATTGCTCTTGATCAAGCCCTACCAGGCATCCTATGCCCTCCTCGCCATCAATTTTAGATCACTTATTGTTCCTTTGTCCCTGGGTTTGTTAGATAGCCCCTTCCTTTCCCCCACCTCCTCCTCTCCCATGACCCCTGGAACCATCGGTCTTATTGTTTTCTTCTCCGGATTGTTTATCCTGCCTATCTTATCTAGTTGGACATGCAGTGACAATAATAAGCACAAAAACAAAGTAAAGCAAAACAAAAACAATAACAACTGAAAGGACAACAGCAAAAAAAAAAAAGAAAAGCCTATAAATAGTTCCAGGTCTGTCCATTGACCTTTATGAGTGTTTTCCAGTCTGGTCTGATGAGATGCCATGACCTGGCTGGTTTTTGTTTTTTCTTTTCTTTTGTTAGTAAGTGGCTTGACCTTTCTTCTGAAGCACCACTGGTGGACTTCAACTTGCAGCCTTTCAGTTAGTAGCTGAGTGCATCAACCATGTGCACCATCCATCAGGGTACTTCTTAAATCAATACATACTCTTGAAATATTTGAACCTATTGATCTAGCTCCTGGAGATCTTGACCAAACCAAACTCACTGAAGTCAACTCGTAGTGATCCTGTAAGGCAGTGTAGAATGGCTCCTGTGAGTTTCCGAGACTGGTCACAGCAGCATTGAGCAGCAGTGGGGACCTCGTGGTGCTGGTTAAGTTCTAGGCAGCTAGCTGCAAAGTCAAGAGTCCAAACACACCAGCTAATCAAAGAAAGAAGAGGTCTGCTCGCATGAAGATTATATTTGCTGAAACCCTAGGGAGTAGTTCTTCCTAGGGGGTCACTGTGAGTCAGAGTGGTCTTGATGGTAGTGATGTGTGTATGTTGTGTCTTTATATTGTGTTGATCACTATACATACCACTGGGAGAATGTGGCCTTTTCAATGTAAAGCACAGTTGTGCTGTCAGACATTATTTTCCAAGAAGAAATGGAAGAGGGGAATCTTCACCCTTGGCTGCAGAGTTAAACCGTGAGAAAGTCCAGGGCAGCCTCACCTTGTTTTCAATAGACGGACCACATGGTTCCTAGCCTGTCTAGAAGGGCAGGGCCAAGGTGCTGACTCTCTGGAAGGTCTCACTCCAGGTGTCTGCAATGCTCTTTCACCAGGTGGAGGTGTGTGTGTGTGAGTGTAAGAGTATTAAAGCTATAGAAGTGATCACACGTGGGCTGGGGCACAATCCAGCTACAAGACATAAATTTTCCTCAACTGTCAAATCATGTGAGAAGCCCTGATGGCATAGTGGTTCCCCTTGGGTTGCTACTGCAAAGTCAGCAGTTCAAAACCACCAGCCGCTCCTAGGGAGGAAGTTGAGGCTAAAAGGCCAATCAGGCTATAGAACAGCCATTCCCCTAACTCTTATAGTTGTGAGTTACCACTTCAAGTCATGGTCTGCTCCAACCCTAGGTGCAACAGAATGCAATGGTGTCCGCTCTTTTCCCATCTCCGTGAGTCTCAAAACCCGTGGAGGTTTGCGTCAAATGATCTCATGGATGATTTTGGCTTTCCTGTTTGTTTGTTTTCTAACCCTCAACCGAATGGATGTCTTTTCCTAGTGACTCACTGCTATTGAGTCTATAGTAACCCTACAGGGCAGAGAAGAACCAATCCATAGGGTTTCATAAGCGGTAAATATTTAAGAGATTGCCATGGTTTTTTCCCATGGAGTGGCCAAGTGTACCACCAGGACTCCTCTGGTCTTACCGTAAACTGAAAGCCAAAACAAACAAACAAAACCCAACCTACTGACTCATCACAACGTTATGCAGGACAGAGTATCACTGCTCCATAGAGTTCCAAGACTATTTAAGGGAATAGGAAGCCTTGTTGTTCTCCTTGTTGTTCTCCCTCAGGACAGCTGGTGGGTTCAAACTGCTGATTTAATAGCCCAGCGCTTAACTCACAGCACCACCAGGGCTCTTTAGGCTTAACTGAGAGCCTCTAATTGTGGTTGTTGTCAGAGCCATCGAGTCGGCTCTGACTCATAGTGACCCTATGCACAACAGAAAGAAACACTGCACAGTTCTGCCCATTGATGCGGCCACTGGGTCAATTCATCTGACGGACAGCTACATCCTTGATCTTTATCAACAAGTGCTTTAATTCTTCTTCACTTTTAGCAAGCATGGTTGTGTTATCTTAATAAACCTTCCTCCAAGCCTGATGCCACATTCTTCTTCATTTAATCCAGCTTTTCTGATGATTGCCTCAGGATACGGATTGAACAAGTATGGTGAGAGGGCTAAAACCCTGACGCACACCTTTCTTGATTTTAAACTAGGCAGTATTCCCTTGATCTGTTTGCGCTGCTACCTCTTGATCCATGCACAAGTTCT
>NW_022111369.1:64586765-64592410 GCF_000313985.2 Echinops telfairi | reverse complement strand
GCCCCCACCCCCCACAGCGATCAGTTGCCAGACTGTACTGGGCCTGCTCCCTGTTGCTGGAGACAATGAATTACTTCTCTCTGAAGCTTAGGACCTTTAGCTTGGTTCCTGTAGGAGGGGTTTACACCCTACTGATAATGGTTCCTATGGAGACCCAGAGAACAGGTCAAAGTTAATCTGCCATCCTAAATCTAGGATCTGCCCATCTTGTCACATGTATACCCCCAATCCCTTCTCTTCCTATTGCGTGTATGTCCCTAGACCACCCCCTCTCATTACTGTATAACCTATAGTGCAACCCCTTCCTGCGAGTGTGTCTTCACCTGTGATTAGTGGGCTTGCAAATCCCCAGAGAGGATAAAAGCTTGGGAAGCATTAGTTTCTCCCTCTCCCTGGTCGCTCCCCTCTCTTCCCCAGTCCTCTCTCCCTTGTTCCCTTTCCTGTCCTCGAGTCCCCTCTCCCTCCCTCCACGTGGACCACCCAGCGGGGCTGAGGTGAGCAATGCTACTATGAAGTGTGTCTGCCTCAATTTATTTCTATGTATCTCTTATGCTTTCTATAACTTTATTATAATATTTACTTATTATTGCTGTACAATTGCGCCTACTGAACCCGTAATGATTGTGCTAGGAGCTGGTTTCTCCTGGCAATCACAAGAGTCTCTAAGAAGTCCCTTTTATTTCGGAAGTTCATTTGCTTCAACTTCTTCCCCTTACACTTAACATCTAAACCTAACCCCAACTCCCTTTTCCTAAGGATCAAGCAGTCATTGTCCTCCTGTAGAATTCCGATCTGAACTTGGAGGCTAGACCATCAAAGGAAGGCTGGATGGTGAGTAAAATGCTGCTGCTGGAGGAAAGCAAGCATTTCAGGTAAAAGAATTACCTGCTAAGTATCTCCTGTTCAAGTGCCTAGTACGGTGCTAGGGCTTTTAGGTTTCTAAATACATAAAGTGATTTTTTAAAATTCCAGTTTATAAGGAAGATGAGACTGAGATTTCTTGCAGAAGAAAGGCTGGAGCTGAGCTTTGAGGAATGAGATGGAACACTTGACTGGTGATGTGGAGTAGGGGTAGGTGCTGCAGCTGTTTGGCTAGAGAATGGATGAGGTAGGATGAGGAGGTGCTTGCAAACCTGCCTGAGACCATCATTGATGGTATTTTTGAGTTCTTCAATGATCTATTTACACCATCTCTTTTCATTCGAAGACGAAATCTTTAGAGTTTTTCATGTGTGTTTCCTTCCTTCTTTTTCATTTACCAAGCCATCTCATCTGTCCTAAGTACAACCCGCAAGGTCAGTGGTTCAAACCCAACAAATGTTCTTTGGGAAAAAGATGTCAGGACTTACACCCCGGAGACCTATGTAGTGTTGACTTGATGGTAGTAGGTGTTGGTGGCAGGGAGTTTACGGACCCAGTGGCCGCAATGATGGGATCAAGCATACTATTGATTATGAGGATGGCACAGCAGGACGGGGCAGTGTTTCCTTCTGTCCTCCATAGTGTTGCCAGGAGTTGGAACCAACTTGCAGACACCTGACAACAGCAATCCTCTCACCCAAGCTGCCCTTGAGCGAATTCAAAGGACTCTGGTGAAAGAATGCTTACAGGACTCGAGATCCTCAATTATCCATTCTCTAAAATGGGAATTGCAGTGTTGCCACCTTGATAGGGTTGTTGGAAGGTTTAACGAAAGACCAGGCTTTCTACTCTCATAAAGAGTTACAGTCCAGGAAACCCAGAGGGGCAGTTCTACCTTGGCCCAGCATCCCTGTGACTCGGCATTGACTCGATGGCAGTGAGTTTGGAAGGATTAAGTGTGTTCATGCTTGGTTAAGCCCTTGTCAAAAAGTAACCATTACTTCTTTAAAAAAAATCATTCTATTGGGGGCTCATACAGCTCTTTTCACAATCTACCCAGTTTCCCCTAAAATAAGACAGTGTCTTATATTAATTTTTGCTCCCAAAGATGCACCAGGTCTTATTTTCAGGGGATATCTTATTTTTCCATGAAGAAGAATACGGCACACATTTATTGTATATTGTTTTATTAAAAGAGACCTCGCACTTCCTGTCTGCTCCGGCTGCACTGCGGCCAACAGTGAACTTCACTGAGGCTCCGCTATGGTCCAGAGTCCAGAGTTGCGGTAGCTTGGGAGAGGGGTTTATTTTCGGGGATGTCTTATTTTCGGGGGGGGATACCTTATATTTCAGTGAGAGGCAAAACTGTAAGTAGGTCTTATTTTGGGGGGGTGTCTTGCTTCCGGGGAAACAGTATACATCCATCTATTGTGTTAAACACATTTGTTGCCATCATTTTTTTTCTTTTTAAAATCATTTTATTGGGGCCTTGTATAACTCTTTTTTTTCTTGTACAACTTTTATCACAATCCATATATACATCCATTGTATCAAGCACATTTTTATATTTGTTGCCGTCATCATTCTCAAAACATTTGCTTTCTACTTGAGCCCTTGGTATCAGCTCCTCATTTCCCCCCTCCCTCCCAAACCCTTGATAATTTATAAATTATTATTTTTTCATGTCTTACACTGTCCATCCCCCAGGGAGGGGATTATATGTAGATCATTGTGATCAGTTTCCCCTTTCTCCCTCCCCGCCCCCCTACCTTTCCCTTACCCTTCTGGAATCGATACTCTGGTTATTGGTCCTGAGGGATTTATCTGTCCTGGACTCCCTGTGTAACCGTTATTTCTATTGTCCATCTCTTAGCGGCATTTAATACATCTTGACTCCTCCCCCTTCCTCCCCCTCACTGTCCTTCTTGCTTATTTGCCTGCATTTCTTCAATAGAGTTGAAGGTTTGGCCTTAGTTTTCTTTGGATTCTCTTTCTCCACCTGATTTTTGCAAGGTGGAATTTTTCATGATTCTATCCTCAAATCAAACCAAACTCATTGCTATCAAGTCGATTCCAGCCCATTGATTCTACCCTAGCCCCTGTCCATTCTCACTTTATTCCCTCTCTCTAAGCAATCTCATCCTTACCCTCTGTCCTCTGTTATTGTCTCTATATTAGTGCTTAGATATAGGAGTACATCTCCAGCTCAGACTTTTCTCCTAGGGCACATGCAGCCCAGGGCTTCTATCAGAAGTAGCCGTGTATTTCATGGCTAGCTCAAACAGAACTCCCCTGAATGGAATACACTTCCTAACCCAGTACACCTGGATCTCCTTCAGCACACGCAATCTCAGAGTAGGGGATTACTCTTCAAGTTAGAGGGGCTCTGGTGTGGAATGGTTACGCTGTGATCCTCATGTTCAGCAGTTCGAAACTACCAGCAGCTCAGAGGATGAAAGACAGGGCTTTCTACTCCTGTGAAGAGTTAAAGTCTCAGAAACCCACAAGGGCTATTATGCCCTGTCCTATAGGGTCGCAATGAGGTGGAATCCACCTGATGGCAGTGAGACAAGTCTTAGAAACCATATGGGGCTGTTCTACTCTGTCATTAGGAGTCACACTGAGCTGATGGCAATATCCTTTTCGGGTCTTTTTTTTGGGGAGGGGGGGAAATCCTTATATGTGGAACACTTTCCCTTTAAGCTCTCCCACTAACCTGTGAGTGGGTGGTCTCACAACCTTATCTCCTGAATAACATTTCCTCATGGAGTGAAGCTGAGGTTCTAATGATGCTCCAATCCAACCTCTCCCGATTTAGATCTGTGAACACTCACCAGACGTGTAAAATATGTTTAATTATTCATGACCCTGACAAAAGCTGCTCTGTTCAATTGATTTGTTGTGTGTGTAATTCACCGCCTGAGTTTCGGTCTTGATGTACAGTGAACCCTCGTTTATCGCGGTTAATCGGTTCTAGACCCTACCGTGATAAATGAAATTCCGCGAAGTAGGATTCCTTATTTGTAAATCAAATATTTTCGTAGTTAGAGCATAGAGGACATGAAAAAACACCCTTTAGTCACCATTACACTCGTATTACCCAATTTATTAAACAAAAAAGGGAAAATACAGTAAAACATTTTGGACGTTACAATTATCATTTATTATTTATTATATTATTTATGGCATCAAGCGTGTACAGTATGAGCCAATCAGTGGCAGTAATGACAGAGCATGCGCTGTTACGGAAAAACCGCGATAGAGTGAAGCCGTGGAAGTCGAAGCGCGAAGTGGCGAGGGTTCACTGTAGTCCACATTGAACGCCGTGCTTTTAAGCTGTGGGCTGTGACGACATGGAAAAGATTCTTTAATTTGCGGATCTAGCATCCAGCGAGCAGATGATATTCACTTCTCATTATGGTGTTTTCAATTCTATGGATTTTGCCTACCTAGGCAGAAATACTGAACTCTATTATGGTCTAACATCGCCATGTCCTTTAAAACGTCGGCTTTTATAAATAAAACGCCTATGAAATTGAGTCCCTGGGCCCGAGTTTGAGCCTGGAGGTTGCTCCAGACTTGTTTTGTGACTTTTTCTCAAGTCGTTCCACCTTTCTTGGCCTCAGGTACCTACCTGACTGGCCCTAGTTTGGGCTGTGTTGCTCTTGTAACCCCCCTCCCTGGACAAACATGCTTGGCCAGAAGAACAAGCCAGTTGCATTGGTAACATGATCTAGACAGGACAATAGCTGGGCAAGCCGTATTTTACTCACAGGCCCCAAAGTATAAGCATTATTCCTTAAACTCATTGAAAAACAGTGTGGGTATCCCTTCCACCCCGGTATTTCTCGCCTAAGGTTCTTCATCTATTAGATACTAGAGCTTTTAAATCTTATGGGCGGAACACACACGGATGTCAGAGGATAAGAGCGCAACATTTTTCTCAATATGTTACCCTTGGACAGATACAAGCTATCCTCAATTATATTAATTTCCCTTCTAATTCAATTTGTCATTAAGTATACTCCGCTGTTTTATCGTCCGTCTCACTTCTACCACCTCGCCGTGGGAAGCACGGAATTGCAACCTTGTATGTTTCACGCTCTGGGAAAGGCGCTTGTCCCATTCCCGAGACCCACTCTGGGAAGCGTGTTCAGGCTCGCCATGTGAGCCCCAAGCGACGACCGTGGGAAAGGTCCACCTGCGGGGCTATGCTTCCCTGGACGAGGTGGAAACATCTGGTTCTCTTAGGTGGCTCTTTTGACAGCTCCTAGTCCACGGTCAGCCTTGGGACGTCTCCTTTCTCACTGCTAAGGTCACAGATGGGCTGCGACCCGCCGTTTCTGGCCTCCGCCCAGCCCGATTCCTTTCCCCTCCCGACGCCCCTTCTGACCACTCCCTTGTCCTGACCCCATTTCCCTTCTTGGGGGCCCGGTCCAGTGCCATCTGGCTGGAACCCCGGAAAGGAACTCAAAGTTAGATATAGTCCTTCCTAACCCCCCACCCCCCACCCCCACTCCTTCAAGAACCTAGGGGTCGGGGCTGCGATCCGGGTGGGAGGAAAGAGCAGAAGGAAAAGTGAAGACGGAAAGTGGGGCCGCAGCCCTGCTGGCCCGGCCCGCGGCGTGCGTGTCCGCGGCCCGGGTCTCTCCCGCTCCGGGCCGGAGGATCAGCCCCTTCCGCCAGCTCGCGTCCAACGCCCGGCGCGGTCCCCCGTTCTCCCCGGGCGATC
Source organism: Echinops telfairi (assembly GCF_000313985.2). NCBI lineage: Eukaryota > Metazoa > Chordata > Mammalia > Afrosoricida > Tenrecidae > Echinops > Echinops telfairi. The sequence goes on along the minus strand of NW_022111369.1, from coordinate 64,586,817 downwards.
GGCCGCCGCCAGGGCCCGGAGGGGTCTGCCCGAGGCGCGGCTCCTGCAGCCG
>NW_022111369.1:64581531-64586022 GCF_000313985.2 Echinops telfairi | reverse complement strand
GGAGGGGGAGGAGGAACCCGGACGTCCCGCGGGGGAGGGGGTTGGGGGGATAGCTCGGGGGCGGGGTGGGGGGGACACCCATCCTATTCTTGCGGGTGATACAGATTCCTGCTGGCCGCCCGGACCGCCCCCTCCTCAATTTGAGTTGCGGCGTGAGGCTCTGTTTGCAGCGGCAGTCAGTGTATCTGGAGAAATTTGAAATGTAATGAAGCTATTTAAAAAAACAAAGTGCAAAATCGTGGTTAGGGAAGCGAACTTCAACCGGGTTTGGAAATGTGGGCGACTTGTTCTGGCTGCCTCAGTTTCCCCATCAGCGAAAGGACAAGGTTATCTGGTGGGAGCATTTGGAGGCCCTCCGAGTGGGGTGCCGGTGGGAGTGGAGAGGGTCTGCAGGGGTCTTCCTGCCTGCTCTCAGGTAGAACCAGTGGAGGCTGGTGGGCGTGGATCCAACCAGGGCACATCTTGAGCGCGGTGCACAACCGGGTGGCCCACTGGAAGCTGCTTCTCTTTCCCCTCTGGTCAGTTTCTTCAGGAGCATCTTCCTGCCCTTGGGTCCCCAGGGTGCACTCTGCAACCACCACTTGTTGGAGCCTTTGGGAGGGCGTCTGGACCCTTAAGGAGCCGGGGTGTGCCTTCGAACCCACCAGCTGCTCTGGGAAGAAAGAGGAGGCTGTGTGCGCCCTTAAAGATATACGATCTCAGGCATCCTTTGGAGCACGCCTCTGCCTATAGGGTCGCTATGAGTCAGAATCCAGAGCAGTCGAGGTGGGGGTAGGGGCTTGCTTCTTGGAGAAAGGCAGTGCCCTCCTTTGAGGGTTGGAGGGTGTGTTAGTTTTGCCTCTACTTTAGGGCTCCCCCTACCACTATCCTAGCCCCATTCTTCCCCTACCTGGCACATGAGCTTTGTAATTTGTTTTTAGTTGAGGCACATATAGATAGCAATTTCCCCCCAAATATTTTTATTTTGCTACTTCGAAATATTTGCCACTTCAGTCTTCCCCATGTGCAGTCTGATAACATTAAACACGTTTCATGTTCAACCCTCACCATTCCCAATTTTTCCGCTGCCCTTAGCGGAAGCTCGGTGTCCCTAAGATGCTTGTTGTTTTAACTCGTTCTGGGGAAACCTCTCCTGAAGCTAGTGATAGAGGCCCCTAAAAGGAAACTGAGGCGCTTGGCTCTGAAGCCTTGGGGTAAGGTGAGCTGGCTGCCCTTCCCCCACCTCAGGGCTTTTAGCGCCTGTGTTCCATATTCTGTTGCAAGATCCATACATGCAAAGGAGCGTCAGGGAAGCTTGTGTTGCTCAGGGGTGGAATGGAGACCCGTGGATGCTGGCTTCAGCCCGCAGAACAAACACCGGATTATACCCCGAGATTGGGGCCTGGGGTGGGGTGGGGGTGGTGAGGTTGGTGGCAACGGAGCCACCCTGAGCCCTCTTCCATCTCCAGGAGGAGACAGGTCCTGCGTCTTCTTGTCCAGGGGCATGCATGTTGCTTGGTGCCGTGGAAAGGCGATGCCTTCTCTGTTTCTCTCCCAGCTTCCTGGCTCCGAAGGGGTACCATGAAACCAGAGTCTCTTACAGACTCTTGGGCGCGCCTGTAGGCTTCCTCAGGCAGGGTGGTCCGTGTGTGGTGACACCTCTCTGCACCATAGCAGGTTGGCAACTTGAAAGCTAGCATGTCCCCAGAGGAAGCCAACTTCCAGCTTTTTTTTGTGGATCCTCGGTGCAGCTGGGGCCTTTTGGCGCCCCTGGGCAGAATGTCACAACGGGTTTCCACTAAAACGCAGGCTCAACGCCTCCTTGGGGAGCTGGTCGGTGCTGCTGTAGGCCCAGCACTTGTCCAGAGTGGCCACCTAAGGAGGGGGGGTTGGTGTTAGCGTCCTTATCCGGGCCACGTGCGGAACCTGAGGAGTGAGTTTTATGTTCCAATTTGGACAACACGGTTTTGAGCAAGTGACGATGACTTTGGTCTCTGTCGTCAGCCTTCCTGGGTTCCGTTCCTGGTCTACCTGTGTTAGCTTTGCCTCCCTCAACAGGCTCTTCTGTCTTTGCTGACCTTTCAAATGGAGAGGGTCACGGTTCCCGTCTTTTGTAAGCGTAGGTGAGTGACTCCGGGCTAGTACCTCGCCGGGTACTCGCTTGAAAGTTAGCCGTGATTGCCGGTGCCATCCTCCTGGTCCGGTACCTCACTGTTCTGTTGTCTGAAGTAGGGTGGCCCGGCTGGTACTAGCATCTCACGTGTTCATTTATGCAACCCACGCTGACAGGCAGTGTCAACAAAGGTGGGAGGCCCCAACCCCGCCCCTTAGAAAGGCTGCTCAGGTCACTCCTGCCCCTCCCAGCCTGGCTTCCCAGAGAGGGCTTGGTGTGGTGAGGAGTCGCTGGCAGCTTTGCACCTGCTCAGACGGAAATCGCCACTGGGCCCCTTCCAGATTCTGCCCTGATGATGAATTGTTTCCAGGTAGGTCTTTTATGAGTCTTTTTCTCCCAACTTTCCTCTTTTCTGAGACCCTTTTAGATGCTCTCTGTCCAGCCTCCTGTGGCCCCACCTGGTATGAGTTGTACAAAGAAAAATGAGGATTGCATTTTTTGTTCTTCAAAGCAAGCCATTTGGCTGTATTTGAACATGTGTATCCATCCAGGAAGGGTGTTAAAAAGATCCTCTGGCCGAGAAGTGAACAAACCCAGGTTTAACATTGAAGAATGGGTTTGTTCCCGCCACTAGACAAGAAAGGGCCCAGCAGAGGAGATACCAGAATTTGTAGGGAATCTTTTCATGGCGTTGAGCAATAAACACCTTCTCTCCCTCTTCCTTGCCTTCCCTCCCGGCTCCCGCCCCCCCCCCCCTCTTCTGTGGTGTCCAGTTAGCTATAGGGCCCTTGGAAATTACCAGCATCCTTTCCTCCCGGAAGTTTCATTGTCCCCTGGAAGTTTAGTGGGGTTCCTGTTTGTTTTAATGTTTCCGCCCGTGGCCCATTCCTGCTGTAGTCATTTTGGATGAACTTGCTCAGGGCATGTCAGCTTGGCCACACAGCAATGTCTACTTCAGAGAATGTAAAGCTTGTTTGGCTGGTGTGTTGTAATTTTCAAAGTGCACTAGCTGCTACCAAGCATGAGGAAATATCCCCTGTTGATAATCCTCTGATTTTTGTCCAAGCCAATGGGTTTAACTCCTGATGTATTTTTTATCGCCCTGTAAATAAATGGGGACGGCTCTCTCTCTCTCTCTGAAGTTTTCCACTTGAGGAGCTTGAGGAATTTCCAGAAGAGGAGAGCATTTGTTAGGAGAAAGCAAATATACCTTCTAGAAATGTTACTTGGACGCACACACACTGGTCTAAATGGGCTATCTGATGCCTGGTGGAGGGACCTCCGAGGAAGGGCTGCATATCAAATAGCTTACAAACCGGGTTCCTTTAACTTGAAGCTTTTATTTGATCTAAGGACACGATTGTAGAAACTATCATTTAGACACGGAATCTGTAGCTTTGGAGGTGTCTCTGCAGTGGCTCCTGAGTACCAGCGTGCACATTCCTGTGTTCTTCTCGGGACCTTAGCTTCTCTCGGATGTAAACTGCTAATGCTTCTAACCAAAACATTGGTTGTTCGAGTCCACTCCTCCCCACCCCCCATGTGAGGTCACCATGAGTCCACAAGAAGAGTTGACAGTGGCTACGTCAATGGCCTCAGACAGGAACAATTGTGAGGAGGATGGCATAGGACTGGGCAGGGTTCTGTTTTGTTGTGCCGTGGGCCCTTATGAGTTGGAACCAGCTCGTGGCACCTGACAACGCCAACATCACCAACAACCATGAGCGGCACTTCAGACCAGTTGCCTTTGGTTTCCTCCGCCCCCCCAGGTTGTAAGATGAATGCTTTTCTGTCATAGATCTACTTCCTAAAAAAAAAAGTTTTCTAGTAAGTAGTGTTTCTCAGAGGCTTTATAAAATTCAACTTGATTGGTGAACACCCACTTCTGAGCCAAACGACTTGGTTTCCAATGCTGTCATACATCCCAGCTAGTAACCTTTCAGCATGCATTGAACGGCCCCAGGGATATTATTTGATGTCAACTAGGAATTATTTTAAATCAACAAAGTCTCCTTAAAGTGAACGTAAAATTCCTATGGGGAAAAAAAGAACAAAATAAGAGTTTTTATAACGGGAGCTTCATTGTGGTAGGTCACCTACTTAAACTGAGGCAAATACTTTGAGAATAGTTGGAAAATTATCCCCCAAAAGCCTTCTGATTTGGGGGAAGAGGTAACTGACCTCTCACACTGTCACTGTATTTAATGTGCATGACACATGCCTGTGTGTCTGCCAGCTGTTCCTCTCTACACCTTCCTCCAGGCCCGCACCTGGAAAGAGAGCCCAGAGTCTGAGCAGTGGATAGTTCTGAAGGTGGTAGCAGAAGGTGGGTGATTTCCAGTCCTGAGTGGGCAGATGGGGAGGGGACCCAAAGGTGGTATCTTTGAACAATACCCTAC
>NW_022111369.1:64577192-64578756 GCF_000313985.2 Echinops telfairi | reverse complement strand
TATGTACATGTCTTTATCTAGACCTCTATAAATGCCCTTTGCCTCCCAGCTCTTTCCTCTATTTCCCTTGACTTTTCTCCTGTCCCATTATCATGCTCAGGCCCCACCAGAGTTTCAGCAATTCCTCTTTGTTACATTACCCTTGATCATGCCCTACCAGGCCTCCCACACCCACCTCACCACCAATTTGGATCATTTGTTGTTCCCTTGTCCCTGGGTTTGTTAACACCACTTCCTTTCCCTCCACCTCCCAACCTCTCCCCTGTCCCTCTGGAACTGTCGGTACCGTTGTTTTCTCCTCCAGATTGTTCATCCAGCCTATCCTACCTAGACAGACCTGCGGCAATAATAACATGCACAAAAACAAGACAGAGCAAAACTAAGCAACAATATACAACAACAGCAACAAACCACTGACAAAAACAAAACAAAACACAACAAGAAAGAAAAGATTGTAGTTAGTTCAAGGATCATTTGTTCGACCTTAGGAGTGCTTTGCAGCCCAGTCTGCTGGGGCACCATGCCCTGGCCCCAAAGTCCACTTTCAGCATTCCCTGGGGACCTTGCCACTCCGTTCCCTTGCTGTTCTGTTGTACCCCCTTATTGTTTTGCCTTGGTGTGGCGGGATCAGATTGGGCACAATTACCACACTGTGTCTCTGGTGCTGTCCCCTGCAGGGCCATGGGTCAATGAGGGGTGCCATGTCTCATAGTGGGGTCCTCTCTGTGGACTGGCTGCTCTAATTGGGATCATCATCCTCAAGGCCTGGTTGGCCAGGATGTGCTCCACTCTCTCCTCCTCCCCCTTCATCTGATCCTGTGTGCTCTGATCAGACATGTCTCCCTCCCGGAGCTGCAGATTCAATGCCATCCTTTGAAATAAATTCTTCTGGGGGGAGGGGCCGGCGTCCACTTAGTATTTGTGACTGGCGCCAGCCCCCCAGACATCTCCACTGGTTCCCTACTCCACACCGGCATGTTGCACTCACACCTTGGAGCACGAGGTTGAAGTTTGGTCCCTCTTTCCCTGTGGAGAAATAAACAATACCCTCCTCTTGGGTGGGTTAGCACCCCGTGCCCTCGAGAAGCTCGATTTTTCTTCCACAGCATCTCTCCATGCACTTGAACATCTAACCTTTCAGTTAGCTCTCACTGCCACTGTGTTGAATCTAACTCATAGGGACCCTATCGGACAAGGTGGACCTGCCTCAATGGGTCTCAGAGATTGAAACTCTTTATGCAGACGGCCTCATATTTTTTCCACTTAAGAGAAGGCCACATAAAAATGAACCCACAAAAATGTCCAACTTTTAGCATTAAAGGTATTTTGGAATATATCTCTGCTGGGATTATGTCTTGTCTTAAAACAAGCAGCCAACCTTAGTGAGACTTCAGCTAAGTCCACACGAAAGAGGCAACACCAGCCTGTGTGAGCCAAGGATTGTACATAATAAAATCCAAATCCAAAGGAGGGAATAGTATCAGAATTTAACCTTGGAACACCTGGTTTGCAGAAGGCTAGGGATGACAGAGGAAGCCCAAAATCCATTTGCAGGGTCTTACGT
>NW_022111369.1:64569377-64576829 GCF_000313985.2 Echinops telfairi | reverse complement strand
ATGGTAGGGAGGAAGCAGGGGCAGGAATGTGGGGAGCTAACAACGAACATGAGAAAGAAGAAAATGTCATGAAATTGATTGCAGTGATGTACAAATCTTCTTAATGTGATTGAATGATTCATTTGTGTGATAGGTGAAATATTTGCTAATAAAACGATTTAAAAAAATTTAGGGGATAGCTGATGGCCTTTACTCAGGGTTTTCCCATAATTCTCCACCTGATTATTTGTAATGGGTCTTTCTAAGCGTGGGGGGAGACCATGTTGCTTCTTAGGGCTTCCATTTCAGTTCCTGGATCCAGCCTTCCTCCTGCCTGTGGGTGGCTGGTGCCTCGGCCAGAACCTTCAACTGCTCTATTTGAGGATTAAGTATTAGGCTGCTAGTTGCAAGGTTGGTGGTTCAAACCCACCAGACACTCCTCAGGAGAAATATGAGGCTGTTCCTGTAAAATCATGCAGTCTCAGAAAGCCCTAGAAACAGTTTGGCTCTGCCCTGGAGGATCGCCCTAAGTTGGAATTAGTTCAGTGGCTGTGATTTGGCCCATTTCAGGCCCATGGAAAAGTGTTGAGAATAGTAGAGGAGCATCCATGTACGTACCTACCACGCAGGGAAGAACTAAAACCCTAATGATGGAAGGACACCATGTCCAAACTCAAGTCAGCCTCCCTGCCATTGAGTGGATTCTGTCTCTTAGCAACTCTGTAGGGCATAGAGCTGCTCCTGTTGGTCCCCGAGGTGGTAAATATTTACGGGAACAGCCAGCCTTATCTTTCTCCCTCGAAGCAACTGGTAGAATTGAACCACTGTTCTTGCAGTTAGCAGCCTAATGCTTAACCCACTAGACCATTCCAGCTCCTTAAATATAGTACAATACTGTGAGAGGCAAGGATGGCAGGACCTCGCCTTACATACTTTGGACCTATTGTTTGGGCCAAGCATGATGTTTGGACATTGTGTTTGGTAAAGAGGAGGGGTGGTGAGAGAGAGGAAGGCTTTGACGAGATGGATGGACCCCGTCACTGTATCAGTGGGCTCAAGCAAAGGAACAATTGTGAGGCTGGCGAAAGGCCATGCATGCAGTGTTTCATTCTGTTGTGCAGACAGTCGCTCTGGGTCAAAGCCAACTCCATGGCACCTACCAACAACAACAACAACAACAACACTTTAACATCGGATATGTGTTTTCTCTGGTTTCTAAGCATGCTCTGTAAAACAGGCTCTCCTTTTTTTGTTGTTGTTTAAATTGTGATTTTGAGCTTAGATACTATAGCTACTACAATTCTAGTTTATTTTGCTTGCTGTATACTATTCCAGCACATCTGTGTTACAGTTTATTCATATTCTTGTTGATAAAACACACAGACTTACACTGCTCTTGTGTATGGTTTTAGTGCTGTGAACAGTTTTGAACTCACCTTCCTGGATGTTTGAAAGTCTTCTTCTTTCTACCTGGAAGGGCAATTGATGGGCTTTAAGGAAAGTGTTGTCTCCAGCTCTGTTGTGTCTGCAGCTTGCTCTCCAAAGTGGTCCTAGCAGTTTGCACTCTGACCAGCAGTGGGTGGGAGTTGCAGTGGCTAAACACTCGTGGGGACACTTGGTATTCTTGGATTTGACATTTTACTAATCTGAGGGGTGTGAAATGGTATCTTTGTGGTTTAAAATGTGCGTTTTCCTGTTTGTTAGTGAGGTTCAACGTCTTTGCATATATTTGTGGTGCTGAAATGCTTCCAACCCAGGGTCTCAGGAGCTCTTTCTGAGAACTGGACATTTAGATTTGTTGGATTAGTTTTAAGGAGCCCTGGCGGCATAGTGGTTAAATGTTGGGCTGCAATCCAAAATGTCAGCATTTCCAAACCACCAGCTAGCTGCTCTATGGGAGAAAGATGAGGCTTTCTACTCCTACAAACAGTTATAGTCTCGGAAACTCACAGAGGAAGTTTTATTCTGACCTATAATGTCATCATGAGCCCTAATCAACTTGATTACAGTGATTTTTTTTTTTTTTTTGGTGGCAGAGTAGGTTACAAGTTGAACTGCTAACTGCAAGGTCAGCAGTTCGAAACCAGGCAATCCATGGGAGAAAGATGAAGAGTCTTGGGGACTCACGGGGCTGTTGGACCGGGTCCTGTAGTGTTGCTTTGAGTCGGAATTGCAGCGATGGCAGTGAGGTGTAGTCTGCTCCCATAAAGCTTTATAGGCTTGGGAGCCCTGCGGAGCAGTACTCCCCTGCCCTTTAGGGTTGCTGAGTCAGAGCTGCTTGGATAGCCGTGGCTTGGGTTTGGATTTGGTTTACCTTCGAATTACTCGGTTCACTGTTGAATTGCTTTTTCCACCTTTCCATACGTTTGCTAAGGGTCCTTTCCAACCTCTCAGATTGCTGTGATCAGCTTGAGCCCCTGGAGATATTGTTGTTTTAGAGGGCGCAATGCTTGGGGCACACCTGGAGTGGGCTTTGGTGGAAAGTGGGGGGGGGGGGCTCTTCCCTCTGAGGAGCACAGCTCGACTAGGGGCTCATTCTGCTCCTCCACTTGCTGTTTGGCCTTTTAGGAAGGTGATGTGAAAAGCTGCTACACACACACACACACACACACACACACACACACACACACTCTGCTTTCCACAGAGAGTGCGTGGAAAATTCCATCGCTTTTAAATCCATTTTTCTATTTTGACATCCCTTTGTGTGCATGTGAAAATACCTGGTGGGTGGAGTTACACATTATCATACCCTCCATTTCCGGGATAACTGACCTATGACTCCCTCCTCCCTCCCTCCCTTCTCCATCGGTTAAGATCCTGCACAGGACATTTTAAGTTTTATCAGCATCTGCTCCAATGTAGTTGTAGAGTTAACATGTTTCCCTGAAAGTAAGACATCCCCCGAAAATAAGACCTACTTACAGCTTTGCCTCATGGAAATATAAGGCATCCCCCCGAAAATAAGACCTCCCTGAAAATAAGGCCTCCCCGATAATAAACCCCCCTCCCCCCCAAGCTACTGTAACTCTGGACTCTGGACCTTAGAGGCGGGTGCTGCTGGCCTGCAGTGCATCCGGAGCAGACAGAAAGTGCAAGGTTTCTTTTTAATAAAACAAACAATAAATGTGTACCATATTCTTCTTCATGGAAAAATAAGATATCCCCTGAAAATAAGACCTAGTGCATCTTTGGGAGCAAAAATTAATATAAGACACTCTTATTTTCGGGGAAACAGGGTACCATCTCAAACATTTAGAAAACATTCCTTCCACTGTATTTTAATTCTTGGAGTATGACAAATGTCACTTTATGGAACACAGAAATGTCAGTTATAAAAATAAGATCTACTTCACGGGCTCTTTGCTGTACTACAGATCCGTGCCCCTGTGTGCATACTCTTCATGCAACATTCCGACTCTGGAGATTGACGTGCGATCTTACGTCTGGGGTGCAGCGCTGGTGGTGCTGTGAGCCAGACACTGGACTGCTGACCACCAGGTCTCCCTCCCGCTGCTCTGGGGGAGAGGGAGGAGACTGCGTCTTCTCGTCTCAGAAATCTTACCACAGGGTCATATGATGCAGAACCGACTTGTTGGGAGTGGGTTTGGTTTGGACTTCGGTAAGGTGGCACCCAGGAATCTGGTGTAAATCTCCCCTCGCCCCCAAACCCAATTCTGTTGTGGGTGAGCTCAGGACCACACTGGAGAAGAGTGCTATTCCTGGCTAATAATCTTGGCCTACTTAACAACAACAAATTAACAGAAGAAGATCACCCGCTACCTGAAGGCTCTCAGATTTCTCTGTGAGATTATTTGCTGCATTTCTTTGACTTCCAGGGTTACGAACCATTGCCCTCCTGTCGTTGTGCTCACGGACACTGAATAAACAAGCCGATCCTAACCCTGTATGCTTTTAGAACAGAGGCCGGCCGACAGTTCTCACAGGTGGTTCTGAAATCTTAAAGGGTGTTTTTCAGATACTGGTGATTTCTTTTGGTTGTGAGAATATATTTATGGCTCTCGGATATTTTTACATTGTTGTGAGGGACAGGATTGCTGCTCTGGAACACAGTGTGTGCATCACACGGCCCAAGACCTTCGGAGAGAAATGTCAAAGACATTGCATGATGAAACCTGGGCCCCTGGAGAAGCGTGGGGATAACTATGCACATGTATGCAGCACTCAGCCAGATAGCCCCTCTGCAGACGGAGCAGATGCTCACCTCTGGCCAGACTCAGTTCAGGTCTTTTTTCCCTTTTCCATATAGTACTTTGAAGGCACAGCTAAGATCCCACCTCATTCTCCTGAAGTTCATATGCTGCCCTTATTTTTATTCCTTTCCTCCATTGTGGTCCACCCACAAGCAGGGTGTCAACCTTCACATTTGATGCAGAATGAGAAAGGCGTCCTGGTGTCCCTGCCCCAGTGGGCAGAGCACCAGGGTGGCTGCTGACCGGGAGTGGTGGGCACTTGGGATCCTGCATGCTCACACCTCGTTTCCTCATCTCTTTACCACAAACAAAGGGAGGTGATGAAATACCTTTGTCACAGCTTTTTTTTTTTTGAGGAGAGGAGGGAAGGAGAATTGCAGGTGATTCTGCCCATGGGAGCATCTTGTAAGTTGTAACCATTCCTTGTGCCTGTGATTATTTTATTTTGATTTTAATTTTCACTCTTTTGGTGAACTCACGTTTTCCAGCGGTGGTGCGTTCTGGTGAAGCCGTCTGCCTTTTTTTGGGTGTGGGGGGGTTGTCTTGGGAGGAGTTGGGGTGGGGCTGGAGGTTGGGAAGAAGCACAGGGACAAGTTACTGTGGTTCAGTTCTGGCTGTGGGGGCCAGGAGGCAAGGGTGCCCCCTCGCCACCCTCTGCGCTCCCTCCCTAACTCACCTGTGAACTGGGGCACGTGGGGGCCCAAACCAAACCCACAGCCCCCAGCCTGGCTCCTAGCAACTGTCTGGGAAGTAGCAAGGACCCCTCAGGTTTCCAGGGCTGTGAGTCATTACCGTAGCAGACTGCCACAGACGGTTTGAACCGTGGCCTGGGTGCCCAAGGCTTAACCCATGGTGCCACCAGGACTCCTATGGTGGAGGGGGCCTCTGGATTATTTTCAATAGCAGACACTTCCGAAAGGGAGAGGTGTGGCTCAAGTCCATTGACTAGGTGTTAAGTGACCCTCTACTACTATAGGTATAACCCGAGCTGCTGGGGCCAGCTGCACCCCAAGGCATCACCGGTGACGGCTGCTGGTGCTGCGGGTTACTTGCAGGGTTCAGGGGGCCATGATGCCGCCCCGCCCTGTCGCTTTGAGGGAGGCCGTCGGTGGAGGGGAGCAAAGTGTGGGCTCCAAGGGTAATTGCTAGCGCTTGGGAATTTACTTAAACTTGGTCTTGGTGTCCTCCCTTGGAAAGGAGGATAAATCGTACCTGTCTGACCGAGTCCTTGTGAGGATTAATTGAAATGGTAAAGGGCAAGCGCTGGGAGCATCTGCCTGGTACCTTGGCAGTATCCCGTGAATGCGCACCGTCCCTGTCTGTGTCGGACGAGAACTGGGTCTCCACGTTTCATTTCTGCGGCGACTTGTTTTATCTTTGTGGTGGTTCTTGGAGACAGAGGCTGCAGGACCCCTGTACGAAGTCCTCGGGGGCTGCGCGCGCAATGCCAGTGACACGGAATCCATGCTTTGTGTGCACTCTCCCCCGAGTCGCTCCATCCCCATGAACAGAACTCAGTGCCCCCGACGACGTTTCCTGTCACATCTTTCAAGTTGCTGTCGTGCTCTGGATGTGGCTGGAGGTTAGAAAGGGCACGTGATCAAGGCAGACGTTCGTTTTACTACACCGAGCTCAGTGCCCTTCGGACTTACGGTGACCCTGTAGGACAGAAACTGCCAGTTTCTGAGACGGTAGCTCTTGGCTGTAGTAGACAGCTTTGTCTTTCTCCCATGGAGCGGCTGGGGGCTTTGAATTGTGCTCAGCAGCCTGTCGGTGAGCCACTATGCCGCCAGGGCGCCTCCTGGGCTTCTCTACTAGTTAGAAGCTAAGTTCTCCCTGGTTTGGCTTTAAGAAAACTGAAGGTGTAAGGCTTAAACATGATCACACACAGGGCAATAGTTGCAAGGATTTGTCTGGCCTCCATGGTCCCAGAAAGTCTAGATTGTATGAGAATTTGAAATTGCGCATTTCCTACCTCTTGATCAGGATTCAGCTATAGAATCTTTGATCAAAATGACCCGTTAACGATAGCCAGGCACCATCCACTTCTGCTTGTCTCACGGCAAAGGAGGCAGTTAGCCACACACCCCACCTCCTCCTCCTCTTATGTCTGACACTTTTCCCCAGTTGCTACAGGTGAACAGGACCAATTGATGAACCAAGGACAGTCACTAGCAGACTGTTCAGACCCTAGATTCTATGCACCACACTAGGAGGTAGAACAGAGGCACTGAACACATTATTAGGCCAATTAGCTATGCTGTCCCATGAAATCATGACTCCTACCCAGGGAACTGAATCCCATGAGGTGTCCGTTAGATAGTATACAAGCAGCCTCATCAGCTACTCTTTTTTTTCCGTTTTCTTTTTCATTGTCATCATCCTCAATGTATCTCATGTATTTCGCCAATTCTGCACTCTGCAAGTCTATAGCTTATCGACAACAATGACATCAATAGGCTGTGCAACACTATCCTTAATGTGGTTTTTCCATCACCATAAACTGTCACCAAGTACTCTCTAGCAATAGCTCTCATCCCCTTTCTCCCTGCTTCCCTCCATTCACTATCACTGAGTGGATTCGACTTAAAGTGATCCTACAGGAGCCCTGGTGGTGGAGTGGTTATGTGTTGGGCTGCTGCTAACTCAAGGTCAGCAGTTTGAAACCACCAGCCACTCCGCAGGGGAACAATGGAGCTTTTTACACACTTGAAGAGTGCAGTCCTGGAAACTCACAGGGACAGTTCTACCCAGTCCTGCAGTGTCACCGGGCGTTGGGATCGACTCCATGACCGTGAGTGCGTTTTGTCACTGCCCTTGAGGGCTTCTGAAGCTGTCCAGCGTCATCTTTCTTCCATGGAGCGCCCGGTGCGTGTGAACCCTGGACCAAGCAGCCCAAAGGGTAACCCTCTACACCCCCTGGGCTCCTGCCTTCCCACCCCTTCTGACCACCAATAAGCTTTGACTTTGTACATTTGCCTTTTCTTGTCTTTTTATCATAAGCAATAGAGCCCGGCAATATTTCTCCTTTTGTGATTTACTGACGTCACTCAGCACACCGTCGTCTTTAAGCTCTATCCTTACTGTCTAGCATGTATCAGAGTTCAGTTTTTTTTCTGACTGAGTAGTCGTCCATGTTATGTAGAAGCTGCATTGGTTTATTTTTAATTTTTTGTTTTATTATTCTTTTTTGAACTTTTAATTTCTTGGTTTTCTTTTCTGTCCACCTTTTGGCTCTTGTGCATCGTGCTGTAGTGAGCAC
>NW_022111369.1:64560216-64568425 GCF_000313985.2 Echinops telfairi | reverse complement strand
ATTTGCTTATGCACCCATTTGTCTTCAGTGATCCGTTCGACACCCCGTGATCACACAGGTTGATATGTTGTTCCATGTGGGCTTTGTTGCTTCTGAGCTGGATGGCCGCTTGTTTACCTTCAAGCTTTTAAGACCCCAGACGCTATAGCCAGGCACCATCAGCTTTCTTCACCACATTTGCTTATTCACCTGCTTTGTCTTCAGCGGTTGCCCACACACATTTTTAAGCCCCCTCTTATACGTCGGAGTAGAAGCTGCATAGGGTCTTCATTGGCTTGATTATTTTTGGAAGTGGATCACCAGGTCCTTTCTTCTAGCTGGTGGGCTTGAACCTCCAACCTTCTGGTTAGCAGCTCAGTGGGGGACCATTTGCAAACCCCAGGAACTCCAATGCTGTTGCTGTTGGTTCCATCCCGACCATGGAATGGATCCAGGCCCTTAGGCTAGTAACTCTCAACTGTCAGCTTTTTGTCCTTTTGTGGTTTTCACCCTGTCTGGGCACCACCAGACCTTGTTTTTTTTTTCAGACCTTGTTTACTTAGTAAGTGCTCTTGAAATCTGTTCACCGTGTTTGTCACTTGGCTCCATTCTTGGCTAAGATGGTTGGTCACATCCTGGGTTTGATGAGCTGGTTAGATGCTTCTCTACCACACACTCAGTGCCTAATTGTGGAAGTGGAAAATGCTCCTTCCGGTGCAATTTAAGGCCATTTCACATCCCCCAGAGTCTGGGAGACAGTGGCCCGGGGAAGGGACTCTCTATGGTGGTCCCCCCAAAATAGAGGCTGCCCTTGTTTAACTGGTGTCAGAGCCCTGGGAGTTGGGTCAGCACTGTGGATTTGGCGGGAGCTTCCACGCCATGGCTGGGTGTGAGCACTTGCTGGTGCCTGCCCTCCCCCGGCCTGCAGTCACTGTCTGCCGCACACGGAGGGATGATCAGCAAGCTTTCCTTGGCTGTTGCCGGGCTCAGGTGGAATCCTTTCAGTCTGAGGCTTTGCCTGTGGCCTGGCTGTTTTGCTCGCTGTTTTCTTTCTGTGCACATGTGTTTTTGACTGGGCAAAAGGGCCCAAATGATGCAGTCAGGACAGCAGTGAGCTAGGGAGCTGCGTCTGACCCTGCCACCGTTTACTTCGTGACTTTGGGCCATTCATGCTAGCCTCTCTGGGTCTCTGAGGTGGTGAGAACCATCCCTGCTGCTGAGCAGCGGTGCGGGCAGGTGAGACACTGTCAATGCTGCTGGAGCTCCGTCACGCCCCAAGGACGGGAAGGGACCCTCGGCAGTGCAGAAGGTGGGAGGAGCTGTGACGTTGGACCCCGGTCTCTGGAAGATGCAGTGTGGATGGTGTGTGCTCTTGTTCTTGCTGCTCACACTAGGCTTTTTCTTTTCTTCCCTGTTCTTGGAATGGAGGACACGTGGAGGTGGTTAGTTGCTGCGGAGTTAGTGCTGACTCACGGCAACCCCAGGTGTGCAGAGTCGATCGGCGCTATGGAGGAGTCAAGGCTGTTATCTTGTGGAAGCAGAGCATCAGGCTTGGCTTCCAGGCACCTTGAGGTGGGCTCAAACCGCCAACCTTTTGGTTAGTGGTTAAGCACTTCACTGTGTACCCCACTCGGGGACAAGATCACATCTGCTAAAAGGCACTTAGTCATGTAATACGCATATGCTTTGTTCTTGAAGGAAGTACAGCCAGAATGCGCCTTACAAGTGTGGATGGTCGTGGGTGAAGGGAGACAGCAGACGGTGTGAGATATGAAAATAGTAATAATTTATCCATGGTTCACGGTGGTGGGAAGGAAAAACGAGCCGATCTCTAAGGCTCAAGTAGAAAGAAAATGTTTTGAAAAGGATGATGGCAACATATGTACAAATCTGCTTGATACAATGGATTGTTGTAATTGTTATAAGAGCTGTAAGAACCCGGTTAAAATGATTCATAGAAAAAAGGAAGTGTGGATGGTGAGACTTTGCTTTGCTCCCTGTACGCACCACGTCCTTCGTCATCATCGGTTCTTTGTCCGGAAGCTCTGCTGAGACCTGTTCACCATGGGTGACCCCACTGGCCTTTGGGATACCAGGGACGTAGCTCCCAGCAGGCGTGGGGTACCATCTGGTCTGTCTGGCCTCAGCAGGGTGACTGGCGGTTTCCTGGTCTATTCGTGTGCTGCTGTTTGTTTCCGTTGATCTTTGATTTTCCTCACTGTTCTTTCCTCTGGATGGGGAGAGACCCAGAGTGGCACCTTAAGACAGTCATGCACGGACTTTTTAGATCCCAGTCAAGGAGCAATATTTTTCGGCTTGAAGCCGCTTGGATTGGTTTCTTTGATTTTTAAATAGCGCTGATGGATGGGCAATATGCATTCATTCACATGGTAGAACATTAGAAATGTGAAAAAGTACGTTCAAAAATATGCGCTTTATCTCCGTTTGGTCTACCAGGTTGATGTTTAAAGAGCATCGTCATTCATTTTTTATGGGTATGGAGTATTCAGTTGCTTGAACGTATTGAATTCCCCTACCCAGATGTCCACTGGTGGGTGTGCAGGGAGTTTACTACTCCTCCTCTTGACAAACAAGCCTGCGTGCGGTCAACAGCTTTACCCATGTGTCGGTGCAGGCACGCTAGAGCAGATCTGTCAGCAGCCTCCTGGGATGGAATTGCATTTGTCACAGTGGGATGTTGCCAAGCTGCCCTCCACTAGCAGTATGGGCGGCTCTTGCCCTTCACACTCTTGCCAAAGTCGCACGCTCCCCTAAAACCTTTAGGTCGTCACCAGCCAAGGGAAAGTAGGGTGTCTGTTATAGGTTACGTTTGTCCTGCTCTTAATAGGCCTGCAGAAAGATTGGGCTTCCTACTCCTGTCCAGAGTGACAGCCTCAGAAACTCACAGGGGTGGTTCTACCCTGTCCTGTAGGGTCACCGGGAGTCAGCACGGACTCGGCGGCAGTGAGTCGTGTCCTATTGGGAGTGAGCCTAAATGGCTCTCCACGTGTGTAAGAAAACACACCGAGCCACCTCAGTCTCTGACTTTTGATTCTCATAATCCATGGGGGCGGGGAGAATCTACTCTATTTCCACATTCAGTCCATCACGAGGTGCCCTAGTGGTGGCACAGTGGTTAAAGTGCTCGGCTGCGAACCAAGACGGTGGTTTGAACCCAGGGGCCATTACGCAGGGGGACGATGGGCAGTCTGCTTCTGTAAAGATTCTTTTTTCTCAATACCAGCAAGCTGATTCCAACTGGGTTTCTAAGACTGTAACTCTTTATGGGAGTAGAAAACCTCATTTTTCTCCCTCGGAGCAGTTGGTGGCTTTGAACTCTGTTGACCTTGGGCTTCTCAGCCTAGTGGGGAAGTTCTGTCTTCTCCTCTAGGTTTGCTATGAGTTGGCATTGACTGGAAGTTTTGTGTTTGGTCACTCTGTCACGCAAGCACGCAGCCATCAAAGTGAATTCTGACCCAGAGTGACCCTATTGGACAGGGTAGAACTGCCACTGTGGGTTTCCAAGACTGCAAATCTATGGGAGTAGAGAGCCTCATCTTTCTTCAGAGGTGTGGTGATGGTTTCGAACTGTTGACCTTGCAGTTAGCAGCCCAATTTATAACCACCACGCCACCAGGGCTCCTCTCACAGACTGGCATTTGTGTTAAAATCAATGAAAAGGATGACTAGCAAAATGAAATGGAAAAAAAAAATCTCTAAACTATAAAAAACACAGCCCCCAAGTCTTTTCCCAGGATGAAACTTGTCAGGTATAAAATGACTCTACCCACTTGTACACGTTTCCGTTTCTGAACTCAGTCGGGGCATGTCATTAGCACTGAGTAAAGTGGCTCAGAGGACTTCTTGCTGATCGCTTTGCTCCATTGCCCCCTCTTGAGGGTGAAAGGAGCGCCTACAGCACTTGGTGGTTCACATGGGTACCTTTCGGAACATTGCCATTAGTTATCAGTGGCACACCTGCTGAGTTGACTCCTGCCCACCCCACGGGTGTCATATAGAGTAGAGCTTGGCCTTACAGGCTTTGAATCTTTAAGGGATCCGTTGCCTGCCTGCTCTTTCTTTCTCTTGTGGAGTGGCCGGGTGGGTTTGATCCGCCAGCTCTCAGGTTAGGAGCTCAGTGCAAACCGTTAGTGTTCTCCGGACCCCGGTTGTTGTCCTGTATGATTAAACTCTCTCTGAGGGTGCGGGGAATCCTCCAGAGGACTTGCTTCTCAAAACAGCCCGGCTGGCACCTGAACTCCCTCAGTACTCACCACGCCGCTTTCACTGGGGAAGACCAGGAACTTCAGAGGGACGAAGGGAGGTGAGGAGGGCATGCCAGAGAAACATTGCAGATCAACCCATTAGTAAAAATCCCAGAGCTGACCACCCTGTGTGATCACGAGGTGTCAAAAGGAAAAGTTAACAGGCATCAAAGAATAAAAAATCATTGTGAATGAGGGGGAGTGCAGAGTGGGGACCCAAAGCCCATCTGTAGGCAACTGGACAGCCCCTTACAGAAGGGTTGTGGGGAGGAGATGAACCAGTCAGGGTGCAATGTAGCAATGATGAAACATACAACTTTCCTCTAGTTCTTTAATGCTACCCCTCTCTGACTATCATGATCCCAATTCTACCTTACAAATCTTGCTAGACCAGAAGATGTACACTGGTATAGATAGGAACTGGAAATACAGGGAATCCAGGACAGATAAACCCCTCAGGACCAATAATGAGATAGCAATACCAGGAGGGGAAGGGGAAGGTGGGGTAGAAAGTGGGAACCGATCACAAGGATCTACATGTAACCTCCTCCCTGGGGGATGGACAACAGAAAAGTGGGTGAAGGGAGACATCGGATAGTGTAAGACATGACAAAATAATAATTTGTAAATTATCAGTGGTTTGGGAGGGAGGGAGGTGGGGTGGGGTGGGGTGTTGGGGAAAAGTGTGTTCAGTCTTTAAAAAAAAAAAAATCTCAGAGCTGGTTATAACATCCTGGGCTCTGCCAGGAGCCCATACTGTCCATGCTGCCTTTGGGGGGGCCGGTCAGAAAGGTGGGGCAGACTGTTGAAAGGCAGTCTCCCAGGGCTCTGTAAAACGTCGGATTGAGAATGAGGTTTTTGTCCTCAGCCTTCCAAATCTGGGTGACCCACACAGTTGTTGGCTCCCGATGGGCAGATTGTTGATTTGAGTCCACTCACAGAAAGCCTGGTGAGGGACCTCCCCAAATGCTGCCATTGAACACCCTGGGGAGCACAAGTCCACTCTGACCAACATGGGGCGCCGCAAGTGGGACTGACTCAATGTCTACTGGCACAGCTGGTCGGGTTCTGTTTTGGGTCTGTTTTTTTTTTGGCTGCATTCAGTGACTGTGGGCGAACACTTTATCCTTCTTCACCTCCCTCCAGAAAACACAGGCTGAACATGGTTTGTTTGCTCCGCTGCCTTGGAGTTGCTCCTTTGCCAGTGAGGCATTCAACGGTGCTATCTTTCTAAATGTGCTGCGACTTGTTGAACAGCCTGTCTTTGTTACCTGGTGCTGCTGTCACAGGAGCAAGCACCTCCACCGGGTGACTGTACCAACAGAAACCCATTTGCTTACAGTTTTGGAGGCCCAAAGCCCGAATTTAGGATGCTGCCTCTAGGGCAGCAGTTCTCAACCTGTGGGGGTCGACCCCTTTGGGGTTCAAATGACCCTTTCACAGGGGTCACCTGATTCATAACAGTAGCAAAATTATAGTTATGAAGTAGCAACAAGAATAATTTTATGGTTGGGGGGGGTCACTACCACATGAGGAACTATATTAAAGGGTCGCAGCATGAGGAAGGTTGAGAACCTTTGCTCTAGGGCAAGTATTTTTTGCCAGCTCACAATTCAGGAGGGAGAGCCCTGTTGCCTTCCAGCATCTGTGGGCTCAGGGCCTGCCCCTTGGAGAGCTCCTGGGTCTTGGCGTCCATCTTCCCCTGGGTCTAAGAGGTTCTTAGCACAGGGATCCTGCTCCTCCTCAGGCACCACGTTGGCTGCTCATCCCGCTCCTTAATCTCTTGCGAGAGAAAAGGAGATACAGGCCACACGCCAGGGAAACTCCTTTTACCTGAGTCAAGGACTCACATTCCCCACCCTGCACCCCTACCACTGCCGGGCTGGTCGCATCACCGTGTGTGTGTGACCACATATCACTGCCAAACCACCGAGAATCATGGACAGCCAAGTCGACACATGTATAATGGGGACACAATGCAACTCAAAACCAAACCAAAGCCTATAATAATTCTTTCGTGTTTCATCCTTATAAGAACTCGGGTTCACTGTGAACCCCGCCTCCGGGCTCTCTTTCTTCAGTAGGAGGAACTCTGTGCTTCTTCCTGATAAACTCTGAAACCAGACGCACTGCCACTGAGTCAGTTCTGACTCATAGAGACCCTGTAACGACAGAGTAGGACTGCCCCTGCGTTTCCAAGACTGTAACTCTTTATGAGAACAGAAAGTCCTGTCTTTCTCCCCAGGAGCAGCTGGTGAGTTTGAACTGCTGACCATGCATTTAACAAGCCCAATGCATAACCACTACACCACCGGGGCTCCTTATTATCAACTAGAAATCTTAAAAAGAAGTCACATGGTTTCTCTCCAAAGGTATTTTTCTCCCCACCTGCATCTTGTAAGGTGTGGACGTGGAAATGATATACTGTTACCATGTAGAGTGACAACAGCCCTTCCTTTTTGGTGTGTGGTAGTAAATGTACATGCACAAGCCTGCCATGCCAGCATCTTTTTACATGTAGAGAGCCCAGTGACATGGGCATCTATTACCTCTTTCTGTTTCCAGTGTTTCTTTCATGGAGCAAAGAACGGGTGGTCTTGAACTGCTGACCTCGAGGTCACCAGCCCAACACTTAACCCACTGTCCCACCGTGGCTCCTCTCGCTCTTGGTAACCACTAGTAAACTCTGATCTTCCTACATTTGAGAAAGTCCCTTCACCTCCCTTGTTGATGGCCGGTTCCCCGCCATCCTGGAGAGGAAGGGGTTCTGGGTAAGCTCTGCTGGACCAGGAGTTCAGGCTGTGGTACAATGAGACTAACGCTGTGGCTCTCCAACCACGTCCGTCATGGCCTGGGTGAGATCCTTCCATCTCCCACACTGGGCAGGGTGGGTTTCCATCAGCAGCTGCTCAGGGGCTAGGTAATGTGTGTGTGTGAGTCAGCAGCACGAAGCAGACCAGTTCACTGACCGCCCTGGCTCCCTGCCCTTGGCCTGCATCTGAGCCGCGAATGAGAAGATCAGCTTCCATGACTTATGGTCAAGGAAGGGCTCAGGCTGTGGAACTGAGTGGCGCAGGTTCGAATCCTGGCCCTGCCTTTACTGCCTGTGGGAGCTGGGGCAGGTGCCGTGTGTGAGAAGCCAGGGAAAGGAGAGAGAGTGCCTCTTGGGGTGAGTGGGTCCCATGAATACCCCGTGGGTGTGAAGTGCCCCGAAGGTATGGACCATGTGCTTCCTTGTTGCTGAAGGACACTCAGCTGATAGAGGGATGGAGGGATGCCTGGGGGCACTGTACCCTGGGGGTGGTGTTCCTGGCTGCCGACTAGCCAGCCTCTGGCACCGGTGACTGCTCCCACTGACGGCAGTGCTGCCTGGCTTAGCTCCCTAGTGCTGTGGTGACGGAAACACAGGGAATCTCCCTCCTCCCATTTCTGAGATGAGGAGCCCAGCTCCAGGCTCTGGCTCTAGTGGAAGCTCCCCTGCAGGCTTGTTCTTGTCTCTTCAGCTTCTGTGGTCAGTGACCAGGAGGATTTCACGTGGCACGGCCCCTGTCTACCCCAACTCTCCTTCTGGAATTTTCTCCTTTTCTAGCTCCAGAGAGACTGCAGAGGGCCCTATGGTAGCAATTGACACAAGAAAGAAGCTTCGGTCCTGAATAAGGATAAGCTCAGGGGTCAAGGTTTACAGCATGTCTGCTATTTGGGGGCCACGGTTGCGTCTCCCCCAGTTGAGGACTGCATCGGTGGGATGGCAAGCCTTTCACTGGGGGCATTTCAGAATAGATCACCCAGCCGGTCTAGTCCAAAAGCTCCACGGAATCTGTCCAGCAGCATAGTGATAGGCAAGTCCCACTGACGGATGGGGATGGGGGCTGTGCATGCGGGGCCAGGGATTGAACCCTCATCTCCGTGGAAGGTGAGAACTCCACCCCGAGGACACTGCTCCACGGCCATCGAATCAATCCTGA
>NW_022111369.1:64558520-64559726 GCF_000313985.2 Echinops telfairi | reverse complement strand
GACAGTAATGAAGTAGCAACGAAATAAGAGCACCCAATAAAGTGATTTATTAAAATTTTAAAAAGGAAAACCCATAACATGAACAAAAAACATAGAGTACTAATCTAGCAATGAATGCACAATATCAATCTAACAATAAATATGAAAAAATTAATTAAAAACAAATATATATATAAAAAAGAAAAATTTATGGTTGGGGGAGGAGGGTCACCACCACATGAGGAGCTGTATTAAAGGGTTGTGCATGAGGAAGATTGAGAACCACTGTGTAGACAACTCTGCTGGGCTCTGCCGAATGGTTCAGACATAATCCTTGTCCTCGTGGAGCTGTGGCCTCGTGCAGGGCAGGAAGCATTTCTGGAAAGAACTAGAGAGAGGATGTCAGTCCTTACCGGCCTTAAGCTCCCTGCCCCTGCTGCTTCCCTCAGCTGCTAGGCGTGAAAGTGAACGGGCGAGGTCAGCAATGAGCTGCCTGTGTTCCAAGAGAAGAAGGTTCTTTGCAGAAACCATTGGCAAGCCGGCCCTGGCCCGTGGGCTGTGGTTTGCTGCCCAGTGATGTACTGGCCAGAATGTGAAAGGGTCACAAGTAAGTTATTAAAAACTGATAAATGAGAAGAAGCTGCACAGAGCCTATGTGAGAGAGAAGGGGCAGAGGAGACCTCTCTGAAGATGTGCTATTTCAGGCCAGGGGTGAGGAGGAGGGGCCAGAGGAGGGAGGAGCAGTAGCCTGTTCCAGCAGAAGGGATGGTTTTGAAGGGTCAGAGAAATGACCAAACTGGCATTGAGCATCTTAAAAATTCTGCAGTGTTACGGACTCTGCATTTCTCTCTTTAAAAGATGGAGCACTTAGATTCTGCAGCTTTTCTTTGGATAAAGATTGTTATTGTTTTCTGATGTAGAATGCATGCGTATTTCAATAAGTACCAAAAGCACATCAGGTCGATACTCTGGTAACATCATAACACTGAAGCACTAAGGCCCCCAGGGACCCTGTAGGCTAGAGTAGAAGTGCCCCTCTGGATAGCTGAGACTAAATCTTGATATGAGGAGGTGCCTCATCTTTCTTCCACGATGCTGCTGGTGGGTTTGGACTAAAAGGTTTGTAGCCCGAGGCCGAACTATTGCACCACTAGGGCCTCTACGGACATTTTTTCTCATAAACTCGCTGCCATTGAGTCAATTCTGACTCACCGCGACCCTGTAGGA
>NW_022111369.1:64550432-64558420 GCF_000313985.2 Echinops telfairi | reverse complement strand
CCCCTCCCTCCCTGCTCCCCGCAAGATTTCAAGTCTTTATGGAAGTAGGAAGCCTCATCTTTTCTGTTTTTAATCATTTTATTGGGGGGGCTCCTACAGATCTTATAACAATCTCTTATTCAGTTGTATTAAGCACACTTGTACATATGTTGCCATCAACATTTCCCAAACATTTTTTCTTTCTACTGAGCCCTTTGTATCAGCTCCTCTTTTTTCCCCTCTCCCTCCCTCGTGAATCCTTGATACTATTGTTGTTTCATGTGTTACCCTGTCCGTTGTCTCCCTTCACCCACATTTCTGTTATTCATCCCCTTGGGGGTGGAGGGGCTATATATCCAACCTTGGATGGGTTCCCCCTCTCTCCCACTTCTCTCCCATCCCCTTACCCTCATGAAATCGCCATTCCAACAACTATTCCCGAGGGTTTTATCTATCCTGAATTCCATGTGTCGAGAACTCTTACCTGTCCCAATGTGTATACTCTGGTCTAGATGGGTTTGTAAGGTAGAACTGGGTCATGGTAATGGGGGAAGGAACATTCAGGAACGAGAGGAAGGATGTGTGTTTCGGTGCTATGCTGCACCCTGGTTTAATCGTCTCTTCCTTGTAACCCTTCTGTGGGGGGGGGATGTCCAATTGTCTACAGATGGGCTCTGGTCTCCACTCCAACCCCCCTCTTTCACATCGATATAATTGTTTTGAATCTTTTGATACTTGATACCGTTGACGACACCTCATGGTCACACCGAATGGTGTGCTTCTTCCATGTGGACTTGCTTCCCTGCTAGATGGCCGCTTGTTTGACTTCACGCCTTTAAGACCCGAGATGATACATCTTTTTTTATTTTTCCTGTTTCCAGCCTCTCCTCGTTGACGCCCATTCACACTGGTGAGTGAGCTCTGTTGGTATATCTTTTGATACTGGGCACCATCCACTTTCTTCACCACATTTACTTACGCACCCATTTTGTCTTCAGCCATCCTGTCGGGAAGGTGAATATCAGAGTGGCAGGTTACCAGAACAAAGTGTTCTTGAGTTTAGGGAGGCCTTGAGTAGAGGCCCAAAGTCCATCTGCTATCTTAAGACTTAACATAAATATATGTACATTGCTCTCTATCCCTTTATTATAAATTAGTATGTTTACATATATGCATGCCTATAGCTATACCTCTCTAAATAGCTTTGCCTCCTAGTTCTTTCCTCTATTTCCTTTTACCTTCCTCCTGTCCCACCATCATGCTCACCCTTCTTCTGCTCTCAGTAGTTCCTCTCAAATTGCACTCGATCAAACCTCACCAGGCATCATATGCCCTTCTCACCATCAATTTAAGATCTCTTGTTGTTCTTTTATCCCTGAGTTTGTTGGCTCCCCCTCCCACCCTCTCCCTTCCCATGTGCCCCTGGGACTGCTGGTTCCAGTGTTTTCTGTTTGGGATTATTTGGTCTGCCTGTCTTACATAGATAGATATAGAGGAAGCCTCATCTTTCTCCCTTGTAGCAACTGGTGGGTTTGAACTGCTCAACTTGTGGTTGGTTAACAGCTCAACTCGTAGCCCACTAGGCCACTAGGGCTCTGTCGTACATTGTTAGGAGGCCCTTATTCTGTCTACCACAGTCAGTGGTTTATGGTGGCTTGGACTTTGGAGCGGAACTATGTGAATTTAAACCTAATGTCACTGATAACTAGCTGTGTGTACCTGGATGAAGTCTTTTAGCCTCTCTGTGCCTCATTTTTAATCCTTGAAATGGTGTTAATTATGGCATTTGCCTCAGAGGGTTTTTGTTTTAGTCTGGGTAGACTAGAGAAACAAATCTAGGGAGACTCATGTGTATAATTGAGAACTTTATATCAAAGAGGAATTGTATGTTAAGGAAACAGCCCACCCCAGTCCATAAGTCCGATAGTAAACCCATATGCCGATACTGGTCCATAAATTCCTCTTTAGACTCAGGCAGCCATGCAATGATATGGAACACAGGAAGATCACAGCCCAGTGGGTGGGAAGTCTTGTGGATCCAGTGGTGTTGGAAGCATCTCAGCACTGGTTTGGGTCTCCACGTGGCTCCTCCAGCTCCAGGGCGCTGGCTGCCAACAGCATAGCTCCATGTGGCTTGTCAACAGGAATGTCATGCAGAGAGAGTGTGTCTGGGCTCCAGTGAGCTATTTATCTCCTTCATGCCCCCAGATGAGGTCATCAAGCTGAGACCTGATTGACAGGCGGGACTCTACCCCCTCACACGTTGACAGGAGATTATGTAACTGTCACAGTTCTTTATTCTGGACATTTACAGAGCAGATGGTCAGCTTCCCACTGAACAGAGCATGCCCCTTCTGCTTCAGTGTGTTTGCTGCAGTCCTCGATGTAACGTCACGCATCTCAGGTCCTTTGCTTCCGGTTTCCATTCCTCCTCCTCTCCTAACCCTTCTGCACCTACCTGTTCATCCTTGGGTAAGTGCTGCCTTTTTGGTCTTGGATGTGTGATTCATTCCGAGAGAGGCATCCCTCCCTTCCTTGT
This sequence comes from Echinops telfairi, assembly GCF_000313985.2. NCBI lineage: Eukaryota > Metazoa > Chordata > Mammalia > Afrosoricida > Tenrecidae > Echinops > Echinops telfairi. The sequence continues at coordinate 64,555,902 of NW_022111369.1, read as the reverse complement.
GTTGTTGTTACCCTAAAGACTTGTCTATTGTGTGACTGAAAACTGAGCTATGGAGGGGAGCTGAGATCCACACCTGCAGGGGCCATTGTCGCCAAGGAACCACCAGTCACTATCCAACCAGTAAACCTACTCCCTTTTATGATTTTACCTCAGAGGGTTAACGGAAGATGAAAATGACTAAAATACGTGTAGCATGAACAATGATTGGACATGGTAAATGCTGCTTATGTGTTATCTATAAATATTACTAATGATATCTGAGGAACCATGGACTATGATTTCGCCTGTGAGCTTTCCTGGCATTCGGGCAGGCTGCTCCTGACTCATCCTCTGAGTGGTGCCTGTCATTTCCTCTGCCCGTCACTTTCTCCATGGGGCTATAGCAGTGACTTGGGCATTGGACATCTGGGCATACTAACTCTCTGAGGACTCCCCCTTCATGTCCTGCATGCCCTTTGGGCACAGTTGATCAGGAAATAGCCTTTTGAACACAAACCTGAAAATGGGACTTAGCACATGTTGTCTACCTTGGAGCCCCTGCTAACGTGCTTGGCTGCTAACGGAAAGGTTGGCAGTTTGAGAACTATCCTTTCCCCACCAACACGTGGCAGAAAAAGACCCTGCCATTTACTTCCAAAAGATTACCGCCATTGAAACTCCACGGTGCACAGGGCTTCCGCTACTGTGCTAGGTCGGGCTGGCTGGTGAAGCAACACCGGTGACATGCACATCTGTACAGGAAAGAGTTTTATGCCAAGAAGTTCTCTTCACAAGAAGCATCCCAGTCAGTTCAACTGAAGTCCATGTGTCCAAGTTCCCAGTATCTCGCCTCTGAAAAGGCCACACCCACCAGAAGGCACCATCGGGCTGACCTGAATGACAGGTGGGACCCCACCCGTACACCTTCACCCAGGGTCAAGTTGACATAAAATCCAACTGCCACAGATACCACTCGGGGTCATCCTGCATCGAAATCCACTCAAAGGCAACTATTCTCTGTGTTTGCTTTTGTTTTAAGCTGGTCACAGACTCATGGTTTGTCATTCATGACTTGTTCTCTGGTCACCTAGAAATCTTTGCCGTTTAGTTTTGGCCTTCCTTGGGCCCTCCCATCTCCACCTTGCACAAAGGTGCGAGATGCTGTGTCTCAGAGTGAAGATCAGTGAGCTGCCCAGTGGGGAAGTTCATTTCTCTGGGCCTTTGGTCTCTTCGCTGGTGAAATGGTCCAGCTGAGCCCCAGGCCACGCCTCGGCCCCCTGGGCTCCTTGGCCACCTTTGATTCATGCTGCGGCAGGGTTCTTGTTCTTCTGACTGGTTTTGTGCTGCCCTGCTGTCCTCTTGGGCAAGGGCTGACTGGCTCCCTCCTCCCTCTCTCCCTCCCTTTTTTTTCTCTCTCTCTCTCCCTCCTTAAGAAAGAATTTCCAACTTGTTTTTCTTCTAAATTGCTGTAAAAAAAGAAACCCTCTATACCCATCTTGTGCCTTTCTGAGTCATCCCTTGTGGGCTTTTGTGATGGTTGTTTGTTTTGGGGCTTGGTGCCACCCCTTCGCAGTCACAGAATTGCTTTCAGGGGTGCTTTGAAGAGTCGTGTTACAGTCTTCGGTTGGAACTTGTCCCAGCCCAGGTCTATATTTAATCGAGTTGGCGGCATTGCTTCTCTAAGGTCCCCATATCGTTTATTCCCCCTTTTCTCCCCTCGATGGAAATTAGGACTCTCAGTCTCTTCACCCTGCAGAACCTGTGATTCCAGCCGCCTCCCTCTTCCTGCCATGGCCTCCTTCCTGGCTTAGCATCTGGTCATATAGCAAGCTTATTCCAGCTCCTCCCGTTTGCTTCTTGTGTCCTTGTGCTGGGTGCTTGAAGTAGACCGGCAGCCTCTTGGGTTGGTAATGCATCCCCTCCCCACTGTGCTTGGTTCTCCGAGGAAGGGGCAGTCTGTGTGTTAGCAGGCAGATCCCCTCAGTCAGGAAACCAAAGCCAAGGGAGGTTCCTATGGGCAGCTCTCAGGTGTGTGCTGAGGGCCTTAGGGAACTGGCCTGCCCAGTGTTAATATGCTGACGTTTTACTACAGTTTTTAGTTGCAAACACTAGACAGGCTCACTGAAAGAAATTCTAGTGGTGGAGACGATAAAAGGAAAGCCCCTTCCTGACCTCATCTCCCAGCCGGGTGCTCCAGACACTGGTAACCACTGGCAATAACTTCTCAGGGCGTCTTCCAGGACTGTCTGTCAAAATGTAGGGTGCTGGGCTCCATTATGCCTTGGGTTTCTAACCACAAGGTCATCAGTTCTAACCTACCAGTTGCTCCAGAGTAGAAAGGTGAGGTTTACTGCTCCCCAAAAGACTTATAGCCCTGGAAACCTCCAGGGGCAGTTGTGCTCTATCATGCAGGGCTGCTATGAGTCCGAATTACTCAATGGTAGTGAATCCGTGGTCCACTTCTATAGCAAGAGAAGACTTACCCAGACACTGCTGGTCAAGTCTACATCTATAGGTAGCAAAGTGCTCCCTTCTAAGCTCACTTGATTCGGACCGTGTGGCTAGACTGGCCAGTGGGATCTTGAGCAGGGCTGCTGTGTGCAACTTCTTAGATCCCCCCTTACGAGGCAAGGAGAGGCCACTGCCCTTGTGAGCTAGTTAATTGTGCCAACCTGATAAACACATGTGGGGCTAATTGAAAGGCAGAGGGATAAATGGGTGGTCAGCCTCGCCTTTCTAGTTCTCAGGTCTCTTGCTTTGTGATGGTCGCACCAGAGTGCAGCTGCCTTAGCAGTTCCCTGCTTCAGCTTGCAAGATTGACTTCCTACAAGACATCCCCAAGGAGAAGCCACATGGACCTATCCCGATGCAGCCCTGGGTGCTGGAGCAGCCGTGTGGAGACCCCTGCTAGTGCTGAGATGCTTATTCGTTCACTGACTCAGCTTTCCTCCTGCAGTCGGCATCATTGCCTGTTTTTTGTGAGGTGGAGGACTTTGTGGACTGGTGTTGGGTTAATGGGTTAATGTTGGACTTGTGGGCTTGGGCAGCATTGGGTTGGGATGTTTTCGTGATGCGCACTTTCTTTACATAAAACTCTCCTATACATGAGTTGCTGTGGATTTGTTTCCTTAAAGTACCTAGACTAATACACCTTGTTTTCTGTCTCCCCCTGGCTGAGGTGAGAGGATGGGGTCAGCTGGCATAGCTCGCTTGGTTCCAAAGACAGAAGCTGACCCTTGACAATGGCAGAGCAACAGGACACAAGGAGCCTGAGCTTACTACCCCCCCCCCCTACAACCTGTGAAAAAAACTTGACTGCCATCGAGTTGATTCTGACTCATGGAGACCCCATAGGACAGGGTAGGACTGCTCCTGTGCGTTTACAAGACTGTAACTCTTTACTGGAGTAGAAAGCCACGTCTTTCTCCCACAGAGCGGCTGGTGGATTCAAACTGCTGACCTTGTCGTTAGTAGCCTCACATGTAACCCACTGCGCCACCAGGGCTCCTTCCTCTACCCTCTAGAGCTGCCATGTCAATCCTGCACTACTATTTCTTGAACATTTACATGAAAGCAAACCTGGACTTACATCTTGTTTAAGGTCCATGCAATCAACTCCATGGTGGTGAGGGAGTTTTAAAGTATTTGGACGGAGGCTTTCTACTTTTTTCCACAGGGGCAGTCTACTCTGCCTAGAGGGTGGTTAGGAGTCGGGATTGACTTAACCTTCTCTTTCTCCCCCTCAGAGCATCTGGTGGTTTTGAACTCCTGACCGTGTAGTTAGCAGCCCAATGCATGACCCACTATGCCACCTGAGCTCCTTCTGGAACCCTAGACAGGGCTGATACGAGTCCGAATCAGCTTGGTGGCCGTGGATTTGATTTGGATGTTATTTGTAGGTTCCTGGGTGGTCCATGAGGAGAAAGACGGGACTTTCTACTCCCACAAGGAGTTGCAGTCTCAGACACGGGGGCGGCTCTCTAGGGTCACTGTGAGTTGGCATCGACTCAGGGGCAGTGAGTCGTGTTGAGGGGGTGTGTTAGAATTGACTTGAAGGCAACAGGTTTGGGTTTTGTTTTATGGGACTTTTGTTGCACTCATACCTTTTGGCCCTGGTGTAGCCTAGAAATGCAGGATTGAAAGATGTGGTATTGAACATTTGCTCTACCCTACCTAGTCGATCTTCAGTGGATATTGAGTAAGTACTTGCCATTGTTCTCATCTGGCGAAGCAGTCTGCACCTGTCCGTGTTCCTTTGTCCTGAAGAGGGTTCCTCTTACCACCTTGAGTTCCAAAATCTGTTTGGGATACACACCTTCATGTTATCAGTGGAAGATGCCAGCATGTGAAGCAAGGGATTGCTTTCAAATGTCTTTTTTTGGGGGTGGCAAAACCTTCACTCTATCCAGGGGTAACAATTCATAGAGTGTGTGCCTTGCAGAAGAGAAGGGGCCTTGGAGGAACAGGGGCACCGGGTACTGAGTAGTCCTCCTTGTACGGCTGCCAGGGAGAGCCTGCACAGCTGGGTCCAAATCATCATGTACATGGAAGCTGCTCAGCCAGCCAGCCAGCCCTGTCTGAGCTTCCTCTCCGCCCATCCGCACGTCCATCGGTAGGTGTTGTAGGTCAGGGAAAACAGTCCTGAGCAGATCAGGCTGTGATCTTTGACCCCTCGTGGAGAAAGGTCTTCAAAATTATTACACAAATAAAGATTGGAGGTCTAAATTCTGATTTTAAAAAAACCCAACTAACTCATAGCTGCGGAGTCAGTTCTGACTAAGTCAGACCCCGCAACCCAGAGCGCTCGGCACAGGCGTGGCAGCCAACTCACAGGTGTCAGGGCTCGCATTTACCTCGAAGAGGTTTTTTGTTTGTTTGTTTGTTTTTGGGAGGGGGCGGGCGTGTGACTAAATTCAATCCTTCACATCTTTTCAGCTGCGTGGGCTTGACCTGCAGTGTGGTGGGGGAGTACTGATCTCAGGGAGGGGCCTGTTTGCACCATGGGCACGGCTAGCTTGCTGTTGTTAACCCCTGGTCCCCATGCTGTGAGTGCCTCCACAGTACTTCCTGCCCCTCACCCCTTCAAGGCTGCCCCAGCCCAGGTCTCTCCATAGGACACCACCCTACCCCACTCGCCACTCCAACTCACCGCCATCCAGTTGATCCCGACTCCTCATGACCTTGTCGGACAAGGGAGAAATGCCCGGAGAAGTTCTGAGGTTGTAGCTCTCTATGGGAGCAGAAAGGCCTGCCTTTCTGCCGGCGCTTTTGAACTACTGACCTTGCGGTGAACAGCCCAATGCATACCCACGACGCCCCGACACCCCACTAGAAGACTGTTAAGGTAGATAGGGAAAGAAGACCCTCTCGGCTCCCTGTCCTGCTTCACTCCCTCAGGGCACCTCCCAACCTGTGGCTCCTGCCCTGTCTGTCTGCCCCTCCCCCTAGCCTCCTCAGCATCCCCAGGACCCAGAAATCCTGACCCCCAGCC
>NW_022111369.1:64539927-64549652 GCF_000313985.2 Echinops telfairi | reverse complement strand
CGTGAAGGCAGTTAAAACCACACACACACTGAAATGCATCTCTCCTATCCTCAAATAACCACTGCGCTCACGTCTCAGATGACGGGGCGGGCGGAGGATGCAGAAACAGCGATGGGCTCCAGGAATCGAGTGGAAACAGATGATCTTGATACGAGGGTGCCGGCTTCTGCAGTTCTGTTCGCTCAGAATTGGGTGGCTTTTGCATGAAACATTTGCATGGTGGTAAATGGCCAGTTGTAAGGAGCCCTGGTGGTGTCGTGGGTGATACATTGGGCTGCCAACTACAAGGTTAGCAGTTCAAACTCATCAGGTGCTCCGAGGGAGGAAGATGGGGCTTTCTGCTCCTGTGGAGATGCATGGTCTTAGAACTCACAGGGGCAGTTCTACTCTGCCTTGTAGGCTCACCGTGAGTCCGAATTGCCTCGATGGCGGTGAGTTTGTGTTTTGGGAACCCTACTTCTGGGCCATGTCTTCCCTCAAGGAGAAGTGATAATTCTTTTTCTTTTTTTTTGCTCCCCACCCCACTCCCACCTCGAGAAGTGATAATTCTATGAGTCAAGTTAGGTAGCTTTAGTTGGTGTGTGCCCTTGAGTGGGACCCCTCCTTTGTAACCCAGCATGGTGTCGTTAACAGAGGATAGAAACAACCTAATGTAATTGTCTCTTTTCACCTTAAAAAAAAAAATACCTGTATCCCATATCTTTACATTTCTGTGAAGGGTGATAAGCTTAGGATGTGAGATTGCTCTTGAGAGAGCCGCAAGGGCAAACAAGCTTTTTCCTACCCATCCCCCAAAGGCCTAACTGCATTGGACTGAATTTTGGCCACTCTCTTTAAGCCCAGTACAGTCACCCAAGCACTGGGGGGCATTGATATGCCAGGGACTGGTCTTTTGTGGGGCTCGGTAGTGGTTTTGAATAAAAGGATTGCTCTCGTGCAACACCCAGGGATATGGGACCCTAGGTGAAAATCCTAGCCTCACCACGTGCTGGTGCTGCTGTTGAGGGCCTGCTGACGCATGATGACCCACACACAGCAGCAAGGCATGCTGTCCGGCGGCACGCATTCCCACGATGGGTTAGCAATCGGACAGCTGTGGTCCACAGGTTTTTAGTGGTTGATTTCTGGAAGCTGATGGCCAGGCCTTTCTTACAAGGCTGTCGTAGCCTGGTAGCTCTTGGAAGCCCCATTGACATCTGCTTTATAGCCAGACGCCCGCAGACAGAGTGGTGGTGGCTTGAGGTTTATCGGTTGGGACTTTCCCTACGCGGAAGGTGAGAATTCTACCACTGCTTCGCTCCACCACTTCCTGACTGTGGCCCCGGACAGATTGTGCAGCCCTGCTAACTGCAAGGTCAGCAGTTTGAAACCACCTGCTGCTCCATGGGAGAAAGACGGGGCTTTCTACCGCCATAACTGTTACGGTCTCGGAAACTCCCCAGGGCAGTTCTTCCCTGTCCTGTAGGATTGCCATGAGTCGGTGAATTTGGCTTTGGTTTTCTAAACTTTATGTTTCTTGTTTGTTACATGGGGGCAGGGATCGCATTTCCTGTTAGGGCCCATGTGAATGTATGCTATGTGATTTGCATGTATGAAAATTGTTAAAGATAAATATGCATATAGATGATATATACATAATAAATAGGATCAGTTACTCTGTCCATGTTGAAGTGTAAAAGAGGCTCCTGTAGCTAACCATTTGAAAATTGTTAAGTGTTAGATTGTATTTCACCATCATTCACAATATGCCATGGACCCTTCACCTCAGTGTCCACCATACTGAGAGCTGCTGCTTTCCACCCCTACTTCCTGCCAGCCATCTCTTCTCCCCGGCCTCCTTCTCTTCCCCTGCTCTATTCTATTTCCCCCACGCTACTCATCGCTCTTTAGTGATCTGCCTAAGGGCTGATGTTGTGCCCCAACTGCTTGGTTCACCAGACTGCAGATTCCACGTCTCTGCTTTTTGCTCACCGTTCTCTCATCAGGGCCTCGAATAGTGCCTGCGCAGAGAGGATGCACACTAACTGTTAGGATGAAGATGTCAACTGTGGACTCGGTTGACGTGATTCTTGCTCCAAACCACAACCCAGCCCACTGCCAGTGAGTCGATTCTGACTCACAGTGACCCTAAAGGGCAGAGTAGAATTGCCCTTGTGGGTTTCCGAGGCTGTAGCTCTTCAGCGGAGTGGAAAGCCTCATCTTTCTCTTGCAGCACAGCTCTGGGTTTTGAACTGTTGACTTTGCAGATAGCAGCTCAACTTGCAACCCACTACACCGACAGGGCTCTGTCCCAGGTTTCTACATACCATCAAATATCACGAGAGCCGGTGCCACCCTCTGAGCTTACACTCTATACTTTGGGAGGCCCCAGTGAGGACTGTGGAATTGGCACATCAAAATCCTTCTCTCCTAGTAGAAGATCATGGAGGCCAAGTGTATTAGTCTAGGCACTTTGGAGAAACAAATATTGAGTTAGTTAATTGTGCCAGCCTGGCTGATAATCACGTGGGGCTAATTGAAAGGCAGAGGGATAAATGGGTGGTCAGCCTCGCCTTTCTGGTTCTCAGGTCTCTTGCTTTGTGATGGTCGCACCAGGGTGCAGCTGCCTTAGCAGTTCCCTGCTTCAGCTTGCAAGATTGACTTCCTACAAGATATCCCCAAGGAGAAGCCACATGGACCTATCCCGATGCAGCCCTGGGTGCTGGAGCAGCCGTGTGGAGACCCCTGCTAGTGCTGAGATGCTTATTCGTTCACTGACTCAGCTTTCCTCCTGCAGTCGGCATCATTGCCTCTGTTTTGTGCGGTGGAGGACTTTGTGGACTGGTGTTGGGTTAATGGGTTAATGGGTTGGACTTGTGGGCTTGGGCAGCATTGGGTTGGGATGTTTTCGTGATGCACATTTTCTTTACATAAAACTCTCTCTTATACATGAGTTGCTGTGGATTTGTTTCTCCAAAGTACCTAGACTAACACACTAATTAAAATAGGTTTGAAGGGATAGGTACGTTGGTGAGGAGAGGGATAGGAGTGATGTGCTTGATGATTCACCTGTTCACATTGAGTGTGTTTACTTTCAGCCTCAGCGCCATCCAAGGGACATGCTTGTCTCAGGGCAGACTCTTTGAAGTTGTCTTTTAACGTTCTTGCCTCTTTTGCTTGGAACCAACCCTTTGTTTCTCTTTGCCTTTCCTTAGGGCACCAATGCCTCTGCTCTGGAAAAAGACATTGGTCCAGAGCAGTTTCCAATCAATGAGCACTACTTCGGATTGGTCAATGTAAGTATTTCAACATGCATGCTTTAAAAAAGAAAATCAAATGGCTTAGAGCGCTTGAAGCAATTCTACTCGCATTTTCATCATTACCCGTTTTAAAGTAATTGTTCCTGCTCGTTAGTAGCAGCAGATAACTGCAGAAAGGGACATTTTGATCCATTTGTGAAGGTCTGAGCTTGTGTGGGGGAGTGGGGGGGGGCAGGATTTAATGGGTACATCTGATTCTCTTCTTTTTTTTCCTTCTGTGCTTCAAGGGGTTTCCTTTGCACCCACTACTTTCTGAGCCATCTTGTTAGACTTTGTAGCCAAGTCTACTGTGAAACTGTCTCCCTCCAGTATCTGGATGAACTCCTCTCGCCTTTTGTTTCAGTATGTATCGGTACAACCAGGGTTTTCAAAGTTACCAGCTCATCACCAGTCATGCTAACATGATAACCTGGTGGTGGTGGAGCCGGAAACTGGAACTCCACGCCGCAGGTACAGACGGGGGCAAATTGGTCTCAAGCTTCCATTTGACTGGCCCTCAGCAAGAAAACCAGTCGCCATCGAGTCAGTTCTGAGTCAGGGTGACCCTGCGTGTCAAGGGTGGAACTGTGCTCCTTAAGATTCCCAGTAGGTGGTTTTGCGGGGGTGAGGTGGGGAGTTGGGGGTGGATTGGCAAGCTTTTCTTCTGAAGTACCTTGAAAATTTCATTTTTATTGTAAAAAATTTTTTTTATTGGGGCACTTATAGCTCTTGTGACAATCCATCGATCCATGTATCAAGCACATCTGTACATGTGTTGTCTTCTGAGGCACCTTGGAGGAGACTCGGACCCCTAGCCTTTCCATGAGTGGCTGAGCTCTTTTTCACCACCCAGAGACTGTGTTCAGCACCGAGCCCTTGTATGTGGCCAAGCCCTGTGTCCTTGCTGCACTATAGCCATGGAGAATGGCACTATGTCCCACTGCCCTTCTGAGCTGTCTGCCTCAGCCAATCTGCGTGGAAGTGTTAAGTGACGTCAAACATTCACTCGCAAACACCGGTTTTTTAGGACAACCACCTGGACCACATTGTGTTAGTGCCCAGGTGCGGTACGTAGGGCTTGCCACCGGGGAGGTCGAAGCTGATCTTGACCAGCGAAGGCCAGCCTGTGTTCGTAGTAAAGGACCTGGCCTTGCAGAAATGCTGCTTTAAGGAGGAGCTTGAACTCTGCCTGGGCTGCTCACTAGCAGGGCAATCTTGGGTACGTTGCCTGCCTTCTCAAAGCCCGTTTCCCCATCTGTCAAGGGGGGGATGAAGATGTCACCTATGTCTTGGGCTCACACTAGAAAGTCAGCGAGAGCTTCTATTTCAGACCCCGATGAAGCCAAGAGGCAGATTTCGGACACTCAGTAAATGTTAGCTCTTTTTCTTCCCCAGAACTTGTCTCTGGACCCTTCCTCGCCAGGCGCTGTGGAAGGGGGATTTGGGTAAAGGCGGGAGACTTGAGGAGAAGGACAAGGAGGTTGGAAGGAGGAAGGATACATTTGTGGAACATAGAGAGCTGTGTTGGCTGAACTCTGCCGTCAGTCTTCCCGCATGTTCACGAAGCCATTGTGCCCAGGCCTCCGCTCAGCCCTATCTTGGGAGGGAATGGAGTTAAGGCCACTTCTGCCTGTGCGGAGGGACTGTGAGAGCCAGGCGGGTGAACTGCCCCAAGGACGCTCCCTTCCAATGGTAATTTATGGATGTTTCAGGCTCTCCGTTAAAAAGAAAAGAAAGAGCCTTATCTATTACATAATTGTGGTGAAGTCGATTAAAATTGCATGTGAGATAGGAAATTTCCTATTCCAGTACACATAGACATGCCCTGAGAAGGACGGCAGAGCATCTGTCTCGTTCTCGGCCAAACGACACACGGGCCGGCCGCGTGCGAGTCCTATGTCCCTCCCAGGCGGCGCCCAGGCTGATGTGGGTGATGAATAGCGCTCGTTCTTCAGACACGCTCCTTTATCACTTTACCAGGCATGGAGGAGTCCACAGCGCAAGCCTGTCCCAGCTGTGCCCCCACCCCCCAGCGTAGGTCTTCTCGTCACCGGGGAGGGACCCACGTGTCCATCTGTGGGCTGGGGCCTTGCCGAGGCCTCAAACATTGCTCATGTGGGCCCTCATCTGAGACCAGGAAGCTGGGTGGTACGGGGTTGCCGCCTACATGGGAGGGGGTGTCGAAGCTCGGATGCCGAGGGGTGTGGTGGCCTCTCTGCCTCTGCCGCCCTGAGAGGAGAGAGGAGATGGGGTCTGAAGCCGGAGCTCGGGGGAGCCCTGCACTTTGTAGCAGGAGGGTTTGCCACAGCCAGTTCTCGTTCAGCTGAGCCCGGGGGTGCGGACATCCTTTAGATTGGGGTTTCATTTTCCCCGGCAGCTGCATTTCCGTGTGCCACCGAGCGGCATCTTCTCTTTAGGCAGCCGCCTTTCTCTGGGTCTGCGTGTTCCGTGGGCATTTATCTGGAAGCACACAAGGCCCCATTAGAGTCTCTTTATCAACGCAGTGGCCACTTTGGCGAATTAGACCGGCAGCAGCAGCAACAGCACTGTTTCCTCTCGAAGGGGACAGGGTCCCCAGGCTCGTGTAAACTTTTATTCTTGTTTTTGGTCGCCGGAGCTGACAGAGCCAGACACGCTTCGTTCCTGACGGGAGGAGCCGAGGGTAGTCTGCAGAGGGCGGTCGCCTCTCTCTGCCCGTGATTTCCGAGGGTCCCCGTCCTTGGACCGGCGTTGAGCCATCCCTGTTGTCCTTTGGCAGTTCGGAAACACGTGCTACTGTAACTCCGTGCTCCAGGCGCTGTACTTCTGCCGGCCGTTCCGGGAGAATGTGCTGGCCTACAAGGCCCAGCAAAAAAAGAAGGAAAACCTGTTGACGTGCCTGGCAGACCTTTTCCACAGCATCGCCACGCAGAAGAAGAAGGTGGGCGTGATCCCACCAAAGAAGTTCATCTCCCGGCTGAGGAAAGAGAACGGTGAGTGGCCCGCGGTGCGGTGCGGGGGAAGCTCCGGGGTGAGGAGGCCTGCAGTGTCTATGCAGCCAGGGCGCGAGAAGGTGCCTTGCTTTCTTTTGCTGTCTGCTTGTTTGGGCCATTCCGACTCTTGGCGACCCTACAGGACACAACAGAACTGCTCCCGAGAGCTTCCGAGGCTGCACATCATGAGGGGGACAGAATGCTATGTTTGTCTCCGTCAGTGCAGCTGGTGGGCTCAGCCCACCGACTTATTGGTCCGCAGTGGGGTGCTATAGCTGCCGCACCACCAGAGCCTCTTAAACTCGAAAAGGGAAACATAGGTGCCTTTTGGAAGAGCAGGTACAGAGAACCAGCGCGGGAAGCAGAGTCCTCCCAAACCTCTTGTGCACACCACCATTTCTCTCATGCCGACCAATGCATCCCTGGAGAACAGTGGTTCTCAACCTTCCTAATGCCACGACCCTTTCATACAGTTCCTCATGTTTTAGTGACCCCCCAACCATAACATTACTTTCATTGCTACTTCATCACTGTCATTTTGCTTCTCTTATGAATCCGGCGACCCTGTGAAAGGATCCTTTGGCCCCCAAAGGGGTTGCGACCCACAGGTTGAGAACCACTGGTGTAGTGAGTCCTGGTAGCCCTGTCAGGTAAGAGTGGGTCTGCTGACCTCACATTTGGTGGTTCAAACCCACCAGCTGCTCCTATGAGAGCCAGAGGAGGCTGTCTGCTCCGGTCAAGATGGACAGTACGTTTGGTTTGGGGGTTTGCAATCCTGTGGTGCATTTGTCATCACTGATGAACCAATAAACTCAAACTCACTGCCATTGAGGCCATTTGGACTGATAGCCACCCTATTCTGGCACAGGGTGGATTTGAATGCTTACCTTGCAGTTAGCCGTCCAAAGCATAACCCACTAGCTACTAGAGTGCCTGACGAACTGGCCCTGCAGCCCTTTGTTTCCAGCAGGACGCACTCTTGTGTGTTGCGTGGCCCTATGGGTTTTGGCCAGTGTGTGCTGTCCTGTGGGCACTGTGGCAGTATCACACAGGATGGTTTTTCTGCCCTAGGAAGGTTCCTTACCCCACCTAAGTTTTTAAAGGAAGAATAAATATGTTCCCTTATTCAAATAGCATTTCAAAACAAAACAAAATCTACCAGCCCTTCTTCACCGCAATAGACATAAAACAAAAGTATATTGGAACTGGGTTTTAAAACTGCTTTCTCAGCCCATTCTGGAGGGCTTCTCTCCAAGCCCCACACTGGGGAGGAGTCGTTTCTGGGCAGGACCATTGTTGGGTGTGGGGTGCGGTGGGGATTGCCCAAGGCGAACACCGATCAGAATAAATAGGTTGGTGCACTGATGGAATAAAACAGCATCATCTCATAAACTTGTCATAAGCGATGGAAACAAGTGCTTATTATCTAATCAGTGCCTCTGTCGATTTCAAAATAATGCTCCTGATTTTAATTTGCCTAAGAGAATGGAAAATTAACAAATTGATAACATTTATGGGATAAAACTCTGTTGTGACCTGAATTTTCTGTGTATCTTCACTCTGCTTTTATGGGGGTGATGGTGGTAGTGGGTAGGAGTGGGGCTATAGAAGGTAGGTGTGTCAACCCAGAGATGTTACTGATTGTTTTTTGGGGGGGCTATAGAAATAATATTTCATGTGACAACTTGTGTTTATGTTAGATTCGTGCTTATTCCCACAGACGGGCACAGTTAATCAGATGTTTGCTTTAGAAACCCTCGTTTAATTTGATTGCTGTCTTTGCGGTGGTGATAGTTTATGCATACCCAGATAAAAATAATTGGAGCCGCACAGGCAACGTGGCTCTCCCAGTCTAGTTGTGAACGTGATTAATTATGTTGTCTCCCAGCCACACCCACTCTGGACTGGTAGTCCTGATGGCGGGGAACAGCATCCGGCATCTGGAGCCGTCGGTCTTTAGTTTCAGGCACCCCCGGTGGCCCCATCTTCATGCCCTTTTCTCCCTTATGGGTTTCGGCGATGCTTCCAGGCTGGTCTGGGGTTTAACATGATCTGAGGCAAGAGACCCTAGTGTCTCTGGATAACTTACAAGATGAATAATTGAACACTGGTTGTTGACATTGGCTGAAAAATGGATCATTTATCAGGGTGCATATCCAGTTGGTTTAGTTCTTATTTTGGAACATTAAAAAAACTGGTAGCTTTCTGTATTTGATAGTTCTCACTGCCTACCCCACTGCCTCTATGTCAACTCCTGGCAACGCCAGGTGTAGCTTACAGAGTAGCAGTGCTCCATGGGGTTTTCTTGGCTGTAATCTTTATGGAAGCCAGGCTCCAGGCCTTTATCATGGTATATGATAAAGATATGTACATATATATATATATATATATATATATATAGAGAGAGAGAGAGAGAGAGAGAGAGAGAGAGAGAGAGAGAGCCCTATATAGCTAACTACTAATTCATATTAGTATACTCGGTATAGTATGAGACCGTCATTCTTACTCCCATAAGGAGTTATAATCTCCGAATCTCACAGGGGTGGGTAGTTCCTGCCCAGGTTTAGGGGCCCGCTATGAGTCTGCATGGCCTCGATGGCAGTGAGCACGAATTCATATAGTGTTGATGACCCAGGGAGATGATGGGGAATGCCCTTCTTGGGGGGTGGCAGCAAAGGGAAACACTTAAGACTGCTTGTCAAGCTCAATTGTTGAAGCTTCATACCAAGAGGCGAATGTGTTTCTATCTGCTCCCCACGCGCGCTTTCCCCGTGAAGAATATGACAGGTCCTTGTGCTCCCGAGAAGCAGAGGTTGAAATTGTGCCCTTCTCCTTTCCAGATCTCTTTGATAACTACATGCAGCAGGATGCTCACGAGTTTTTAAATTATTTGCTAAACACGATTGCGGACATCCTGCAGGAAGAGAAGAAACAGGAAAAGCAAAACGGGAAATTGAAAAGCGGCAACCTGAACGAGCCTGCGGAGAATAATAAGCCCGAGCTCACCTGGGTCCACGAGATTTTCCAGGGGACGCTCACCAACGAAACGCGGTGCTTGAACTGTGAAACTGTAAGCACGAGGGGCGCTTCCGTTGGGCTCAGTCTGTGTTCACACGGGGATGTGTTGTGTGTGAGTGCAATGTGGGGCCTTCGCAGCTGCCTGCAATAGGTGGAGCAGCTCGGTTCTATTAGATGAGACTCAAGCGCGAACTTTTGGAAGGGTGTGCCCATTCAAGATGCGCCAGCTGGCTGAAGCAGAGTGCAGAGGAGAGCCGATCCTCAGCCCTCTTTGCGTTGCACCATGGGTAATTTCCACCGCCCACCCCACTGCCTTCATGTCAGTTCCTGGCAAGGCCAGGTGTAGCTTACAGAGTAGCAGTGCTCTATGGGATTCTCTTGGGTGTAATCTTTATGGAAGCCAGACTCCGGCCTTTATTCTGTGGAGCCTCTGGCTGGGCCTTTGGGTTGGCAAAAT
>NW_022111369.1:64537382-64538638 GCF_000313985.2 Echinops telfairi | reverse complement strand
GTGTAACATGGGGTGGATGAGAGTTCCAGCTCAGAGGATTCAGTGAGTCAGCGTGTGCAAAGCACTTAGCATCGTGCTCGGCAGTTAGTGAAAACCCACTGCCGTTGAGTGGATTCTGCCTTACAGCTGGCATCAACGCTCACCGTGTTACTTACTAAAAACACAGTGGTTTGTGGCTTCTCCAGTCCTCCTGGCCTCGTTACCAAATTCCGTAAGATGGCAGACTCTTCTAGGGAAGAGAAATAACTCTCGCTGCCTTCTGCAAAGGATCAATGACCCAGAACTGGGTAAGCAATGTGAACCTGCACATCAGCATCCGTGTATGGTGGGAGGCTTTGGTTCTTGGCCTTGTTTCCATCCTCTTAGACAATTTTCGATTCAACATTCTGATCTGTTCATGGTAGGAAAAAAAAAATTATCAAACACAGCCAAGAGAAAAGAGCAGAAATGACCGGTAATCTCCTAACCTAGGGTGATAAATTTGCTGTTTAAAAAAATGTGACCACATTCGTTCAGTGATAACCACTTTGAACATTTTGAAATCTATCCTGCCCAACATTTCCTGTGCATGCTTATATTTTATCTATTCAGTGGTTTTATTGTCAAGCAAATTCAAGCAAAAGCAAAAGTAGTGAGGCTGGTATTGCCAGTCTCACGGATCTGTTACTCAGCTCCCTCACCTCCGCAGTGTTGTCCACAACGCATTGTTAAACCATCGGCCATCTCGGTCTGCTTTTCCCTCCCCCTCATCACCAGGCTAGCTTACTGTTCATCTGTAGGCTTTTCATTCCTTTGTCCTATGTCTCTAAAGGAGAAAAGGCCTTTTTTTAAAAAAATGGACAGTACCATCACCACTCTCTAAATACAGTTCCTTTAAGTCATATACAACTCAGTGCTCAGATTTCTCTGTCATGTCATGCGCGCGCGCGCACGCGCACACACACACACACACACACACACACACACTCAAAGAGACACACGAAGGGGCTGCAGAAAGTTCATGGAAGAATAGAATCTTAAGGTAATGGAATTTTCCCATAAACTTTTGGAATTCCTTTGCATAGATGTATATTGTTTTAAATGTTGACTCCTATCAGGAGCAAACAACCGTGCAAGCATCCACAAATGCCACACATTGCATTCGGTCCGTATGTGTCATCATCTGTAGGTCCCTTCTCTCTCTCTCTCTCTCTCTCTCTCTCTCTCTCTCTCTCCATTTTCTGGCAGTTTGTTAAAGAAATGACTTGTCCTGTAGA
>NW_022111369.1:64525305-64536329 GCF_000313985.2 Echinops telfairi | reverse complement strand
TGCTAGGATGGTGGAGAACTTCCTCCCGGGCTCTCTGCTTTTTCTTCTGCACGCTATTCCCCTGCTCAGAATTTAAAATATACTCGTTTCTTCGCATTTTCTTTAAGAGTACCCGTGCTTCACCACATTGTTTCCAGTCTTGAGCCTTTATGAATGAGGTTGCTGTGGACATTCTAATATACTCTGGTGCATATAAACCCAGTTCTTTTAAGGTGGACATATACGAGGGGGCTTTCAGAAAGTTCCCGGAACAGTGGAATTTAAAGGTGATGGCCTTTTTCCAGGAACGTTTTTGAAGCTCCCTTGTATAGGTGCGTGTACGTCATCACACGCATCCACATACCCACAGACGAGACTCATTAGTTCAAATGGTGGTGTTCATCATTAACCTCATTAAATAGTGTCACATCTCCAAAGTGGTTGTGCAATTTACACGTACAGTATATGTGTGAACTTCCTTGTTGATCTACAGCCTTGTCTGGGCCCTCTTCTCCCCAGCTGCCTTGCCTTTAGTGGATTGGATGTATGCTGGGGCAGGGATTCTTTTATTCAACCAACAGGCTTTTCAGCCTCATCTGCTGAGTGATGGTATGCGGCATGGAGATACAGGAAGGGGGGTGTCTTCCTGGAATTTCTAGCATTAGAGGAGAGACATTAATAGCAAAATGGGCAATTAACTGTATAATTGGAATCGTAATGAACGTTATGAAGGAGAGGTTCTGTGTTCTCTGTGAGCGAATGAACCAGGAACTCTGCAGAGCAATAAGGCATCATCGTGAGCCTTTGTTGCCTGGAAACCTGCACTGGGTTTCACAGCTGCTCTGATCCCTGCGGTTATCTCTGAAATCAGCACTGGGAATAAACCCATCTTGCGGTGCTTTTGTGGGGGTTTTCAGGAAGCCTCGGAAGTTAGACTCAGCCACGCTTGTAGCATCCTCATTTTCCCTGAACAGGTCAGCTGGGCCAAGGCTATTCAAACTTTGCACCCTCAAATATTTATCTTGAAAATGCTGTTACCCTGTTGACTTCCCCAGAGGGCTACCATGGATCCCCAGAGGGCTACCATGGATGGGGAAACCTGTGCTCAAAGATTCCTCCCCGCAGGATTCTGGACGATGCTGTCAATGTTGTTCTAATGGGCTTCCAACCATTTGCACTTGGTGTGTGGAAGTGAATGAGACACTATGTGGGGGTGGGGGTGGTGTCTTTCTGGTTAATGGTGGTTGGTGATGGCAGCCTTGATTTATTGACCTTTTGCACAACAGAAGGAAATGCTGTCCAGTCCTGTACCATCGTCACAGCTGTTCCATGTGAGCCCATTGTTGTAGCCACTGTGTCGGTCCACCTTGTTTAGGGTCTTCCACTCTTTGCTGCCCTTTTACTTTGCCAAGCATGATGGCCTTCTCTGGGGACTGGTCTCTCCTGACAATACATCCAAAGTAATGTGAGACAAAGTCTCACTATCCTTGCTTCTAAGGAGCATTCTGGTTGTACTTCCTCCAAGACAGACTTATTCAAATGTACCAATTCTGATGGTCTAATTCCTGATGGTGATAATCCAACTCGCTGCCCTCCCCAGAGATGATTGGATAATTTCAAATATGAGTATTTCCTTCTGTGGAGTAATTTGGATGATCTCCTCCATTTTCTTAGATCCCGACACTGGCTGGAATCCCAGGACACTTCTAACCCTCTCTCCCTGCCAGTGCCCGACTCCTTCGTATGATGCCTGACATCACCATCCACCCCTGGAACCTGGCCAGGGAGAGGGAATCCAATCTCCCAACATTCCATTTTTAGAAAGCTCTGCTTGTTAGAAAGCTCTGTACTTTCCAAGAAATGCCACAGCCTACAGGCTTGTTGTTTTAAAACATTGAGGGCGTAGAGTGGAAGTGTTCAGTCCCAGGGTGAGAAGCCTGGGGCCCTTAGAGGAAAGTTCTCTGAGGTCCAGGGCACCACTGACCTCGGGTAGCGCTTCTGTGAGAGTCCCAAGACCCAGTGTGAGGAGCCGCCCAAAGCGATGAGCCTGTGCTGGGTCATGGCAGGTTAGCCCCGGGGGAGGCCTTGCCCTTCCTGCAATTGTGGGAATCCTTGTGTGCAAACCTCAAGCTTTCAGACAGTGATGCTTTTTCTTTTCTTTTTTTTTCTCTGGATCTCAACTTTCGTAAATGTTACTTTTACAAAAGCTGGGGGATTTGTGGAGACAAACGGCTTCGTTGTGCAGTAGATGGGCTGAGAGACCTGTGAGGGGATAATTCAGTGCCGACTTTGCCAGATAACCTTGGCAAAGGCGCTTCTGGGGAGTCTTCCCTGGGTGATTGGGAGAGTGACATGGCAGGGGCATCTGGCCTTCTCTGACTTCATAAGGAGGAGGGACAATGGCGACCAGCTGCCCAAGGGCTGATTGCTGTGAGGCTGACTCAGATGTATCTCCTTCTGACCAACCTTTTTACCATTTCTGACATCAGCACTACCTTCCTGAACACGCTCTACTTCTCTGCTGGGCTCCATAATTCGTTGCAACAACCACACACAACTCAGTCTATACTCAGGAGTATGGGGGTTTATTGGGAAGTAACAAGTTACAATTCAAGATCTGTAGCAAATCAGGATACAGTTCTTTGGCCTGAATGGCCTCTTCTCAGCTGTGCCTACTGGCGAGACTCTCTCCAGCCCTTCTGCCCCTGATAGTCGAGACCTTTGCACTGCTTGGGCAAGTATTATAAAGGTCTTTCAGCACTGCCAATAAGTATCCTGAGGCACCCTACTCCACCAGGGAGCTTCAACCTGAAGGCACTCAGCTCTCCTGTGCTCCATAGAACTGTGAGCTGTTCAGCCCTCTAGTGCCTAGGGGTACCCTGCTCTGCCCTGCTAGCAGGCCTTCAGCCTCAAGGCACTGGGTTTTCACACTCCCTGGGCCAGAAAGCCTAGGGGCCATCTTCTGCCAGTCTCCTGCCTCTGCTGCCACCGCTTCCCTTCTTGCCGTCTCACCATCTCTGGTGCCACCGCTCGCTCGCTCTCCAAGGTCTTAGGAGGCTCTCGGCACAGGGTTTCAAACACCGAGCTCTGCTCCTGGCCGTTCTGTCTTGCTGGCAGTCAGATCTCCTCTTCTTGTAGGACAAATGGTTCTCTTGTAGGACAAATAGTGACTCAAGCAAGGGCATGGTTTCAGGAAGGCTGTGGAGGGTGGTGACTGGAGTCACACTCTCCAGTAAGGTGGTGACTGAAGATGCATCCTCCCCTAATCCTGCCTCATTAACCCAAAGGACCACTCCCTTCCATATAGAGCCACAAGCTCAGAGGCGAGGCTTTACAACACACCACAGAAGGAGGGAAGGAGAGTGATGTCAGATCATAAAATGGAAGGTGACTACCGAAAACCAGAGGCCAGTCAAGTTGACCAGGACGTTTTCCATCACATGTTCCGTCCGTCTTAATGTGCCTTAGCAAGCTGCTCCGTCTCTTTAGTGGGCCCTTGAGTCCCTTATTTGTATAGTTCACCCAATCATTGTGCCAACAAAGACTGGCATAAGGGACCTTATTAAGCCACTGCACTGCCATCGCTTGCTTCGCTCGCTCGCTCGGTTCCTCAGGTCTGCTGGGTCAGCGTGAGCTTAACGTTGCTGTTGTTTTAATGCCCACTCCTTTCCCTTATCCATGAAGTTATGTTTTTGCTCTGCGAAGTTTGTCAGTTTGGGTGCTTCTCAGTGCCTTAAAGACACATTTATATCTGTTACTGGAGTCAAATGGTTGTTTAGAGAATTGCATCGTTTTTATGAAATGACCATGGTTTCGGCGTGGTGGCTGTTCTTGGTCTGTTCAACAGGGCTATCCCCTCAGCCAAGCCCCTGTGCTTACTGCCACCGGTGCATGACGGCCTGCCACAGCAGAGGTGACTCCTTAACCTCTGCCAGGAAGACCAGCTGGCTCCATGGTGTCTGACTGATGAATTTGGACTGTTCCCACCATGGAAGAGGGAGCAGTTAGTCTTCCCAGGGACACGTTCTGAGCCTGGATTTGCTTTTATTGACCATCGCGTTTCTGACAGTCCTTCCAGTCGTGGACTCCGGAATGTTGTATCCCTCACCGTGGCATTGTATTACATTGCTTCTGACCAGTGACCCTGGTCTTAGCACATAATGGTGGAATGGCCTGATGCAGGCTTCGTGACCGAACCAGCTAAAGAATTACTCCAGTCAGTACTGTCAAACAGACACAGGAATAACAGACAGCTTACTTTGATTTTCAGGTTTTTCATACCCATGAAACTGAATGTTAACGATAAGAAAAATAACAAGTCTTGGCCCAGCAGTCATTGTAGGCTGCGTGCAGAGACCTCGATCCAGTGGTGGTTTTTCTCTTTTTAAACCCATAGGTCATTTTTTTCCTTCCTGTTTAAGCTAGACTTCTTTCTGCTGCTGGGTGCCAGTGAGTTGACTCCAACTCTTCGGGGAACCCTGGGTACAAGAGAACAAACGCTGCCTGGTCCCGCCCTCCTGACAGCTGTTGTTCGTTCGAGCCCATTGCTGTCGCTATGTGTCAATCTTGTCTCATTTAGGGTCTTCCTCATTTTTTTTTGCTGACCCTCTACTTTACGGAGTCTCCTTCTTCAGAGACTGGTATCTCCAAAGTGCATGAGATGATGAGGCCGCTCCACCCTGCTTCCCAAGCAGCATGCTGGCCGGGTGCATCCTACTTCCAAGACAGCTGTGTTCACGCTTCTGGCGGTGGGGAATTCACGATGCGTGGTCAGTGCCGTCGTTGTGACGTGCCTCGGTTCTTCCGGGCTTCCTTATTTACGGCCGGCTTTCACATAAGTGCGAGGCTATCGGAAATGGCATGGCTTGGCTCAGGCTCACCTTAGTCTTCCAAGCGACAACTTCGGGTTTGGTTCTGTTTGTTTTAACATTAAAATAACAACAAAATCTTACCTGCAGATCTGCCGAGTGCAATATGCTTTTTGATTCCTTGATGGCTGCTTCCGGGGAGCTGGTGTGGATCCAAGTACAGTGGAATTCATGGCTATTTGGACCTTTTTGTGTTTGTCACCAGGCTGCTCACTTGACTGTGGGGGAGGGTGTGTGTCTGGGCTGCAGTGTCGCACCTGCTGAAGGTCGTCCTTGACTGTCCTCCGCAAGTGCTTCGAGTCCTCATGTTCAGCGAGCGAGCCCGTGTTATCTGCACACCGAAGGTTGCTATTGAACCTTCTTCCAGTTCTGATGCTGCCTTCTTCTCTATCTATGCTGGCCAGTTTATCAGATTATTTGCTCAGCCTATCGATTGATGAAGTGTGGCGTAAGGATCCAAGTCGGATACACCCTGCCCACTTTAAACCACGCAGTAGCCTGTGTGCTGTTCTGAGGCCTGCCTGGTCTATATTATGTATGCAATGCTTACAGGCTGTCAATTTCCAAAGGTAACAACAGACTTCAAGTGGGTGGAAGGCTGAGACCGACTCTTCACCTGCTATCAGTTGATGTCATTAAAAAGGGAGGTAGGGTGTCCAGTCAGTCATATTCAGATAAGCCAATCATTGATTGGCTCTTCTCCTCCCTCCTCTCCCTTTTTTAAGCCTCATTGTAACCAGCCCCTGACTTTGACTTTATTTTTTAAAGAATCAGAATGGCCTTCCTATATGCACAGTCACCAGATGCCAGATGCTCCACCGGAGGAAGATGAGGCTCTCTCCTGCCTCAGAGAGTGACAGTCTCAGGAGCCTATGCGGCACTTCTACACTGTCCTGTCAGATTGCTTTGAGTGGGAATTAACTCAATGACAGCTTTTTTTTTTTTGGGGGGGGGCGCATATAAGATAATAGGATAGCTATTTAGAATAAACTTTATATTTAAATTTCTTTGAGTTTTCATTACTTTTAACAATACCAATTTTAAACAAACTCCCTCCCCCCATCCCCTCCCACCACACAAATAAACTGCCGTTTAGTGCATTGGTACTCAGAGCGACCTGATAAGACAGAAGTGTGCTGTAAGATTGATACGGTTGCAAACCTTTAAGCTGAGGAAGGAGCCCAGGTGACATAGTGGTTACGCAGTGGGCTACTAACTGCATGACGCGCAGTTCGAAGCCAACAGCCCTGGCCCCCGGGGGAGAACGATGAGGCTTTCTACTCTCGTAAAGAGTCTCAGAAACCACAGGGCAGCAGTTCTCCCCTGCCCCGATGAGTCACTGTCGAGTCACCATCGGTGCAGTGAGCTTGTTTGCTTTCGCTTTTTGGAAAACCAAGGGAGGAGAGAGAGCCTCATCTTTCTCCTTTGGAGTGGCTGACGGTCTCAAACTGCTGATCTTTCAGTTCGCAGCCCAACATGTAGCCCCCTACACCACTGGGGTTCCTTTTTGTTTTGTAGACGTTAAAATGGTTCCTCGGCTTCTGAGGTCCTCACAGAAAGCCCGGGTGGGGGCTGGGGGGAGTGCTGGATGTCGTGGACAGGCGATTCCCGCCTCAGCCATTGGGAAGATTCTGAGTTCCAGGGATTCAGATTGGCTGATGTCCTTTTTCCAGGCCAACCATTTCGGTTCTGAGCGACCGTGTAAGACAAAGCCGAACTGGCCCGTGAGTTTTGACGTGAGACGGCAGTGAGTGTGAGCCTTGGAAAGACAGCTGGGGATTGAGAAGCACATTTGAGTATGTCAGTCACTTTACGTGGTGATTCAAGAATTAAGAATCTCACAAGTAATTTGTATATCCTGTGTATTAATGTGTGCCATTCAATGAGTTGTCATTAACTTACAGCTCGGAAAGAACAAGCAGAGTCCCTTCTACCCTTTCTAAGCTAGGGTTTCTCTGGGGGGAGTTCCATGCCCGGAATGTGGGGGAGTGAAGCGATGACGAAGATGTAGTCCTCTACTTGCTGAGCGGTCTGGAGTCTCTCAGAGACGCTCATGTTTCCTTGGAGACGAGCAGTGTACTCACTTGGTCCAGAACGAGATCCTTGTGGGTGGGAAGGAAATGGTTCTGTTTTCTGGCAGCTTCCTTAGGAGATGTGGAAGAACCCCCCCCCCCAAATTAAAAAAAATCAACTTACATCGATCAATTGATCAATGCTTTTGACTCTGCCAGGCGGGGTGGGGTCGGTTGGGGTGGTGGGGAGAGAATTCCCAGTGGTTATTTCTGGCAGCGCTGGTGCACCTGAGCAGTGCTACCTCACAGCCGTTTTGGGGAGCAGTGTGCATTTGGATCTGAGACTGTTACAGTAATTTTCTTTAATTTAATTCTTTAATTAGTTCATTAATTTGATTTATGCCCCCCCCCCATTCCACCAACCACTAAGTAATGAGATTTGCATATTGCATCCAGTAGGAAAACTGCTCCTTCCCCCAATTTAAGTACTAGAAGTACTGGAGCATAAGAAGAATGAAGTTCTTCACGCACCTAAATGATGCGTGGTTTCAGTTCGATTTATTCATTTCCTCCCAGAGGAGGCCCATTTAGATGAACAACAACAACAACAATACAAACACAAACCCACCCTGCCAAGTAGATGCCAACTCCTGGTGGCCATCTGAGCGGATTCGGAGGCTGTAAATCTACATGGGAGCAGAAACAGACTGCCTCATCTGACTCCTGCAGAGTGACCCGTGGGTTTGAACCACCGGCCTTGTAGTTAGTGGTCCACTGCTTATCCAAGAGAGCCACCATGGGCCACGAGAACTGTTTAGATGGAAAAAAAAAAGTCCCTGTCATCCCCTCCTCCCCAAAGTTATGCCCGGAAATGTATAAAAAAGGGAAATAGTCCATAATTGTACCCCTCTAGTGGCACGTTTGACACTTGAGATAGCACCTGCTTGTTCAGTCTTTCATTTTATTCTCCGCTCTTGTGGCTCATATTGCCTCCTAGTGCCAGGAAGTAGGAGCCCTTGTGGTGTAGTGGGTGATGCGGTGGCTGGACCTCAAGGTCAGCGGATTGAAGCTGCCGTCTGCTCTGTGGAAGAAAGGTGAAGCTTTCTGCTCTGGTAAAGATTTAGAGTCTGGGAAACCTTCAGGGGTCGGTGTATGCTGTCCTCGAGGGTCACTCTGAGTTTGCATCGACTCTGTGGCTCTAAATTGTTTTGAGACGTGCGAGGAATTATTTTGATCCTCTGATTAGCGCAGCTATAGCAAACAGAAAAGACGACCCGCGGTCTTCTGTTGATTCATGTACATATGGAGACTGCACATCTCCCACTGAGCACTGCTTTCCCTGCGCCCTACAGATTTTACTTGTCGTTAGTTCAAAATAATTTCCACGTTTTTTTCTTTTCCGTCTTCATGGATTATAAAGGGGTTCCCAAAAGTTCCTGGGAGAAAATGGAGTTAAAAGATAATGGTATTTTTCCACAAACTTTTTTTTAAAGTCTCTTTGCATTTCCTATTCCCTGGGTTATTTGTGAACTCATTCAGCCACTGTTTCTTTTTGAAAACGACGGTGTACACGAACGCAGGTGTTTATTTTCCCAACTGACTTTACATGTGGATGTGCTGCGTTATTTTTTTAATGCATACCATTTTACTGTGTCTTCAGCGACAATTTCTACGGCAAACCAGGCTCTCATTCTACTGCTTTCTACCATATTGTCTCTGTATGGGAGGCTGCTTCCGTTTGCCATCATTGCTGCCACCATGCTGATGCTGGGAGTGGCGAGGCCTGGCAGCTGAGGGAAAGGAGGAGAGGAAATGAGTGGGCAGGGAGCAGAGGGGCCCTGGCTGCCTGCTGCACCCAGCCTGAGGCCTGGCACCCAGAGCCATGTGCCTGCCTCACTGGCCTATGTTTGCCCCTGTGACTGTTCCCTTCAACAACAGCAACAGCCAGCCTTGTGGGACCGTGGACGTATGTGTAGTCCGATTTGCCCAAGTGGATAGTAAGCGATGCAGCCCTGTATTTGTTTTTCTTTCTTTCCTTTCTAGGTATCTTACAATTATTGTTCTTTCATTTAATTCTCCTGTGCTTAGGAAAAGCAGTCTGTAGGATGTTAGTCTTTTAAATTTTTTGAGACGTATTTCCCGGTTTGTCCTGGTAAATATACCTTGAACACTTGTAAAGCCAGGGTCCAGTAACCTTGGAATGGTTGTCGTTTTCGCCAAGATAATTATTTGTTGTGGGTGGCCTCCTTTGCCTTGTAGGGCATTAAGTAGCATTCCTGGCTCTGACCCACCAGATGCCAACAGCATCCCTACGCCCACCCCCGTTGTAACAACCAAACCTGTCTCCAGATGTTCTCTGGAAAGCCTAAGCTTCCTTTGCTGAGAACTGCTGAATTCAAAAGAAGGTATATTTTTAGTTGGTAGGTGTAAAAATCACTGTCATTGAGCTGATTTTTGCTTCCTAGTGAGCCTATAAGGCTGGGAAGAATTGCCCTTGAGTTACAAATGCTTATGGGAGTAGTAAAGCCTCATCGTTCACCCTGCTGATGTGGTGGTTAGCAGCCCAGCTCATGACCCATTAGACCACCGAGTGCCTTACTGACAGACCTAGTATTTCCTTAGCTGTTAGTTAAGCCAAGGTGGTTGATTGAGTTACTCAGATCATCTAGGGTAGCTTTCTTTTTTTATGTTATTTTAATTTTTGGTTTCCTAGATTTTCCACAGAGGGAGAAAGGTGAAGGATGGAGTGGGGAGGGAGGGAGTTTTAACGTTTCAGCTATGATTGTGGAATTGTCTTGTTTCCCTCACTAGTTCTGTTAGTTTGTTTCATGCGATTTTTTTTTTTTTAGATTTTAAAAACAACTTGGCTGTGGTATAATTTACATCCTGTAAGATTCATCCATTTAATGATCTTGTAGTTATTTACTGAATTATGCAACTATCAGCATAATTGAGTTTTAGAACATTTCCATTGTACCAGGAAGATCCCTTGTATCGCAGCTAATACCTGATCGAGCCCCAGGCAGCCACAGGTCTCCTCTCTGTAGATCTGTGGTTTCTGGCCACTGCATGCCAATGGAGTGGTCTTCCTTGTGTGGGGTTCTTTGTGTTTGACTGAGGCTGTTTAGGAGGTGCACCCATGCTGGGGCATGCATTAGGTGTTCACGCCTTCCAGCACCCGTTTTCATCTTTTATCGTTTGTCCTCATTTCAAAGCGCTCGGAGATTTTTTTGTTGGTCTTAGTGACTGCCGGTTTGATTCCCACACAGCAACCCCACTGGGTTGAGCAGCTGCTCCAGCGGGTTCTCAGCTCCTCCCTTTTGGAAGCCGATTGCCAGACCTCCTCCAGGTGCCTTACAACCTGCCAACCTCTCTGCCAGAAGTTGAGTGCCCTTTGTGCCACCTGGGGACGCCTTATTTCCAATATGCCGTGTTATAAGAAGCCTTTGTGTCTCTGGTTGTTACATTTCCCTGATAAATTGACCCTTTTAACCTTAGGAAATGGCCTCATTTATTTCTCATAACAAGTGTTTGTCTTAATATCGACTTTATCTAACATTAGCATAGCCCTCTACATAAAACACAGACCAAAACCCACTGCTGTCAAGTTGACTCCAATTTACATCGACCCTTAATCAGGTTTCGGAGATAGTAAATCTTTATGGGTGCAGTTAGCCTCAGATTTCTTCCATGGGGTAGCTGGTGAGTGTGAACCACTGACCTCGTAGTTAATAGTTCAATGCTTAATTCTTCACTTGTATCTTTTCCCACCCACTTACTTTCAGCCTATCTGTGTCTGTATTGTACAGGATCGCACTTACAGACAAAAGATAGCTAGCTGTAGTAGCCTCTTTATTGTTAAATACATTTTTAAAGCTCTGCCTTGTATTTGCAACATCTCGTTTATTAATGCCTAATGCAATAATTATGTAGTTTGAGTTTGGGGCTATGATTTTATTCTTTGCTTTCTATGTATTCCCTTTTTCTTCTCTCTAGTTTTCTTTTTTTTTCTTCCCTAATCTTCCCTCCACCCTCCCGGTATCGCCACTTGTTCTAAGGGGTTCATCTGTCCTGGGTCCCTGTTTCTAGTTCCTATCTGTGCCAGTGTACATCCTCCGGTCCAGCCGCATTTGTAAGGTAGAATTGGGATCATGATAGTGGGGTG
>NW_022111369.1:64502229-64523936 GCF_000313985.2 Echinops telfairi | reverse complement strand
GTTCCTCCTTATTCCCTGCCCCCCACCCCCCTTCCCTTACCCTCCTAGCATCACTACTCTCATGATTGGGTCTTAGGGGTTTATCTGTCCTGGGTTCCCCGTGTCGAGAGCGCTTATCTGGACCAGTGAGGGTTGGCGTTTTAATCTTTAGTTTTCAACCATTTGACTGATGTACTTGGTTGACCATTGTATTTCCTGCTTGGTGGTAGTTTAGGATCTTAAATATACGTCTTCCACCACATTGGGGAACACGTTACCCGCTATTTTTCCAAATCATTTTTCTCATCTCTTTCGTCTTTCTGTTGTGGGTTGAGTGAAGGTTTCCAGAGCAGACCATCCAACAATCTATCCAACGATCCATCATCCATACACTTTTTGTGGCATCTCCTTCACAGCTGTCCCCTCAGCCTAACATCGCCTGTCCCGCTCCGTCCTTGTATTCCCTGTTTCCATCCCTCCCCTCCCACCTTCTAAACTGTCCATACAGCAAATATTCTCTCTCTCCTCCCCTTCTGAGACTCTAATTACATGTGTGATGTTACGCCAACACATGTCTGTCTGTTCATCTTCACACTATCTTTTTCCTTTGTTTTTCTGGATGATTTTTATTGGCCTATTTCTAGGTTTTTATGGCTGTCCTAGCTCTGGCAGGGTGCTGCTAAATTCATTCGGTACGCTCTACCTTTAAATTCTAGAACTTCCATTTGATTAAAAAAAAAAAAGTGTTTCTAGTTCTCTGTTGGGATCCTTAGTAACTTCATGGCCAGCATGGTTTCCTTTACTAAGGATAGATGTAGTCACCCATCGACAATGCCTGTGTGCTAATTTTCTCAGCATCAGGATCATCTCAGGACTGGCACTGGTTGATTTCTGTTTTAAGAAAGTCTTCTGTCTCTGCACACATTGTAGGTTTGGGTATTACTCTGGACAGTATAAATGCCAGGTGACAGAGACTCCAGTGTCTGTAGTTGCCCCATTCCCTCACCCCCTTTTGGCAAGTACCATTTTAGTTATAGTAGACAAGTCTCTTGGTTGGACGCAAGCTGCAGACTGCTTCTTGGGTAGCAGCTGGGTTCTTGGAGCAGATCTTGTGTCTCCAGCTGGGTTCCGTTGAAGATACACCGCATGAACAGTTCACGGGTTGCTCAGAGATGGTGCAGACAGAGTTGGGAATATCCTTGCAGGCTCCCTTCTTTCCAGGGGGCAAGGCCTCCTAGATTCGGTCTTCTGACCAGGATGAGCGCACTTTCCCACGAACCGCCCCAGCCAAAGCTGTGCAGCCATGAGCTCATCCCTCTCTAAGTGAAGGCTCCCACCTGCCTGATGGGGTCCAGTCTTCACGCCTCTCCAGGCAGCTGGGCCAGTGTCCAGTTACTTGGCAGAATTCGTTGCTGGTTTGTTTTGCGTGTGTTCGTGTGGAAGGATCTTAGCCGTTACCCAAAGCCAGCCTTTTAGAAGTTTCATTTTAGTCGAGAGGAGACAAGAGAATCAATAAATGAAAAATACAACTGCGCTGTGCCTAAACATGAGTGGGCTTCAAAAATGTCACGGCAAAATGGAATTCCAAGATAATGAATTTTCCCACACAATTTTTAATTTTTTAAGTCTCCTCCCTTTTCCTCACGCATCTACTGCTTCATCACAAGCCCCCTCAAGCCACTTTGACGAAGGCTGGCCAAGCACCTCAGAGTTGTGGTGGGGTCATTTAGTCCCCCTCCCTTACCAGGAGCAGGACAGGACAGAGCCAGGTTTGTCCTCGGACGGGCAGGTGGGGCCTTCCTGGGAGGGCTGACACCTAGCATCGGTGTGGTGAGAACTGTGTAGCTCTGAGAAGACAGCGTGGGGGACCCCTGTGTCCACAAATGCCACACAGTTCTGCGCATGGCGGCCGCCGTCTGGGCCACAGGGTAGCTGTATGTGGGTTGGTGGGACTCTCCAGCCTGTCCCGTGGCATCAGGCTCCCGGCTCCCTCACATGGGCCTGTCAAGTACAAACAGTGGAGCGTGGGGGTGCTGGTCTGGACAACGGGCTTTCTGATTCTCGTTATCGTCCAACGTCCATTGTTAAGGCCTGGGCTGTACTATTGGGTGCTCAGCTGATACCCCCTGCATTGAAAAAGGGGTGGGGGTGGGGGGTGAAGAATGTGAACGGAGAGGAAAAGGCATCGGACTGAGTTCTGATTAAGAAAAGTTCTGCATGCAAACTGGGGCAGAGGAGGCAGGTGAGGTTTAGGGGAGACTCTGGGATTTTTCTGAGGAAACACCGGTCACCAGAGGGCCTTCGCAGCCACTGGGGACTTTGGTGCTGTTGATCTGGGATGACCTTTCAATACCTCTGTCCGAGCCTGATGTGCTCTCTTCTGACCAATCCTTGTTTGTTTGTTTTGGCTTCAGGTGAGCAGCAAAGATGAAGACTTCCTTGACCTGTCCGTGGATGTGGAGCAGAACACGTCTATTACGCACTGTCTAAGGTACGGCGTGGATTGCCAGGGCGCGGCGGGCGGTCACCTCCCATGAGGTGACCACACACACACAGGGAGGAAACCATCCTGTATTTCTTTTGGAGATGATCTTCCTTTCTCACGAAACCAACATAATCCTATTACTCTCTGGTACCTGTTTCCCAATCAAGATGACATGCAAGTTAATGTGCCCTGGTGAAGAGTCCCCACCGAGGGCAGAGAGGATCAAGTGGAAGCTCATTAGTCATTAGGCTTACAGTACAGTTTTACTCTGCAGCACAGGATGGGGGCCTTGTGCTCTCATCACAGGCATGCACATGAAATGCTTCCCATCAGGGCTACACATGCCCACCCTTGCTCTTTCTAAGCCAGCCTGGCCCGTTATATTAAAAACCGGGCATTTTGGGTGGAGGGGGAGAAAGATGGGGCTTCCTACTCCTGTAAAGAGTTACAGTCCTGGAAACTCACAGGGGCAGTTCTGTCCTGTGGATCTGAGTCGCCATCATGGCAGTGAGTGAGTTTGTTTGTTTAGGGAGGGTGGGGTGGGGTGGGCCTGCGGTTGAGATTGCATGGGACATGGCCTTTCCTCCATCTCTCAGCATGCTCTGCTGCTCGTTCATGGGTGCTGAGAGAAGGGAGGGAGCGCCCAGGGCAGCACTTTCTGCTGAGCCTTACCTCCAGGTCATCTCTGTAGATCTGCTTCCCAGCGCCATTGACCCAATCTCCTGAGAGCTGGCTGGACTGCAGATCCCCAAGAATGAATCAGCACCTGCCCGTGGACAAGGGCCCCAGCTGACTGAGATCCCCACAGGTCTTCTGGAGCCCAAACCCACCCAAACTCACACCCATCCAGGCGATTGTGACTGAAGGTGACCATGTCGGAGAGAGTTGAACTGCCCCGTGAGTTTCTTTTCGGCAGCAGAAAGCCTCCTCTTTCTCCGGAGGAGCCGCTGGGGGTTCCAGCTGCTGACCTGGTGTCTCAGCCCGATGTGTCTCCCAGTCTGCACCAGAGCGCCTGCCACCAGGAGAGGTGCTTATGTCATCACTTGGGGGCCGTAGGTATTCGAATGGCTTTAAAGTCCCCCTGCCCAACCCTGGTGATTCTAATGAGCAGCTAGAAAGCCCCATTAGCCATTCTAGGGCAAAGCTTTTTCAAGCTTTGGAGGCAGGGAAATGGACCACACGTGTGTATTGGTCCTGGCAGGGCCTGGAGATCGGGCCGGCCTGGAACTGCCCACAGTTCTTGTTCTTTTTTTCTCTTGCCCACAGTTCTTTGGCCAGCCTCAAGAGCAGCTGCCTTGGTTTAGCCAAGCAATAATATTCTTGTCTCTATGGGTCATGGTGTGAAAATGATTGGGAACCTTTTTTTTTTTTCCTTTCAAATTATGTGAAACAATGAAGTTTTTATTTGAACACATGTTACATGTAGAAATTAACTTGGGTATGATAGCCAACTTTATGGTAGATAGCCTTCTGTCCAAGAACACCTTCTCCACTTTTTTCCCCCTTTATTGGGGCTGGTGGTGGTGGTCTGCTTTTCCACAACATGTTATCATTTCCCTTTTAAAGGGGGTATATTAAGATTTGCACCCAAATTTTATGTTACATGTTAGTGCTATGACTCTCTTGACAGAAACCTCAAAGAGTGTTGTTCTTTCTCACCAGACCTCTTTTCTGTGCTCTGGAAATTTATCCTTAATGTCAGGAAGCATTCTTGCTCCCAGACTCCCCCTTTCGGCTTCCTCATGGAAAAGTTTCCTTACATATGTTGCCAGCTTTTGGTCAAACAACTGTGTGCTCTGTAGACCCCTTCAGCGTTGTCAGCTTCAGTTGGTCTTGATTCGTGCCTTCTTCGGGGAGTAACTTAAGGACTCTTTCCTCCTTGAGCAGTTTTGAAGGTATTCAGATCTTGGAAGGGAAACCTCAGGGCCTTCTATTTGACTTGGGTGTCTGCTCACATTTTGCCAAACTCCAACAATCCCACCCCCACTGCCCACTCCCCATAATTTTTACCTTTTGTAGGTGTTAGAATGGATGGGAATAAAAGGAAAATGGGCCCAGAGCGTGGGTTTTAATTAACAGGTTTTATTAGAGTTATCGACCTGTATGGGGGGACAGAGCCCCCAACAAATCATTGGTGGTCCGGTAGGTGCAATTGTAAGGCGATAATAAGTAAAGATTATAGTAAAGTCATAGAGAGCATGAGAGGTAGCAGCTAAGTTTGGGATATATTTGGGGGAGACAACATGGGAGAAATCTTTCTGTTTCCCACAATTCCTCCTTTTGTTTTACATACAAAATTCAAAAGAGCCGCAGTGGCTACATGGTTATTTTCTATACATTGAAAGCTGTCAAGGCAAATTTAATGACCAAATTATTATCACTAAGCCAAAATTCAGGCTTATGCCAAGCATTTAGAATCCAGGCTTGGGGGATAAAGTCCCCGTAGGCCCATCTTCTATTGGAGGAAGGTATGAGAGGGCTGGATGCCATGATGGGAAGAAATAGACCAAATAGGAACGTCTGCTTCTATAGGGAGACAGAATCAACCATGTGCTCACTTTAAGGCAGCACAGCTTTAAGGGAGAAACTGTGGAAATGATAGATCGCCACAGGAAAATGCACTTGGACTATATCTTCAACTACTAGAAGGGCAGCTTTCCTACTGTGGACCACTGGCCTTCCAGATTCCCTGTGTACCCGTCAGGGAATAAGTCCCAGTTCTATTTCCCTCAGTTTTAATATCCCACATTTCCCCTTTCTGTATTATGTTTAAGATTTAATAGTGTCATAGAGGCAACATGGTCTCTCTTCATATCTCTTAGCTTCCTATAGAAGCGACATGAGACTGCGAGCATCAAAATTATGATGATAAGCAAAACAGTCAGACTGGAACTTAAGCTATGTGAAATACTTTCAGCCCAAGCTCAAGATCCAACCCTTCCATGCCTTTCACCAATTGCTTAATCATATCAGAGCCAGGAGACACCTCAAGCCTGTCTTTGAATGTAAGAATGTATATCCTTCTTAAGCTGATCAACATCTAATGCAATGTTTCCCTTAAGCCCTTGCAAATGTTTCCTGACCAAATCCCAATCATGAAATGTCTTATTATGTGGGTAAGGGGTTATACAAAAATCAGTTACATTCCAATCACATTAACATTAATTGATGTTGCAAGTCCATGATATGATCTCCAACCACTGGACAGTTTGCTGCAACTCCGCTACCCCCCCCTCCCCCGCCCCCCCCACAGCTCATCATCTACCTTTGCCCGAGTGGCCCAGAGCTGATGTGAGTTCACTTGCCACTTCGGCACGAAATGATCAGTTTTGATGCACTCTTGTAGAGCACCCCCAGCGGCAGCAGCAGTGGTGGCCATTGTTATAAGTCCAAGTATAGCTGCGATGACCATTCCCATGAATCGGCAAGGTCTTTTCAGCATCTCCAACACCACTTGCATCATGAAGGACGATTCTGGACTGCTCTCCCATCTGCGCTTCATCTCCACCGGGATCCACACCCCCATCCTGCTCTTTAGGATGAGGATGCTGTCTTTTGAAAGGTTTATAAGCAGAGCATGGTTAATGCAAGTGAACAATTTACAATTGTGGCAGGTGGCACTGTGAGCAGTTTCATGTATGATGATGTTTCCTACAGCAACCACATAAGGCAGCTTTACACACGAGACTATGTATCGCGTCTCATTCTTGTGAAAAGTGTAAGTATAGCCAGACTGACTGGTGCGAGTAAAGCTTCCTGTATAGCCTGTTAAAGGCTTAGTGGCAAGTGGTAACTTCCACAGGTCCCACTGTTCATGTCCTGTCACAGGCTTTAGTAAACCTGGGGCGGGGCGGTGCAAGGCCTCCTTTGTGTCAGGCATCAACTTTGACCTGATAGTGGCAATGCCGTCAGGGGTCTCGTGCCACTCACAATTACTTGTATAATCACATGAGGTAATGTTGGATTCCTCTGAGCATTTAGTTAGAAACTTTCCGTGGGGGCCCCAATCAATGATAGTTACAGTGTCATTTCTTAACACTTTGCCATGCGGCCCCTGACATTTGAACCATTTGAGCCTGTCAGCTGTGACATGCCGCTAACTCATAACTTTACAGGTTTCTGTATCTCCTTTCCCCTCCACAGTAGTGGAGTTTTCATATTCTGCAAATGCTTCACCCATTATCATATAGAAGCCATAGCTGGCTTCATTAAAGACCAGGCAGTTATTCTGTGCTTGAGAGTTAATGGCTAAACAGCTAGGGCTGGCACCCCCACATAAAGGCATTGTTTCAAAACCCAGAGTGAAATGAAAATTTTTGCCTTCCTCATCAGGATGTCTGGCCCTCAACACTCGGAGCACAGCAGGAGCGTCCTTCCTTTCTTCTGGGCCTTGCTGGCTGAAAAGAAATGCACCTATCTCCTTTATCTGTGAAAACAAACAAAAAGCCGCGCCCTTTGGGGTGTCAGCCACCTGGAAACAGAATTATGATTAAGATTGGGTGGCTTCTCCATCTCCTTGTTCATCTTTCTCCAAACGTGGTTGCATCCTTTTAAAGGGAGTCCTTCAGCTTTACTCTGCAAAAACATAAATACGTATCCCTTTCGCCAGGTGACAAATGGACCTGGATCTCAAACTCGATTTCCATCTCCTTGGGATCAACTTTTTCTGTAGAAGTGAAAATGTGTTTATCTGCCCTAATTTTGTTACAAGCTTTTAGTAAGGAGAAAAAATTTTTGGTTAAAATGACCAAATGAAATTTGTCACACATGATTACTCTTCTCCCTCTTCTGTTTTAACAATGCAAATTTTAAAGCACTGCTGGCCATCTCAGTTAACTTGTTTGGTTTTGAACCGGTAAAACTACTAGTTAGATAGCCTTCATTTTTATGTAAATGTTGGCTGCAGCTCTCAGAGGATCAAGAGAGCTGAGTAGTTGTGAGAACTTATCACACTCCAGATGATTTGAAAGACTGAAAAGATTCTTAATAAATGTGCTTTAACTATTCTTTTTACTTTTTAAAAATAATTTAAATCATTTTATTAGGGGCTCATTCAACACTTATCACAATCCATACATACATCAACTGTGTAAAGCACATTTGTACATTCATTTAGCTGTTCTTGAACTAACTTACCAAGCAGGGCTTTTTCTCTAAGTTTACCAATAAGATTACAGGCTCAATGAAGCCTTCAGGCTTTTTACACTGTAGGATTTTATAATCTTGCAGTATTCTGATCTGGTTAACTTCTCTCATTCTCTCCATGCTGGCTTTAGGGGAAGTTAATGGGCGGGTCATCGGCCCTCCTGGATGCCCGAAGGCAATAACCCCATATCCAGAGTTGAAAACCCCTTTTCCTCCAATGTCTAATTCCATGTGGGGGCGCTGTTGTTCCCCACAGCAGCACTCAAAAAGACCCCCTGATTTAAAGGGCAGTCAGACTTATGTACTCTGCTTTTCTGATAGGTATACATTTTAACGCTAGAAATGCAAGGAAGCAAAAATTGGATTAAGCGCTCTTCCTTTATAAACCATGGTGTATGAGAATTTATCACTGCCTTAATTTCTTCTTCGTAATCCTGATCAATAATTCCAGTGGCCGTCAGACCACATTGAGAATTAAGGTTGGACTTTCCTAGTAAAGCTCCCATAGTTCTTTTAGGTAGCGGGCCCCAATTACAGCTCTCAATAATTTCTGATTCAACTACAGCTTTTGGCTTTTCTCCACACCTCTGAATAACTCCAGTATCTATTTGGATTCCTTGAGAACTTAGGTTAAGTCTTCCTGAGAGAAACGGTACTGCCCTTTCAAGCAGAAACTCCTGCTTTTCAGTATCAACAGGCTGCAGCGAGGGCTGCTGAGCCTTCTCTTGGTTGGTCAGACTTGCTGCAGCCGAGAACAGAGGCTGGGCTTTCGCAAGTTTGGTTAGGTCTGGTCTCCTGCTGTGAGGGTGGGGCATACCTGCAATTTCTCCCATTCAAAGATTCTTTTGCTGGGTTAGGTAGAGGCTTTTCCCTGTTGGACAGGACTTGAATTAAGCACCTTCCCCTGTTTCCCTGCCGGGAAGCATTTGTTAATGGCAATCCTTTATTGCTGAACCGTGACCAACATTGACTCACTCAATGATTCCCTTCCTACAGCGGGTGCTAAGTCTTAATACTTTGGTGGCCCTGGCCCATGCTCTGGCGTAGGGCGCAGTTTGCTTTTCACGGCCAGGCTGATTGGCCTGTGCTGTCTGCAATCTCTTTGAAGATGACCTATCATTCTACGACTAAAGCATTCTCCTTTATGTCTGGTGTACTTCAGTAGCTTAAAGGGAAATGCAGTATGGTGCTGTTCTTGAATCCTATGTGGGTGCAGCTCGTCAGGCTCCCTGTCTATAACTCTAACAGGATGAGCCGCTCTAAATTCTAAATCTGCATCCTGAGCTGTGCTCTTTTCTGCCTGTGCAAGCAAAGGTGCCTTTGTACTCCTGGCCTCTCTGCTTCTCACTTCCCGAACCTCACCTTGTGTGGTAAATCTCTCCACTTGCTTTTCTTTGGATCTGATCTCTTCTCTCCCTCCAGCATTGACTTGCTTGATTGTATTGTGATTCCCTACGCTGTACTCTGGTGGCAGCGCAGATGCTGCTAGTCTGATATCTCCTTCTGATTCAGACTTCATTCTCTCAGCTCTGTTTAAACATGGAACAAGTCTGCTGTGCCCTACAGGGCCCATAGACGTTGGAATCGACCAGGCCCTGGAGAGAGGACATCATGTTTGGTCAAGTAGAGGGGGCAAGGGGAAAGAGGAGGGTACTCGATGAGGTGGATTGACACAGGGTCTGCACCAATGGGCTCAAACCGAGCCACAATTGTGAGGATGGGGCAGGACTGGGTACTGCTTCCTTCTGTTGTGCATAGGCCTCTGTGAGTTGGAACAGACTCGATGGCCCTAACAACAACAACAGCAACAACAACAACATCCATGCCCGAGTCCCGCCTCCTGCTC
Organism: Echinops telfairi; assembly: GCF_000313985.2. Classification (NCBI taxonomy): domain Eukaryota; kingdom Metazoa; phylum Chordata; class Mammalia; order Afrosoricida; family Tenrecidae; genus Echinops; species Echinops telfairi. The sequence goes on along the minus strand of NW_022111369.1, from coordinate 64,514,481 downwards.
CCATGTCCCTTCTGGACGGTGTGCTTGCTCTCTGTTCTTCCATCCAGCAAGTGCTATGGGGCACCTGCGTGCCAGCTGGAAGGCACCCTGGTGGCACAGTGGTTAAGCTCATGGCCGCCAGCTAACAGCCAGCAGTTCAAACTCGGTGGGGAGCTAGGCACGGACACATTCAACAGTGCAGAAACCAGCACCCAATTGCAGGAAAATGGGACTTCACATTCTGGAGGGCAAAAGTTATGTGAAAGATATATTTACAACAACCATAAAAGTAGATGCTTTGTACTAAGGGGTAGCCCAGAACATTGGGTAAAATGTGGTTTCTGAAGCCAGGCTTCTAAAGTTCACATCCTGCTCTGCTACTCACTAACTTATCCATGTCTCATCTAACTAGATTCCTCACCTGTAAAACTGGTAGGATAATAATGCCTACCTGCTGATACACACTAAATGCATGAGTACATATATGCCGATAGAGAGGGCTGGAGCAGGAGGTGGGCAGGTGGGGGCGGGGGAGTAGATAGTAGTCTGGAGACCCATAACAGGGAGTTAGCTCCCTTCCTCCAGATTCTATCCCTCGGGAATAAGGCCATGTTGGAGGGCTAGAGGCAGTGGAATCTCACGGAAGGATTTATGGCTAAGCTGCTCTGAGTGCTTGATGTTGTCCATGGTTCCTTGGCACAAGTCTGCCAGACCGAGCACCTCCCTGCACCTACCTGGAGAGCTGCCAGTGTACAAGACGTGTGGGGATTCAACACACAGAACAGACCCTCTCTGTTTCCTTCTGACACGCTCCCTTCAAGTGGTTAAGTCATTTACCCAGTTTAAGGAACTGGCTTCTGCGGAACAAAGATCCATGCTTCTGGGGCTGTGAATAAGCAAGCGTCACAGCCTCTTCCCCAGACTCCTGGGTATCATGCTATTCTGGATTTGGCCTTTGAAGCAGCATCACGAGAAAGTTAAGCAGAATCTCTTAATGACCAGGAAAGAATGGCATTTCAAGAATGAAAACGATAAGTAGTACAACCAAGCCCTCCTGGTGAGAAGGTCCACGCAGGCAGAACAGACAGTGGCACATGCTCACAGGGAGGCAGCGCACCTTTGGGGGAGAAGGTGGGTAGGGTGTGGGTGCACTGTCTCAGTTCAGTCTAAGCTCAGCTTCACTCATGATTTTTTTCTAATCTTTGACAATGCAGAGGCTTCCTGAGAAAGATGTTTTGTTTTTCGGTTCCATCCACTTCAGAGTAACAACCCTTGGACTATTGTGGACTTTGACTGTAGGTAATGTTTTCCTGTAAGGAGCCCTATGGCATAGTGGTAACTCGTGGGGTTGCCAACCTTACGGTCAGCACTTCAAAACCACCAGCCACTCCACGGGAGAAAGACGAGGCTTTCTCAACAGGGGCAGTGCCACCCCATCCTACCGGGTCACTATGAGTCAGAATTGACTCATTGGCAGTGAATGAGTGAATATTTTTCTACCACTATATTCTGTCTTAAGCTTGGAGAGAGGCTATTCCCTGCTGAGTTTCTGTGGATCAGCCAGAAACCCTAGTTTCGATGGTTATGCATATGGTGGCTAACCCCAAGGTCAGCAGCTCAAAACCACCAGCTGCTCCTGGGGAGAAAGAGGAGGCTTCTTGCTCCTATAAAGAGTTATAGTTTTGCTAAGGGCATGCAACAGAGCAAGGGGAACAAAGCAATGAAGTCCCTGATGAATACCAAAAATAGATTTGGGGGCCAGGTTGTGGTACCCCATCAGACTCGACCAGAAAACACTCCTAAAGGTCAACAAATAGACTTGGAACTATTTATAGGCTTTTCCTTTTTTTGTTGATGATTTTTGTTTCATTTTGTTTTCTCTTGTTGCTTTGTTTTGCTCTGTCTTGTTTTTGTGCTTATTATTGTCTCTGCATGTCTACTAGATAAGATAGGCGGGATAAACAATCTGGAGGAGAAAATAATGATTTTGGGAGGACACCGGAGAGGGGGAGGGGACCAATGATTCTGGGGGGACACTGGAGAGGGGGAGGTGGTGGAAAAAAAGGGGAATGTCATGGTTGACATTCCAACCCAGGGACAAGGGAGCCTCAAGTGATCTAAAATTGATGGCGAGGATGGCATAGGATGCCTGGTGGCACTTGATCAAGCGCAATGTAGCGGAGAGGAATTACTGAAACCCAATGAAGGCCGAACGTGATAGTGGGTCAAGAGGAAAGTTAAAGGAAAAAGAGGAAAGAACTAGGAGGCAAAGGACATTTGTAGAGGTCTAAATACAGACATGTACATATGTAAATATATTTGTATATAACAATAGGGAAATAGGTCTATGTACATATATTTATATGTTAAGTATTAAGATGGAAGATGGGCATTAGGCCTCAACTTAAGTACTCCCTCAACACAAGAACAATGTTCTAATAAACTGCCATTTCTGTGATCTTCACCTCCGACATGGTCACTGAAGACAAAATGGGTGCCTAAGTAAATATGGTGAAGAAAGCTGATGGTGCCTGGCTATCAAAAGATACAGCATCTGGGGTCTTAAAGGCTTTAAGATAAACAGGAGGCCATCTAGCTGAGGAACAACAAAGTCCACATGGAAGAAACACACCAGCCTGTGTGATCATGAGGTGTCGATGGGATCAGGTATCAGTCATCAAAGACCCAGAACAAAATAACATATCATTGTGAATTAGGGTGAGACTCAAAACCCATCTGTAGACAACTGGACATCCCTTTACAGAAGGGTCACAAGGAAGAGAACACCGATGAAACCCACAACTTTCTTCTAGTTCTTTAATGCTTCTTCCCCCGCAACAATTGTGAGCCAATTCTACCTTACAAATCCAGTTAGACCAGAGCATGTACACAGATACAGATAAGAGCTGGAAACACAGGAAATCCAGGACAGATAAACCCGTCAAGACCAATAAGAGCAGTGATACCAAGAGGCGGGAAAGGGAAGGTAGTGGGGAGAAAGGGGGAACTGATCACATGACCTACATATAACCCTCTCCCAGGGGAATGGACAACAGAAAAGTGGGTGAAGGGAGACATCAGTCAGTGTAAGACATGAAAAAATAATAATTTATAAATTATCAAGGGTTCATGAGGGAAGGGAGGTGGGGGAGGGAGAGGAAAAGTGAGGAGCTGATACCAAGGGCTCAAGTAGAAAAAACATGTTTTGAAAATGATGGCAACATATGTACAAATGTGCTTGACACAATGGATGTATGGATTGTGGTAAGAGCTGTACAAGCCCCCCATAAAATAAGGATACAGTTAGTTTCAGAAACCCATAGGGATCGTTCTGCTCTGTCCCATAGGGTCGTTAAGAGTCTGCATCAACTCAATGATGGTGGATTTGGTGTCCCTTTGCACAGAGCTTGAAAAGCGCCCATGGTGAGACAGTCACCCAGCCCTGGAGGCATGTGCTCTAATGGCCTAATAGCACCTGGTCTTAAGGAAGGCCCTTTGCTGACTACTCCTCTCCCATGTTCACTTAAGGCACCTTATAGACAGTCTCGGAAACTCACAGGGGCCAGTTCTACCCCGGGCTGTAGGGTCGCTATGCGTTGGTGTGGACTCTAGGGATGCTAGTTGCCAGAGTGGATTCCAGCTCCTGGCGACCCCCATGAGTACCAGAAAAGGACTGTGCTCCTCAGGACTCTGGATGACCCCGAGCTTCACCAGGCCCTTCTTCCGAGGTGCCTCCAAGCTGAACTCTAACCGCCAAACTGCACCCTGAAATGTGGGCACCACCTGGTGGTGACGTAGCCATGTGCTACGCAGGTGCATTTTGAACTCTTTAAAATCCGAAGGAAAAACATTATTTTACCCCCTTCTGCAGGGACTTCAGCAACACAGAGACGCTGTGCAGTGAGCAGAAATACTATTGCGAAACCTGTTGCAGCAAACAGGAGGCCCAGAAAAGGTGGGTGGGCGGTCTGTTCGCCGAGGGGGGACTGCGTGTGGGGAGAAGGGGAGGTTTTGAAGCCTGGCTCCATGGAGCTTCCAAGCTCACTGACGTTGGGGAGACGTTCCATCGAATCAAACAGGGCCTCTTCTTTACCTCGGGACTTCTTCCAACCTTCGGAGCTCAGTGTCCAAGTTTCTCGGGCCCCAGAGCTCCATGTCTATCAATACCCCGCTCTTGTGCTGAGCCCTGTTTGAGAAGCACAGCCCTAGGCCAACTTCGGAAGCGTATACATGAAGAAACTGAGCCAGATGAGGGCAGTTGACGTATCCAAGGTCAAAGGAGCTGAGAGAGAGAGAGAGACCCAGGTGTGTGTGGATTTCTGCAGGTTGCTCACGCTGGTCTTTAGAACCTTTGTGTTCAGCACGCGTCTGACCACCTTGTCTGCTCCCAGATTCCTCCCCGCGAGCTGTCCACATTTGCCATAGCGGGCTGGCTTCTCCGAATTCTCCTCTCGGAGATGCAGGGGACGGTGGCAGCCGTTCCCCATGAAGACCTACTTGCTTCAAACAGTCACATCGGTGTGCTTCTCTCTATCTGTCTGTCTCGCTTTCTCAGCTCTAGTGAACCTAGGCCGTGGGTTGAGTAAGCTCTAGGCCAGCGGTTCTCAACCTGTGGGTCGTGACCCTTTTGCCGGTCGAACGATCCTTTCACAGAGGTTGCTTGATTCATAACAGTCGCAAAATGACAGCGATGAAGTAGCAACAAAAAAAATTTTATGGTGGAGGTGGGGTCACCACCACTTGAGGAACTGTATGAAAGGGTCGCGGCATGAGGAAGGTTGAGAACCACTGCTCTAGGTGAGCAAGCGTGCTTGTATTTTAAGTGGACTGCTTAGTAAAGGGTGTCCTGGTGGAGGAGTGGGTTATGCGTTGGGATACTAACCACAGGGTCAGCAGTTCGAAACTACTTACTGCTTGGCAGGAGAAAGATGAAGCTCTCTCCCTTCCCATCAAGAATTACAGTCTTGGAGACCCACAGGGACAGTTCTACCCTGTCCTAGAGGGTCGCTGCGATGGCCGTGAGTATTTGCTTAGGTCTGTTTGGTCCCTCTTTCATGTGTGCCCCAGTGTGGCGTCTTCCATCCTCGCCGGAGGTTGAGGGGCAGCTGAGGATGTACTCTGTCTTCCTTAGGATGAGAGTGAAGAAGCTGCCCATGATCCTGGCCCTCCACCTGAAGCGGTTCAAGTACATGGAGCAGCTGCACAGGTACACCAAGCTCTCCTACCGAGTGGTCTTCCCCCTGGAGCTCCGGCTCTTCAACACCTCCAGCGACGCGGTGAACCTGGACCGCATGTACGACCTGGTGGCCGTCGTGGTGCACTGTGGCAGGTAAGGGGAGGCGGGACACGGGGTGGGACACGGCTTACTCACATTCCGTGGAGGAGCTGTCCCTTGGCCAAACTGGACCCAGCTACACATGCACTGAAGTCCCCGGGTGGGATGGATAGGTCAGTGCCGGACTATCAGCTGAGAATTTAGAGGTTCGGCCCCGACGCACACACCCCACCTCCCTGTGATCTGCCCCTGAAAGGTCACAAAGGCCATGGAAGCCCGAGGGAGCAGATCTACCCTGTACACCCCTCCACTCCCAGCAGTGTCACTCATTACAGTATTTGTTAATATTTGCTGACATTGAATGTCTGCTTTCCCTGCTGGATGGGGGCCTTTGAAGGCAGATGTTTCATGCGTGTGTCCGGCCGGGCCAGTCGTGCCCCGTCATCGTGTGGCCAAGTGAACGTGAACAGAGAGTGGGGATCCATTCTCCCAGTGAAGTCAAGTTTTGCAAAACTGATCTAAGAAATCCCATCTTACCAAGAGCCTTGGGTTAACTTGTTACCTCCCTGTGGTGACACGTTTTTCCCCTTTCCAGCGGTCCCAATCGCGGGCATTACATCACCATCGTGAAAAGCCACGGCTTCTGGCTTTTGTTTGACGACGACATTGTAGAGGTGGGTATGACCCTCCGGCTCCACTGGGGCCGGGCCGGGCCCATGTCTGCGTGGACTCTGGCGGAGGCCTGGTTTCCGCTACTCTACCTGCACGATGACCTTCCTAGGGAGGAAAGAGCACGGCATGGGCTCGCGGATATGTGACGCCCTTGTAGAGGGACCTCGTTGGCGTAGATGTGGGGTCTCTCTCTGCCACCATGGCCTGTATTGATTTGCAAGTTTTGTGCCATGCCTAAGGCATTCTCAGGGTACAGGAGTCATCAGAGCGCCATTAAAATTCTCTCATGTACGAGCTGTCTCTTGTATCGATGACTGTTTAAAAAAATTTCCCCCGCTCCCCAGCTTGAGCATGGCCCTCCTGATCTCCTGTGGAAGTCTATCCTATAGTACTGTTGTTGTTAGAAGAATGTTCACTGGGAGAAGGTCACACGTAGAGACGCGGTCTATTTTAGCCGCTGCTGGGGTGGCTGTGCGAGGACAGTCGCACTGAAGGAATGAACCCAGAAGGAACCGAAATTATTCCCGAGCCTGCCCTGCCCTGCCCCCAGTTTACCTCCTGACAGGCAGAAGTCCTGGGTTCTTCAAAGGATCCTCACGTGGGGTTGCTAGCAGGTTAAAAAGAGTGGCTTTCTTCCCCAAGCCCCTGCAGATTTATGTAATGCTTCCCCTTTCTCCGCCCATGTGCCGCTACAAGTTCCCAGTTGTCGTGTTGCTTTGCTGCGTGATTCGCTGGTCTTCCTTGGCTTCTCCCAGTCAGCTTGTTAAACCACCGTGCCGTTTGATGTCTCTTTTCCTTGCAGAAAATAGATGCTCAAGCGATCGAAGAATTCTATGGCCTGACGTCAGACATATCAAAAAATTCAGAATCTGGATATATTTTATTCTATCAGTCAAGAGAATAATGGACAGAGCTGTGGAACTCATTTGAGAGGGGAGAAGGTTCAAAAAGCACTATTCCCTGGTTTCTCTGCAGACTTTTCTCCTTCCCCAGTGGTCCCCCAGTGGTATCACTACGAGTCTCAGTGATCTGGCTGTGTTAGACTCTCCCCACCATCCCCCCCACTTTTCCCAGGGTCCCCCTCCCCCCCACTTTTTATTACCTGCAGCACTACTCTTGGATTTATGATAGTCTGACATAGAGTTAACTGCAGTCAGAGTGTGGTGAGATTTATACAGTAACATTTGCTCATCGAAGGACTGGGTGCCCGGCATTTCGCTTGCTATGCCTGGCTGGATTAGGATGGTGTTTCTTAGAAATATTCCACCGTCTACTTGAAGTCTTTGCTAAACTTCTTAAGTAGCTTTCGGGGTCTCCTTACAATGCATTCCTCTTAACTCATCCCTGGAAGCATTGCCACCCGTCTTTAGCTTCTCTGTCTGGTCTTCCAACAAAAGAGCAGAAGAAATCAGGCAGATGTTCACTTGTTAGGACAGCAACCATAGCTTTAAGTTTGCACAAGTGAAACTATCTCAGAGGGCGAGCAACCTCAAGATTGAAATCATCCTCCGAGTGGACCGGGGTGAAGAGAGGCTGTTCACGGTGGTAGGGGCTCCACGGGTGGAATCCCAGGGCCACGAAGGAAGGTATGGCGCTCAGGGCAGGCAAAGCCCAGGGGAGGACCCTTTGGTGGACAAAGTTACCTTTCTTAATCTTTCTACCCAAATGAAATTTCAGGAAAATAACTGTATGCTGTTTTGTTGGTTGGTTTTAGTGACACCCTTACAAACAAAAACAACCCCCCTCTCTTCTCTACCGTCCCATGAGTAGTCATTCTCCTTTACCTGGCACTACTAAGCATTTCAACGTCTGTATCGTGCCCATCCTGCTGATGTTCTACAAAAGTCTGGGTGGTCAGGCTGAGGCTCCACCTCGGCGGCACCTGGCACAGCTCGCCGCAGCCGATCGGCACTGGGATCATTCTTGCACCAGGAACCGTGAAGCGCTGCACCCAACAGCTGCTCAGCTGCACCACACAGCTGTGGCCGTGTTTGCATCTCCAGTCTGTTCGCTGAGGCCCTGCAAGTCCCAGGGCCAATGGAGGCCCTCCCCGAGCGGGAGGCGAAGGGGCGGGGTAACGAAGGCGGAGCCGGGACTCAGAGGAAGTGTCTGTGGGCACGGGGAGGAATGGACGAATTGGGGGCTGTTTCTTTGGCTCAGACCCCTAAAATGCATTGCAGGAGGGAGTTTGTTTTAGTGGGAAGAACCTCATCTCACCATAGTTAGTTTTTTCCTTGTTTTGAGTTTTGTTCTGTTACCTGTATTTATTAGGGCATTTGAGTATTAGGACCTTTTATTAAAAAGGTTTATTTGGACGTGTGGCCATTGAGCTGGTTCTTGGCTTCCTACAAATATGAGTTGGAGATTTTGGCTTTCTTTGGGGATGTCCGTTAACTTCCATACATTATGCTATACTGTGAACGTATTATTTTGTTACCTAATAAACCGGTGAACGAACAGGCAAACTTTTGGCAGAATGTGAACTGAAATCGAACGATGGTTGGGGGTCCATCTGGCAAAAATGAAGAGGATGGCACTTTATCTCAATGAAAACTGGATTTCTTCTCTCTGACATATCTTGAACTGTCTGTGACTCAGCATGGAAGTGACGAGCACGCCCACGCGCACACTTCATGTGTTCACACTCGAGGTGAAATGTTTTCCTTTTCACTGGAGAAAAGACAAAAGCAGGGTGGTCTTCACTTATTATTTTATACGAGTGATGGAAATATTAATACCTTGCCTTGTTTAGAGGCCAATTCATATTTATAAATACTTTTGTCTTTTTTTTTTTCTCTCCGATTTCTTCCAGTAATGATATGCCGTAATCACGCAGAACTGAAAGGTCAGTCTTTCTTTTTGTGTCTCAGCAGAGGCACTTTGCAATGGTTGACGACTGATGTCGGGAAATGTTTGTATTAGGTAATCACCCATCGATGTGACTTCGGGGTGACAAAGTTTAAAAATAGATACCGGCTGATCTCTCATTAACATATTTGGAAACTGATTCATAAGCAAAACCATTAAAAAACCATGTTTGAAATGATACTTGGGACTAATTTATTAACTAAACTGTTTAAATCAGAATCCCATCAAAGTCATGCTTAAGTGTAAAGTCACACTTTCATCCAAATCACAATCAAAAGAAACCAACAAAAACTGCGCCCCCTGCCCCCAAAACCCAAGAAAACAAACAAAGTCCTATGTTCACTAGGTTGCTCGTTTCTTTGGAGCTATAATTCCAGGAATGATTCTTTTGGAATAGAATTCCATATCCATAGATGGATTTTCGGATGGAAAGAGACAAGTGTGGCAGATGCTGTAAAGACATTCAAAGGATTCTGAGAGGCAGGGAAGAAGGTTGGAGAAAAGATCAAAACGCACAATCTAGCAATACTAGAAGGTTTTGATTTTAATATTTTTAGAGACTTTAGCAGTCTGGTAATATCTTTCCTCTTGCTCTCTAATAACTGAAATGCTAGGCAGCTGTAACCCCACCCCGCTCCCATCCCCATCTCCCCCCATGTCATTTCATTTTATGTAAAGACAATAACATGCAACGGATTTTTAATTTTGATTCTAATTTGTAGTGTAGCAACTGGGGTGGGGGCATCTGAGACCACGCTGAGGGCACTATAGCACAAAGGCTCAGCAATAGTCCCTCAGTGTTGACCTGCTGTTTCTCTCTCTCTCTCTGTATATATATATACACATACATACATACATACACATACATACATACATACATACACATACATATATATAGATAGATATTATAAAGTGGCAATGTTTGGCATTTGAAAAGAGAAGCCTTCTTTGCTTTATTGGTTACTTCCTGGGTGGGCATCCAAGTAGTGGTATTGTATGTGAGAAAGTAGTTTGCTGAGAAACACATCCTGGGAAAACGCTGCATCAGTCTGTGAGATCAGGATCGCGGCCGCTGCTGGGCACGCTGGTGAGGACTGGTGTGGTGGAGGGCCAAGGCCGAGAGCCGAGAGCCGAGAGTGGGGTGGCGGTTTGAACGTGTAGCGCAGTCCTTCTTGGTGCTATGGCCGGTCTGTTTTGGATTTAGAATGAGACAAAAAGAAAAAAATGACAGCAACGACCCCTATGCAGTTATTTTCATGATTTGCCTTTGCTTTACGGGTATACTGAACAGTGAAACGGACGCTGTTCGAATGGGAGCGTAGGGCTTATTTCTAGATATTGCAGTGTGGCTTTCTTCCAGATGATGGCCTCTTTAAACACTGCGTTCCTCATTTCTTTGGCTGTTTTCGGAGAAGACGCGCGTGTTGAGCGCCGAAGAGGTGAGGCGTTTGTGAAGGTGTGCACCTGGAAGAGCTTATGGCTTGGTGGATGGGATGTGGGTAATATAGGCCCAGTGCCTCCAACGAGCCCCGCCCCTGACGCTGCTCCCCAGCCCCCACCATCAGATGAAGTCCTAGCACCTCACTACCGATCCTGATGAATCCCAAAGCTTCCGGGTGAATGCCTGTTAACACTGCATTCATGGCTCATAGAAGAATCTCGGTGCCTGGCTACCGGTGAAACGGCTCCAGCCTCAGGACGTTCTGTTCACTGCCATCTGCTCAAGGCTAGGAGGTGCGTCATCTACCTGGAGCCCTGGCCCTTGAAGAAGGAAGCTTTTGGGAACTGGAAGTTTCTCCACAGCCCCACTCTTGAGATCGAGGTGAGGAGGAGTTCTTGGAGACGAGAGAGGAAGGACAAGCTAACTTTAACCAGAACAAACTCTTGGTTGATGTCCAGAAGCACGCAGAAATGACTAGCATTTGTTTGTCTAAATAAAGCCTTCTTTTCCCCTAAAAACAGAAAAACACTGCATTTTGATCAGCTTGGTATGTTCCTGTGCTATGTACACGATTGGGTCCTAAGTGCTTTGCCCCCTCTCCCCGCCACCAAGGCCAGGGGGCCTGGGCCTGCGGCAGCCCTGTTGAGGTGGACTCCTGGAAGCGGCAGGGGCCTGGGAGAACACGTGCTTCGTTTTATGCCCCGTGAACTTTCTCTTGGCCAGTATTACATGACTTTATTTGTGGCTTCCATTTCTGTCCAACCCAGAACAGTTAACTGTATTTGTGTGGCATTCACTTGATTTGATTGCTTACAAAAATTATTTAAAATAACCTGTATTTTAATTTCCCCTTTCCAGTGTGTAACCAAGCACTTTAAGCAATAATGTCAATCTTGTGAAGTGTCAATCAGTTGAACACCCCTGCCTCTAAAATTGTTTGCAAGAATAAAGAAACAAATGGAATAGGCGATTCTCCTCCCAGAGGATTCCATCCTGGTCATGCTAACACACACGATTTTTAAAACATGCTTTTAAAAATAGGAGTGTGAGCCTTAGGCTCAGGCCATCCTTCTGAACCTAACTTTGAAGCGGGAGGGGGCCGAAAGAGGACATTACGATAGGAAGTCCGCGCTACCCTGACGGCCTGTAAAGTCAGAGTTCTAGAGGTAACTTGGCCCCACCCTTTCTAGTGAAAAAAATCCAAATTCATGTAGAAATCAGAATTGTGAGCAGGAGTAAAATGAGACTACCAGTGGGGGTGGGGGTGGGGGAAGGAATTCAGGGCTAGGTGATCGTTCCAAAACCAAATCGTGTCCAGTAAATGTTGGCCTGCTGACCACCAGCGAAGCGGTTCAGACCCACCAGGTGCCCTGAGGGAGAAAGGTGAAGCTATGGGCTCCTAGGGAGGGTCACATCCCAGGAACCCCTGGTAAGGCCGATGTGAGTCAGAATGGAGCCGACGGCAGTGGGTTCAGTTCGGTGTGTGAAACTATTCTCTCAGATCATTGCGTCAAAGAGCCTGTGGGAACCAAAGTTTATTGAGCTTGGAGTCCACCTCGAGTCACCTCTGAAGAAAGGCCTGGCAGTGTATGACCGGTACGCTGGACATTGAAAATCCTCTGGAGACCAGTTCTACTCTCACACGTGGGGTCACCATGAGTCAGAATCACCTTGATAGCAACTGGCCGATAAACTGTCCAAATGCATCGGCTGGGCTTTGCCGATTAGGCTGGGGTCCACAGAAACAAGCAGGGACAGTCGGCTATGTATAAGAACTTTATATCAAGAAGGCAGCCCAGCCCAGGCCAACTTCAAGCCCATGGGTCTCATGGTAGCCGGAGCCCTCTCTGCCTCAAAGAGCTGCAGGCTGACGACAGACAGGGGAGGCGGGAAGCAGGGAGAGTACAGGCCAGTAGGTGCAGAGTCAGGTGGATCCAAGGTCAGTGGAAGTACGGCAGGGAGGGCAAAGGGACACACGTTCTCACTGTCCCTTTTATGAACATGCCACCCCCCACCC
>NW_022111369.1:64499199-64500714 GCF_000313985.2 Echinops telfairi | reverse complement strand
GTATCTGTCCTTTCTGAACAGTCTTCGGACATTTTGACCTAATTATAAACTGTCGGAATTTTGTTCAAAATAAGGGCATGAGTTTGAAGGCTGGGCCATTGGTGGTTTCATTGTTGATCTTGTTTAGGTAGGTTCCTTTGGGTTTTAAAATAGGCGTTGGGCCCAAGCACATTCCAGCACTCACTACCATGGGTTAAATTCGCACTCAGAGCAACTCTAGGACCCTGTGGGTGGAAAGATTCAAAGCTTCATCTTTCTCCTGCAGAGTTGAGGGCGGTTTCCTACTGCAGCCAGTTGTCCCCAGGGCACACTGGGAGCTTACAAATAATGACCACTGTGTTCCTAGGAATCAGAAACGACATTTGTTTGTGTGAAGAGGTTTTCTAACTCTGCTCACTTCCCACAGGCTTATTATTCCTAACAGTGTTTACTCTTTACCCTGGGGTGGCCGTATCCAGGTGGTGAATTGCAGGAGGGTACACCTTCCAACAGCCCCTCTCAGGAGTGGAGGGTAGCGGTTTCCTGTAAGCTGGCATGGGGAGCCCGAGGAGATTAGCAGCTGGTGCTGTAGATGGAAGTCCTGCTCAGCTCTCCCTTTCTCAGAGTGGGGGGGCTTGGTGGGGACGCTGGACCCTGCATCCCTGATGCCCAGCCGGGGAAGCCAGCACCTCTAAGTTTAGCCAGACCTCTCCTGTGGGCCCAGCTCAACTTCGTGTTTCGGGGCTCTGGCTGACCTTGCCCGAGAGAACAATTTGCGCTGAGACACTGAGAACAAAGACAAGGAAAACTTGAGAGTGAGCCGCCATACCTTCTATAGCATGCTAGCGCTGCCCTCAGGCTGATAATTGCTGGTTTTCCTGCCTGGGGTGGGGGTGGGGCGAGGTCAGGATCGAGGTGGATTATGAAACCTGTGTAAAGAAGAGCTTTATTCTGCTTGCCGATGATGAATAAACCTATTTTGAAAGTCTATACTTTTTTTTTAAGGTGTGAAAAATTATTTGTTTAATGAGTGTTGGTATGCTGAATGATTGTATAAAGATTAAGAATTATAGTAGCTAATTCTTAGTATTCTACACGTATCATTAGGCAACGTTTCAGGAACATTTCTTGGCTCAAAACAATATCATGTTCCTAATTTGATCTAGATGTAAGGTACTTAAAATTTTAATTAAAAAATGTATTATAAGTTTGGTTGGGGCTTACCTATCAGATCATCAGGTTTGCATTCACCTGTTTGAACCACTCATCCACCCCTGTAGTTTACCCTTCCCCTGCTCTCTGAGTTCTGTCTTGTGTTTGTATTTAAGAGAACTTGCTTCTTCACTCTGCAGAAGGGCAGGTGAAGGCTGTCGACTAGCAGGCAGCCCCCTTCCTGCACTGAGCCTGGCTCTTCAACTGCAATGTGGCTGAGGGCTCTCTGTCAGAGCTCAGGAAGGAGAAACTCCCTGCAGACACTGCCCTGCGGTGGGAGTTGATACAGAATGTGGACAAAGAAGCGGTGTGAATCTTAAAGCA
>NW_022111369.1:64492200-64497764 GCF_000313985.2 Echinops telfairi | reverse complement strand
GAGAGAGGTAGGCTTTGGGTGCCGTGAGGAGCTGGTCTAGTGCACACATCTCAGCCCTGATGCTCCCCCGTGTTGGACATAATCGCACAGGACACCAATATCAGGCAAGGTCATGCTGTGACTGATAAAATGGGAGCAAAAAAAAAAAAAAGACTTCATGGCTCTATGTAAACCCAGACAAAAACAAGGTCACTGCACACCATCAAATACCACCTCTCTCCCTCTCTGCCTAATCTAAGTGATGGCTGCTTCCTTACCAATGACCGCTTCACCTCCGCTCTCGGCTGCCCTTCTAGACAGGATGTATTAAGATACCCATTCAAAGGGATGTCTCGATCCCTGACAACCATCTGGAATGCCCCGAAACACCTGGACCAAGTGCAGACCCGGCAGCAAGTTCCATTACCCTCTATGTGACCGGCCCCACCGTCCCTCAGGGCGGGAGGCGCTCCTTGCGTCCCTCAGGGCGGGAGGCGCTCGTTGCAGCCAGCGTGCCTCTGTCCAGCCACGGCTGCTTGCTGGGTGGGCTGACTGCATGGACTGGCAGTGGAATGTGCGGGCCTGTGCGGCTCTTCCCAAGGTCTACCTGCTTTCACGGGTGTAAGGTGACAGACTGACACACATACTGAGGTGTTCTAGTTATACGTACTCCGAAGTCCCTGCCGTTGGGTTGATTCTGACGCACAGTGATCTCACAGAACAAGGTAGAACTGCCCCTGTGGGTTTCTGAGACTGTAACTATTAGAAGAGTAGAAAGCTTCATCTTTCTCCTGAAGAGCTGCTGGTGGTTTTGAATGGCCGACTTTGCGGTTAGCAGCCCGATGGATAACCACATAACCACGACGCCACCACAGAGATGTGATATTATTGAAGTTATTTCAGGACGTTGTCACAAGTTCTGGGTTAGCAGCCCAACGCAGGAACCACTTCACCGCCAGTGTCCTTTGGTGTCCTAGTTAGCATTCTGATATTGAATGGACAGATAGCAACTCCAACCAAGAGAAAACTAAAATCCTTACAATGGGATCACTAGGTAACATCCTGATAAACAGAGAAAAGATGGAAGTTGTCAAGGATTTCATCTTGCTTGGATCCACAATCAGTGTTCACGGAAGCAGCAGTCACGGTATCAGGAGATGGATTGTATTGGGTAAATCTGCAGCACAAGACCTCTTTAGAGTGCTGAAAGCAAGGGTGTTGCTTTGAGGACTAAGGTGCGCCTGATCCAAGCCCTGGCATCCCACTTACCCCATAGGCATGTGAAAGTGGGACACTGATAAGGAGACCGAAGAAGAAGCGCTGCACGTGGAGTGCGGTGCTGGAGAAGAATAGTGAGAGGGCAGGGGCGGCTGAAAGGACCAGCCAGTCTTTCTCGGAAGAAGTGCAGCCAGAATGTGTTTTAGAAGCAAGGGTGCAAGACGGCCTCACGTGCTTTGGACCAGTTATGGGGAGAGACAGTCTCTGGAAAAGGACATCATGCTTGGTAAAGTAGAGGAGCGCCAAGAAAGAAGACCCTCAACGGGACGGACGGACACAGGAGAACCAGTGGTGTTTCATTCTGCTGTCCTCAGGGTTGCTGTGAATTGGGATCAGCTCCGTGGCACCTAACACAACCATGACAGGATAGATGGAAGAGGGCGGCGAGCTGTCCAGGGAAGCTTCTTACAAATAACTTTGGATAAATCTAGACCTCAGTTTCTCCTAGGGAAATGTTTCAGAGACATCAGGACTGTGATGCACGGAGACTGTTGGGTGACAGCTCGGCAACAGCACGATGACTGTGGGCAAGCTGGCTTCACTGCTGATGGGTTCCTGGCAGCACCATGCCTTCAGAAAAGCCTGCATCCAGAAGCAAGCAGAAAACAGTAAAAAGTAGAACAAATTAAAAATGTCTCCAAAGGGCAAACAAATGATAAGATGTTGAAAATTAACCTAAAAGCATTCATTCACTTTCTGATGTACTCTGTTTGAAGGCAAGCCTATTCACAAGGGCCTAAGGGAATTCAATGGAGGTTTAATCCCTGTGGGAACTCTGCAAATGGATTTTGGGCTTTCGCTGTCATCTATAGCCTTCTGCAAACCTGGTGCTCAGAATTTAAGCTCTAATACAATTCCCTCCTCTAAGCATGGATTTTATTATTTACAATCCTTCATTACACAGGCTGATGTGTGTCTTTGGTATGGGCTTAGCTGACCCCTCACTTAGATGGCTGCTTGTTTTAAGACATGCTCTGCAGACCCCAGATGCTATTCTTTCTGATGGCTGGTCACCATCTGATTTTTTCCCCCAACACACTTTGCTATAGCACCCATATTTCCAGTGATCCCTTCATGAGGGTAATAAGGATTAAGCAGGGCTGAACCTGAAGAACTGAAGGTTAGGGCTTATGGTACAGTGAGATCACACTGTGAGATCAAAATCCATTCCTATACCTAAGGTTTATCTAGCATCCTGTTCCACTTTAGTGGCAGCATCTATTAGCTTTTTGAGAGCTCATATTAGTACCTCCATGGGGTCTTTGGTAATTCTAGTAATAGTATCCTTAAACTAGCCAATGGTGTAGGATTTTAAATATTATTGAAATAAGGGGAATCATATGGGAAAGCTTCTTAGACAAAAATACATGGGATGCTCGCTTACACATATTAAAAATCTTGAGTGACTCCGTCCTGTTTAAGAAAAACAACAAGTTAGGCATCGGGCACAGCGTTCGATAAAGCTCACTGTGGCAGCACTGTCTGCATAACTAACATGTGCCCCCAAGCCCTAAGGGAATACCAGGTGGCAGGTGCGTGGTCGGCTTCAGGTGCCCATTGTCGGGCAGCCTCAAAGGCAAGGCCTTTGGACTGAATGCAGTCCAGTGACTTCCAAATCTGTCCTTTGGTCTCTTGACTGCTGCTTCCATCCGTGAGTGTTGACCATGGACCCAAGCAAATGCAATCCTTGACAACGTGGACCCCCTCCCTTTATCATGATGCTGTCTGTTGGTCCAGCTGTTAGGATTTTGGTGTTCTTCACGTTGTCGTCAGCAAATATTCAAATCCTCTTCGGTTTCAGCAAGCAAGGTTGTGTTATCGGTGTATCGAAGGTTCTTGATAGGTCTTCCTTCAGTTCTGATGTCTCCTTCTTCATCTAGTCCAGCTTCTGTACGATGCTTACTTGAATAAGCACAAGTAATCCACCCTGGGCACAGCACTTGCCCTTGGGGTCACCTGAAAGCGGGGTGGGGCACCAGGGAGTGGTTTCTATTAACCCAATGGAGTCCACCTTCTTTCCTCAAGCATAGTAGACAGGTAGAGGGTGCCAGACCAGGGGGCGGAATGGCTTTCTTGGTACCACAAACGTGAAAGGCGCTTGACTGAGCAGATGGACAAGAGGGCTGAAGGCATTTCTGCTGATAAGTCGCTGCTATCAAAGTCTATTCATTCTGGAATTGGAGGGGGAGCAAGAATGACAGTTTCAGGATTTCCCTGGGCACACTGTCTACAAATCTCCCTACTTCTGGGCTGGGAGTAGAGGCTGAGGTTAGTGAAAGAGGGAGAAGGCAGTGGACTTTGCAGATGATGGACTGCACAAGTGCAGGCTGTGCCCTCTAGTGGTCATGGCCTGAAATACCCTTGATGTGCTTCAAAGCACCTAGAACTCCCAGACCACAGAGCTAGCCGTATCTTTTTTGTGTCCATGAGTTTTTCTTCACACACCAAAAAATAAATAAATAAATAAAAGATGACAGTTATCAATCCACCTTTCTGCAAGATGAGGTGGTACCAGGAACAAAGAGCGACCAAGGTCAAAGGAGAGGTCAAGCTTCCAGGCAATGTGCAGCTGTGGCGTGAAACCCAAGGCAGGCTGGCCGGCAGGTGCTAGAGAGGAGGCACAAGGAGCAGAGGACATTTGATTCCCATTCTGTTTAACTTGTTAACGTTATATGCTAGGGGTAGGGGGTGGGTGGGTGGAGCAGAGAAAGCAGAAGCATCCTTGGAAGTAAGTAATGTCCCGGCTTAACCAGAGAACTCAGAGTCACTTTCTTATTTTGGAAATAGCAGGCAACTAAGGTGACAAAACATATTTTTACTCCCTACTGAAGGCAAGTACGCGGTTTTCTTCCTGCTGTTCAAGTTTTGGTTAAAAGTTTAAAAGCCGTTGCAGGGCTATTGAGTTTTATAGACAAAGCCCGTTAGACCTCCTCACAAAGTGATGGGAGGGAGGGACTCATTTGCTGTTTTCGAATTTCTGGAAAATGGCTGTGCATTTTGGAGTAGCCCACAGATCTTCTGTGGGGGGAACTTGTTTGCCAGGGTGACTCTGATGAGCTCTATTTTGTCTTCCAAATGATAGACTTTTCATTGCATGATGCTCAGGCATTTTTTTTAAACCTCCTCAATTTGGCCATATGGGGGAGTGGAGTTCTGGACAGAAACGTATGGGGTCCTTCTGAGAGCCAGGGGTGCGAATGAGTGAGATGTGGACGCATTCAGAGATATTCCCTAAGGAAGAACAGCACAGGAGAGCAGGAGGGAGCAGAGGGAAATGACTGGGTGGTGAGTGCGCGACTCCTATCACATGGAGATGAAGCGGAAGCTGATTGATGGATACTGTCTGACAATAGCTTTCAAGGAAGGCAGGCCAATCTTACATTTTAAAACGTTTTCGTATATGGCAGCCTTTAAATATGTTCAAAAGCAGGCTATAGCAGGGACGCTACCACCTCGGTTCAGCGGTTCCTGTGAGCAAGTTTGTTCCAGACTCACAGGATTTTCAGACAACATTGGAAAGGAACCATGCTAAAACACCCAACTATTCAAGTAACAGAGAGATGCCAGAAATTCAAGCTAGATTCAGAAGAGGATGTGGCTTGAAGGACATCATTGTTAACATCAGGTGGATCGTGGCTAAAATGAGAGGGTAGCTGAGAAGTGTTTACTTGTGTTCTATAGGCTTTGCGACGACATCCACATCCGGCGGAGAGGGGGTAACAAACTGGATAGCCTTGAGAAGGATGGGAGTTCCAGAACGCCTCATCGTGCTCATGGACCAAAAGGCAGTGGTTGGAACAGAGCGAGGAAATACTGCCTGGTTTAAAATCAGGAAAGGTGTGTGTGTGTTGGTCTGGGTTCACTACAGAAACAAATCCATAGACACTTATATATGTGTAAGAAAGAGCTTTTACAAAAAAGCAAGTGCATATTGAGAAAATATACCACCCCCGTCCAGATCAAGTCCATAAATCTGATATTAGCCCAAATGTCCAATGCTATTCTATAAATTCTTCTTTAGACTCACGCAGCACATGCAATGAGGCTGAATTCAGGAAGATCACAGGCCAATGGGTGGGCAGTTCTATGGGTCCAGTGGTGGTGGGAGCATCTCCAGGGTTCTGGCTGCCATCAGCGTGGCTCCAGACGAATTGCCACCAGGAATGACCAAGACAGAGAGAGAGTCTAGCCCACTTCCAGGGGGAAAAGAGGAAGTTCCCAGAATCCTCATGAGAAGGCCACGCCCACCCAGAGACATCATTGGCTATGACCTGATTGACAGGCTAGACTCCACCCCTTCACTCATA
>NW_022111369.1:64490717-64491928 GCF_000313985.2 Echinops telfairi | reverse complement strand
AAGTTCCCAGAATCCTCATGAGAAGGCCACGCCCACCCAGAGACATCATTGGCTATGACCTGATTGACAGGCTAGACTCCACCCCTTCACTCATAATACCCTCAAGTTGACATGAGATTATGTAACTACCACAGAGTGTGTAAGGGTTGTATCCTTGCAACAAATGTATTCCATCTGTATGCTAAACAAATAATCTGAGAAACTGGACTACGTGAAGAGGAACATGGCACCAGGATTGGAGGAAGGTTTATTAACAACCTGCCATAAGCAGATCACACAACCTTTTTTGCTGAAAGCGAGGAAGATTTAACCATTTGCTAATGAAGACCAAGGACTGCAACCTTCAAGACACCTCAGTATCACCTCAGTGTCAAGAAAACTACAATTCACCTCCGTGTCAAGTAAACTACCATTCTCAGTACTGGACCAACAGATAACATCATGATACGATTGAAGTTGTTAAAGGTTTCGTTTTGCTTGGATCCCCAATCACTGTCCGTGGAAGCAGCTCTCAAGAAATCAAATGATGGGCTGCACCGGGTGAACGAATCTGCTGCACAAGACCTCTTTAAAGTGCTGACGAGGAAGGAGATCACTCGGAGGATCAAGGTGCGCCTGACCCAAATCTCAGGATTTTCAGTCGACTCACAAGCATGTGAAGGACAACGCATAAGGAAGACCGAAGAAAAATGGATGTGTTTGGATTCTGGTGCTGGTGAAGAATCTTGAAAGTACCACGGCCTGCCAGCAGAGCAAACACACCTGTCTTGGGAAGACGCACAGCGAGAGTGTTCCTTAGAAGGAAGGATGGGGAGGCTTTATCTCGTGTATTTCAGACGTGTTATCAGGAGAGACCAGTCGCTGCAGAAGGACGTCATGCTTGGGAAAGTGGAGGGACAGTGAAAAATAGGAAGTCCTTTGATGAGCTGGGTTGCAGGGGCTACAACAATGGGTTCAAATGTGAGAATGATTGTGAGGGTGGGCAGTGCGTTCTTCTGTTGCACACAGGGGCGCTGTGAGTCCGAACTACTCAACGGCCCCCAAACAAAAGCAAATGGCATTTTCATGTGGCCTTTGGGGCATGTACCCATAGTCTATGTTCTATAAAGGTGATGAAGGAAAGCACGAAGGTAGTTTGTTGACCACGAAACCTGGAGAGCAAGGACGGCTGATGGCAGTCGAGGAATTTTGATTTGTTTGCATGAAAACCA
>NW_022111369.1:64468840-64473078 GCF_000313985.2 Echinops telfairi | reverse complement strand
TCTGTAGAGTGCCTCCTTGTGGGTGTGACCTCCTCATAAGGACCGTAAACTGGCAACATCCCTCTGCCCCTTTGCCTTCACCTTCCTGCTATCGAGTCACTCGGAGAGCCACCAGAATCATCACCGCCATTGGGTTCACGAGACTTTGCACCCACTGGCTGGCCATGTTCCTGCATTGTGCATCATTGTATCTGGCTTTGTGAGTCTGCGGGGGACTTATGGGCTAGTATTGGACATATGGACTTGAGTTGAACTGGGCTGGGATGTTTTCTTGATATATAATGACCTCTTGATATAAAGCTTTTTCTTAGGAGTGTCACTGGATTTGTTTCTCTGGTCAACCCAGCCTCACACATCAGGGGAGGTTGGGGAGAACTGGGAGTTGATAACAATGGGTGCAAGAAAGAAGAAAATGTTCTAAAATTGATTGTGGTAATTGTTGTACAGCTCTTCTTGATATGATTAAGCTACTGAATTATATGATATGTGGATTATGTGCCAATAAAAAAAAGAGTTACAGTTTCAGAAACCCACAGGGTCAATTCTACGCAGTCCTATAGGGTTGCTATGAATCAGAATCGACTTGATGTTAGTGCATTGGAGTTTGAGTTGGGTCCCAGTGGGAGTGTGACGATGTGTCCCCCTGGTTTTGATGTACGTTTCACAGACAGGTAATCATGGTGAGCATCTTTGTGGGTGCAATGTGCACTTGTATGTCCTCTTTGGTGAAATATCTATTCATGTTCCTAGCTCATTTTATGATTAGGTTAGCTGTCTTTTTCAGGGCGAAGAAAAGACTAAATTAACTAAAGCTTGGTAATAAGGAGGAAAGTTGTTGAAGCTTTATATGCATATTAGTTAGTAGATTCTTTAAAAAAGTCATTAGATTCTTACATGATATTACATCTTTCTCATTTATAGGCTTTCTTTCCATTCCTTTTTAAAAACGGGAGCTACGTGTGGCCTCCTCTCTGGGGGACGGGCAGCGGAGGGGTGGGTGAAGGGAGACGCCGGACAGTGTAATATAAGATACAATAATAATTTTAAATTATTAGGGGTGCATGGGGGAGAGGGGAGGAGGAAGGGAAGGGGAGGGGGAAAAAAAGGAAAATTAGAGGCTAGCGAATTTTGGGAATGATGAGGGCAACAAATGTATAGATGTGCTTTACACAAATGTATTGTGATGACTTGTATGAGCCCCAATAAATTGATTAAAAAAAAACAACGTATAATTTATATTTTACTTTCAAAATCCAGTCTGAGTTTTGTTGAGAATGTCTTTTATATATTCTTGACCTAAATGTTTGAAGTCCCCTATGTTGGCTAGGTACACAAATAGAGACTGCATTTCCTATCAGTTTGCACCTATCATTATGTAGAGAAAGACATGGTAAATACAGGCAAGCAATCATCTGGGAAGGCAGGAAGGTGAAGATTGCATAGAGACTTGGGTGTTTGATAATGACTGATGGGATTTGCCCAACATAGGCTTAGCAGGGAAAAAAAAGATAGGAGTTTGTGTGTATGTCTATAAGATACCTATAGTAATATTTATGAGGACTTTAAAAATTACATACTGTTGATTAAAAATAGAGTCTCTGATATCTATCTGCATTCAAATTACAATGTTGTCAACTTTTAATGGCTTTGTGGCCTTGCACAAATTATTATTTCCAAAGGGATTTTCTTGTGAGCTAGGCTGAAGGTTTACAGATCAGATCAGCCCTTTCACACTCCCTAATCCGTGCACACTTTGTTTGGACTCACTCATTGCAACCCCCTCAGGGTGGCATCACTCATTATACTTTCTTTCCATCTTCCTTCTTTCCGTTTCTCCCACTTTCCTCGTCCCGTGAACGTCATGGTTGCATGAATGACACCCTTGTCGTCTTAAATGGTTACATTTCTAACCACATGGTTGGATTCAGCTCCAGACCCAAAGGGTGACCAAGGGCCATAGCCTCGGGGGTCGCGCCTGTCTCTTTCTGACCACTCAGCCTGGTCTCTTTCATTGTGTAGTTTATTTAATATTTCTTTGCCTCAGCGATCTCTTCTGCAATGCGGGCTCATTGTTACTACCTGGTTGCTGTGAGGATCAAATGAGGAAATCCGTGTCAGGGGCTTTGAGCAGTGGTTGGCATGCATCAGCAAATTACAGAAATGTTTTTAAAGCGGCTACAAGGATGATGCCCAGTGGGGAAGGCAATGCAACATTACTGGGTGAAATTGAAGATGCACGCTTGCTGTCAGGTGAGTCCGTTCTGACTCGCGGTCACCCCATGTGTTCAGATTAGAACTGCTCCACAGAATGTGCAGAGCTGTGACATTTTGGAAGCAGATCGCCTGTCCTGTCTTCCGAGTCACCTCTTGCTAGGTTCCAAAGGTCCACCTTTCACCTAGTGCCACCCAGGGACACCTAATGTCCATGCTAGCATTTGCCATTTACTTATGTGCTTTCATTCCCGGGAAATTTCCAGCCCTCATTCAAGTGATAGGATATAATTAATTCACCCACAGCTGTTCTTTAATCTCTGCCTATTTTCTGACTCTTTGCCCATAAATTATCAGCCTTTAAATAAACATTTTTTTCCCCAGCTTGAAAGCATTTGTATATCTCTCCAAGGCCATGCACAAAGGAATAGATCCTTGGTTTCCTCTGTTGACGTAAACTGCGGGATTGGACTGCTGAAGACTTCTGCCCTTCCATAGGGCACCTAAGGACAAAGAAAGTGCTCCCGCGGTTCATGTTCACCAACGAGGAAAGGGAATTTTTCTGGGCCCATGCTTAAAACCCAGACAGCCCTCTCTGGAAGTCTGTTTCCTGTAACTGTGCTTTCCAATCTTTGTGGATGCATGTGGGGAGAAGGGGAGGGGTCCCCCACAAGTCAGTGATAATATGTAAAGATTATAGTAAAAGCATAGAGAGGATTAGAGGTAAAAGATAGATTGGAATAATGGGAGTCAGACACAATTCATGGTAGCATGCTCACCTCAGCCCCCTTGGTGGTCCTCGTGGGGGGAACCCGGCCATGAGAGCAGGAGCAGCTTCAGGGACCAAGAACCGGGGAGTGCTTTTTCTTTATTGCTAACCAAGCGTTATATCTCTTTAGGGGGACATGATTACAGGTAACCACATGTCACAGGAAGGGGCAGTACAATGGGCATACACATTGTAGGAAGGGGATCTATGATAGGCATAAGCGTAACAGGAAGGGGATGAGTTAGGGGTGTGCCTATAGGAATGGGAAGGTCTAGGGGTATACTTGTGACAAGATGGGCGGACCCTAGATTCATGATGGCAACCTAACCTTAGTCATCCTTGGGTGGGTCTGACCTCTCTGGTGTCTCCTACAAGGAAACAGACACCTACTATCCTTATCAGAAGAGAGTGGGCCCTACTTGTTGTGGGATAAACAGTGCTGTCTGCTTGGTCTAGATGGCTTGAATATTCTTGCAAATTAAAAAAAATTTTAAAAAGATCCTGTGTTTCCTAGGATTGCAATGCCAAAACACGTAACACATGTGTTCCTGTTTCTTACCCAGTTAGAATGAGTGGGTAGGCTTTCCTGAAAATTGGTCTTACTGCCTTTAACGTTTAGTTTATGCTCCTTTCCAGCTCCACTAGGGTAGGACTTTGCCTCTTTTTTCACGGTTGCATCCTTGGTATGTAGAACTGTGTCTAGCATAAAATGAGCAGCCTTTCAAACTCTTCCAGCCTCCCAAACTGTCTTAGATTTGAATGTGCTTGTGGGTCACTTTGAAGCCAGGTTCAAGTGGCCCATAAGAGCTCTTAAGAGAAATTATAGACAGAGAGAAGGAGATGTGGCACCCATTCACAGGACCCACCCTAGGATCTAACTGAGGAAGTGGATTTGTCCTAGTGTGTCCCTGGACCTCATTCAACCGTGGCCTCAAAGACTGAGGTGTGACGTTCCCAGATACAACTCTTTTCCAGGATATAGGAAATCCAAAGGTCAAAATAGTTCATAGCACAAAAAGACAATCCAATTAAAAAATTGGCAAAGAACTGAAGTAGAGATTTCTCCAAAGAAGATATACAAATGGCCAATAAGCACATAAAAAGATGCTCAACAGTCAGGGTGCGATGTAACAACGATGAGAAATACAACTTTCCTCTTGTTCCTAAATGTTTCCTCCCCGCTCCCACTACCATGACTCGAATTCGACCTTGCAAGTCTGGCTAGACCAGAGGATGTACACTGGTACAGATAGGAACT
>NW_022111369.1:64466098-64467623 GCF_000313985.2 Echinops telfairi | reverse complement strand
CTCTTATGTCTTATCTGCACCTGTGCACATGTTCTGGTCTAGCCCACAGCGAAAGGCAGGGCTGGGGTCATGATAGTGGGGGGTGAGGAAGCCTCAAGGAACCAGAGGAGTATTTCATTGGTGCTTGATTGCACCCTGATTGACTCAGCCCTTTCCTGTGACCCCTCTGTGAGAGCATGTCCCATTGTCTACAGATGGGCTTTGCGTCTGCTCCAACCCACCTCATTCTTAACAATGTGGTTTGTTTGTTTGCTTTGGGTCTTCTGATGCCTGTTTTCCAGTCCCGGTGACACCTCATGATTGTATAGGCTGGTATACTTCTTCCATGTGGGTTTGTTGCTTCTTTGCTAGATGACCACTTATTTAATTTCAAGCCTTTAAGACTCCAGATGCTATTATTTTTTGTTAGCTGGGCACTATCCACTTTCTTCACCACATTTGCTTATGCAACCATTTTGCCTTTAGCAGTTGTTCCAGGAGGGTGAACATCACAGAATGCCAGTTTGTTAGAACAAAGCATTCTTGCATTGAGGAAGGGCTTGAACAGAGGCCTGAAGTCTGTCCACAAGCTCAGTGTATTGCCATACACATATATGTACATGGGCCAATACCTCTATTTTTATGTGTTAATGTATTAACACAAGTGTGCACCTCTGCTTATACCTCTATCCATAGCGTTCTTCCTAGATTGTTCCTCTGTTACCTTTTACTTTCTTCTTGCCTCACCATCATGCTCACCCTACTTCTTCCATCTTACTAATTCCTCTAAGCTAGAATGCTGTTGCTCCAACACCCCCAGGAGCTCTACATCCTCCTTGTTGATTTTAATTCCCCAGTTGTTCCCCTGTCTGTTTGCTCACTGTTCCCTTCCCCCACCTCCTTCTTCCCCTAGTCCCTCCTGGACCATCAGTCCCATTGCTTTCTCCTCAGACTTGCTTCCCATGCCTGTCTTACACAAGTAGGCAACCCAACAATGACAGAGACCAAACAAACAAAAAAGATTGAAAAAAAAGTAAGAAATAAACCATACATAATTCCAAGTCTGTCTGCTGACCTTTGTGAATGTCTCCCCACTGGTCCTGGGGGAATTCCAGGAGCTGCTCCTCCTAGCCTGAAATCTACTTTGGGACTCTTCTGGGGCTTAGCATCTTTTCTTTGCTCCAGTTGCTGATCTGTTATGTTCCCTTCTGGATTTGCCCCGCTGTGAGGGATTCAGAGCACATACCTCCCCACCATGTGTCCCCAGCATTGTCCTCTTGCAATATGCTCCAGTGCGGGGACAACATGTCTTGAGCTGTTGTTGGCCCTACAGTCCTCTCTGTACCTCAGCAGCTCTGTGCAGCGACGTCATTCTCTGGGTTTGGTGTGCGATATGGGGGGCTAGACCATCCCTTTCTCTTTTCCCTTCTTGGCTTGCTTCTGTGTGGGTGTGGCATGCTGGCCTCTCTCCCCAACCTGTAGCTTTAGGGTTGTTCTCTGTCGTACGCACTTCTAGGGAGGGGGCTGGTTTTGCCCTGACTGGGGC
>NW_022111369.1:64463897-64465745 GCF_000313985.2 Echinops telfairi | reverse complement strand
GTTGAGTTGATTCTGATCATATTAACGCTATAGGGCAGAGTAGAACCGCCCCTTATGATATTTTGTGGGACTACCACCTTCCTCTAGTACTTCACAAGACAGAACCTTTCCTTGAGCTACTGCGGTCTCTTGGCTTTCTAGTTTGTGCCTTCTTGACAAAGACTGTGGCAGCAGGACCAGAGGAAAGCTTATTAACAACTTTGCTTGAGAAAGCAAAGGTTTAGAAAACGATGGTGGCAATATATGTACAAATATGCTTGAAACAGTTGAAGTGTGGAATGCTATAAAAGCTGTAAGAGCCCCCCAATAAAATGATTTAAAAAATAAAATACAAAAAATAAGTAAAACAACAACAACAACAAACTTGCTTGCTGAAAGTGAAGATTTGAAACATTTGCTGATGAAGCACAAGAATTACAGTTGTCCGTATGAATTACAACTCAATGTAAAGAAGACCCAAACTCTTACAACTGAAATACTAGGTCTCATCATGATAATGGAGGAAAGGTTACCGTTGTCAAGGACTTTGCCTTCCTTAGATCCACAATCAATGCTCACGGAAACAGCAGTCAAGACAGAAAAAGATGAGTTGCATTGGGTCAATCTGCTGCAGAAGCCCTCTTCAGAGTGTTGAAAATCAAAGAGATTACTTTGAGGACCAAGGTGCTCCTGACCCAAGCCATGGTATTTTCCATTGCCTCACATGCATGTGAAACTCGATTAAGGACGATCTAGAGAGAACCGATGCATTTGAACTGTGGTGCTGTTGAAGCGTAAGGAAAGTAGCATGGACCGTGAAAAGGACAAACAAGTCTGTCTTGGAAGAAGGATGGCCAGGATGCTCCTTAGAGGCCAGGCTGGCAAAGCTTCATCTTGTGTACTTCAGACATGTTGTCAGGGGAGATCAGTCCGTGGAGAAGGACAACATGCTTGGTAACGAAAAGGACAGCCAGGAAGAGGAAGGCCCTCAGGGGGATGCATTCACACGGTGACCCCAACAATGGACTCACGCGTCTGAACAATTATGGGGACCAGGCAGCGCTTTGTTCTGTTGTGCATAGGGGCTCGAAGGGCCGGTACCCGCTTGATGGCGTCTAACAACAACAACAACAACAACAACAACAACAACAAATCTATGCCTAAGGAACTGAGTTGGCTCTATGGGCTAGGTGTTGAGTTGCTAGCTACAAGGTTGTGGTTCAAATGCACCCACTTCTTTGAGGCAGAAAAAATGAGACTGCCTGTTCCTGAACAGAGTTACAGACTTGGCAACCCTCTCATCACGGGTTGGAAAGGACTTTGTGGCAGAGAGTTCTTTTGGTTGATCTTCACAGAAGCCAGCAGCCACCTCTTTCTCCTGTGGAGCAGCTGGTGCGTTCAAACGAATGACCTTCATCAGCTGAGCACTTAACAGCGGTGCCAGCAGCCCTCTGTTAGGGGAAACCTAAGTCAAACTGCAGCGAGAGAGCACTTCAAATCCACTAACTTGGACATTATCAGGGGAAAAGCGACCTAGAAAATCACAAGTGTTATTGAAGATGTGAAGAAATGAGAATGCCTGTGCATTACTGCTGGAATGGAACAACGAAAATAACGTGACAATGCCTCAGAAAGCTCAATAGAACTGCTCCACGGCCCAGATTCCACTCCTAGGCACATACTCAAGAGAACGGAAAGTGGAGACTCAAAACAAGACTCGTACACCAGTGTTGGAACAGCGTTATTCACAGTAGTCAAAGGTAGACCCACCAAGCCCCACCAACAGCTGACTGGAGAAACAAACTGTGGCATATTGGATAAAAGGTGCTAGGCAATGGAATACTATGTCTTTTTGTTTTTAATCACATT
>NW_022111369.1:64458697-64460659 GCF_000313985.2 Echinops telfairi | reverse complement strand
CAAAAAAACAAAACAGGAAGTCAGAGAGTTGATGCATTCAAATTTTGTTGCAGGTATAGAATATTGAATATATTGTGGACCACTACAAGAAGAAGCAAATCAATCTTAGAAGAAATGCGGACCACCAGCTTGCTCTTTAGAAGCAAGGATGGTGAGACTTTGGCTTACTTACCTTGGACTTGTTTGCTACCAGGAAAGAGCCATTGCTAGAGAAGGACACCGTAGTTGGTAAAGTGAGGGCCAGTGAAACTAGGGAAGCCCTCAATGAGGTAGGTTGGCCTAGTAGCCACTGCAATGGAGGTAAGCATAGCCGTAATCGTGACAAGAGCGCAGGCGGAGGCAAAGTTCATCCTGCAATGCATAAGGTAGCCATGAATCGTAGCCTACCCAATGGCAACTCACAACAACAAAGCCTGGTCATGCTCAGAATGAGTGAGACCAGCCTGATACTCCACCAGAGAAGCCCACCAACCATAAGCCCTGTGCATATAAGCACACCTATTATTTTTTGCTTAATTTCCAAACTATTCAATGAGGACGGAAGAAATATGAGACATAAAATGACACCAGAAGAGTCTTTGCTCAAGAATGTAAAATCAGCCCTTCCCAGTAAGTGTGGACCACCGATCTGGCTTACGCTTTCAACAGCCAGCTCCAGAAGGGAAACACGGAGAGGGAAGTGTTTTGCAAACGATAAAAGTCAATCAATTCCATTCCCCTCTTCTCCCATAAACCCCAACAAACCCCTTGCTGTTAAATTGATTCTCACTCACAGCGACTCTAGTCCTTATCCCCAATGATGGTTGCCATGGAGTCGTTGTCTGGATTCTAAGTCTACATTCCAAACCTGTTCCTGGGGGCAGATCCCAGTAACCTCTGCTTTCATTTCAATGGATGTGTCTGTCACTACTGTATCATAGTGCCCACATTTCCGTTTTTATAATAGCTGATAAAGACACCTCTTGGGTAAATTCTTTCACGGTTTTTTGACTTCTAACCCACCAATCCATGAGATCTCTAAAGATGATTAAAGTGACAATAGAGATTAATTTTAAAAAATCCATGGTAAGGGTTGACTTCTAAAGTGTTCACACCATGGGGTAACCATTGGCTCAGATGCCTGCGTTTCCATGGAGATTTGCTGTGAAGGAGCAAAAGTTATCCGCACCCACCATGCGCTGAGTTTTGGAATGTCTGAGGGACTTTGTTGAAGTAGTCTGTCCTGCAATTCAACTCAATTTAGGGCCTGCTCTGTGTTCTACAGATTAATTGCATGGAAGAAAATTAGTTTATGAGTTCAAGACATCTACCCTTTCTTCTGAAAGAGTGAACAAGATTCCCTTCTCAAAAATATCTGAGCAGCACAATAGGGGTACTGGTACCTTTTCATGCCCCCGACCCCCACCTCTAGCCTAATGGCTCATCAAATAACTATCCTTTTATTGCAAAAGGACAAGTCAGGGAATCATACATACAGATAAGTGACTTTCAGTGTAGATATTCAATTACATGTACCACATAGGTTGACTGTTTCTTAGGTGACAGGCCGTAGGCTCAGGGGTTGGTCATTGCTGTTGCTATTAATTGCTATAGTGGCCTGCCCCTCTGATGGCCACATTATGTATAACAGAATGAAATGTGGTCCAGTTTTGTGGCTTCTTCGTGATCTTTGATGTGTTTGAGCTCACTGGTGTGGCTGTTGTGTCAATCCATCTCATCCAGAGCATCTCTTATGTTTTGCTCACCCTCTGGCTTTAGCAACCATGATGCCCTTGTTTAGACCTTGGTTTTTTTATGTTCAAAGTAAGCTCAGGGATAGTCTAGCTGGGTTTCTTCTAAGACTGATTCGTTCTTTCTCCTGGCAGTGTACCTTGCCTTCCATACTCTCTGCTGACACCACAATGACAATTCATCAATGGGTGGAAATGAAAGGAAGACAGATGTGACCCTGATTTTTTTTTT
>NW_022111369.1:64455428-64457842 GCF_000313985.2 Echinops telfairi | reverse complement strand
GACCCTATGCACAACCAAATGAAATACTGCTGAACTCTAGTCACTTGATAATGATTGTGAGAGTTCCTCCTTATTTCATATATATAAATAATAGACTATGGAGAATTGGCTATCTCCCTTCTTCCTACGAGGTGACTGGCCAACTTGGAGAGCTGTCTGCGGCTGGCCATGTTGCCTGCCTTGGATCCACTCACCTCTGTCTTCACCAGCCAATTATCTTTCTGCCTCCTGCTGTCTTCGTCCCCTCAGCTTCGTCTTCTGGCTTCCTGGTTTCCTGGGAGGCAGCTGTGTGAGTCAGGCAGGGCATCTCACCCAGAGATTGAGCCGGACTAGGCCTTCCACTCTGTGGCTGTGAGGGCTGCATTCTTGATATAAATTTATTTTTGTTACTAACTTCTTTATTATACCTATGTGTGTCATTGGTTTTATTTCTCTAGAAAACCCAGCATAACACAATGATTAAGCATAGATTCTGCTCTCAAATAAACAGGCAGGAATATAGACAATTACACATAGTATGGTGTATGGCAGTAGAATGAAGGTTCTAGTGTGGGCTACAGCAAACTTCTCAGAGGTGGTTACTTCTACAATGAGATACAAAGGAAGTACATGAACAGACCAAATGACTTGCACGGGGGTCAGGAGATCCTTCCAACTTTAACATCGTTGCTGCTAGGTAGAATCGAGTTAGCTCTGACTCATAGCAACCCTGTGTGTAACAGTACCAAACACTGCCCATCCTGTGCCCTCCTTGCAATTGTCATGCTCGAGCCACACAGCCAAATGCCTTGGCACCATCAAAAAAACACGAGTAAACATCTTGATTGCATATTTGATCAATTTCAGTTGAAATACATTGGTATAATTCTTTAATTTCTTCATCATTAACATCAGCGGCTGGCATGTAAATCTGAATAATAGTTGCAATGACTGGTCATCTTTTTAGGTGTATAGATATAATCCTACCTATATTATTCAATATCCAACTTCACATGCATATGGGTCAATTGAAAACACTACAGTTTGGGTCAGGAGCAGCTTAATCCTCAAAGTAACATCTTTAGTTTTCAATACTCTAAGGAGGTCTTGTGCAGCAGATTTACCCAATGCACTACATCTATTGATCTCTTGACTACTGCTTCCATGAGCACTGATTGTAGATCCAAGCAAGACAAAATCCTCGACAACTTCAATCTTTTCTCCATTTATCATGATGTCACCTATTGGTCCAGTTGTGAGGATTTGGTCTTCTTGACATTGAGTCATAATCCATACTGAAGGTTGCAATCCTTGATTTTCATTAGCAAGTGCTTCAAATTCTCCTCCCTTTCAACAAGCAAGATTTTGTCATCTGCATATAGCATGTTGTTAATAAGCTTTCCTCCAATCCTGATGCCACATTCTTCATATAATCCAGCTTCTCTGATGATTTGATCAGCAGACAGATTAGGTACACATAGTTAGAGGATACAACCCTGACATACACCTTTACTGATTTTAAACCACGCAGGATTTCCTTGTTCTGTTCCCACAAGTACTCTCTTGATCCATGTACAATTTCACATGAGCACAACGAAGTGTTCTCACATTCCCAGTCTCCTCCAGGTTATCCATAGTTTGTTATGGTCCATACAATCAAATTCCTTGGCATAGTCAATGGAACACAAATCAACATCTTCCTGGTGTGCTCTGCTTCGAGCTAAGATCCATCTGACATCAGCCAAGATATCCTGTGTTCCATGTCCTCTTCTGAATCGGCTTGAACCTCTGGCAACTCCCTGTCAATGTACTGCTGCAACTTGTGTGGGATGATCTTAAGCAAAATTTTGCTTGCATGTGATATCAGTGATATTGTTCTATAGTTTCAGCATCCTGTTGAGTCGCTTTTCTTTGGAATGGGTGCATATATGAAGTGTCTCCTGCCTCCGAGATAATCAGGATTTCCTAAAATTCACAGGAGAAGGCTATGCCCACACAGAGGCCTCATTGGCTATGATCTGATTGACAGGCTAGGCTCCACCCCTACATGCTTAATCCTTAAACTGATAATTATATAACTACCACAGGCTCTTACAAATCTTGTAACAAGCCATTATTCTATTATATTAAACACACTTGTACATATGTTGCCATCAACATTTCCAAAATATTTTCTTTCGACTTGAGCCCTTGGTATCAGCTCCTCTTTTTTCTCCTCCCTCCCCAACTCTCCCACCCTCATAAATCCTTATCAACTATATGCTACTGTGATTTTGTATTTTACACTGTCTGTTGTCTCCCTTCACTCACATTTCTGTTATTCGTCTCCCTGGGGGTTGGGCCATATAGCCAACCTTGCGGTGGGTTTCCTCTTTCTCTCCCCACCCCCGCAACATCTGCTTACCCTCATGATATCGCTACTCCCACTGCTGTTC
>NW_022111369.1:64440871-64454245 GCF_000313985.2 Echinops telfairi | reverse complement strand
CATAAAACTCTCTCTTATACGTGAGTTGCTGTGGATTTGTTTCTCCAAAGTACCTAGACTAATACACCCTCCATTCAGCAATCAGTAATTCTCAGATACATTGCACTCGATCAACCCCCACCAAGCATTATACCCCCTCCTCGCCATCAGGTTTAGGTTTTTTGTTGTTCCTTTATCCCTGAGTTCGTTGACTCCCCACTCCTCGTCCCTGCCATGTTCTCCTATGTTTCCCCAGGACCGCCGGTCCCATAGTTTTTTCCTTGGGATTATTTGTCCTGCCTATGTTCTATAGATAGACACAGGACGAAACAAAACAAAAAAAACCTCCCCAAACTGATAGATCATTCAAGGTCTATCTACTGACTCTTATGAGTGTTTTCCAATCAGGTCTGAGGAGGTGCCAAGCCCTGTCCCCCGAGTCAGAAGTCTATTTTCACGGCTCCTCGGGGACTTAGTTACTTTGCTGCCCTAGCGCACTCCCTTCGCGGTTCACCCTGCTGTGTGAGGGACAGAGCGGCACACTTTCCGCACAGTGTCTCTAGTGCTGGAGCCTGTAGCGCGATGGGTCAGTGAGGGAATGTTCTCTCTGGTGGTGAGGCTGACCCTACAGTCCTCTCTGTGCATTGGCTGCTCCAACCAGAGATGTGGTCTCCGGGGCTTGGTGGGCCAAGATGAGGTCTGTCCACTCTCTCCCTCTCTTTCCCTCTTAGTTCGCACCCGGGTGGTCTGGACAGACCTGCCACTCTCCCTGGGTTATATCTTCAGTGCTGTCCTCTGTATTACATTCTTCTGGAGATGGGGCCCAGCACCAACATCCTCTCTGTTATTTGCTGCTCCATGCCATTAGGTTGCCCCAGAACCTCCATCTTCTCTTGATACTTCCTGCATCATGCAATATTTTTACTCATAGAATCTTTCAAGATTGTAACTCAAGACTTGAATTTTTTCTTGAGTTCTTTCAGTTTCAGATATGCTGAGCATATTCCTCCCTTACGGATTTTGAATTCTAGGTCCTTACACGGTTCATGATACTATTTGGCTTTGTCTTCTGAAGCTGCACTTTGAAATTTTCAATTCAGCTCCTTGATTTTATCATTTCTTCCATTTGCATTAGCAACTCTACTATTAAAAGCAAATTTCAGAATCTTCTGACATCCACTTTTTAATTAATAACTCTTCTTATTGGGGGCTCTCACATATATTATAACAATCCAAACATCCATTATAACAAACGGATATGTACAATTGTTGGCGCCAACAATTTCTAAACATTATCTTTCTTCTTGAGCCCTTTGATATCAGCTCCTCTTTTTTCCCTCCATCCCCCACCATGCCTCCCCTGTGAAACCTCAATATATTATGTGTTATTATTATTTATACATATCTTACACCTCCCATTCTATCCCTTCACTTACTGTCCTGGTATTTGTCCCCCTGGAGGGCAGTTATTCTGCTGTCATTGCTATCCGTTGCCCTTTCTCCCCCTTCCCTTCCTCTCCTTCCCCTTCCCCTACCCTCCTAGAATCATTGCTACTTTACTGATTCTGAGAGGGTTTGTTTTTCCTGAATTCCATATATTGAAAGTTCTTGTCTGTGCTGCTGTATGTACATCAGGCTAGAGGCATTTTCAAGGTAGGACTGAGATCATAATAGTGGGGGCGGGGGAGGGGAGGAGGAAGGATTAAAGAGCTAGAGGAGTGCTGTGTGTTTCATCAGTGCCAAACTGCCCTCTGGATGGTTTTCTCCTCCATGCAGCCCCTATGCATGGGGATGTCCAATTATCCACGGATGGGCTCTGGGTCTCCACCTTGACCCCTCTCCATTACCTTGGTGAGGTTGTTTATTTTTGAACTTCTGATGCCTGCTCCCCTCCGCACCACATGATTACACAGGCTTTGTTGCTTCCCTGATGCATGACCATTTGTTTGAATTCAAGCTTTTAAGACCCCATAGGCTGTGTCTTTTAATAGCCAGGCACCATCTGCTTTCTTCACCATATTTATTTATATACCAAGTTTATCTTCAGCGATTGTGTTGGTGCAGTGGGCATCATCCAGTGTCACATTATTAGAACAAAGTGTTCTTGTGCTGAGGGAATACTTAAAGTATAGGCCCAGAGTCCATCCACTGCCTCAATGTATCTGACACTTTTATCTTTTATCTTTTCTTTCTTTCTTGTGTTTTTAATGACCGGTTGCTTTTTTTCATGAATGACGTTCTTGATGTCCTACCACAGTTCATCATGTCTTCTGTCATTAGTGTTCAATGCATCAAATCTGTTCTTGAAATTCAGGTCGGGTATACTCGACTGTATTTTGACTCTCATGGACTTGTTTTAATTTTATTCAGCTTGATCTTGAATTTACGTATGAACACTTGATGGTCTGTTCCACAGCCAGCCCCTGGCTTGGTTTCAGCTGGTGATGTTGACTTCTCCATCGTCTCTTCCCACAGATGTAGTTAATTTGGTTTCTGTGTGTTCCATCTGGAGAAGTCCATGTATCTAGTTACCTTTTGTGTTACTGAAAAATGATTTGCTTGGAACAAGTCATTGGCCTTGGAGATTCTATCGTGGGATCCCCAGCTTGTTTCTATCACCAAGTGCTCATTTTGAAGCTACAGTTCTTCCTCTTTGTTTCCGTGTCGCATTCCAAATGCCAATAATGATCAATGCAGCTTGATCGCATGCTTGATCAATTCAAACTGATGTTGTTTGTAGAACTCTTCATGATTCATTTTATAGTATCCTTTTTGACAAGGAATGCCATGCCAACCCTCTGTTATTTCCAGCACAGTAAATCATATGATTTTTCTGATTTGAAATGGCCAATGCCTGTTCATTCCAGCTCAGTAATAGCTAGGAGAGCTACCTTATGTGCTCCACTTCATTTTTGATGACTTCCAGTTTTCCTAGATTCATACTTTGCACGTTAAAAGTTCTAATCATTCCCAGGTTTTTGCCGTTGTTTCTTCTGACCGTGAGTCGTACTCCATCCGAAAATGAAGCTCCTGGCAGCTCCACTGCCACAGCTTTATTCCATTCATGTCTCCATGGTGGGCTGCACCCCGAGGAAGCAGCTCCTGCTCAGTCACATTTTGAGTACCCTCCAACCTGAGGGTTCCCTCCTCTGGCACTTTCTCCAACCGTGTTCTCTTTTAGTTCATCAGGGCTCCTGTATTTGACAATGTTTTGAATCTATGGATATGGTTTCATGGCTACTTCCTTCAAAGTAGACAGCCAACTCCTTCTTCATTGGCTCGTCTTAGTCTTGACTCTCCACTGAAACCTGCTCACGTTGGGTGATCCTGCCAGCCTTGGAAATATCAGTGACATCGCTTCCACCATCACAGCAACACACTCGCCACCACAGTACAGCAAACTGACAATCACCAGTAGAAAATGAAAATAAAACTCCCGTGCTTAGCCTTTAGCAAATGAAGATCAACCTATTCAGGGTCCAAATACAACCTTCCAACACATGCTTAAGAACATTAGTCAGGCTGTTTTGAAAGGCTCGCGCTCTAGGCTGAAACACTGCAAGATTTACCATGATCTTTTTCTGGCTTCAGGTGAAAATGTTTGGTGTCTGTGAATCAAAAAGACACTCTCTCAGAAATGCCTGCTTTTGGAACCTGTTCACATAGCATCAACATCTTTCCCTTCTTCATCTCTGTGGATTCTTCAAATCTCCTGGTTGGATACTTATTTTGAGAAAAAGCAAGAACTAGATGCTAGGCCCATTTTTCCACATAAAGGTAACTTCTCCTACTAGAGTAATCTGTTTTTTATGCTTAGTCTATCCATCCAGGTTAATCACACTCTCAATATGCCTTTTGAATGTTAACATTCAGAAACCTGTGGGTAATCATGTATATTTCTTATCCACAGAGGAATGCTTAGAGACCTTTTCAGGTGCAAGTAATTATGTATGCAGCTTAATTATTATTTTAGGATTACTTAGAGCTGTGCCTGGCTTTAACACTATCTCTCGAGCCCAGGACTGCATTGGAAAAGAGAAAAGTGGTCTGACAGCTCAGTGAAAAAGTAGTAACATTTCCCTAAGTCTGTGGAGAAAAGAAGTACTGTTATTTTGAAGAGAATTCTCTCTGGTGTACTCATTCTTCTTCATGTTATAATGTTCCTTTGTTTCCTTTGAATGTACTAAAAAGTTCTTTATCTAAGGAAGCATACTTATGCATATCTCTCTTTTGCTTTATTTCTCTCGGCAAATAAAAAGCTTAAATTTAAAGTGATTAAAACTTTAGGCAATTTTTAAGAAGGAAATTTTGTATATTTTAGAGGTCATTGAGGATCCCTGATAACATTGTGCTGCTCACTGTGAGGTTGGTGGTTCAAACTCATAATCCATCCTGTGGGAGAAAGATGATGCTGTGTTTTTAATGTAAAGATCTATAATCTAGGAAATCCTATGGATTAATTCTACTCTTGCTATGGGTTGCTATGAGTCAGAATCCACTCCATGGTAGTGGGTTTAGTTTATTGCTGGTTGCTGTTGGTCTACTAACACCAAGGTTGGTGGTTCAAATCCACCAGCTGCCCCCCAGGAATAAGATGAAACTCTTTGCTCCCATAAAGATTTAAAAATCCTGTGAAGAAGTTCTACTCTATTCCATAGAGTTGCTATGAGTTTGATCTGACCCAATTGATCCACTGGGTTTATGTTGCTGTTTTTAGGTGCCATTGAGTTGGTTCTGACCCATAGTGACCCTATGCACAACAGAACAAAACACTGCATGATCCTGTGCTATCCTCACAATTGTTCCTATGCCTGAGTTCATTGATACAGCCTGTGATAGTTAGGTTTATTGTGCCAACTAGGCCAATAAGAACATATGGTCAGAGTTTAATCAGGCTGCAGCTTGATTGGAGGATGACCAAAATAAATAAATAAAGATCGTCAACATCCCATTTCCCTCTTGCTCCCTAGTGATCCGATCAGTGTGCTAGTTCTCTTCCTCAACCTGTGTGCTACACTACCTGTGGACCAAGCCAACCCATGGATCCTGCAGCTACAGCTTGAGGCTTCTCCATGCTGCTGGTGTGTACATTGCTTGAGCTTGAGGTTGGTGGATCCTGTCACTGTGTTTTAGATCCCATCAGGGCCTGCTTCACTAAGCTCCCGAGCTACTGGCTGTTGGTGACCCGCCCTGCTGTCTGTTGCCTGTGGGCAGACTCTTCCTGTCTTGCCTGAGGGAAGACTCCACTGTCTGCTTCCTTGACCTTGGACTCCACAGCCCACACAAATGGAAAGACTTACAGTATATTAACTGTTCCATTAAAGTGAGTTGAACTGAGTCCTCTGTACTGCTGTATGGACTAATTAGCTGCTATATACCTTCTGGCTGTATATATCTTCGTAAGTGCCCTGGTTTTGTTTCTCTAGAGAACCCTGCCTGACACACAGCCACTAAGTCAAACCATCTCGTTGAGGGCCTTCCTCTTTTTCGCCATCCTTTCACTCTACCAAACAGTGCGTCTTTCTTCAGGAACAGGCCTCTCCTGACAACATGTCCAAAACATATGACACATTTTGGCATCCTTGACTCCAAGGAGCAGCGTGAGCATATTTCTTTCAAGACAGGTTTGTTTGTCCTTTTGACAGGCCATGGTACTTTCAATATCCTTTACTAAACACCACGATTCAAAGCCATATGTTCTTCTAAGGGAGGAATGTGTGTGTGTGTGAGTGTGAATGTGTGTAATAGTGTGTAAATATGTAAGACTGAATGTGAATATGAGAGTATGTAAAGTATCGGTGTGAGTTTGTGAGAGTGTGTGTTTGAGAAAGACTGTGAATGTGTTTGAAAATGTGTGTGTGTGAGTTCATGAGTGTGTGTTATAGAATTTATGTGAGTGGATGACTGAGAGAGCCTGTGAATGTGTGTGTGTGTGTGTGTGTGTGTGTGCGCGTGCTTGAGAGAGACTGTGTGTGAGCATGTACTTGAGAGAGGATGTGTGAGGGGGTAGGGGTTGATAGGCTATGAGGGTGGAGTGAGGCAAAAACTAACACTCTCCTCCATCTTTCTCTTTTTTCTGCTTCCCACCAAGTTGCTAACCAATTCTGTGGACTGCTTACAATCCCCTCATAGTGTTTCAGGGCTCTGCACTGCAGCCTGCCACTGCCTGTCTTGGCAGCCTCGGCTGGGGTCGAGAAGGCAGAGTTCTATCTCCGCTGCTTTGTCCAGGCCCACTGCAGCTGGAGCAGGCCCTGCTGCTTGTCTTCCTGGAACTTTTCTCAGCACCTTCTTTTCTTGCCTGTCTCCCAAGACGAAAGTGGAAAGGTCAGATACCTACTTTCCCAGAGCCCCCACTTTGTCACTCCTCCCTAGCTAGGATGGCCATGTGACTCACTCCGAGTCAATTAGAAGTCGGAGAGAGTCCTTGGTGGGGACTTCTGGGGAATATTTCCTCTCTCATAAAAGGAGAAGATGTTGGCCCTTGTCTTTGAATGTGGTAATAGAAGACAGGATGCCTAGAATTGTTGTTACCTTCTAACTATTAGATAGCAATACAGAAAGCCTTCCTGAGGCTGGTGAAGTGGAAGGATGCCAAGAAATTAGATGAAGGTAGTAAACCACTTCTGAAATTGTCTACTTTCTCATTAAGTAAGTCATATGTCCTTAGTAGTTAAGCTATTTACTTATTTGATGGGGGAGGGATGTTATTTATAGCACAAAGCTATACTAACTGATAAACTGCTGGGCACTTGGCACAATAGGATTCAGTTCTATTTATTTAATGAACGACTGAAAGAATTTAGTGGCTTAAAACAATACAAATAGATTCACTTGCAGTTTTGGAGATCAGAAGTCCGGAGTGGGTTTTAGTGGGCTAAAATAGCAATGTATAGACAGGACTGCATTTTTTCTAGAGGTCCTGGGAATATCCATTTTCTACCTTTTTCACCTCTTAGAGGCTTCTCTCCCAGCTTACGCACTGCTTATGTAGTCCTGCTATCTTCAAAGCCAACAGTGGTCTGTCAAGTCTAACTTACCTGGCATTATTCTGACTTTGACTCTTCTACTTCCCGTTTTCAGTATGTAGGTGCAGAATCTGTTCAGCTCATACAGTCAGTGGCATCCAATGATTGGTGCTACCCAGTGCTCTAACTTATGTTGTCACAAACCCACCCTCCTCCCAGGGGCTTACTCTCACACCAGACTGTACAGAAAACTTAGTAATGTTTACTTCATTTTCCTCACAGAATTATATATACATATCTATGTATATATGTAGTGGGAAATGGTTTAAATGTACTGTTTCTTAGATGATCTGGATACTAACAACAACATTGTTGGGGAAATCTTTGCATATTGATTGAAAACATTGCTAGTTATAAAATTACAATCACTCTTTAACAACACCAGCTTGAACTACATGGGTTCACATATATGTGAATTAAAAGAAAAGTGTATGAACAGTTTATTTTCTCAATAAATTGAATATTGAGTGAGTAAAAAAGAATGAATGGATGAAACTCCAATCTCTACCACATCTACTTGCAGTCCAGTCACATACCGCTTTCAGCAGTTTCCCGAGGGGGCTTGCGTTCAGCTCTGTGTTTTGCACATTCTCTGTGTTGCAAATGGTTAATACACTAACCGAAGGATTGGTGGTTCCAGTCCGCCTGAAACACCTTGGAAGAAAGACTTGGTGATCTTTTTTTGAAAAATGGGCCGTTGAGAATCTAATGGAGCAAAGTTCTACTCTGACACACACAGTATAGGGATCAGTAGGAGTCAATTTGATAGCAACTAGTTATCCCCTGTCTGGATGAGTATGCGCTGTCCTTCAGGAGTTAGTACAAATGCTAGCATCTCTTGAAAGTGTATTTAACCCCTCTGGTAGAGTGAGGAGGCAGCTCTTCTGCAGTTGTATCTTGAATGCCTGACAACCAGAGGGGCTCATCTCCTGGCACTCTATTAGACAGAGTTCCACTACTATTCAAAGGTTTTAACTGACCAATTTTTTTTAAGTAGATTGCCAAGTCTTTCTTTCTAGTCGGTCAGCTGCACTGAAACATGTTTATTATGGGTACTACTACTGTTATTTAAAATACCGAGAGCGTAGCGTATCATAGCAACATGCACCTAACATCACAGCGTGTCAAAACTGGCAGATGAGTGTTAAAGTTGTCTCTATCTTCATTTACTAATGTGGTCTGATTCAAAATAAGAAGATGTGATGAGGAGGATGGGGAATGTACGAAGTGACAATCTAGGCCAATTGGGAGGTGTCAAAATGAAGTGGAATGCTGAAGGTATTCCTGAGGTATCAGTGAGCCAAAGTGGACTAGAACTGGCCATTTTGAATTGGAAAATCATACAATTTACTCTTCTGGGAATGACAAATTAGAGAGGAATCCTAGTCATCATCAAAAAGACGCTTTCAAGATCTATCCTGAAATACAAGGCTGAGCATGATGGGATACTACCCATACTCCTGCAAGGAAGATCAGCTGATATGACTATTATTCTAATTGCTCACCAACCACAAACACAAAATAAGAAAAAAAAAGGTTTTACACAGGGAATACGGAAGACCCAGGAAGAATCGATGCATTTGAATTACGAGGTTAGTGAAGAAAGTTGAAAGTGCCATGGAAGCCAAAAGAACAAACACGTCTGTCTTGAAGAACTACGGCCAGAAGATGTTTTAGAAGTAAGGATGGTGAGATTTGACTTCATATGCTTTGGACATGTTTTGAGAAGAGACTATTTCCTGGAAAAGGAC
Source organism: Echinops telfairi (assembly GCF_000313985.2). NCBI lineage: Eukaryota > Metazoa > Chordata > Mammalia > Afrosoricida > Tenrecidae > Echinops > Echinops telfairi. The sequence continues at coordinate 64,445,490 of NW_022111369.1, read as the reverse complement.
AATGTGACTGGTAAAGTAAAAGGCCAGTGCAAAAGAGGAAGATGGCCAAGGAGGTGGCTTGCAACAATGGCTGCAGCCATGAGTCCAAACATAATCATTGTGAGAATGGTGCAGGACCAGGTAGTATTTCATCCGGTTGTACACATGGTTGCTATGAGTGGGAACCAGCACAGTGGCATCTAAGAACAACAACATGGGTAAAGAGATTGTGATGCAGAAAGCATCAGAAGAAGATGGAAGGAGTATACGGCTATTGTACCAAAAAGAATCGGCTGTTGCTCAACCATTTTCAGAGGCAGCATCTGATAAAGAAGTGACGGTTTGATGGAAGAAGGCAAAAGGTGCAAGGCTCCAAAGACAGAGGAAAAAAGAGTCAAAGGTCAGCTAACGCCTTTGTATTCTCTAGGTTTTGAAGATGTGTCGTACTGATCAGAACAATCACGAGCTCACCAGGTTCAAGAGGAGGGGAAATAGACTCCATTTCTTGACAGAGAGTAGAATGTTCTAAAAGAGCATGTGGAAATGAAAATCTTTCTGTAGACATTTTTGGAAAATCCCTTTGTATCATGCCTTATACATACTTCTGTTACAATAGTAATCGCCTTTCACCTTTATCCCTCTTTGTGAAATGTGAACATCTGAACGTTTTGGAGAGAGTTTTATTTACTTCAATGTCTCTGGCATCTTTATGAATATATGTTCAATAAATGGCTTACATGGCCCCATGGGACCTCGTTTGTACAAAAAGGAAGGAAAGAAGGAAGGTAGGTAGAAAGGGGGGGAAGGCGAGAGGGAGGAAGGAACAGAAGGATGGAGTGATGGATGGACAGACAGATAATCAGGACCAGTAAGAATTTTGACTTTGGTTGCCAAGATCTTTGCTAACTCTAAAACTCTCAGCCTAACTGGTCAAACTGGTGTAGATATTGACCAGTGTTCGTTTCTCCGCAAGTCACGCTCTACAGCAGTGTTACCTAATAGAACTTTCTGTGATGATGGAAATGTCCTAGGAGGTGGAAACATGGAATTAAAACATGACTGAATTCTTCCACAAACTTTTTGAAGTCAACCTGTGGCCGCTGAGAACTTGAAATGTAGCTTGTAGGCCCGAGGAGCTAAATGTTAAATTTCATCTAATTGTAGCTTACTTTTAAATAGTACATGTTGCTAGTGGCTATTTTATTGAGCAGAACCATGTAGGGGATCCAGTTTCGCAACTCCCTCCTTTCTTTTGGAGGACCACGTCCTACTGACCTCTCCCTTTTCTCAGTGAAAGAAACTAAGCCACAAAGGTTTTGTTTATCCTACTTTCACTCTCCCATCAAAACACTCCTTTGAATTCCTGAGATAGATCTAAATGGTGGGTTTCCGCACCTTTCCCTCTCTACTGACCTTCCTCCTTCAGTTTTCCAGTGTTTTGTACAGCCGGTCTTGATTAGGGCACTCCAAATTAGGGGGTGCTTGGCATGACTAAAATGGCATACACAAGGTCTGTCTCAGGCTTCTGTTTCTGAGAGGCGATCGATCAATGTTGGGGGACAAACAAGGGGAGAATGGCTGGCCTCCGGAAGTCTGTGGTTGAAAGTAGATTGACTAGTATCCAGAGAGGTGCTCACACAAGGAGCTTACCTGAGTAGCTCCTTCTTACACACAAAATTCAAGAACTTACATGGGCATGCCCCTCTTTCACAAATGGGTCACCTGAGAAGGTTCTTAATGATTTCCCCCAAACAGCCATTCAGAAGTGCTTATTTAGCTAGTCGATCAGAATATTTTTTACTACTAGTTCCTAATATTTTAGTATTTAAGTTCTGACCAGCTCTGACTGCTGAGAGCTTCTCAATCCTGTGTCTTCCAATTCATGAATTGTTCTCTGCCTTAATAAACCTGTTTGCTTTAACTTCAGATAGTTTTTCTGCTACTGACTTATAATACTTTTCCCCATTTTATTTTCTACCTGGAAAAATGTATCCTGATGTCCATATCACATACATTGATGTAATGATCTGTGCTGAAAGATTGTTGATGTTTTTAAAGCCATTTCCCATTTTCACACATTTTAATTAAAATGGGGCATCTGCAGGAAATGCCTGGAAGACGAGGATGGTGTAATAGGGCCATACTTGGATTTCATCCCTGGGAACCCAACTGTATGCATGGATGGAAAAAAGACAGTGATATAGAAGAATATAAGCAAGTATATGGTAGCCTAAAATTGCAAATTATTGAATAACCTCAAAAGCAAGAAATTTAAATAAAAATCCACTTAAATCAATGTCCCCTGGCTTCCAAGTCCTTGACCTTGGGATCATCGTCATGTACCTCTCAAACCAGGGTGTTTCAGCTTTAAACCGAAAGGAGTATTTCAGTTCTCAAATCTGTAACAGGTGTGTCTAAGGTAAAGACTGGCTCCCCTTAGTGGGGTTTTAAAATCACACAATTCTGATGAAGAATGCTGTGCACCTCAAAAGAGACAAAATCTATAATCCACGTAGCCTAGAACATGCAGCCAGGGTCACCTAGGCTGGGGACTTCCTTAATGGGTCCTGGGGATGCCCTGGCCCTTCCTTGCTCGGTGCCTGGGATGCCTGGGACCTTCCTTGCTGGTGGACAGGGACAGTCAGGGCCTTCCTCGACAGGGTTGCCTGAGGCCTTGTCGGGGGCAGGGGCTTCCAGGGCCTTCTTTGCTGGGTTGCTGAGATATCTGGGGCTACCCTTGCTGGGGTCCAGATGGTACATCCCACATTTTGATGATCCATGGTGGTGTAATGGGTTATGCATTGGCTGCTAACTGTAAAGCCAGCAGTTCGTACCTACCAGTTGTTCCTTGGGAGAAAGATGAGGCCTTTTACTCCTGTAAAGATTTATAATCTTGAAAACACACAGGGGCAGTTCTGCTTGATCGCATAGGGTCACTATGAGTTGGAATAATCTTGATAGCAATCAGTTTAGCTTAAAAAAATTCATCTGGACAACGAAAGACAGATGAGGTTGTTATTATATTCACTCTTGTATCCCCAGTACTTACTCAATTCAATCCACTAGTCACTAACTAATGTGAGCTAGACACTGTTGTCCACAGTGTGCAGAAGAGGGTGAGATCCCCACCATCGTAGAAAGGGCACTCTGAGCCTGAGGATGGCGGGGGTGGGAGAGAGAAAGACAGCAAGTAAAATTCAGGTAAGAAGTAAATGTTAGTATATTAGTGAGTAACACCTGGTGTGAAACAGAAACTCAACAAAGTAGAGTAAGGGAAGGGCAAGGCTGGGGCAGGCTCCAATTTTAGATATGGTGGTCAGGCTAGACAACTTTGGAAATATGACATATTTCAGCAAAGAGGTTAGTACCTAAAATCATTTGTGGCACAAAAGAGGTGCTCAGAAAATATTTGTCTACCTTTCTGTTCAGGTCACATGCACCTGAGAACTGGAAACGGGAACTGGGGCTGGCGCTCAGTCAGCTTTACCAACACGGCCGGGCCTGCCCCATCCTCACAGTTGTTGCTCTGTTTGAGCCTGTGGTCCCAGTCACTGTATCAATCTACCTTGTGGAGGGCCTTCCTCTCTTTTGCTCCTCCTCCCCTTTCCCAAGCATGATGTCCTTCTCCAGGGACTGGTCACGTCTGATAACATGTCCACAGCGTGGTGGGGGAGGGAGAGAGAAAGACAGCAGATGAAGTCTCTCCATCCTTGCCTCTAAGGAGGATTCTGGCTGTCCTTCCTTTAAGACAGACTTGTTTGTTCTTTTGCCAGTCTGTACTACTTTCGATATTCTTCACATGCACGACAATCCACATGCATTGGTTCTTCTTCTAGTTTCCTCATTAGGTGTGCAACTTTCACAAGCATATGAGACAATACAAGCTAGCATGGCTTGAGTCAGGCACACCTTAGTCTTCAAAGGCCTTGCTTTCCGACACTTTAAAAGGTCTTGTGCAGCATATTTACCCAGTGCAATGTGTGGATCCAAGCCAGATGAAATCCTTGACTATTTCAATGTTTTCTCCATATATCATGATGTTATCTATTGGTCCAGTGTAGAGATTTGAGTTATGTGAGCTATATCTTGACATTGAGTCATAATCCATACCAGCAAGTGCTTCAAGTCGTTCTCACTTTCAGTAAGCAAGGTTGTGACATCTGCATATTGTAGGTTGTTAATAAGCCTTCCTCTAATCCTGAAACAGTGTTCTTCTTCATCTAATCCAGATTCTCTGATTTTTTTCTCAACATACAGATTGAATAAGTATAGGATACAACCCCGACCCACACCTTTCTTGATTGTAAACTATGCGGTATTCCCTTGTTCTCTATGATCCATCTACAGGTTCTGCATGAGCACGAAGCAGTGTTCTGGAATTCCCATGCTTCTCAAGGTGACTCATTGTTTGTTATGATCCACACAGTCAAATGCTTTTGCATAGAACTTGAAACACAAGTAAACATCTTTCTGGTTTTCTCTGCTTTCAGCCAGAATCCTTTTGGCACCGGCAAGGATAGCCCTTGTTCCATGTCCTCTTCTGAATCTAGCCTAATTCCTGGCCGTTCCCTGTCAATGTACTGCTGTAACGTTTGTTGTCTGTTCTTAATTTGGAAGCTCTGCTGAAACCTGCTCAAGTC
>NW_022111369.1:64437757-64439806 GCF_000313985.2 Echinops telfairi | reverse complement strand
TCTATGGATTTGTTTCCCTAGTCTACCCGGACTAACACAGAGGGCTTGGAGTTCAATAGAGCAACGTTTGAGCTTCCCTGAAAGATCCTTGCCTCCTGCACTCAGGCTCTTGTATAGTTCTTTTCTCATGACTCACGGACTGGGCACCTAGAGGTCACTGTAGCAATGGTAGAATGTGAGTGACTTACAAAGCTAGGTCATGAAACACATCGCAGCTTCCAGCTTGTTCTCTGGCATCACTTGCTGTGTGGGAAGCCACTGCTCATGTCCTGAGCTCCTCCAAGGAAAAGTCCAAGCGACAAAGAATCAAGAACCCGCACTAGCTTGGCTGTTACATAGGTGCGCCCTTCGCAGTCATTCTTTCATGGCCAGTTAGCCTTACATACTGCAGCTCCAGCAAATATCTTCACCACAGCCCCACAAAAGAGACTCAAAGCCAGAATATTCATAAAAGCCGCTCCTAACCGAGAAATGGAGGAGACAGATATTTATTGTATTAAGCCACTACACTTTGAAGCAATAGTTTACTTGTTGTGAGGTGCTGTGGAGTCCATTTGACTCATGGATACCCTATCTATCAGGAAGCATTGCCGATACTGCACCAACCGCACACTTGTTATGTTTGGCTCATTGTCCGTCTCCATGAGAGCTCCCTTTAATCCTTCTTCAGGGATGGGTCTTTCCTGATAACACGTCCAAAGTATGGGAGTTGAAGCCTCACCACCATCCTTGCTTCTAAGGAACATTGTGGCTGTACTTTGTTCAAGATGGATTTATTTGGTCTCCTGGCAATCCACGACACTTTCAATATTCTTTACCAACATCACAATTCAGATGCATTTCATCTTCTTGAGTCTTCCATATTCACTGTCCAGTTTTTCTGCATACATCTGAGGCAATTGAAAATGCCTTGGTCAGGTGTACCTTAGTCCTTAAAGTGATACCTTTGTTCCTTAACACTTTAAAGAAATTATATGCAGCATATTTGTCCAATGCAATACACTATTTGATTTCTTGACTGCTGCCTCTAGCATTGATAGTGGATCCCAGTAAAATAAAATTCTTGCTGTCTATTGGGCCAGTGGTGAAGATTTTGGTTTTCTTTATGTCGAGTTGTAATGGACATTGAAGACGTTGGTCATTGATCTTCATCAATAAGCGGTTCAAGTTTTGGTGATGGTGCTGGCATTTGAATTACCGATGGGGAAGCCTCCAACACCACAGCAACAGGCAAGCCTCCAAAGGAAGACAAACTGACGGGTGAGTGGGGAATATTTTACTTGTTGCTCTCATTGTACAAACTTGTACAATATTTCACTTGTACTATTGAGTTGGCCCAAACCCATAGTGACCCTGTGCACAACAGAATGAAATACTGCCTGGTCTTGCACCAGCCTCACAATTGTTCCTATACTTGAACCCACTGATGCAGCCTTGGTGTCAGTCCATCTTGTGGAGGGCACTTCCTAGTTTTCCCTGATAGCTTACTTAGTCATCAGTATGAGTTCAAATCCAGGTAATTACTATCTGCAGGAGGAGGGCCGACAAAACACAAACTTTAAAATGTGAGTGTGATTCCTTGGGCCAGACAGGGGAACTCTGAGAAGGGTGTTAAGGGAAAGCATAAAAAAATATGGAGACACCTGAAATCAAGCTCCACTGACCTTGACTGTGACTACATGTGGAGAGAATTTTCAGGTGCACCTGAGACATCACTTCTCTCAAGGGACACCTTGTTTGGTATGGAAAAAGATTTTCCAGGGGGGTTCTCAAAATGAATGATGTCTAAGCACTGAGAATAGCACAAAGCTAAACATCATCTTCGCTCCTCTTATTTGTGTATTCATTTGTGCATCAGGTACATACCGAGCATCTCCCTGTTTCAGGAATGCTGTCAGGAGTGGAAATGAGTGGTGAACAAGACAAAATCCCTGCACCCATAGAGCATACATTCCAAAGGGAAGAGATTAGATTAAATAAACCAAAGGGCAACATAATCTCCAAGGGCAATATAAGTATGATGAAGAAATTGAAGTCTATTAGGACAAG
>NW_022111369.1:64435206-64437177 GCF_000313985.2 Echinops telfairi | reverse complement strand
GTGGGGGGTAGGAAGCATTAAAGAACTAGAGGAATGTTGTGTGTTGTGTTGGTGCACCTTGGTTGTCTCATCCCTTCCTTGTGATCCTTCCGTGAAAGGATGTCCAATTGTTTAAGATGGGCTTTGAGTCTCCACTCTGACCCTCCTCGTTCACATCGATGTGATTGTTTGCATCCTGTTTTTCATCCTACAGCATTTTGCTAACAGGTCAGAAATGAAAACTTTGACACTAGGATGGGACTTCTGTGTTAGTTGGTTGCTAGAGGAGTGGTACAGATCCATAAGGAGACAGAAAATTAGGTCAAATTAGGTTGAGAAGTTGGTGGGATCAAGAGAGTCTCCTGATTAATTTGCAGGTAGACTACTGTGTTAAACTCAATGGTTATTTCAGAGGTTAACTCAAATAAAGAAATTAAAGTGTATTGCTTTCCCCTCTTGTCATTGCTTGGGAGAAAGTTGAGGCTGTCTGCTCCTGTAAAGTTTGAAATCTGAACCCCAAAGGGACAGTCTATGTTTTTGCCATGAGTTATAGTCAATTTAATGTCACTGAGTTGAGTTGTTGCTGCTGCTGCTCAGTTGGGTCTGATGTACAGAGGTCCTACATACAGCAGAAGAACATAGTCCTTGGTCCAACACCATCCTCACAATTGTTTCTGTGTTTGAGTCTGTTGTTGGAGCCTCTGTGTCAGTCCATCTTGTTGAGGTTCTTTCTTTTTTACACTGATCCAACACTTTACCAAACATGATGATCTCACCCAGGGATGGGTTCCTCCTAATAACAAGTTCAAAGTCCGATGGCAGATGAAGTCTTGGCATCTTCCCTTCCAAGGAACATTCTGGCTGTGCATCCTTCAAGATGGATGTGCTCATTTGTCTACACGTGCGTTGATTGAAAATACCATAGCTTAGGTTAGGCTCACATTAGTTCTCAATTAGCTCACATTACGTCTCAAGCACATAATTGCTTATTAATGCTTTAAAGAGATCTTTTGTGGCAAATATATTCAGTGCAACAGATCATTTGGTTTATTGACTGTTGCTTCTATGGGCATTGATTGTGGATTTAAGTAAGATGACATCCTTGACAACTGCAACCTTTTCTTTGTTTATCGTGATGCTGTTTGTTGGGAGGATTTGGGCCCTCTCTATGTTGAGGTGTCATTCAAACTGATGGCTATATTCTTTGATCTTCCTCAGTCAGTGCTTCAGGTCCTCTTCTCTTGCAGCAAGCAAGGCTGTGTCCTCTGCTTGACTGAGTTTAAGGAGCTGTCCTCCAATCCGAATGTTGTGTACAATTTCACTTTGCTCATATTATTTGCTCAGCATAAATATGGTGAAAGGATATAACCCTGACACCCACCTTTCCTGATTTTAAACCATACCTTTGTTCTGTTGAAACAACAGTCTCTTAGGCTAGGTACAAACACAACCAGGTGTTCTGGAATTCTCATTCTTTGTCATTTTCCATAATGTGTTATGGCCCATAGAGCTGAATGCCTCTGTGGAGTCAACAAAGCAGAGGTAACTATCTTTCTGGTATTCTCAGTTTGCAGCCAAGCTCCATCTGATGTCCTCCTCTGAATCCAGATGGAACTTCTTGGTGGCTCCCTGTCCCTGTACTGCTGCAACTATTTTTTCATTATCTTCAGCAAAATTTTACTTGTGTGTGATGTTAATTTTTTTAAACAATTGTCCATACATTTATCAGCAATTGTCACATTCTCTTGGATCACCTTTCTTTGGCATGGACACACCAATGTTCCTCCAAATTTCTTAGCATAGATGATTGATTGCTCCCATCATTGCATCCATTGACTGAAACATTTCAGCTGCTATTTTGAAAAAATTCTTGAAGCCTTGATTTACAGTGCAGCTGGGGGTTCTTTTACTGTGCCACTAGTTTTGCTCATATACTACTTCTTGAAATGATTAAACACTAGCCAATTCTTCTTGGTAAAGTGATTTTGTGTA
>NW_022111369.1:64433468-64434301 GCF_000313985.2 Echinops telfairi | reverse complement strand
CCTGTCTTACAGTCGCTCGGAGTCAGTGTTGACTCAGCGGCTGTGAGTTGGGAGTTTTTTGGTATGTTCCCGTAAAGTGTCTTGGAAACCCCATGCAGGATGACTATGAGTATGAATTGACTCATGATAGTGGATGATCTGAAGTTAGAAAACCCAAAGGAAGAACACTCCTGGAATTTCTCAAACTGAAAGAAATGAAGATAAAAGGTGGAGGTCTCTCCCCTTATAACTTACAACTGAGATGAGGGGCTTGCGTGTTTGAGTGCCTGTCATGCGTCAGGCACCTTCCTGAGCTTGCTGCTGCCTGCTGTGGTTCGCTGCTGCCCCGTGGGTTCGGACTCATGGTGTCCCTATGCACTGCAGAACAGAGTGTTGCCTGACCTGGCATGGTTTTTCATGCTTGAGTTCATAGCTGGGAGCACTGTTAGAGACCTTCCCCTCGCCCCCCACCCCACCCCAGGAAGCTCATCTTTCAGCACTGGATCAGACAATATGAGGAGCCTTCAAAGGGCCATGGAAAAAGGCGACCATATTTTCATTCTATTTTCCCACCAACTTTTTGAATTCCCCTTGCAGTCTGTTATGATTGATATGGGCTTCATGTTTACATTCTCAGAAGTGAACCACCAGGTCTAGAACAGTGGTTTTCAACTTTCCTAATGCTGCGCGACCCTTTAACACAGTTCCTCATGTTGTGATGACACCCCAATCACAAACTTATTTTCACTGCTACTTCATCAATGTAATTTTGCTACTATTATGAATCAGGCGACCCCTGAAAGGGTTGTTCGACCCCCAAAGGGGTCACGACCCACAGGTTGAGAACCACTGGT
>NW_022111369.1:64404302-64428356 GCF_000313985.2 Echinops telfairi | reverse complement strand
GATGTACACAGGTGTTTTATCTTCAGTAGATCCCACTTGTCAATTTGTGACTCTTCTGTGTTTGTGTCCTTCCCTATTTCTGATAGCCTATGTATTCCCTTTCCCAAGTTCTCAAGTTGGTCCCAATTCCCTCATTGAAGGCCCTAATAGTTTGGGGTTTAACTTCAAGGTCTGTGATCCACCTTGAATTTATTCTTGTGCATGGAGTGAAATAAGGGTCTTGCTTCATGCTTTTAAGGAGCATTTTGGCTCTACTTCTTCCAAGAGAGTTTTGCTTGTTCTTCTTGCATTCTGTGGAATTTTCAATATTCTTTGCCAGCACCATAATTCAAAGATGTGAATTCTTTTATCTTCTGTATGCATTGTCCAATTTTCATATTTATATGAGGTGATTGAAAATGTTATATTTAACGTTATTGTTGTTAGGTGCCATTGAATCAGTTCTGACCCAGATTGACCCTAATTCACAACAGAAAGAAACCTTACTCTGCCATGTGCCATCCTCACAATTGTTCTTGTACTTGAGCCCATTGTTGCAACCACAGTGTCAGTCCATCTCATTGAAGGTCTGCCAAACATGACGTCCTTCTCCAGGGACTGGTCTCCCCTGACAACATGTCCAAAGTATGTAAGATGAAGCCTTACCATCCTTGCCTTTAAGGACCGCTCTGGCCATACTTCTTGCAAGACAGATATATTTGTCCTTTTAGCAGTCCATGGTACTTTCAATATTCTTCCCCAGCACCACAATTCAAGTGCAGGTTCTTCTTTGACCTTCCTTATTCAATGCATATGAGGCAGTTGAAAACACCATGGCTCGGATGTGGAGAATCTTAGTCCTCAAAGTAATATCTTTGCTTTTCAATACCCTAAAGAGGTCTTTTCCAGATTTCCCTGGTGCAACTTGTCTTTTATCTCTTGACTGCTGCTTTCGTGAGCATCTTCCTTGAGAACCTCAACTTTTCTCCATTTATTGTGATGTTGGCTTAGGCACACCTTAGTCCTCAAAGTGACATCCTTGCTCTTCAACACGTTGAAGGGGTCTTGAGTTGGATTTGACTCAGGGTTTGTTTTTAAGTTTCATACAGCATATTCGCCCAACATAATATATCATTGGAGTCCTGGGGGCATAGTGGTTATGAGTTGGATGGCTAACTGAAAGGTCAGTGGTTCAAACCACCAGCTGTTCCTTGGGAGAAAGATGAGGTTTTCTACTCTTGTAAAAAGTTCCCATCCTGTTGCCTACAGATGGGCTTTGGGTCCCCACTCCACACTCCCCCTCATTCACGAGGAGATGAGCCACTCAGGGTGCAGTGAAGGAATGATGAAGCATACAACTTTCCTCTAGTTCCTAAATGCTTCCTCCCTCACCGCTCCCCACTATCATGATCCAATTCTATCTTACACATGTGGCTAGAACAGAGGATGTACACTGGTACAGATAGGAACTGCAAACACAGGGAATCCAGGAAAGACGATCCCTTCAGGACCAGTGGTGACAGTGGTGATATCGGGAGGGTGGAGGGAGGGTGGGTTGGAAAGGGGGAACCGATTACAGGGATCTACATATAACCTCCTTCCTGGGGGATGGACAACAGAAATGTGGGTAAAGGGAGACATTGGACAGTGTAAGATATGACAAAATAATAATTTATAAATTATCAAGGGTTCATGAGGGTGTGGGGAGCTGGGAGGGAGGGGAAAAAATGAGGAGCTGATGCCAGGGGCTTAGGTGGTGAGCAAATGTTTTGAGAATGATGAGGGCAATGAATGTACAAATGTGCTTTACATAATTGATGTATGTATGGATTGTGATAAGAGTTGTATGAACCGTCAATAAAATGATTTTTTAAAAAGTTGCCATCCTAAAAACTCACAGAGACAGTTCTACCCTGTCCTGTAAGATGACTGTGAGTCAGAATTGACTCAATGGCAGCGAGGGAGAATAAGTCATTTGATTTTTTTATTAATAATTTTATTGGGGGGTTCTTACAAATCTTTTAACAATCCATCATTCAATTGTATTAAGCACATTTGTACATATGTTGTGATTTCTTAACTTCTGCTTCCCTGGGCACTGATTGTGGATTCAAGCAAAAGGAAACCCTTGACAACTTCAATACCTTCTCAACTTATCATGACGTCCATTGGTTGAGTTCTTTTCTTCATATTGAGCTACTGGAAGCTATGCCACCAATATTTTGAATACCAACAAGATCACTCATGGTGAACAGGTTTCAGTGCAACTTCCAGAGTGAGAACAGATTGGGAAGAAGCATTAGCCACTGAAACCGATGCATAGCAACAGAATGATGTGAAATATAGTGCAGAAAGATGGACCCTTCAGGGTAAGGCAACAATGGACTCACATAAGGACAATTTTTGGTGGCTAATGCAGTGTTTCAACCAAGGGTTTGTTTTGAATCAGAGTCAAAACCATGGCACCTGTCAACAACAACAACACTTTCAAGAGTCATCTATGTAGTAGCCTGTATCAAAATTCCTTTTTTCTTTATGGCTGAGTAATATTCCATTGAACACAAACTCATATACCACATTAAAAAATCCATTCATCTGTTATTGGACAGTGAATGGTTTCTTCCTTTTTGGCTGTTGGAAACAGTGCAGCAATGAGCAGTGGCGGACAAGTGTCTGTTGAGTTCCTGCTTCAGAATTGGGGAGGCATATCTAGGAGTGGGCTTGCTGGTTGCTCCATCCTCAACCCTTAAAAAAAATCATTTTATTAGGGAGGGGCTCATGCAACTTTTATCACAATCCATACATACATCAATTGTGTAAAGCCATCCTCAACTCTTTAAAAAATTTTTTCAGTATTTTATTTATTTACTTTTAGATGAAAATTCACAGAGTGAGTTAGGCTTTCATTTAACACTTTTTATTCATAATTTATCCACAATTTTAACAATCTATCAGCATTCTCATTATTTCCTTTCTGCTTGGTCTGTTTCCATTGATCTAGATTCTCTTCCCCTCCTCGGTCATCTTATTTTTGCTTTGGGGCAAATGTTGACCATTTTGTTTCATGTAGTTAATTGTTTAAGGGGCGCATGACTTAACTCACAAGTGACATTATTTATTTCATCATCAATGCTATTGTTTGGCTGAAAGGTGGGCTCAAGTACCTGAATAAACCAATGATTGACTTGTTTTGAGCCTGCTTAAAGCTTTGGCTCTGCTGGGAAGCGGGCTGTGAGGAGCTGTATCATCTAGACCCAGTGTTGGTAAAGCCCTGTCCCCTATTTCCTCACATATAATTCGCGTTAGCTATCCAACACTTCCCTTTCAGTGCTGTGACTGGTCATTCAAATGCGGGAACTGGGAGCCTAGGTTGGGGGTGTAGCTCTCTCTGCCTCGTGTAAGCTGTGTGACCTTGTCAAGCCATCTACTGTCCGCCTGAGGTGTCCTTCTTGACAAATAGAGGATAAATAATTAAAGCATGTTTTTCCAGCAGAGTGTGGGGAAAATGAAAAGGGGTAACAGATGTCAAGGCCGTACAGTTTAGAATCTAAATAAAACCAGTTGCTGTTGTGTTGATGCCGACTCCAGGGGATGGCTGTGTGGCAGTATAGGACTGGCTTGACAGGGTTGGGAAGGGCTAATTTTTTTGAGAAGTGGACCAGGCTTTTCTGCTGAGGATCCCTTGGGTGGACTCAGATCTGCAACCTTTTGATTACTGGCTGATTGTGCTGTCTGTGCCACCCAGGGATACCAGAATGTGAAATTACTCTATTGTCATCTACACCCTGGGAGCAGTCAGACCCGACTCCACCACAGGTGCTGTGCTTTCTCTTTTCATTCTTCCATGAGCACTTAAAAGGGACTCAGAATCGTGAAAGCTGTTTTTTCTTTTCTTTTGTGGCTGTGGTTGTAAAGAAACAACCATCTGTATGATGCGCTCAATTTTGTCCTCAGTTAACACACTGTGATTACTGCCTGCCTCTTCTACCATCTCCTATAAGAAAGGAGGGTGGGCATGTGAAAATTGCTTCTAGAGCTTTTCAAGCTGGAGAGAAAAACAGTCATTTGTTCTCAGCAGCCTGACTGATTTCCTCTGCAATCCTCCTGGCTCACAGAATTTGGGGGTCCCTCTGGAGGGAAAAGAGCAGTTTACTCTGTCTAACTCCCACTGATGTTGACCTGGTCATGCCCACTTTTGCTCATAGCTTAAGGATAATTATGGGGTGATTAACATATATCCTTCTGGAGTTTATTGGAGGAGGAGCAAGGGAGTGAAAAGTAGGCTTTTAAAACAGGAGACACAATTGAAATGTATCAGCCCATTGTATTTTATTTGTATAATGCATTTCTTTGAAAGTTCAGAGTGAGCGTAGATGTGTATGCAGTGTGTTCTTGAAGAGCTTACAAGGTCTTCATAGTTTTGAGGGACACCAAGGTCAATTTGAATAACAGAGTCCACAAAGACAGTGTGTTAGGCCAGGTTGACTAGAGAAACAAATCCAGGGACAATCATATCTGTGTAAGAGAGAGCTTTATATCAAGAAGTGATTATATATCAAGCAAACACTCCAGCCCAGTCCAGATCAAGCCCATAAATCCGATACGCCACCGTAAGTCTGATACTAGTCCAAAAATCCCTCATGAGATTCACGCAGCCACAGCAATGATGCAGAATGCAGGAAGATCAAATGCTGGTGGGTGCAAAGTCTTGTGGATCCAATGGTGGTGGATGCATCTCCAGGGTTTTGGCTGCCATCAGTGTGGATTGAAGTGGCTGGTCAAAAGGAAGGCGAAGCGGAGAGTGAAGAGGCTGGTCTCCAGATAGCTATTTATGTCCGTTGACCTCCAATCAAGCTGCGACCTGATTGTCAGGCTAAACTCCATCCACATGTTCCTATGGGAGGCATGTTGGCACAGAAAACCTAACTACCACAGACAGTGTTGTCTAACCTATGTGGGTAAGTAGTGACGGCGTTCTTAAAAGCTTGTGGCCATTTAAAGTGCAACTATTAATTTCTCCAGGTCCAGAGAAAAGAAGAGTGATGAAAATTGAAGACAGATGGAAATAATTAATCCAAATGGACTAATGGATGAAATGAACATCAGTCTCCATCAGACCCTGAGACCAGGAGAACTAGAGAGTGTCGGCTACCACTACCAACCTCTCTGAAAGGTCCTGGACAGCATGAGAGAAAACAGTGGACAAAAACTAAAAATCACCAAAGAAACTCACTGGTCAGGTAGAAATTGATGGAACCCCTGGGACTATGGTCCTTCGTCATCCTTCAGGTTTGAAACTGAACTTATCCCCATGTCTCAGTTTTCATCCAGATAATCAACAGTTTGATAAAGGGAACCATAACACTAGTAAGACAAACACATTAGAATAACCAATCATTTGAGATCACAAGGGCAGCGTTTTCCCAGGGACAAGGTGCAGAAGGGTTAGGGAAGGAGGAATGGAATCAGGAATCACAGGGAGGATGTGGGATAAGCGGTGTTCCATTGAGGGGATTGCACTGAATGAATGGCGTAAAATGTGTGCACATTGTTGGTGGTAAAGCTGATAGTCTTCTCTGGAAACCTTTACCCAATTCATAATAAAAAGCAAAAGGAAGAGAAAAAAAAAGGATTTCCAAGGTCTTGAACAAAACCACCGGTCAATTCTATATTGTGCTATATAGCTATTGAACACTGAAGATGTGGCAACTCTTGAAATTCCTTCCCGGAGTGGTGCAAATGGTTAAGCACTAGGTTGCTAATTGAAATGTTGGAAGGTCACGTCCACCCAAAGACACTTTGGAAGACAGGGCTGGTGCCTTACTTGCTTCTGAAAAAGCAGCCACTGAGACCCCTATGGAGCACAGTTTTGCTCTGACACACATGGACTTGTCATGAGTCGGAATCAACTTAATAGCACCTGGATTGGTTTTATACATCTAAAATACAACCAGATTTCAAAGAATTATTGCTGCTGGGGCCATCAAGTCAGTTCTCAGCCATAGTGACCCCATGAATAACAGTGTGAAACATGGCTCGACCCCGCACCATCCTCACAATTGTTCTCGTGTTTGAGCCCACTGTGGCGGCCATTGTGTCAGTGCATCTTGTCAACGTCTTCCTCTTCTTTGCTGCCCCTCGACTTACCAAGCATGATGTCCTTCTCTAGGGATGGATCTCTCCTGACAACAGGGCCAAAGTATGTGAGGCGAAATCTCACCTTGCCTCTGAAGGAGCATTCTGGTTGTACTTCTTCCAAAACAGTTTTTTTTGTTGTTGGTCTTTTGGCAGTCCATGATGTTTTACATGTTTTCACCAGCACCACAATTCAAGTGCATTGGTTCTTTTTGGGTCTTCTTTATTCAAGCATTTAGAACCCTACAAATGCAATCTGTGTCATCAATGATTTTAATATTGATTGCTAATTAAAGTTATAATATTTTTGCTATAGGAAATAAATATTACTAAAACCCCTTTAAAGTGTTGAACAGCAAGGATGTTACTTTGATGACTAAGGTGTGCCTGACCCAAGCCAGGGCATTTTTATCCAGTGCAATGTATCATTTGATTTCTTGACTAGTTGCTTTTATGAGCATTGATTATGGATCCAAGCAAGAGGAAATCCTTGACAGCTTCAATCTTTTCTCCATTTGTCATGATGTTACCTATTGGTCCAGTTGTGGGGATCTGGCTTACATTAAGTTACATTAGACACATCTTCGCATTAAGCTGTAATCCATACTGGAAGCCCCAGTCTTTGATTTTCATCAGCACGTGCTTCAAGTCTTTCACATTTTCAGTAAGCACGCTTATGCCATCTTCATATCACAGGTTGTTAATAGGCCTTCCTCCAATCCTGAAACAGCATTCTTCTTCATACAAGGGGGTACTCCCAAAACCCGGAATTGTACTGGGCAGAACAGAGCTTTCATAGTACACATTTAATTTTATATTATAATTATACTATAATTTTATAATTATAATTTTATTGGTAATAGTACACTTTTAATTCACAATTAGTATTAAAATCATTCGTCACATAGATTGCATAGTACACAGTTTCCCCACTAGATGAGCATCTAGCAACTCGCTCTGAGTTAGTGCACCTAGTGGCATCACCTGAGAAGGTTCTCTCTGGCCACAATGAATTTTTTCATTAAAGCAGTTTTGCTCAAACCTCTATTTTTGTGATGGTCGATTTAAGTGAGTTGCTCTTGTTCTCGATGGGCCCCAGCACCATGGGCCTATTACTCTCCTTCAGCTCCAGCTGCTGCCCCAGCCACCTAGGTGAGGCTCCAGCTTCTTGCCCTATGCATCTTCCCCATTGCGTAGTACTCGGGCACCACATTACTCATCTGGAATTTGAGGGTGTTGGAGTGGAGGTGCAGGGCGGCTCAGTTACTCTTCCTGACATGCAGAGAGACATATTTGGAGTTGAAGTTCTCCATCGTATCTCGGGAGGCCTGTTGCATAGTGTCTGAGCCAGGCCAAAGCAATGGTGCTAGCTCTTCACAGCCAGCGATGCAATGTGTCCATGGGGTGGCAACATCTGGGTCCTCCCCCTCAAGTTGACATGGGATTATGTAACTACCACAAGGACCTAGCCTCAAAGACTGCAGGCCTGCAAGAACATGTCTAGCAAGCACGGAGAGGCAGACACAGGATCTGGACAGAGTACCAAGCTAGCTCAAATTGGATGTCTGCTGTTTGCAACCAACAAAACCAATTACTGTGGAGTTGAGTCTGGCTCACGGTCATCCCATGGGGTGTTCAGTGCTCTATGCTTTCTTTCTCTTTTTTTATTCAATGTTCAGTTTCCTTTTATGACTCCGGTCTTCTTGAAAGGAAGGTGCGGGCAGCTGACTGATGGCAGGATGTCCACTTGTAGAGTGTGCCGTGCTGGAAGGCTTTGCCCATGTGCTGGAAGTACCCTCCCAGGAGAAGTGCTCTTACAGCAACATCTGGGTTCTGAGTTCTACCATGTGCATGACTTGTAGTTAGCTTGCTAATCTGGTTCAGCAGGAAAGCACACTCTTGGCTTCTAAAGACCCAGACTCTGGAAATAGAGATGTTGTTGTTGGTTCCAAAGAGGATGATGATGGTGAAGGCATTCTTCCTCAGCTTTTCCTATCACTGAAATATTCTAGTGATGAGGCTACAGCTCAAGAAGGTCTGGGTTAGCTTTTCAGGGAGCAAACCACAGGGCATACCTCAGGAACCAGTTTTCCTTCTCAAAGTGCCCCCAGAAATGCCACAGTGCCATGGAGATGGTGTCCTCCTTAGAATACTTGTGCTTAAACTGATCCAGCACAGCGGTACCCTTGGCCTTTGCCAGTGCCTGTTTGTATTGTCCAGTTGTTCCTCAGGACTGCAAGCCACTGCCTCTTTCTCAGCCTTTCACTCTGCCCGAGCCTTCTGCTTCCCCTCTCGGGGCCCTTTCCTCTCCTCTGTGGTGTCCTTTGTAGGCTATCTCTCTGCGAACATTTTAACATCAAACCGAGCAATCTTCTCTCAGAGCTCCCCAACCCTCAAGACATTTTGACAGCTCAGAAGTGGGGCTAGTTAATGCAGGCGAGGAGCCGGCGGTTGGCATTGGGGCAGGTCTGGCGGCAAAGAGGTTGTGGGACCTGTTTGTAGAGCCACCCCAGAGTGCAGCTAAATGTGATGTCCGCCCATGAGGAAAGCCTAGGTTTTCCGGTGAGTATCTTGCAGCCCCAGGACTCGCCTTGCCCACTCCCTGGCCTTCTCTGTGGCCTGTGTGTTGTGATGGGTGATGCCCAATGCGGGGAACACTCAGACACTCAGGTCCTGGCAGGATGACCACACTGCTGTCCACTAAGCTCACCACTGCATCACAGTGGCTGTTCTCTGGAGTTCTTCCCTGCGGCTTCTTATTGTTCCCACAGTAGACAGCACACAGACTCCATCGTCGCCCTCAAATGCTGGGACCTTGCCGGCAGGAAACTTGTGCAGAAATTTGGTGCTTTGGCCAAAGTGGCAGTGGGGGTGGTGCAGAGAGCTCCAGCACCTGAGCCCCGCTGTACTGAGCAACGATGGGGGCCTGGAAGGCTCCCCAGTTTTCCAGATATGTGTGTAGGGTCCCTGCTGCCATGGTGATTCCACAGAGAACAAAAGGACTGTGGGGTTTTCAGTGACTATGTTTTTGGAAGTACATCACCAGGCATTTCTTCCAAGGTGGCCTTTCTTCTCTGGGTAGACGTGAAACGCCAATGTTGTTTTTAGCCACGGAGCACGTGAACCAATTGCACCACCCAGGGACTCTTTATAACCAAGATCCTGCCTAATTACACCCATAATGCATTTCTTCAGAAGGAGAGGAGATGGATTTTCTGATTAAGCCCAGCAATGAATCAGCAATGTAAATAGAAGGGGCACCTACCCCTCTTCTTTCTATGTATTCCAGAAAGCTGAGACATACGCCATAGAAAGGAAAAAGGACACGTGTTCCTAGGCCAACGGCAGTCTTTTTAGATAGAGTAAGGGGATACGGCGGAGGTCAAAACCAGGAAAGGTGTGCATCAGGGCTGTGTCCTCTCACTGCACTTATTCAATCTGTATGCAGAGCAAATCATCAGAGAAGCTAAATCCTATGAAGAAGAAGACAGTGTAAGGATTGGAGGAAGGCTTGTTTACAACCCGGATATGCATGGGACACAGCCTTGCTTGCCGAAAGTGAAGAGGACTTGAAACGCCTGCTGATGAAGATCAATGACTCCAGTCTTCAGTATGGATTATAGCTTAGTGTAAAGAAAACCCAAATCCTCACAGCTGGACCAGTGGATAACGTCATGACAAATGGAGAAAAGATTGAAGTTGTCAAGGGGTTTGATATTGCTTGGATCTACACTCACCACTGATGGAGACAGCAGTTGAGAAGTCAAATGATATTTTGCATTGGGCAAATCTGCACATGACCTCTTTAAAGCGTTAAAGAACGAAGATGATACTTTGAGGACTAAGCTGTGCCTGACCCAAGCCGTGGTATTTTCCAGCAGTCTCATATGTCTACGAAAGCTAGACAATAAATAAAGAAGACAAGGAAGAATCAACGCGTTTGAATTACAGCGTTGGGGGAGGTATTGGACAGCATCGTGGACTGCCAGAAGAATAAGCAAATCTGTTTTGGAAGAAGTACTGCCAGAAGGGCCCTTAGAAGTTAGGACAAAGAGACTTTATCTCATGTAATTTGAAAACATTATCAGGGGAGAACAGTCCCTGGGGAAGAACATCGTTCTTGGGAACGCAGAGGAGCAGTGAACAGTGAGATGGATTGATCCCGTGACTGCGATTGTGGCCTCAGACGCAGCAGGGATGGTGAGCATGGTGCAGGACCCGAGGGAGTGTCCTCCTGCTGGTGTACATTGTACATTGGAGTGGACTCCACAGCACCTGATGGCGACCGTCTTGAAGGAAAAGGAAATGTGAGGGGCACAGGAAGCCAAGGACTTGGTTCAGACCGAGGGGCGAAGAAGCCCAAAGAAGTTTGTCTATTTCTATTACTCCCCTTCCCAGACTCCTGCCCTGTGACCTACCCGCCACCCATCGCCGCTGCTCCTCTCTGCATCTTCTGGCATCTCAAGTTCTCTTCCCAAGATGCGCAGATGATACAAACACACACAGACCCGTGTGCACATACCGCCCGCTTCTGAGTGGCAGGGAATACATTGAACTTGCTGTTACTTAGAGAAAATGGGCTGCGGCCAGAACGCATGAAAGGAGTAAAAGCAACCATCTTTAGCTTGTTACCAGGCCTCTTGGGAAACCAGAGAAAACGAGACATTCTTCAAAAAAGAATGACAATTATAGACAACAGCACAGTATGGAACTCAGAATGAATTAGGGCACATCGGAGGTCATTTAGAATCCCCAGCAGCCCTCAACCCTCACCAAATCAAACCGGTTGTCATGGTGTCATTTCCAACTGGTGACTATGTCGCATGCATCCCAGAGTACAACTACACTCTGCTTTATTTTCATAGCGGACACCCTTTGGAAGTAGGTTGCCTGGCAGCCTTATCTTCTGAGATACCTTCGAGTGGATTTGAACCATAAACCTTTTCACTAGTACCATATATACTCGAGTATAAGCCGACCCAAATATTAACTGAGGCACCTAATTTTACCACAAAAACTGCATTAAAAGTGTGCTGAAAATCTCGACTTATACAAGAGTATATATGGTAGTTGAGTGCTGAATTGTTTGCACCACCCACAGAATCCACCTGCTGTAGAGGCCAGGTATTGTGTGAACACCTCTCCTCCTGTTTTGCCTGGACTCCCAGAAGCTGGAACTTATTGATCTGCATGCCCATGGTTAAGCATTCTGGGGCTTACATCCTTTCCTTCTCTGTCTCTAATATGTTCTCAGCAACTACCTTGTTCTCTGTCCTGCCTATATTTTGACTTCTGCTTCCTCATAGTTCCTACTTACTCTAGTCTCAGCATTTTGATTTTCTCCTGAGCGTTCACAATTCTTTCAAATCTCCGCCTGCCTCTTCTCTCTCTGTCTTCCTTCCTTGCTACCACAGACCAGATGTCTCCCCATCTCTCCATTTCATGTTCCTGAACAAGATAATTTGATGCCGGATTATCATCTTCTCTGTAGAGGAGACCACATTATCCCATAGGCTACTGAATAACTCTAACTGTCCTCCTTGGGTTGGGTGTTTATCTCTGTCTCATTCAGCTGCAGACCTGGGGATGGAGTCACATGGTCCTTTATGTCCATCGACTGGGAGCTTAGTGAGTGATCAATCAAAAACTGAAACAAAATAGAAAATGACTCTACTTTTCGAGTTATTATTGCTGGTCCTGCAAGTGTCCAGATCTCAGATCTTAGGTGTATTACAAATTAAATTCTGAGCACCAGGTTTGCAGAAGGCTAAGGAAAATAGTGAAAGCTCAAAATCCATCTGCAGTTCCCTCAGTGGAGCCCCGGTGGTGTAGCGGTTGCTTAGTGGACTGCTAACCTCAAGATTGGCAGTTTGAAACCATAGCTGTTCTGTGCGAGAAAGATAAGGCTTTCTACTCTCATGAAGAGGTACAATCTTGGAAACCCCCACAGACAGTTCTATCCTGTCCTATAAAGTTGCAAGCAACTCAATGGTAGTGTGGGTCAATAGATTAAGCCTCCTTTGAATTACTTCTGTTAGCCAGTGCTGTGAACAGTCTTGCCCTCAGGCAGAGTGCATTGGCAAGTGGATTACCTCCACACGGCAAAGCAGCCTAGGAAGGGGCAGTCTCCTCTAGGTACTTGGGTGCATTCTTGATTGGGACTGCCATACTAGAATTGGCATAGTCCTGAGTCATGCCCTCAACTGCCTTGGTTGGAAGACCCTGACCAATATTGTAAGCTCTTCTGCCTACCATATGCCATGTGCCAGTTAGGTCCTGTTCCCAAGTCTGTACTCCTACCTGTAACTGTGATGCTTTGTGACAGTTTCCTCTGTCCCCTCCGTGGCTTTCTGAAGTCTGTCTCAGCAAACCCTTGAATGCCATAATGATCTCACATTAATGGTCTCCCTCATCCAGATGCTGTGCCTTTATCTATCTTTGCTTGCCATTTCCTATTTAAGGTGTAATACATGTTTTCCTTAAATTATGTTTGAGATTGGCACCCTAACACATAGGACCAGGCTAGCTCCAGGCCCACAATGAAGCGTTTCCTTTAGTCCTCCAGCGCAAATCTGCCACTTCCCTAGCTACAGAGTCCCAATCTTCAATTCTCTCTTAAATAGCTGCCAGTGATTACGCAAAAAGGAATTTTCTCAGCGTGTAATTGCTCTCGCCTCACATTTGAATATCCGGTCTCCTATGATCTCTGTATAAAACAGCTTTAAGTAATTCTGGAATTGATGACCATATTTGTGAAATCTGAGAACTGGAATCTGGAAAAAAATACATTATTTCTTACTCCAAGAAACATTCTCATTGTTCATAAATGCAGATGACTAAACCCTTCTGAGTTCCAGGGTCTGTCTTCTGCATGGGGGTAATGACCCTCATGCTGCCATGTAAACACCAGACTCTATCTTCTGGAAATATTTAGGGTTCCCCAGGACAGGCCTTCCTACAATGTGCCAGGCATCAGAATAGGACCATGGGCTCATGGTGAGATGTAGTAAGCACCTCTGTCAACATAGTAGACTTCTAGGTCAGTTCCGAAGACGACTCCTCATGTGTTAAGGTAATTCTAGAACCTGCAGCAAATAAATTGAAGACGGTGTAATGGCTCAGACATGGTAGAAGTTTGTCTCTCCCTCCCACGAGGCCCCAAATGGGTGTTGCTGATGCGTAGATGCCTATCCCCTCAGGGAGAAATGTGAGGACACTGGCTTCTTCTCCAATGGCTTGGCCTTCTTCAACGTGTAGCTTCCAAGGGGAGTCCAAGGACATCATGGAGGATGGCTTTTGGGTAGTTTTTAATTCAAATTTTATGGGCTAGTGCTTAGTCACATGACCTAACCTAACTGTAATGGAAGCGGGGCAATGCAATGACCATATTTTCATGCAAATAGTGCACACGTTATATGGTCTTTGCAAACTGTGTAGTTCCCTTGAGTCTTAGTTCTCTGTATGTGCTGTGCACATTATATATGTACATGTTATTCAGGTGGGCATGTCACATGCAAACAACATGGTAGGTATGTGCCTAGGAAGATGAGGAAGTGGGTTTTAAGGCATAAGTATTTTGTGCAGTGTCCAAGCTTCTTGTTTCAAACAGTATCCGTCTGTGGTTTCACGGAGAAAGGCTACTTCCAAGTAGGATCATTTGTTTATTAGTCCATCAGGAGGACCCGACGAACCACTCATGCCCTGGTTTTGGAGGCTGATTACCAAGCAAATAGCAACTGATAATTGGGTTTCTCCAGTTTGCCTCTGAGCCCTGGTGGTATAGGGGGTTACACATTGGGTTGCTAACCACAAAGTCAGTATCTCGAACCCACCAGCCATTCAGTGCGAGAAAGAAAAGACTTTCTCCTCCCGTAAAGATTTCCAGCCCTGGAAACCCAAAGAAGCAGTCGTTCTCTGCTCTATAAGGTCACTGTGAATCAGAAGTGACTCAATGGCAGTACATTTGGTTTTGAGTTCAAGATCAGTGGATAGCTGCAAACAAGTTCTCTCAGCTATATACTTGGCTTATTCTCATCAGGGAGCCTTCAAAACAAGGTCCAGTCAAAATAGTGGCATCTGAGAGGATCTACTGAGCCAATTAAATTCAACTCAGCATGTTTGGGCATCCCAGGCATGAGTTTGAGAGATTTTCTCAAAGGATGCAGGCCAAACATGGGTGCTTATTATGAATACATCGAAAGAACATGTACAAGTGAGAAAAAGGCCAGGGAAGATGCGCTGAGGATTTCTCCCTCCTTCATGACAATACACTGCTCATTCTTGCTGGGTAGCAATGGCGGCCCTGGGAGAATTTCACTGGGAAACCTTATCCCATCTGCCTTACAGCCCTGCAGATCATGCCCCTTCACACTTCTTTTTGGTCCCCAAACTCCAAGACCATTTAAAAGGAACACAGGTTGTCTCTCAAGGATGCCCAAACTGCTGTGTTAACTTGGTGGAAGTTGAAGAGCACAGAATTCTTTGGGGAAGGGCTAGAGAGATGGAAAACCACTGTGACAGGTAGGTTTATTGTGCCAACCTGGCCAATAGGAACATGTGATATTAATAAGGTCACAGTTTGATTGGAGGGCAAAGAGATAAATGGCTTGGCAAGGCCTGCCCCTCTCTCTCTCTTGCTCTCTGGTGATCTGACCAATGTGTAGCTGCTTTAGCTAATTCTTTGCCTCAACTTGGGAGCTATACTACCTGTGGGACAGCCAACCCATGGTCATGTTGCTAGAGCTGGAGGTTCCTTCGAGACCTGCTTCATACGCTGCTGGTATATACATTGCTTGAGCGTGAGTCTGGTGGTTCCTGTTGTTTTGCATTGCTTTTAGTTCAATATCCCATCCAGGCCTGCTTCGCTAAGCTACTGAGTTGCTGACTGTTGGTGACCCACCCTGCTGTTTGCTGCCTGTGGGCAGACTGCCTGCATTGCCTGAGGGAAGACTCAGCAGTCAGCTTCCTTGACCTTAGACCCAGCAGCCCTCATGAGTTGAAGGACTTCCAGTATATTAACTGTTCCACAGAAGTGAGTTGAATTGAGTTCACTGTACTGCTGTGTTGACTAATTAGCTGTTATATTCTTTTGTGGTGCATAAATCCATCTATCTATCTATCTATCTATCTATCTATCTATCTATCTATCTATCTATCTATCTATCTATAAACATAAGTATCTTGGCCTTGATTCTCTAGAGAACCCTGACTAACACAACCACCTTCAAAAGTGTGTAAACTTAGATGGAGAGCGTATCAAAAACAGCAGCTTCACATTTTAATATTTCTGTTTGATCAAGGTTTCTAGGATGTTGTAGCAATACTTTGTGACTTATCCTAGTATGTCCCTGTTGAGTGAGTGAGTTTTATAAGACTGATAGTGTGTTTCGCATACCTGTCCCTTATAAATTTAGTGAAGCCAGGCCTTCAACGTAATTGTCCTGTGCACATGGACAAGACTGCATTTAAGAATGTGCAAGGCGGGAAAAAATGACTTTGCACCTGATACCCCAGCAACAAAGAAGCCCTGCTGTGAGGCTTGCACTGAGCAGTCATATAGCCTCCTGATATGTTCTCATTCCTTGTCTCCATCAACATCAGTGATGTCATATTCTAGTTTATCAAACTCTTCTGCCATTTGTGGGTTGGCATCTCCTCTTCACTCCCTCCTGAATTGCACTAGAAAGGAAAGTCAACAGGTAGTGAACTCTTAGGAAGGCACTACTGTTTACATGTCTTTCAGTTTCCAACACTCTTTTTTCCTCTGGACACAGAACGACCCATAATTGTATCTTACATAAACTTTTAAGACCTCAGTTGCTACACAACAATATCTCATGTGAACCATTATCTTTGTCAACTATATTATGTCACAACAGCCAACTCTTAGGCTTCTCTTCATTCTTCCATCTGATATCTGAGTAAAGGTGGACGTTTATATATATATCCTTGCAGCATTACGGGAAGGTGTTGGGTGCTTGTTCGTCCGTGTTAGAGCATCTCATCTTGTTTACTTGTTGGGTAGTAGCTTCTCTTCTTGTGCATTAACCTTGGGAGTCCTAGCTACAGCCACCCTTCCTCCGTTGGAGTCCCCTGGGGTGTGGTTTGTCATGCTGGCCATGAGCGTACGGTCCCTGAATTACGTGGCCTTTTTCTTCACGTCTCAGGATTCTTTCCTGGGACTGGTTATCCCAGTCTTGGAAGGCCTTCAAACCTTTCTGATTGTACCATCTGAAGGTGGTTCAGATATGTGATACCATGTGTGTATGTGTGTGTGTAAGAGAACCCTGGGCCCTCTCCTCCCACTCTTTCCCCATCAGAACCTTCTCCTTCGGTGAGGACAAAGCTTCCCTCAATTGATCACCTTTTTGAGTTGACACCAGGGCCAATTCTCTAAGCATTGGTTCCTTCAAGACTGTTTATCTACTAAACTTCCTTAACATTTCCTGAGCCTAGACTTGGTGGTAGAAGGGAAGAAAGGAATGAAATATCAAGAGGGGGAAGAAAAGATACTTCTAGTAATTATACTATCACTCTCTGACTTTAAGAGAAGTTGCAATTATCTTTGCTTGGAAGAGGAAGCATGAAATGTTAATGATACATTTGTTTCCACTTGTCCAATATGTATTTAGCTAGCTTCAGCTATGTGTTAAGTCTGATACCAGATTCTAGTGTTCTAAAGACAGAAATGGCAGGGAGCCCTGGCGGGGCTCTTAGGCATGCATTGGATGGAAAGCCCCTAGATTGGTGGTTCAAACAGTCTCGTTGGCAGTGAATAAGCAGAAAAGATGATAAATTACTGCATAGCACGTTATTTACTAAAAGAAATATATAAAGAAAATGTAATAGAGGCTTCCAGGACAGAGCAACTCATTCTATCTGGGCTGGTGGTGGAACGCTGCTAAATCATAAAAACCAGAAGCAGGTGTAGTAATGAAAACCAGAACCACGTTAAATAAATAATACCATTCAGTATCTTATTCTTTTAGCTTAATGTTCACGCCCCCAAATTTTCACTGTGAAGTGTTTAAGATATTCCCTTTCTCTCACACGTAGAGAGTAGCATTGTGATTTTTAACTCATTTTTTTTAAAAAGGTAAAGGACTGCAGGATCACTCTGTATGGGAGAGAGTTGGGGTGTGTGTGTGGGGGGGGGCAGTGGTGTGTGTGTGAGGCAAGCAAGAAGCAAACAGTAGACTGTTTGTTGCTTTTTGTTGCCAGCGTATAATAATGATAAGGATCAGAACCAAGATGGTGGCAATGCAGTCAGTAGGGCAGGACTGGAGTGAGGAAATCTCTTTAAATCCCAGAGCTTGATGATGGTAGTGAAGGGTGGTAGATGTCTCCATGGTTTCTGTCTTGGGAGAGTGACCCCATTAAGTGGGATTGGGCATCCAGGAAGTCAAATGGGCTAGAGGATGACGGAGGAAGGTTCGGTTTGGGTACCTGCAAGATCTCCATGGTGACAGGGTAACTGTTGTCTGTCTCCTTGTTGCTGTTAGGTGCCGTTGAGTGGGTTCGCACTCATGGTCCCCACTATGGACAGCAGAATGCAGCACTGCCAGGTTCCGGGCATCCCCGCAACTGTTCTTTGGCTGAGCCCACTGCTGTGCTCACTACGACAATCTACCTCATTGAGGGTTTTCCTCTTTTCCCCTGATCCCCAACTTTTCCAAGCCTGATGCCCTTCTTCAGGACGGCTTCCTTCTGATAACATGGCCAGAGAACCTGAGACACAGTCTCACCATCCTTTCTTCTAAGGAGCATGTTGATGGTAAGTTCTACCAAAGTGGATTCGTTAGGATTTCTAGAAGCACAAGGTAGAATCACTATTCTCCCCCAACACCGTAACTCAAAAGAATCAACTTTTCTTTAGTCTTCTTTATTAACGATCCAACGTTCACATGCTTATGAAACGATTGAAAATACCCGGACTTGAGTCAGGAGCACCTTAGTCTTCAAAATGACATCTTTGTTTTTTAACGTTTTAAATAGGTTGTTTGCAGCTGGTTTTCCCAACGCAGTACAGTAGTTTGCTTTTCTCGGCCACCCTTTCATGCGGCATTGCTTGTGGATTCAAGTGAGCAGAAGTCCTCGCTGACTTCCATCTTTTCTCATTTATCATCATGTTGCTTCCCAGTGCAGTTCTGAGAGTTTTGGTGTTCTTGATGTTGAGATGTAATCCATACGGAAGTCTTTGACCTTCATCGGTAAGTGCTTGAAGTCCTCTTGGCTTCAAGCAAGCAAGGTTGTGGCATCATGAGGGTCTTAAGGAAGCTTCCTCCAACCAAATGCCAGTGTCTGCTTCCCACAGTTCAGCTTCTCAGATGATTCGCTCAGCCTATCGTTTGAATAAGTGTGGCCAAAGGATACAACTCTGACATACACTTTTTAATTTTAAATGATGGATTATTCTCTTTTTCTGTTCTAACAGTTTCCTCTTGGTCCCAATACAGGTTCTACATGAGCACCATTAAACATTCTGTGATTCCTCTTCTATGCAAATGTTTTCGCTAATTTATTATGATCCATACAATACGATGCCTTGATATTGTCAATAAAATACAAGTTAATCGATCATTCGAAATACAGGTCTAGAACTTTAGTTAGGGATCAACGTTGGACAGAGAACTCTGGATTCTGCCTTTTTCTGTGTTGTGTGTGGTAGGTGGTCATAAAACTCATGAGAACCCAGGTAGATGGTCCAAAGGGCACAGGAGAAAATTAACCTGAGGTTTAAGGTGCAGGTCCATCGGAGAGAGCCATCCAAGGCAACCATGCAGTTAGCTGCAGAATCTTAATGAGGAGTATGAGAGTAAGGACCATTTACCTTCTATTTAGTGCTTACTATGTGTCTGGGCTGTGCTAAGTAACTTCCCCTGAATTATATTCCGTCTAATAACAAGGATGCTATTATGAAAATGACATGATGGGGATGAGGATGCCCATTTTATAGATGAGAAAGGGAGCAGGGTGGGCTAAGCAGTAGACTTCTCACCCTCTCGTGGGCAGAGATCTGGGTCTGATTTCTGTTCACTGTTTTCATAAGCCACTACCACCCATTTGTCTGTGGAGACTTGTGAGTTGCTGTGATGCTCGACAGGTTTCTGTTGAGCTTCCAGATGAGGGCAGGCTAGGGAGCAAATCTTGGTGATGTTCTTCCAAAACTCAACCAGTGACAACCATGATTGGGTCTACAACCAGTGCTGGGGGTGGCAGTGCATGGAGCTGAGTGTGGATCTCCATGAGGCAGGAGGGCTGGCTTAAAGACAGAGAGTAACAACAACAACAACAACAACAACAACAACAGATCCAGAAACCCAGACCTAGAGAGGGCATGCAACTCAGCAAAGGCCACACTGGTAGCATGTGGCAGAGCCAGAACTTGGAACCAGATTTGCCTAATTTCCAAGCTTTTGTTCTTGCTGCTCACTACACTAGCCTGTTGCTCTCAGGTATTGGAGACCAAGTGAGGATGGAGCTTAAGGAGTCAGGGAGTGAGTGACCAAGGCCAGGGAGCAGAGGAGATCTGCCCGTCCAATTCTGTCTGGTTCAAGCTGCCCTCCCCAGGAGGGCGCAGGTCTCTGGCTCAGGGAGCTGAGTGGAAGCTCCCAATGGGAAAAGCTCCCAAGACATACCTCAGTTTGGGACAAAGCCGGAGAGCAATTCAATCCTCACAATAATCAGGCCCAACAGAGACTGGAGGCAGGTGGAAGGTTAAACAAACTAGAGCCTCTGAGAGTTAGAAACTGGAGAACTAATGGCTTCCAGATTCCACCCTGCATCACACCACCACTGTAGCCAAGCCGCTGAGATTTCACTCTTCATCATTTCTCATCCCCGTGCCTCTCTCAACCCTCTTCCCTCTTCAATGCCCTGAAAACAAACATTTCTGAAAGACGCTTCATCGCTAGGCTCAGCTAACTGGTAACAGTTCTCGAGTCTTTAATTGGGACTAGGAGACGTCCCCAAGCACTTGATGTATTTTACCATGAATTTTAGTTACACAGCACAGTGCACTTTTTAGGCCCCCTGTACACATATTGACAGAGGGCTTCTCTGCAGAGGCCGGGGAATCCTCCTATTTCTCACTTGACGAACATAAAAATAGTGAAGGGAGAAATGGCCATAACGAATGTAATCTACACGCATCAGAAGATGGAAATTTGTCCCTAGTTCGTTCACGAGTCTTGGACTAATCTGCAGACTTCTTTGGAGAGCTATCTTTTCCCGTATTAAAAAAAATCACACAAAACGTACCTAAGAAGAACGCAACACAGAGGCACCGCCGAACCCCGGTCGTAAGTGGAATCTTCTGAAAGCCCAGCCACCTCCTGTGTGGTCCTCCCGTCCTGCATTTCCCTGCCCTCTTCCAGAGGTGAATGCTGGGTTAACCTTGCATTTGCATTTCTCTGCAGCCTCGGTCATCTCGTGTGGCTCTGACACGAACACCACCAGTGGACGGCTTTGCAGGATTGGAATGGATTTTCGCACAGCTCTGAAGACCTAACGACCCAATCCATTCCTTCCTTGCGTAACTTCCCATGTGGGTTTCTTCATGGCCATGGAGTTGATGCCGACTCAGATCAACGCTGTAGGACAGGGTAGAATGGCCCCTGTGAGCTTCTGAGGTCGTAACTCTTTCAGAGAGTAGAAAGTCCTATCTTTCTCCCTTAAAGCAGGCTAGTGGTTTTTGAACTGCCGACCTTGTGGATTGCAGCCTGATGCATAACCACTACACCCCCAAGGTCCCTTTCCCATAAGGGTAGCCTCTGGGTGTTCCTTGAACCCGGGGACTCACACACTCTGCCTTCTCCTTTCTTTCTCTCTGTGATCTGTTCTGGTCTTTTCACGACTATTAGGTGATTCGTTTTAGGGTTCAGCTTTCGTTGGTATGACCTCGTTAACACAAAATGTATTTCCAAACAGTATCACGTCCTCAACTACTAGGATTAGGGTTTTAATACATGTGTTGTGGGGGAGATTTAACGCATGCATCATGGTGTTTAAAATGGCCTCACAGGCCATTTAAGTTGGGCATTGAATAAGGACACCTAGAGAAAAACAGACACATTTGAATTATGGTGCTGGGGAAGAGTATGGTGCCACATGAAGAAGGACCAGGGGCTGCCAAACAAACAAACAAACAAACAAACAAACAAACAAACAAACAAACAGATCTGCCTCGGAGGAAGCACAGCCAGAATGCACCTTTGAAGTGAAGAGGGTGAGACTCTGTCTGACGCAGTTTGGGCATGTGGGCAGGAGAGACTAGTCCCTGGAAAAGGACACCATGCTTGGGAAAGTCGAAGGGAAGTGGAAAGAGGAAGCCCCTGGACGAGATGGAATAGCAGACACAGTGGCTGCAAACTTTAGAACAATTGTGAGGATGGCGCAGCGCTGGGCAGTGTCTCGCTCTGTTGTACCTAGGGTCACTGTGAGTCGGAACCAATTCAATTACACCTAACAAGAACAACAGCAACATTTCGGGGGACCCAGTATAATGTATAACACCACGCATGATTAGTCCTCTAAGTAATATGTCTTAGCTTCTGTGCAGGGGTTCAGCTTCCTTGGGAGCACACGTCACTCAGTTTCGCTGGCTTCTTTGTATCCCCTTCACAGTCTCGAGAAGTCTTCAGCTCTCTGTCTGTGGCTGCACCTTGTTCCCTTTGGTGCCCTATACGCTGCTGTGGTTAGGTGACACCATCGTTGATTTATTGGGTTTTTTTTGGATTGACATCTGACCTGTTGGTGATTTTGCTATGACACACAGCACTGCTTTCAACATTTTGGTCGAGCACCCCTGGTGCACGAAGGCATCCGTTGTCAGGAGTAACAAGAGGCATGGAGACGCATCCGTCGTAAGGAGTAGAGTGACTGAGTCTCTGGTTCTCACTCTGCGATTTTGTGTGTGTTTTCCACAGGAGCAGTATGAGGACGATGCACAGACATAGTGCAGAGGTGCGGTTTCAGTATGACTGCTCTGGTTCACCTTGCCTGGACTCAAGCTCTGGTGCTCACTAGCTGTGTCATCTTAGGCAAGTGACTTAACCTCTCTGAGCCACAGTTAGGACATGTTGCAAAAGGTGGTGTAGTGCTAGAGGTTCCTAGGATAATTCTGGTGATTATAGGAGCTGCCAGGGGTTACGAGTCGGGTGGATAACTGCCAGGTCAGCAGTTTGGAACCACCGGCCACTGCATGGGAGGACGATGGGGCTTTCTACTCCCATAAAGAGTTACAGTCTCGGAAACTCACAGGGGCAGCTTACCGTTAATGAGTCGGCATTGACTCGATAGCAGTGTTAGTTAGTGATGAGCTGCCAAAAAAAGATTGAAAAACAAAGCACAAAAGAGACAAAAGCAACTGTTGTCCAGTCCGCTCCAGTTCGCAAGTCAGTGTGTGCAAAGCGTTGACTTTCACGGCGGTGTCTTTAGGGACAGACCGTCAGGGTTTTCTTCCACGGTGCCTCTGGGGGAGTTCAAACCACCAACCTTTTGGCTAGTGATCAATCGCTCACATCTTTGTAAAGAGAAGGTTAGCACAGTGCCCCAAGGATTGGGGGAACCTGTATTCCACACTCCTTGTTTTTTCCAGCGGGAAGGACTTTAGGTAGGGCAACTCTCCAGGCCTCCCTCCCTCCCTCACTGGGGTGTCGCAGGGACTTATCTGATGTGGAGACTGGGAGAAGACACGGAACCGAACACCGTCCTACTGTCATTTGGAACCACCCAGGCCTCAGAGAGCAAGGTCTCTGTGGTAAATTATGGAGGTCAGACTCTGTCTTCAGGAGTACTGATGCCTACCTTGGACTACCTGGGGTCGCCCAGCTCTGCCTATCACTGGCACTTCCGGCCAGCTCTGGGGGCGGGGGTGGGTGGGAAAGGAAGTGGATATTATGTATAGACTCCTCAAGATTCCAAAGGTATGACCTCCCCAAACATTAGTTGTGATCCTGCAGAATGCTTTCAGAGCTCTAAGGCCAAGACACAGGGGAAGCTCGCTTGTGTAGTGGGAATGAGCTGAGCTACCCAAGCAGGTCCGGAGACCCAAATTCCATGTGGGAATAATCACAAACCTCCAAACCATCTTCATTGTTCAAGTCACAATATAAACAAAATGGTCTTAGCCTTTTAGTGTTGCCCGCGGGCAAGCAGTGGGTGCAGCGGTCAGCACGGCTAGTGGTCAGAAGGGGGTGCATTTCTGTAGGTTGGGACCTTTCTGCTTTGGCCGTTAGCTGAAGGTGTGGGTTTTCAGTCCCTAAGGGAACTTGGCGGCATTGTGGCTGGGTCCCTGGGCTGCTAACCAGAGTTGGTAGTTCATACCCACGGGCCATTCTGAGGGGAAAGGAAGAGGTGCTTGTTTCCGGTGAAGATTTACTGCCTTGGACAACCGATCCAGGGTCACTGCAAGCTAGAATTGACTTGCGAGCAGTGGGTTTGGTTTGGTTTTGAATAAGTAAGGACTGTGGCGTTGAGGATAACAGCAGGGTCAGTGTGTGTGTGTGTGTGTGTGTGTGTATGTGTATCTGTGATTGATATGTCTTCTTAGGAAAGGAAATAAAAACTAAAGATACGTGCTAGGCTTGTTCAATGTTTGCCATTGTTGGAAAAGCTATATTGTTTGGAAACTTTTATATATGACAGAGCCCCCTAGCTTTTCATAGTTCAAAGTAATCATGATATATGAGAGAAGCAGAAAGAGAAAGAGACAGAGAGACGCACAGACGGAAGAATGAACAGCGCTAGATGGCTAGGGAGATGGACAGATATACAGAAAAAGACAGTGAGAGAAACATACAGAGAGAGAGTGACAGAGACAATCAGAGAGACACAGAGACAGAGTCTGCAAGCTGCAAGCCACACCCAGTCCTTCATTTGTTGAGTGTTAAATGCTCCCAGTGACCTTGATCAGATTAATGAGTTATTTTCTTTCTTTTT
>NW_022111369.1:64401446-64402494 GCF_000313985.2 Echinops telfairi | reverse complement strand
TTAACCGCTAGGCTTAGTCAAACACCCTTAGTCAAAACATGTTCCCGGTGCCCTCACCTACGCTGAGCTAGAAGGCCTACCAAAACCTGCTCCTCAGGAAGGGTCAGCTCTAGAAACCAAAATAGCAATTTGTATGCGTTTCCTCTTGTTGCTGTAAAGAGTTAGTGGCTTAAAACAAATCACACTTATTATTGTGTAGTTCTGGTGGTCAGAAACCTAAAAGCTAAGTTGGGAGAGCTACATTCTTTCTGGAGTGGCTGGGGTGGAGCTTGGTTCTTTGCCATTTTCAGCTTCCAGAGGCTGCCTGCATTCCTTGGGTTGTGTCTCCTTCCTTGCAAGAGTCCCCCCACTTCCTGTGTCTGCTGTTTCTGTTTACCCTTCTTTCCAATCCCTTCCTGCCTGGGTGTTTCCGTCTCGGCCAATGTTGCTCTTTTGAGCTCCTGCCTCTTCAGATGATTCTCTCAGACTTAAAACAATTCCAACTCACTGCCACCAAGCTGATGTCAACTATGCATTGTTATTATACCGACTTTGTAGATGAACAATGGAGACAGAGGGTTTTAAATGTTCTGTCTAAAGTTTTAAACAGGAGAGAGATGGGAAAGGTGGGACATTTAGCTAAAATCACATCAACCCCCAAACTCTAATCGTGGACTTTAGAATAGTAAGCCTAACTGTTGGTGTAGTGGGCTGCATGTTAGACTGCTAATTACAAGATCTGCAGTTTAAAAGCATCAGCCTTGCCAGGGGAGAAAGTGAGGCTTTCTAATCCCTTATAGAACTATATCCTTTGAAACCCATGGGGGAAGTGCTGTCTTATAGGCTCACTCCGAGTCAGAATTGACTCGATAGCAGTATGTTTGCTTATTTTTTTGGAAGGCTAATCCAACCCTGAGAGTGCAGCGGATACATACTGAGCTGCTACCACGAGCATCTCTGCAGGAGAAAGACGAGGCGCTCTCTTCCTGAAGAGTTGCAGTCTCAGAAACCCACAGGGCAGTTCTACCCTGTCCTATAGGGTCACCATGGGTTGGAACTGAGTCGGAGG
>NW_022111369.1:64399191-64400827 GCF_000313985.2 Echinops telfairi | reverse complement strand
GGCGCTGGTGAAGAATATCGAAAATAGCCTGGACTGACAAAGCAACAAACACATTTGTCTTTGAAGAAGTACTTCTTTGCTCTGCAGAGCTAAAGATGGTGAGACTTCATCTCATCTACTTTTGACATGTCAGGAGAGACCTGTCCTTGGAAAAGGACATCATGCTTGGTAGAAGCAGCGAGAAAGAGAAAGACCCTTGACATGGTGGATGAAGAGACTGGCTGCAACAATGTGCTCAGACATAAGATACATTGTGAGGGGGGTGCAGGATCGAGCAGTGTTTGCTTCTATTGTAAGTAGGGTCCTTATGAGTTGGAACAAACCCAGTGGCACCTAAGAAAAACAACAACTAGCCCTAAAACTAACTCTAAACTTAATCTAAACTCGTTCCTTATCCCTAACATTAACCTTATCCCCATTTCTAATTCTAATCTTAACCCATGCCTTAACTCTAACCTTAGTGGTAGCCCTAACCCTAATCCTAATTCCAACACCAAACCCATCCCCAGGCTCAGGCTCAAAGCCAACTTAACTGTAATGCTAGGTCTACTCAGCCTAAACCTTAATCCTAAATTCCAACCTGCACCCTACACTAAGCTAAATCATAGTAGTTCCTCCAGGCAATTACCCAATGTTACTAATGTGGGATATGTCCATAAGGGGCTGTATTGATTAACAGAATGTCAGAGGCCAGATCCACTAGTTATGAGAAAGATAGAAAACACCAGAATGGACCTAAAAGTCTCTATATCCTTCCTACACAGAGTGATCAGAATCACAGCATGGCCCAGGAGATCAGTGAACTGCAGAGGAGCAGGGCCCACCCAGGACCCATTGAGTCAGAATCTGCACCTTAACAAGATTGGTGAGCCAAGTGTGCAGGGAAAGCACGAACAACAACAAACAACCACCTTCTAATAAGCTAAGCTTATTTAAATTTCAGTTCTTTTCTGTAGGGGCTATTAGAACTGAATGGTGAAAACTCAATTTTAAGAAACTACATAAACCTTTCCCAAAATTCATCATGTTTTAGAATCACTCAGAACATTTGTTAAAA
Source organism: Echinops telfairi (assembly GCF_000313985.2). Taxonomy (NCBI): domain Eukaryota; kingdom Metazoa; phylum Chordata; class Mammalia; order Afrosoricida; family Tenrecidae; genus Echinops; species Echinops telfairi. Next base: position 64,399,770 of record NW_022111369.1, on the reverse strand, counting down.
CTCAATCAACTAGAAGCTCCCGGCCATCTAGTTGATTCCAGCTCACAGCCACCCGACGGCACAGGGGAGAACTGCCGCTGTGGGTTTCCAAGACTGTGAATTTTTAAGGGACTGGGAAGCCTCTTCTCTCTCCTGTACAGCGAGTGGTGGGTTCAGACTGCTGCTTAAGTTGTGAGGTTCACAGCCTAACTTGTAACCCACTCTAGACCAGGGCTCCCTCCTGGTTTAAAGCACAGATACACAACCGGTTGTTGTTGAGTGGATTCCACCTCATGGCGAAGCCTGTGTGTGTCAGAATACAGCTATGCTCCATAGGCTTTTCAATGGCTGACTTTGGGAAACAGTAAGTTGCCAGGTCTTTCTTTGGCAGCACCTCTGGGCGGACTTGAATTATTGACTGGTATGTAGTTGAGCACTTAACTGACCCGGTAAATGGCTCACCTTCACTCACCCAGGAATGGCTAAATCCACGGCCATCCAGCTGACTTTGACTCGTCTCAGTCTGTATAGCAGCAGGGTGCCTTATCCGGGAGAGCGTATGGGAAAGCACATCAACACCTTACCCTCAGCACCACCAGA
>NW_022111369.1:64381512-64398435 GCF_000313985.2 Echinops telfairi | reverse complement strand
TACTAAGAGTGAAGGGGTGGAGTCTACTCTGTCCATCAGGTCTCATCTTGATGACCTCTCTTGGAGGCACGGTGGAGATAAAAAGCTGACTGGAGGCGGGACACACATTCTCCCTGGGAGATATTCCCCTTTACAAGTCACATGGAGCCACACTGGTAGAGCCAGAACCCTGGAGCTGGAGAAGCCATGTGAAGACCCACACCAGTGCTGAGATTCTTCCACCACCACTGGATCCATAAGACTTTCCACCCACTGGCCTGTGATCTTCCTGCATTTGGCTTCATTGCCTGTGTTTCATGAGTCTTAAGAAGAATTTATAGACAGGTATCAGACATATGGGCTAATATTGGACTTTGGACTTGAACTGGACTGGGTTGGGATGTTTTCTCAATATTCAATTGCTCTTTTATATAAAGCTTTTTCTTATACAACATATGAGTATCTCTGAATTTGTTTCTCTAGTCAACCTGGACTAACACACTATTTGAGCCTTTGATATCAGCTCCTCCCTCCCCCACTCTGACCACCTGAGCCCTTGATAAATTATAAATTATTATTATTTTCATATCTTACACTGACTGCTGTTTCCCTTCCCCCACATTCCTGTTTTACATCCCCCTGGGGAGGGGGGTGTGCATCAATCATTGCCAACAGTTCCCCCTTCCTCCCCTCCTCCTCCTACCTTCTCTTCCCCTTCTGGTATCACTAGTCCCATTTCTGTTCGTGAGGGGTTTATTTGACCTGGATTCCGTGTGTCATGAGCCCTTTCTTTTTCCTTTTAAATGCATCTCTTGAGTCTAGATCCTGCTGGCATGGTCCGAGGTTAGAATTCATGAGCAGTAATTGCGTTAGAGTCCTGTCGCAGCTCTCATCAAGACTTTAAGGTAGCCAGGACTCACGGTCCAACATCATGCAAATACAGAGAGAAGAAGAACGGATCCACCTCAGTTGTGCATGGTATGATGCGGATCTGTTTTCAGATTTCACAGGCATCTGGTGCTTTGGAACCCACCAGGGAGGTCCTGGTGGTGAGAGTGCCCCTTCCCATGGCGCTGGACTATTTCCACAGTCCCAGTCTTACAGAAAGAGAGCCAGGGCTGTCTGTGGTGGTGGCCCTTATCCCCACTCTGCGCATGTGAGTAGAGAGGAATGTTGCTTTTCTAGGGCACAAAGAAGAAATATAACAGGGGTGGTACATTTTCTGTATTGCATCTGGTGATAATGGAGGGTCCAGGATTTGGAAGCACAAGGTGTCACAAGTGCAGCAAGAAAAAGGACCAAAAAGAATCTGGCAGGGAGAAAGAGGTGCTTCTATGTGAGTGGAACGCCAGCTAACCGAAGCTCATTCCTTTAGGCACCAACTTTTATTTTTAGAGCATATTGGAAGAAAAGACTCCTGAAATTTTATGACACCTTTAAAAATATTTTTTCTTGTTATTAAGAGTGCACACAGCAGAACATTCAGCCCTTAGACAATGAATTGTTCCCATGAACACAAGCTCACTGCCCTCTACATTTCTTACCTAGGCTTTCCAGGTGTTGTTGTTTAATCAATGTGATTTTTCTATAATGTAAACTGAAACTAAGTATTCCATAAACAATACCCACCCCCTCCCCTCTCACCCCTGTGAACCACTGATAAATATATAGGGACATTGGTATGTATACAATTGCCTCTTCTGGTCTTTGTAGGTGAAGGAAGTAATGCAAGAGTTGTCTTTTTGTGATGGATGTCACTCAGTCTAATGTCTAAAAGTTGGATCCATGCCCCAATCCTTTTAATAGAAAATACAAAAGGCAATTCCATGGTAAGGGAGGGAGGACTGATAGAGGTAATGTCATTTAGTCTTTTGTTTGCAAAAGAAAAAAATGGAGGCCCAGAAAATTTGGGGCTTTCACACGAACAAGGGTGAAGGCTGCTCATGTGCAACCAATCACCGCGAGTGGTTTGCTTTCTTGGTTTGGTGGTTTAGGGGAGCGGTTTCATGGGGAGCCCACTCATTGGTTTTTTATCTTGTTTACTGTTTGTGCTTTACCCTCTATGTCATTGCACAGAGTCTGCTGTCCTCAAAGCTTCCAAACAACCCACCAAGGTCACCAAGCCTATTTAAAGAAGCCCAGGTGTTGTAGTGGTCATCCATTGGAGTGCTTAACTGCCAGGCCAGCAGTTTGAAACCACCAGCCACTCCAAGGGCGAAAGGTGAGGCTTTCAGTTCCTGTGAAGAGTTACAGTTTCAGAAACCCACTGGGGTAGTTCTCCTCTGTCTTATAGACTTGTTATGAGTCAGCGTAGACAAGATGACAGTGCATTTGTTGAGTGTTGTCAACCTACTTATAGTAGAAACAGGCCTTTAGATAAACATTTGCATAGTTCTTTCTATAAAAGTGTGTCAGTAATTTTCCTCTTTAAGATCTCATTATTGTTCAATGCTTTAAAAAAAATAAACTATGGCCAAGGAAACTATGTCCCTTGGGGGCATCTCTAGAATGAGGGCACTAAAGATGAAGACAAGCTGTCATTTCAGAGCTAAATGTTTTCTTCTGTGTAAGTTTATGTCTGCTTTTCTGCACATTGCTTCCAAGGAAACCTGTAGCTTTCTAGCCTGCCCCTTAGTTTATACTGCGGCCCCTCCCATCCCCAGTGCTGTCTGAGGCAGTAGCTTCTGCTGCCTTTTGTTCCTGGGGCAGAGTTCTGCTCAAGATTTATCTCCCCCAAACATCGTCATGTTTCTTGTTTTCCTAGCAAGCAGGAGACCAAGGGAAGACAGTAGTTGTGCCAAGGTTGCAAAGCTCAGCCAGAGAAGAAACATAGCGAGATGCTGCCACCCGCACCGGTTGCGATCAAGTCAATTCCAACCTAAGGTGACCCCATGAGTCTTAGAGTACTATGGTCATAGGTTGTCAATGGCTGAGTTTTCAGAAAGACATCGCCAGGCCTTTCTTCCAATGGGCCTCTAGATGGACTCCAAAGATCCTCCTTTGGGTGAGTGTCCCCATACGTTAAGATTTTCTATCACTTAGGAACTTCAGATCCTTTAACAATTTCATCCTCCTCTCTCTTTACAGAAATTCTTTCAGTTGTGTTTCTTTTTCTCTTTCAATTTGAAAAGATAAAAACTGCTTTCACGTTGACTTTCTAATAATCTAAGAAGGATTTCAAACAGGGTTTAAGGAAGAGCTGGTGCTGTGCATTTATTGGTAGATTTGAAAGAAATCAAGATTATTTAAAATTGAGTGATAGTTTTTAAAAAATGCCTTATAGGAGGCTTTTATTCCTTAATAAGTTAACTGAAATGAAGGAGTACCCCCCTCCCAAAGAATATTATACCTGCCCGTGGCATAATACTTGCTTGTTAAGTTTTCCTATCTCTTGTCATTATTAATCAGAAAAACAACAACAACCAAACTCACTGCCATTGAATCCATTCTGACTCCTGGTGACCCAAAAGGACAGGGTAGCACTGGCCCTGTGTGTTTCTGAGACTGTCAGTCTTAATGGGAGTAGAAAGTCTCATCTTTCTCCCGAGGGGTGGATGCTGGTTTTGAACTGCAGACCTTGAGGTTAGCAGCCCAAATGCATAACCACCACAGACCACCTGGTTGTTGTTGTTAGGCTCTATCAAGTTGGTCCTGACTCACAGCAACCCTGTGTACGGCAGAACGAAAAACTGCCAAGTCCTGCATGCTTCTCACAGTTGTTACGTTTGAGCCTATGTTACAGCCATTGTGTCGATCTGTCTCCTTGACAGGCTTCCTCTTTTCCACTGCCCTTCTCCTATACCGCGCATAATGTCTGTCTCTAGGGACTGATCTCTCCTGATGATACGTCCAATGTCTGAGAGACAAAGTCTCGCCATCTTGGCTTGTCAGGAACATTCTGGCTGTACTTCTTCCAAGAGAGATTTGTTTGTTCTTCTGGCAAAACACAAAACTTTCAATACTCTTCACCAACACCATACTTAAAATGCATTGGTTCTTCAATAGTCTGGTTATTCATTGTCAATTTGAAAATACTATGTTTGGGGTCAGGTGCCCCTTAGTCTTCATCTCTGTGCCCTCTTCGCTCTTCAACACTGTCGAGTGACCTCTCATGGCAGATTTTTCCAGTGGAATAAATCATTTTTGGCTTCTTGATGGTTGCTTCCATGAGCATTGATCTAAGCAAGACAAAGTCCTTGACCTTTTTGATCTTTTCTCCATTTATTAGGATGTTGTCTTTTGGCCTAGTTATGAGCATGTTGGTTATTTTTACATTGAGTAATACACACTAGAGGCTGCATTCCTTAATCTTCGTCAGCAAGTGCTTCAGGTTTTCCTTGGTTTCAGCAAACAAGGCTGTGTTACCTGCATTTCAAAGGTTGTGAATAAGCACCCCTCCGGTCCCGAAGCCACAGTCTTGTTCATGTAATCCAGCCGCTCAGATGATCCGCTCAGCAGACAGATTGTGTAAGTATTGTGAAAGGACACAACCCTGGCACACACCTTCCCTGATTCAAACTATACCGTGTTCTCTTGTTCTGCTCATAGGAGTTTCTCTTGTTTCTATCACAGGGCTGCATGAACACAATTAATTGCTCTGGAATTTCTATTCTCCTCAATGTTATCCACAGTTTGTTTTGATCCACACCATTGAATGCCTTGGCATAGTCAATAAAACACAAGTAAATATTTTCCTGGTATTCTGTTCTCTGCTTTGACTCAAGATTCACCTGACACCAGCAACAATCTCCCTCGTACCGCAGCCTCTTCTGAATCCAGCCTGAATCTCTGGCAGCTTGCTGTTCATGTATTGCTGCGATCATTGTTTACTGCTCTGCAGCAAAACTTTCCTGGCATGTGATAGCAATGATATTGTTCTATAATTTGAGCATTCTGGTGGGTCACTTTTTCTCTGGAATGGCCAGAAATATGGATCTCTTCCAGTCAATTGGGTAGCTGTCATATAAATTTCATGGGTTTGTTGAGACATTTCATTTGAAGATTCTGTCAATTTTGGAGTTTTGTTTCTCACTGATGCCTTCAGTGTAGTTTGGACTCCTTCCTTCTGTGCCATTGGTTCGTGATCATGTGCTGCCTTTTGAAATGGTTGACTGTTGACCAGTGACTGTGTATTCCTCCCATCTTCTTTTGATGCTTCCTGCATCATTGCCATACGTGGTCTATAGAATCCTTCAATAGCGCCACTGGAGGCTTCAATTTTTCCTTCACTTTTGCAGCTGGAGATAGACGAGTACTGAGCATGTTCTGTTTGGCTTCTTTGGCTCCAGGTCTTTGCAACTTCATACTGTACTTTGAAATTTTCTGTTCAGCTCTTTGACTTCATCATTTCTTCCATTTACTTTAGCCACTCTAAGTTAGAGAGCAAGTTTCTGTGTGTCGTTTGACATTCACTTTGATCTCTTCTTTTTTGTCATCACAGTTTGCTTTCATCAGGTATGATGTTCTCGATGCCATCCCACAGCTCAGCTCATCAGGTCTCTGTCGTTAAAGCTCAAGGTGTCATACCTGTTCTTGAGCTAGTCCTGCAATTTCGGTGGGATATATTCAAAGTCATATTCCAGTCAACGTGGACTTTGTTATCTTCAACGTCCACCTGAACTTACATATGAACAACTGCTGATATGTGCCACAGGTGGCCACTGGCCTCACTGAATAAATTTGATTCCATCTGGTGAAGTATGTGTGTACAGACATTGTGTTGTTGAAAAAAGGTATTGTAATGAAGAAATAATAAATAATAAATTTCATCACGGCATCTTTGGCTTTGTTTCTATCTATCTCTAAGGCCCTATTTTCCAGCTATTATCCATTCCTTAAGAAGGCCTGGTGGTGCAGTGGTTTTGCTTTGAGCTGCGATTTGAAAGGTTAACAGTACGAAACCACCAGGTGCTCTGGGAGAAAGATGAGGTTTTCAGTTATAGGCTCAGAAACTAACAAGAGTAATTTGACCCTGTCCAATAAGGTCCCTATAAGTCAGAATCAACTCGTGGCATTGAGTTTGGTTTGGAGATCCATGAACATGGGATACTCTTTCATTTATGTAGATCTCTTTCAGTTTCTTGAACTTGTATTCTGCAGTTTTCTTTGTATAAGTCTTTTGTATCTCTGGGCAGGTTTATTTTTAAGTATTTCATTTTATTGGTGGCCTATTGCAAATTGTATTGTTTTCTTGACTTATTTTTCAAAGCTTTCTTTGTTAGTATACATGAATTCGATTGATCCTTGTATGTTAATCTTGTATCCTGCCACACTGCTAAATCTTTAGATTATTTCTAACAATTCTTGGAATTGCTACATATAATTCTACCTATTTAAATTATATCATTTGCAAATAGTGAGAATTTAACTTCTTCTTTGCCAAACTAGATTCCTTTCATTTCTTTTTGTTGTCTGATTGCTCCGGCTAAGACTTGTCGCACAATGTTCAATAAGAGTGGTTGTTAAGGGACATCCTTGTCTGGTTCCCATTTGCAAGGGAAGTGTTTTCAGTTTTTCCTCGTCAAGCAAAGACACACGAATGAGACTATGATAAGTGTACTACTAAGAGTATTTGTAATTCTGGTTGGAGAAATTCCATTTTTAATACACTCATTGCACACATTGTCGTGAATGTAACACTGGCTTAGGCTGGTTTTGCCAGTGGGAACTGGGAGATGTGGAGGTAGAGGACCCATTGATCCATTTTTTCAGCCATGCCCAATAATTCTGCCTTGCTTTATGTCCCCACTCAATGTCGCTAGCCTATGGCTACATTTTCCCTCTGCCACTACTGATCGAAACCATAGGTTTCTTCACCCAGACCTATTAAACTGCTGAATGGCCAATGGCCAATCAAATAATGCCCAAGTCAAATTCCCCTTGATTTGAGAGTTACAAAGACTGCTTTTTTGAGTTGAAAGATGTGTAATAACAAAGTTGGCTTTGCTCAGTCATGGGTCAGGCTGTATCCTGGCCTTTGGAGTTAATTTATATCGTATCTAGATAGGAGGTCTTTGGGTGAAGGTCCCCAGTGGGGTAGTGGGTGACACAAGAGCAGCAGTTGGAAACCAGCAGATGCTCCTTAGAGAAAGATGAGGATTTCTACTCCTGTAAAGACTTGCAATAGCAGAAGCCCACAGGGGCAATTCTATTCTGTCCTATCAGTCACTTGATAGCAGTCAGTTTGGTTTTGGGCTGGCTTGTCTAGGAGATGGGACAAGCTACACTGCTCTTAGGATGGTGTCCACTACCTCTGCTACTAGTCTTAGAGTGGGAGCAGGCCATACTTGAAAGATCAATCATGTGATTTAGGGTGGGTTTGGGGCCAGGAGGCTTCAGGTAACTTGGAGTCAGAGTTCAACCATTGAAGTAGTTAATCAGCCCATTAGATAGCCATGCCTACATTTTGAAGTCCCAAGAAAAACTGTGATGACCCAAACTTGGCTGAGATTTCTGGCTGAAAAGAGTACTCTGCATATTGGCACACATGGATGCTGGTTGGGTAACACATGCTGAAGACAAGTGTATTCTTGGTATTCTCCTGAGTCCTCTGGACTTTGGGTATTTCCTTTGGGTATTTTAATCTGTATCCTTTTCCTGTAATAAACTGTTACTGTGAGTGTAGCAAGTCTTGCGAGTCCTTCTAGTTCTCAAACCTCATAGTGGTTTTGGGAAGCCTACCACTACCCACCGCGCCACACAGCCAACTTGCACTTGGAATCAGAAGGAGTGTGTCCTCGTAATTTTGCAGTGTGGCTAATGCTCAGTCAAAGTTCACATAGAATTCGTTGCCAAATAAAGGGATGTCAGAGCCACGTGACAGTCAATTTAAGGCTGAAGCAGCAGAAATTGCCAGTTGAGAAAGCCAGCTGACAGTGGGTGCGAGTGGAGAATAGAATGGAGCCATAAAGAGGCGCAGAAACAAGAGACCAGGAGATGAGTGAGTGATGCAGAGAGAAAGTCTGCTGAAAGGGCTTTGCTAGAGCCTGTTCTTAACCAATCTTCTAGCAGCTGCTGGGGAAAGAGCAAGAAAGTTGGACAGAGATGATCTGGGCAATCAGAAACACTCTCTCCCTTGGGGACAATGCAGAGAGCTTTTTTATGATTTAAAAAAAAGAAAGAAAAAAAAAAAAGAAAGGACAGTGACTTCGTCTGGGTTCTCTAGAGGAGCAAGTCAGTGAGACACATATAGAAATGTAGAGAGCGAGATTTACTTCAAAAATATAGATCACACAATTGTGGGGCTGTCTAGTCCCAATTATATGAGACTAGTTGCAGATTGGAGGCTCTGATGGCTTATGTGGGCTGGTGAATCTAAAATCTGCAGGTCAGGTGGCAGGCAGGAGGTTTCTGCAATCTTATGGGTACATTCCAAGATCCAGAGGTCAGGTCAACATGACTGATGTCTCTGAGAGTAAAGCAAATGTGTTAGTCTGGGTTTTCTAGAAAAGCAAAAATGAGTGCTGCTTATATATGTATGCATATAGATAGAGATATATATATATCAAGAAATAGCTTACAGAGTTATAGAAATCAGGTTCAAGTCTGTGGGTCAGATGGTAGGCTAGCAGCCTCTCCTAACTGTGTAGCTGCAGGGGCTGATGAACAAGGAAGCAGGAAGATGAACCAGGAAGACTATAGGCTGGTGGAGGCAGAGAGGAATGAATCCATAGTCAGCAGTCTGCTGATGGCTCCTGGGATAGGGGGCTATATGACAGGAGGTCCACAAACTAGATGCAGGATGCAGATCCCGCAGAAGCAATGAACTAACTTCCCCACAGTGTCTATTTATACTGAGTCAGCAACACCCCAACCAAACCTCCCCTCTACTGTTACCAAGGCTGTGAGTGGATGAAAGAAGTAGCACTCCACCCGATTCTTCCCACAACTGCTCAGCTGCTCCACAGAAGATCCCTCCATGGTGTTGATCCTATGCGGGAATCCTGGTCCAGCTGTGTTGGCATGAACCCTAATTATAACATGAAGCAACTGTCCAAAAAGGTGTTTTGAAAAGGAATTCTGATCAAAGGTTTCCCTTTTTAGATAAAAAACGCTGTCACTGTTGTTAGGCGCCGTGGGCGTGGTTCTGATCCCTAGTGACCTTGTGTGCAGCAGAAGGAGACACTGCGGTCCGTCCTCACAAGTAGTCCTGTTGAACCCCTTTGTTGCAGCCATTGTGTCAGTCCATATCCTTGAGGGCCTTCCTCTTTTTCTCTGTCCTTCTACTCTACCAAGCATGAGGTCCTTCTCCAGGGACTGGTCCCTCCTGACAACATGTCCCAAGTTTGTAAGACAAGGTCTCGCCATCTTTGCCTCTAAGGATAGGTGGATAGAAAGGGACGATCACCTTGGAACGTGGAGAGTTAGAAGTGCGCATCAAACATTTTCTTTCTTTCTTTTAAAAAAAATCATTTTATTGGGAGCTCATACAACCTTTATCACAATCCAAACACCCATCCATGGGGTCAAGTACATTTGTACATTTGTTGTCATTATCATTTTCAAAACATTTTCTTTCAACTTGAGCCCTTGGTATCAGCTTCTCATTCCCCCACCCTCTTCATCCTCCCTCCCTTATGAACACTTGATAATTTATAAATTATTATTTTTTCATGTCTTACACTGACTGATTTATCCCTTCACCTACTTTTCTGTTGTCTGTCCCCCAGGGAGGGGGTTATAAGTAGATCATTGTGATCAGTCCCCCCTCTCTCCCCCAACCTTTCTCTTACCCTCCTGGTATTGCTACTCTCATTATTGGTCCTGAAGGGTTATCGGTCCTGTATTTCCTATGTTTCAAACTCTTATCTGTATCAGTGTATAATCTCTGGTCTAGCTGGATTTGTAGGTAGAATTGGGATCATAATAGTGTGGGGGGAGGAAGCATTAAAGAACTAGAGGAAAAGTGTGTGTTTCATCGGTGCTATACTGCACCCTGACTGGGCATCGAGCATTTTCTATGTGAGGAATGTGCTACTTTGAAGAGGACCAGGTTTCTGGTTCCTTCTGCTGGTGACAAGAACCAAGACCTGTATGACCAGTTCTGACAACCCATTTGCTTTTAACCACCACTATCCCTGAGTCTCTTCTGATGTTCAGTTATGTCTTCCTCCAGTATTTTGGGTGTAAGATGACAATCCCTGCTGGAGTTACAGAATCTGGTGTCAACTTGCAAAGGGGTGGAGTCTAGCCTGTCATTCAGGTGGCAGCTTGAGGACCTCATTTGGAGGAACCACAGAAATAGCTTACTGGAGGTCAGATGCATATAGACTCTTTGCTTCATCTTCCTGATGACAAGACACATGGAGCAATGCTAGAGCCCTGAAGCTGGAGGAGCCATCTGGAGACCCATGACAATGCTGAGATGCTCACAACCCCACTGGATCCACAGACTTTCCGCCCTCTGGCCTGTGATCTTCCTGCATTCGGCATCACTGCGTGTGCTTCATGAGTCTGAAGAGGAATTGATAGATTGGTATCAGACCTATGGACTAATATCAGATTTATGGACTTGATCTGGACTAGGCTGTGATGTTTTCTCAATATTCAATTGTTCTTGTATATAAAGCTGTTTCTTATACACAATGAGTGTCTCCCTGGATTTGTTTCTCTAGTCTACCCAGACTAACACAATGCCCTAGAAATGGAACAGAAGTATTTGAGTCACTTGGAAGAAATACCCCTTACTGTACAAGAACATATTTGCAGTTTGGTTTATGCATTGCAGTGAGCTCAAAGATGGAAGTCAGCATTTTTACTTTCGATCTACTGTAATGCTCTAGTAAGTTCAGGACAAGGTCCTGGTCAACTATCCATCCCTTGGCGACTCTTTATAATCAAACCAAGCAAACCCACTGCCATAGAGTTGATTCCGACTGATAGCGACCCTACAGGACACAGTAGAACTGCCCCTTTGGGGTTTCTGAGGCTTTAAATCTTTAGGAGAGCAGACAGCCTCATCTCTTTCCTGTGGAAGCACTGGTGGAGTCAACCTGCTGACCTTGCAGTTAGCAAAACAATCCATAAGCCACTATGCCATCCCTTCGTGGTTGCCCCTAAATCATCCAGCAGCATCAGTAAAATTTAATTTCAAACCCTGTGTACATAGGAGTCATCTGTGGGTTGTAGTCATAAGGCAGTTTCAAGAACTTTGTAAGGAATCATTAAGAAATGCACTATACTACAATAAAATGACAATGAGGTTTCCAAAGGGAGCCAGGGCTTATGGAAACAATAGATATATGAATGGATTTTGAGCTCTCACTTGATTGTAGCCCTAAGAGAAGAACCATTAGTTCTTGTGGCATGGCCCTGCCTGGTACCTGCCCTCAGGAGAGATCACTGATGACATGGGTGGCATAGCAAAGTGTGGTGAAGAAATCAGGTGGTGTCCGGCTAACATGAAAAATAGTGTGTGGGGTTTTAAAAGCTTGTCTCAGAACAAGCAGCCATCTAAGTGAGGAGTCAGCTAAGTCCATACAGAAGCAGCATGCCACCCTTTGTGACCCAAGGATTGAAAATAATAGAAAGTAAACATGGAAGAGGCATTCCAGTGCCTCAATTCTAAACTCCTGTTTTTTGGGGGAGATATGGAGGATCGCAGTTGCCCAAGAGCCATTTACAGGGTTCCTATGTGGATTGAGGAGTCTGGTGCAGTGGTTCCGCATTGGGCTGCAATCTGCAGGGTCCAAAGTTTGAAGCCACCAGCAGGATTGCATGAGAAAGACTGGGCTTTCTCCTCCTGTAAACATTTACAGTCTCGGAAACCCACAGGGGTCGTTCTGAGTCAGCATTGACTCGATGACAGTGACTTTCAGGTGGACCGCGTCTCCAGTGAGTTCCCCACACACAGGGCTAGGATTGTTCACAACCCGCTCAAACTCACTGCCACCGAGTCAATTTCTGACTCATGGCAACCCCTACAGGACAGGGTAGAACCGGCCCTGTGGGTTTCCAAAACGGAAATTCTGTGAAGGAGTAGAAAGTCCCATCTTTCTCCTGAGGTGTGCCTGGTGGTTTTGAACGGCAGCCCTTGTGGATCGCAGCCCAACGCATAACCACGATGACACCAGAGCTCCTCCCTTACCACCTCTAGTATCAGACAAAAGTATTGTACAGTGGGTTTTAGCAGCTGTACTTAGGTTGGAATGTAACACCTTGTCATTGACTAGTCCTCTCAAGCCAATGAGAATTTGTTCTAATTTTTCCCAACGGTTTTATTGGCAAGTGATTTATATAACATGTCATTTAAGCATTCAATTATATCAGGGAGAATTTTTAATAGTCTCGGCTTTCTCTTAGGGTGAGGCATTTTCCTGTTTTATGTGGTCATTGTTGCTGGGCCCTTGTTTGCCCCGTTGTGTATGTGCATCTGTATAGGAAACCTGGACGGGGGGAACCACTGAAGACAGCAGCTCGAGTGATGATGCCAGGGGACACAGAAGGGGGGGGAACTGGCGAGTCAATATCAATGGGCACAAGAAGGAAGAAAGGATTCCAAAGTTGACTGCATAATCCTTCTTAACTATGGCTCAATACAACTAAAGAAAAATAATAAGAAGAAATGCACTAGTTTTGGAAGGCACTGGTAGCATTTTATATTTATGATAGAGCAAATAGCACAGACAAGAAAGACTTTTTCAGTAAGACCAGAGAAGATACTACTGAATGTTTTCAAATGTGTGTGTGTATATATATATATATATATATATATATATATATTTTGCTGTTAGATGCTAATAATTAGGTTCAAACTCATAGTGATCTTATAGAACAGAATAGAACTGCCCTATATGGCTTCGTAGGTTGTAATCTCTATGGGAGTAGATTGCCAGGTCTTTTAATCCACAGAACATCTGGTAGCTTCCAACTATAGACCTCACAGGTAGCAGCCAATTGCTTAACCCTTTCGCAACCCGCACTCTCTCTCTTCCTTTCTCTAGATGCACAATAAAATGCCTTAACATTTAGAAGATCTACTTACCTTAGTGAACAACAATTTTACCAATACAAAACTATGCATAGGTAAAATATCAATTCAAACTACGCAATATACTAATAGATTTTTAATAATATAATTAAAAAGTTCATTAATATGGTTTCAGAATTTACCCTGCAATTAACTTTTAAGAAATTATCATTTATCAAGCTTTGATACGGTATCAGGAAAAGAATACCCACAGTTACCTGAAAACATTTTAAAATTACTTCCTTTTTCCTAATTTATATTTGTGAATATGAATTTTTTCATGTCCTTAAACTAAAACAATGTAACAGGACATGCTGAATACAGAGTACAGAGGTGGCCCTCCAGCTGCCTTTTCTAAAGTGTGACATAAAACAATGTGCGCAGAGGTCAAGCAATGACACTTCAAAGACCAAATTATTTTAGAAGACAGTTATTTTTAAAAATAGCCTTTAAAAGATATCATTGACAGACAGTAGGTGCACATGTTTTAGGTGTACAATTTGATACATTTTGTATTTGAAGCCATCACCCTAACCCAAATCATGTACGTACATACTCCCTGTCTCCCGGTATCTTTGTGTTCTTCCGTTAAAGCCTTCCTTTCCTCCCTTTTGGCACCCTCTCATCCCTGTCTCCGGGCAATCATGGATTTTTCCATCACTCTGTTTTAGTTTACATTTTCTAAAATTTTATGAAAATGGGACCATAAAATATGTCCTCTTTTTGTGTGGTTTCTTCTACTCAGCATCATTGTTCTGAGATCCGCTCATGTTTTTGCATGTTAAATCAATAGCTCAGTCATCTTTGCTGTTGACTAGAACACTCCCTGGCCAGGATGCTCTTTAGAAGCCAGGATGGAAAGACTTCATCTTGTAGACTTCGCACATGTTATCTGGATAGACCCATCCCTGGAGAAGGACATCATGCTTAATAAAGCAGAGGGTCAGTAAAAAAGAGGTGACACAGTACCTTCAATAATGGGCTCAAAAACAGCAATGATTGTGAGCATGCACAGGGAAGAGCCGTGTTTTTTCTGCTTACAGAGGTTGGCCAGTGTTGTAAACAACCCTACGGCACACAACAACCACATCCACGTCTTCCATTGTATGCACATCCATAATTCATCCATTCATTTGCCTCTGGATGGAAACTTTTCAGTGTTTCCACAAAGTAGCTATTAATATTTATGTATGTCATTGTATAGACATATGTGTTCACTTTTGGGGGGTAATTATATAGCGGAGCAAAATGGTTGAGTCTTATACTAGGTGTATGTTTAATAGCTTAAGAAACTGCCAAATTTGTTTCTAAAATCATTGTATCATGTTACATTTCCAGCAGTTGAATATGAGCCTTCTAGTTCCTCTACATTCTTCTCAACACTTAACTTTTAATGTAGGCCATTCATTTTGATAGATGTTAGCATCTCCTTGTTGTTTAACTTAGCGACTTTAATTTAATGATTAATAATATTGAGCATCTTTTCACTGGCTTTTTGGCCATGTTGTGTACTATCTTAGTTAAGGTGTCTATTTGTTTCTCTCTTTTTTTGTCCATTTAAATTGGATTGTTTTTCTCATTATTTGGTTTAGAAAGTTTAACAAATATATCACTTAGATAAAAGTCCTTGTTTGTGATTGGCAACTATTTTATACCAGTTTGGCAGTTCAAAACCACTAGCTCCTCTGAGGGAGAGAGATGGGGGCTTTCTACTCCCATACACAGTTACAGTCTCCTAAACTCATGGGAGCAGTTCTACCCTGTCCTATGCGTGGGCATTGACTCAATGGCAGTGAGTTTAGTTTGAGTTCTTTGGTGGAAAACATACTATAATTTCCATTCTGTGGACTTTCTAATCCATAACATTGTAGCTTTCGTTTCTAGAATTTTGATCTTGGTCTTTTAAATATTGAATTGATATGTTTAATAGCCCTTCTAACTTCTTGAATGCATGGACACATACACAATAGTTTTGAGTTTTAAAAAATCTAATACCAGTGTCGTTTGGGGGTCAGTTGCAAGGTATCAATTTTGTGTTAGGCTAGGTTGACTAGAGAAACAAATCCAGTGACACTCATATATGTGTAAGAAAGAGCTTACACATCAACACCTAATTGTACATCAAGAAAATACCCTAGTCCAGTCCAACTGAAGTCCCTAAGTCCAATACTAGACCATAAGTCCCTCTTCAGACTCATGCAGCCACATGCAATGATGCAGAATGCAGGGAGATCACAGCCGGTGGGTGCAGAGTCCTGTGGATCCAATGGTAGTGGCCGCCTCACAGGGCTTGCAGCAGCCAGGGTTGGCCAGCAGGAAGGTGAAGGTGGAGAGAGGGGGGCTCTCAGGGCCCTGCTTAGGAGAAGGTCACGCCTACAAGGAGGTATCATCAGGCTGTGACCTGATAACAGGCTAGACTCCACCCCTACACTTTTATATACCCTCAAAGTGACATGAAATTATATAACTACCACACATTTCCCTTCCCATTTCAGGTTATAGTTTCCTGCTTCTTTGCATCTGGTAATTGGTTACATTAGATGCCATATGTGCTAACTTTACCTTCTAGATAGTTTTCTGAGTAACTACACCTTCTGGTTATTTTTCTGTTAAAAAGTATTGTGGGTATTAAATGATTTTTCTCTTGTGATTTGGGTGAATTTTTTTTTATTCAGCAACCCAGACTCGTGAATTTGTAACCTTGGCAGTCACTCCCACAATGTAACAGCATTCTTCTCACTTCCACTCTGTGCAACCTGTTTCCATTCATCCTTTTTTCCGGTTCCTATCTGTGCCAGTGTACATCCTACTTTCAATATTCTTAGCCAACTCCAAGTTCAAGTGCATGAATTCATCTTCCGTCTTCTTTACTTTTTGTCTAGCTTTCACATGCATCTGAGACAATATCATTGACTGGACTCAGGTGCACTTCAGGCCTCAAAGTGATATACTTGTTCTTGAATGCTTTAAAAAGCTCCCGTGCAGCAGATTTGCCCCATGCAATACAGCTTGTCATTTGATTTCTTGAGTGTTATTTCCATAAGCATTGATCGAGGATCCCAGAAGAATAAAATCCTGACAACTTCAGTCGTTTTTGTTTTTTTATTCATAGGCCTAGTTGTGAGAAATTTCATTTTTTGGCTTTCTTTACATTGAGTTACAATCCATACTGAAGGCTATAATGTCTGATCTTTAGCAGTTAGTGCCTTTCACATTACAGGCCTGTCTATTGTTGGGCTGAAAGTTGAGTCATGGGGTTGTATACAGATCCAGGGTGACTAAGGGCCATAGTCCGGTGGATTTCACTGGTGTCTAACAGACTAGCAAGCCTGGGCTTCTTTTATGATTTTCAGTTTTGTTCCTCATTTCTCTCCCTGTCTATTGAGGACCTCCTCTTGGGATTCTTTTCAGATCAGTTGGCAGTGGTAGCTTGGAACACATTTCTACTCTGCACACGCGGGGTTTCCATGAGTCAGAATAAACTCAAAGACAGCAAACCTTAACAATAGGCGAGAGAAGTGTTTAGATTGGAGGAACAAAGAAAACGGTTTGTGCTACCATATAAAAGTGTGCTTCAAAGAGTTGGTGGGAAAATGGAATTAAAAGAAAATGGAATACTCCCAGGAACTTTTTGAAGCCTGGTAGACTTCCACTGATTGCACAGCACACGCAGCCAATAAGTACTAGTTGAGCTTTGCCTCTATTGCATATGCTGTGCTAAGCACAGGGAATACAAAGGTGAGAGGAGTCCCAGGTGATCTCTGCTTACAAGGACGTAAAGTTTAATGGGAAAGGCAGCTATTTACCAAATACTTCCAACTCATAGTGACTCAGTAAGACAGGGTGTAACTGCCCCTGTGGAGTTTTGAGGCTGAAACTCTTATTTTAATCATTTTATTGGGGGCTCGTACAACTCTTATCACAATCCACCCATCCATCCATTGTGTCAAGCACATTTGTACATTCGTTGCCATCAT
>NW_022111369.1:64376558-64381056 GCF_000313985.2 Echinops telfairi | reverse complement strand
GTATGTTTCATCATTGCTACAAAACAATAACAACAACAGCAAAACCCAAACACAATAACAATAACAAAATGAAAGCCACTGACAATAATGGAGAAGCCTAAAAATAGTTCAAGGTCTGTTTGTTGGCCTTTATGAGTGTTTTCCAGTGAAGTCTGATGGGGTTCCACACTGTCTCCAAAGTCTATTTTTGATATTCCTTGGGGGTTTCATCAGTCTGCTCGCCTGCTCTGCTGCATGCCCTCAGTGCCTCGCCCCAGCATGATGGGGGCAGACTGTGCACTATTCCCGTACTGTGTCTCCAGTGCTGTCCCCCGCAGCGTCAGGGCTCAGCCTACACTTCCATACATCTTCAAGTTGACAAAACACCATCTAACTACTACCCTGCCACCACTGTCTAACTCCTGAACATCTTTATCATTCCTCCGCATTGTTCCCTTCCCTGGCTCCTCAAACCTGAGAATCCACTTCCTAGCTCTGTGGATTCACCTACACCTACTCTTCACATACCAATGAGCTCATCCAACACCCCACCTTTACAACAATAGCAAACTGAAAAGTAAAATCAGTAGACTGACCACATTGTGCATTAACAACGTACATCTGACGGTAATGAACGCCAAGATGTGAGGCGAGACTATTGCTGGCTGTGTGGTTTGACCAGTGGGTCCTGAGGTGATGTGCTACTTCCATAATGATGAGTCAGACTCGATCTTGTGACCTGATGTGGTCATCCCCCCTTTTCCCATAACACTGATTTGCATGAAGTTACCTGATCTTTGAATCCCAAATAAGTCAATAAGTGATGAGTGGATGTATTCTGGATGTCTTTTTATAAATGGGATTAAATACAACATAACTGTTGTATCTGGTTTCTTTAACTTCATATTATATTTTTAAGTTTCACCCATGTTGTTACATTAAAAATATATTGCTACCGAATCAGAAATGTTTCTTAAACAAAAATATCAAAATGTGAAGTCATTGTTTCTAACAAATCTTTTATCTAGGTCTATACACTTCTGAAAAATGGAGTTCCCTCTCTCTAAGCCTTTCCCAAAGAAGTCTGAGCCCTTCCACTTACACCACTTCAAAACTACAGCTTTGCCTCCTAAAAAAGCAACTAAACCCACTGCCTTCAAGTTCATTTTGGCTCCTGGTGCCCCTGGAGGACAGAGTAGAACTTCTCCCTCGGGTTTCCAAAGCTGTCATGTTAGAGAGCAGTTGGCCTCATCTTTCTTTCACAGAGTAACCGGTGGGTTTAA
This sequence comes from Echinops telfairi, assembly GCF_000313985.2. Lineage (NCBI taxonomy): Eukaryota > Metazoa > Chordata > Mammalia > Afrosoricida > Tenrecidae > Echinops > Echinops telfairi. The sequence goes on along the minus strand of NW_022111369.1, from coordinate 64,379,794 downwards.
ACTGCTAACCTTGCTTAGCCCACTGCACCACCAGGGCTCCTGTGGCATCCTCACAGGACTCAAACTGTGTTGCTTTTAAATGTTCTTTGAGTTTGGGGAACAAGCAAACAAAAAAGCATCTGAGGGGAAAGAGGATGGCTTTAGGATGAATGAGTAAGAATTCCCAAAGAAATTCTCATAATGACATCCTTGCAACCCTCAAAGAATGAGCAGCTGCATTGTCATTTCCATGACTTGAACTGTGTCCCCCCAAATGTGCATCAAATTGACAGGGCCATTATTATCAGTAGTTTGGCAGTTAGGATGTAGTGGTTGCTCATGATGGGATATGATACCACATGACATGATGGGATGTGACATGCTGAGGAGAAGACTTGGGATGGGCTACTATAGCATTAATTCCATCTCAACCCTGATATGATGTAACAGGAGTTTCTCGGGGGTGTGGCCTTCAACACCTTTTATCATACAAGAAGTAAAAGGAGCAAGAAGCAAATAGAAACCAGAAGAACCATTTTTAGCCTCCTGAACTATGAGACAATGAGTTTTTGTTGGTTGAAGCCATGCCTTCAGGTGTTTCTGCTATACAGCACTAGTTAACTAAGGCCATGGTGACAGAGAAATAGACTCCGGTATAAATTCCCTGCCCGTTTCCTCACCAATGTAGTTTTCAAATCTCTTTATAATAAATATTATTGCCCAATGATCTTTGAGAAAATCTATCAAGATGACCATTTTGGAATCCCCAAAGCAGTCACCATAACTTTCTGAGCTTCCCTCGTGCCTTGAATTTCATTTGCCAGCAGATCCCCTCGGAGGCCACAATTTTCAATGGAGCGTATTTGGAAAGCACCCTAACAAGACGAGTCTATTCCTGATTAAGCTCCTCTCGAGTCACCCGGATCAAAGAGCTATTTGAGACACATTTTATTTGGAAACAGCCATGAGCCAGAACCCTAATAGAAATACTTTTTTTGCTACGATACTTATATACCTGCCGGATAAAGATATGAATCTACTCTTGAGAGTTGGTAAATCGTATCTGGATTCTCGTGGGCTTAATAAAGACATTTTTCAGTGTTTCTCTGTTCTAACACTCGTGTTTGTCCGTTGGTATGCAGACAATTGCTTGTTGAATGCAATCACCAATTCAGCTTTTTAAAAGGATCTTCTATACCTTTTTAAAAGGATATTCTATATTGACCGTTAAAATAGTGTTTCTTTTGTACATATCTTCCCAACACTTTAGCCTAGAAGAAAACCCTATGCAAAAATGAATTTTTAGTTTGCAGTTTCTATGGAGATTGTACAGATAACAGTAATGCTGAGATCAACTGTACTTGAGAGGCAGGGCATGACTAAGCCGTTGGTAAAACACAGTGCCCCCTGAACAGCAAGGGAGGCATCTACGGAGAAAAGATCAGTAGGCTCATTGTAAGGAGACCTAACTCTAGTCCTAGATTTGTGGCTACCAAATGTGTAAAAGATATTAATGACTCTGGGTCCCAGATCCTGTTAGATAGAGGGATTGGATCAGTAGTGTTCCATTTTATTTTTAATGAAAAAAACAAAACCTGAGGAATCATTCCTTCCATCATAATCTTGGGTAGTAGCCAATGATGTGAGCCAAATAGGGAGATGCTGTATTTGTTGAAGATTGATCGTGGTATTACCCAAGTCACCTTCTTATCAGCCCGAGGGTAAGAAGCAAGTCAGCTGCTTCTCCGAGTGCTAGTCTCTAAGGGAGCACTGGAGGCCTAAAACATTACAGAAAATACATGATCCTGGTACAGACTGCTGGCTTTGCCCTCTTGTATCTATCTTTCCATCTTCCAGAGTGAATTTTAAGCAAAAAATAAGGTCACTCTGAATAATGACTCCTTTTCCTAGGCAGCCTTGCAACTGGGTGTGGTCAAGTACTGGCCAAACCTTTGAGAGTAAATTCATGTAAACAACTCTAGGTGCTGCCCTTAAAGACAAACTACACACCAATCTGTATCCCTGTTCCATATTCTCATGGGATAGAATCAAACATGGTGGTTTGTTATCTTTGACCTTTAATAAAGCACATGCTTAACAGAGATACTTAATGTACTGTATATACTCGAGTATAAGTCGACCCTAATATCAGCCGAGATACCTAATTTTACCACAAAAACTTCACAAAAAATGTGTTGAAAAACTTGGCCATCTAGCTCAGAAGCAATAAAGCCCACATGGATGAAGCACCCCAACCAGCCTGTGTGATCATGAGGTGTCGATGGTATCAGGTATCAGGCATCTAAGACCCAGAATAAAGCCATACCCAAGGTGAATTGGGGTGGGGCACGGAGTGGAAACCCAAAGCCCATCTGTAGACAATTGGACATCCCCTCAAAGAGGGGTCACAGGGAAGAGATGAGCCAGTGAGGGTGCAGTATAGCACCGATGAAACACACAATTTTCCTCTAGATCTTTGGTGCTTCCTTCACCCCACTATCATGACCTTACAAATTGGATTAGACCAGAACATGCACACTGCTACAGATGAGAACCCAAAACACAGGGAATACAGGACAGATAACCCCTCAGGGCCAACAAGGAGAGTAGAGATACCAGGAGGATTAGGAGAGGATGATGGGGGAGAAAGAGGGAACCACCAATCACAAGGATCAACCTAGAACCCCTTCCCAGGAAAATGAATAGCGGAAATGTGGGTGAAGGGCCACGGAGGATGATGTAAGATATGGAAAAAATAATCTATAACTTATCAAGGCTTCGTGAGGGAGGGTGTGCAGGGGAAGAAATGGGGAGCAAATATCAGGGGCTCAAGTGGGAAGAGAATGTTTTGAAAATGATGATGGCGGCATATGTGCAAATGTGCTTGACACACGGGAGGAATGTATGGATTGTGATGAGATTTAAGAGCCCCCAATAAAAGTATTTAAAAAAAAAAAGGCAGTGTAGGGGTGGAATTCAACCTGTCAGTCAGGACACAGCTTGATGGCACTTCCTTGGGGGTGTGGCTTTCTCATAAGGAGGATCCTGAGAATCTTCTTTCTCACTCTCCTCCTTTGCCTTCTTGCCTCCTGGGACTCTGCCATGGAGCCTGAAGCTGCCAGAACCCTGCTGTGTTTCCACTGACCTTGGATCCACAGGACTCTGCACCCATTGGCTTGTGATCCTGCATTCCGCAGCATTGCATGTGGTTGTGTGAGTCTGAAGCAAGACTTATGGACTGGTATTGGACTTATGGA
>NW_022111369.1:64367494-64374236 GCF_000313985.2 Echinops telfairi | reverse complement strand
CTATGTCTTTTGGTAGCTGAGCAGCTTTCTTCACATTTGCTTATGCACCCATTTGTCTTCAGTGATTATATCAGGGAGGTGAGCACACACTGATATGAATTTTTGTTCTTTGATGCCAATTCCTTATTTTTCTATATCACCTTCTACTCCCCTCATGTTAGCTGAACAATTTTTTTTAATTGACAGCATGGCAGCTGGGGACCCTGCAGTATACCCTTTCCTGTTCTTGACCCACTGCAAACGCTGCTCTTGTCAAGCATTACAGCTGAACCAATTTTAATCTTGAAAAATGTGAGCTTCTTGGTTGAAATTACCAGTCTATCAGAATATGTGGGCACAATGAGTCCTGGCAGTGCCAAGAGTGAGGAGCTGGACCCCCTGCTCTAAGTGCGGCAGGGTCACTCGGGTCTGTGGGAGTGTCTGCTGAACCAGCTCAAGAGCAAAGTTGACTCGTGAAGGACATATGATCGGGCCATTCAGTTTTGTGTGAGCAACTTGGAAATCTGCCACGAAGCTTGTATTCAAGATTAAATAACACAGTATCAAGCTGGGAGGAGCAGGTGGAGACATTTAGGAGAGGGTCTCTATTAGCAAAAATATTCCAAGTGGTCAATTGGGATTACTACTTTTTGATTTACCCTCATATATCAGAACTTCCTTTTAACGACCAAATAGTATTCCATTCTATGTGTAGACCGCATTTTATTTATTTATTAGTTGATGGACATTCCAGTTGTTTGTACTTTTAAGTGCTTAAAAATACTATTTCTATGAACACCTGTTATAAGTTTTGTGTGGTCACATGTTCGCAGTTCTCTTGAGTAGCTATCAAAAGTGGAATTGACATATCATCTGGTAGCTCGATGCTTATTACTTCTTGAAGAACTGACAAGCTGTTTTCTTCAGTGCTCCATCTTCCATTCCAACTAGCCACATGGGGACCCATGGGGCTTCCAGCTTCTCTCCATCTCTGCTGACACTCGCTATTGTCCATCTCTTTTGTTCCAGCTACCCTAAAAGACCATTGCTATAGAGCTGATTCCAACTACAGACGTTTGATTATATAGTACGTAGGGTATTGATGTAAGCCAATAGGATAGAGTTGAGATGCTTCCAAGCCTGCAATCTTTATGGAAGCAGACTGACACGTGCTGGTGGGTTCGGACTGGCGGTCGTTTGGGTAGCAGCTTAAGTATTATGCCATAAGGGCTCCTTCTGGTGGGTGTGAAATAGCATCCCATGATTTTTTTTAATGACAAACCAAAATCAAACACTTGCCATTCCAACATTATTTATATTCACAATTTGCTAAGGTGATTATGTTGACCGTGTTGCTCAACTGTCACTATTAGCTGTTTCCAAGTTTTCCCATCACCCTCTCACAGACACTCAATGTCTCCTGAGCAGTGACTCTCATTTCCCCCTTCTCTTCTGCCCACCACTCATAACCACCATCATAACTGCCCCTCGTAACCACCTCTGGTCTCTCCACACTTGCCTGCTCAAGGTCTTCATTTTCATGGTCTTGTTTTTGATACAGGATTATTGACTTAAGATATATTTTTTTATCTGACTAGAGAAGTTTAAAATTCTTGGAAGTACATAAAGCAATAACAAGCCCAGATGCCAGTTTGGAATGTTTTTGCAAAAGTGGAAACTTTCTCATATGTCTGTTCCTCCTCCTACCAGCATAACAGTAAAAAAAAATTAATTATAGAAACAAGTGTTATGTCATATTTGCAGATTGTTCAGCTCATACCAGATGACCCATTATGTACTCCAATGCAATTCAGGTCTGTTCGTGGACCCCACAAATCCGGTGGCCCTGCCACGTTTATAGCAGCAAGTACTTGAACCTGCATATTCTGATGCACTGGCAAATCAAATGCAGAGGCTCGTGGTTTTTACGAGAGGGTTTTAGATAATAATGACTTGGCTAGGACTAGGAGAGCAGAAGAAAGTGGTGTAGAGAAAGCAGGGTTTTTACCGTTTCCAGGCTGATGCAGTGCTAGGTCCACAGTAGCTTTGGGTTGGTGTGGAATTTCAGTCTTCACTGTCGCTGGCATTTCTCCTTTATTAGCAGCCTGTTAACTTGTGAAGGCATCGTGGCTGTATTTTGGCACTTTCGGAGTAGGAGCAGACATTCTGAATGCAGGAGCCACAGCAGCAGAATGGCAAAGGAGGATCAGCAGTGAAATTTCTTGTGTGGGTGTTAGAAACTAATGAAATGCTGTGTTACTTTGTGTGCTGCTCTGGAGAACTTTCAATATCCTCCTTTAGTTAAATCTGATTCTTAATACTTATTATCCTTGCAGAAATGTGAAGAATAAAAAGTTCAAAAGCTATTTGCGTTCAAATAGAGTGCAATTAAAAAGTCCCAGGCAAGCATGATAAGCCCATAAACAAAAGCACTAGCAAGAAGAGAAAAATCAAGCAACTAATGCTAAAGCAAATTATAGCCTGCCAGATAGGAGAGAAGACAATAGAAAACCAGAGAAAAAAGAGAACAGTTATGATCATTAATTAGCAAATGGAAAGGGATAATCAGAGGGCCTGAAGAAGATGGAATTATTATACTTATTACTACAGTTTCAACAAAGACATTCCAGGCAGTGATAATTCTTTTAAATTACAATGAGGACTGATGAGCAGAAAATAACTGATAGCTGCTGGTATTGGACTGCTACCCCTAAGGTCCAGGGTTCAAACCTACCAGCTGCTCAGAGGGAGAAAGATGAAGCTGTCTGCTTCTTCAAATATTTACAGTCCTGGAGACAACACAGAGTCATTCTGTTTCCTTGTGGAAGCACTGAGGGAGAGTCTAGTCCATGCCTCTCTTCTAGTTTCTGGTGCTTGCTAGCAGTCCTTGATGTTTTTTGACTTGAAGATACGTCATTCTTCTTTGCCTCTGGCTTTACATGGCGATTCCTTCTCTGTGTGGTTTATGCCCTCACCCTTTCTTATGAGGATGCAAGTCCTGGGATGTAGGGTACACCCTAAGTCAGATTTGCCACTCGTCTGTCTGTTTGTCATACTGTGGTGGCTTGTGCGTTGCTGTGATGCTGGAAGCGATGTCACTGGTGTTTCAAACACCAGCAGGCTCACCCAAAGTGAACAGGTTTCAGTGGAGCTTCCAGACTAAGAACAGACTACGAAGAAGAAATTGACTGCCCACTTTTGAGGGAAAAGCCACAGAAAGCCTTAGGTGTAGCTTTGAAACATTGTTAGCTACTGAAGGCCTAGTAAATGGAGGCAGCACATCCTCAGAGACTGTGCCAGAAGACAGACCACTAGGGATGGAAGGCACTCGAAATGTGACTGAGGAGGAGGAGCTGCTTTTGTAGTCAACTGAAGTGATAGGAATGAAATAAAGCCTGTGAGAATGGAGCCTTCAGGAGGGATCAATTATCAGGCATCAAAGAACAAAAAATTATATCATTGTGTGCTCACCTCCCCGACACGATCACTGAAGACCAATGGGTGCATAAGCAAATGTGGTGAGAAAGCTGATGGTGCCTGGCTATCAAAAGGTATAGCATCTGGGGTCTTAAAGGCTTGAAGGTAAACAAGTGGCCATCTAGCTCAGAAGCAACAAAGCCCACATGGAAGAAGCACACCAGCCTGTGTGATCGCAAGGTGCTGAAAGGTTCAGCTATCAGGCATCAAAGAACAAAAATTCACATCATTGTGAATGAGGGGGAGTGCGGAGTGGGAACCCAATGCCCATCTGTAGTCCACTGGACATCCCCTTATGGAAGGGTCATGGGGAAGAGATGAGCCAGTCAGGGTGCAGTTTAGTAACGATGAAACATACAACTTTCCTCTAACTCCTAAATGCTTCCTCCCCTCCCACCCCCCACTATAATGATCCCAATTCTACCTTACAAATCCAGCTAAACCAGAAGTTGTACACTGGTACAGATAGGAAATGGAAACACAGGGAATCCAGGACGGATGATCCCTTCGGGACCAGTGATGAGAGTGACAATACCAGGAGGGTGGAGGGAGGGTGGGGTAGAAAGGGGGAACCGATTACAGGAATCTACATATAACCTCCTCCCTGGGGGACAGACAACAGAAAAGTGGGTGAAGGGAGATGTCAGACAGTGTAAGATATGACAAAATAATAATTTACAAATTATCAAGGGTTCATGAGGCAGGGAGGAATGGGGAGGAAGGGGGAAAATGAGGAGCTGATGCCAGGGGCTGAAGTGGAGAGCAAATGTTTTGAGGATGATGAGGGCAATGAATGTACAAATGTGCTTTACACAATTGATGTATGTATGGATTGTGATAAGAGTTGTATGAGCCCCCAATAAAATGCTTAAAGAAAAAAACTAAAGGAAAAAAAAAAGAATGGAGCCTTCAGGATCTTCACTAGCTGAGGGGACACAAATCAGAATGAGAAGAAAGAGCTGCAAACATCGATTCATAGTTGGAACTTGGAATATAAGAAGTATGGATCTAGAAAAAGTGTAAGTTGTGAAAAATTAAATGGAACACAAAAAGATCGATATCTTGGGCATTGGTGAGCTGAAATGGACTGGTACTGCCATTCTAAATCAGAAAGTCATATAGTTCAGTCTGCCAGGCGAGAAACATCTGAGAGGGATGGGGTTGCATTCATTGTCAAAAGGAGATTTAAAGGTTTATCATGAACAGCAATGCTGTGATCGAATTATATCTATTTGCCTTCAAGAAAATCTTATCTATACCACTTTTATTCAAATCTATGCACTGAGCACTAAAGCTGGTGATGAAGAATTAAACCACTGGGTAGGTTCAGGCCCTTAGTGACCCTGTGTACCACAGTAGGAAACACTGCCTGGTCCTCGCCATCCTCACACATGCTCCCATGCTTGAACCCATTCTTGTTCTTTGTTCAGTTTTAGAACATTTCCTTCATTCTTGTACTCATCGTAATTAGCTCCCCTTCCCCCCTCAATCTCCCCCTGCCATGCCCCCAAGAAACCCTTAATCCAGTCACTGCCTCTATAGATTTACCTATCCTGGATTTGATACATAGAAAAACATAACAAAACAAACAAACTAAGCTAAAACTAACAAGAATAACTAAGTAAAACAGATAAAAATCTTAATAGAAAAGAAAGCAGAAAATATTTAAAACTAAGACAAATTTAACTGGATCATAAAGGAGAATGGATCATAAGGGAGATCAAACAATAAGGCGCTAAATTTTAACCTTCCTGCGTCTGCAGCAATTCTTGCGCCCATTGTTGCAGCCACGGTGTCAGTGCATCTTGCCGAGGGCTTTCCGGGTTTTCACTGCCCCTCTGCTTTACCAGGAATGATGTCATTTTTAGGGAATGGTTTCTCCTGATAGCATGTCAAAAATATGTAAAACTAAAACTTGACATTCTTGCCACTAAGGAGCACTCTGGCCAAATTTCTTGCAAGACAAATTTGTTTGTCTTTTTGGCAGTCAATGGTACTTTCAGTATTCTTTAAAAAACAAAACAAACACTATTACTAAATTGAGCTTATTTCAGAAGTTCAAGTCTGATTTAATTAATGCAATCACATTAAGAGAATTAGGAAGGAATATCATATGATCTTATTAATAGATGCAGAAAAAGAACTGGGTAAAATAAAAAATACATGGGATACAAACATTTCTCCCACCAAATAAAAGAAACCTGACTATGTACTAGCAGATATTATTTTCAAAAGTGAAATGTTGAAAGCTTTCCCTTTGACTTAGAAAAATTAACAGGTATTTTTGCTCTCACTGTGTATATTCAATATTACCCTGGAAGTCCTAGCATTGGACCTTGCAATGTCCTGCAAGGACTTAGCCCATGGTTTACTTTCTATAGAAAGAGTTTTATTGGTGTGCCACTCACAAACCACACAATACAGTGGTTCTTCACAGCACCACAGTGCAAGTGCACCCTTCCTTCTTCAGTCTTCTTTACTGAATGTCCCACTTTCACATGCATGTGAGACGATTGACTGTCCCATGGGCAGGAGCACGTTAGCTCTCAAAGTAACACCCTTGCTTTTGAGCAGTCTAAATAGGTCTTATGCTGCAGATTTGCCCACTGCAGTGTCATTTGATCACTTGACTGCTGTTTCCATAATCATTGGTTGTGGATCCAAGCATTTTGACATTCTTGATGACTCTAATCCTTTCTCCATTTATCATGACGTTACTTATTGGTTCAGTTGTGAGGATTTTGGTCTTCTTTATCTTAGTTGGAATCCATACTTAAAGGCTGCAATTCTTGATCTTCATCAGCAAGTGCTTCAAGTCTTCCTGACTTTCAGCGAGCCAGGTCATTTCATCTGTTTGTCCAATCATCCCATCCTGATGCTGAGTTCTTCTTCATGTTATCTGGCTGCTCAGATTATTTGCTCAACATACCAATTCAGCAAGTACAGTGATAGGATACAGCCCTGATGCATGATGCATACCTTGCCTGATGATAAACCAAGCAGTATTCCCTTGATCTGCTCGCAGAACTGCCTCTTGGCCCATGTACTTGTTCCACATGAGCGCAATGAAGTGTTCTGGAATTCCCATTCTCTCAGGCTATCGGTAGTTTGATATGATCCACACCGTTGAATATCTTGGCATCATCAATAAAAATGCAAGTAAGCATCTCCCTGACATTCTTTTCTTTCAATAACCGAAAAGTGGGTGAAGGGAGACATCGGACAGGGCAAGATATGACAAAATACCAATTTATAAACTATCAAGGGCTCATGAGGGAGGGGGGAG
>NW_022111369.1:64353021-64367394 GCF_000313985.2 Echinops telfairi | reverse complement strand
CACAAGTGATGTGTGTATGGATTGCGATAACAGTTGTATGAGCCCCTAATAAAATGTTTAAAAAAAAAAAAAGATCCATCTGACATCAGCAATGACATCCCTTGTTCCATGTCCTCTTCTGAATCCAGTCTGAACTTCTGGCAGCTCCTTATCAGTGTACTGCTATAACGATTATTGGGTGATTTTCAGCAAAACTTTACTGGCAAGAAATATCAATGATATTGTTCTATAATTTGAGCATTCTGTTGGGTCACCTTTCTTTGGAATGTGGACATATATGGATATCTTCCAGTTGGTTGGCCAAGTAGCTGTCTTCCAAATTTCTTGGCATAGACTAGTGAGTGCTTCTAGTGCTTCATCAGCTTGTTGAAACATTCCAATTGGTATTCCATCAATTCCTGGACCTTGTTTTTGGCTGTGTTTTCAGTGCAGTTTGAGCTTCTCCCTTCAGCACCATGGTTTTTGTTCATATGCCACCTCCTGAAATGGTGAAATGTTGACTTCTTTTTGGTACAACAACTATGCATTATTTCCATATTCCTTTGATGCTTTCTGTATCAATTAATATTTTGCTCATGGAATCTTTCAATATTGCAACCCGAGGCTTGAATTTTTTTCCTGATTTCTCTTGATTCAGATATGTTGAGTGTGTTCTTCCCTTTTATTTTTCTAATTCTGCATTTAATTAGGGTATTTTACTTTGTCTTCTAGAGCTACCTTTGAAATCTTTTATGCATATGTATATATGTGTAATTTTAAACATATGTGTATGTATATAATTGTACAATCATTACTACAATCAATTTCAGAATATTCTTTTTCTTTTTCCTCCATGTTTAAATCACCTTTATAATGAGCTGTGTAAATGATTAAAAAACAAATAAAATAAAATAAGTTGAGTAATTACATTCAGTTCTAGTGCTCATTCCCCCTCCCACCTTCATTGTTTACTCCTCAAACCTCCTGCCCCTCTCCATCTCTCCTCCCCCGACAACCTTTACAAAGTCTTGCACCAGTTATTATCCCCATGCATCTATTCTTTCTGTCCTTCATAACCCGATAAACCCAACCGAAACAATGGAGAGCAAACATGAAGGGAAGTGGTAAGGATTAAACATTAGTGATATGAAGATAGAATACAAACAATGAGTAAGAAAACAGGACCATCGTCAATATTTAAAAAGCCAGGGAAGAAGTTTTTGTCATGGAACAAGCAAGAGATCCTTGCACCTAGAACAAAATCAGGTTGGGTCCACAGGGAGGTCAACGACCAGATATCAAGTTTGATCCAGCACAATCAGGATTACAGTGATCAGTGTTTGATAGTAAGGCTCTTCCCGACCTTTGACAGGCTATTTTTCTCTCAAGAACCGTGAGGAAGACAGACTGATATAAGGCCAAATAAAGTTTTCATTAAATAAAAGGTTAAACATTTTTTAATTTTTTAATTAGATCTTAGATCTTTAATTAGAATTAGATCTTCAATTTTGTATCCAACAATTTAGACTGCTTAGCAAACCTCCCAATAACTTACCCTGTCCCTTTCCTCTGGGGGATTTCTAGTGGCCTCTTCACTGAAGTCCCCGGCTGTCAGCGCTCTAGCTCAGTGCTTCATCTCCCCTCCGTGCCCTCCCTACTTTGGTAACTGCCAAAGTCTGTTCTTTTTTTCCGTTCTTTCCCCTTTATAACAGCCACCTCGCACAAGATTGTCTTTGTGAGATGGACTAGCTTCCCTCAGCATAGGCTCTGGACTGTGCACCAAGTGTGGGTCGCAGCAGACGCTGCAAAGAGAACTTTCATTTCCTTGACCAGAGCAGCGGAAAGTGAGAAGACGGGAGGGTGAAGTGTGCCCTTCCAGGTGCTTCTCTTTTCCGTTCTCTCAGTCCCGCCTTGCAGGGCCCCACTCATGAAGCTGTGCTTTCCGGTGGCAGCAATAGCTGTCCGAGCACCCGCATCTCTGGGAAAAAGGCTTGCGTTCTGCCCCGTAGAGCAGGGAAAGGGTCACCGCGGGTCCCTCCTTCCCTCATCCCTTTGACCTCAAGGCGGACTCAGTCATGAGAAACCGACAGGGCTGGGAGGATCAATGACAAGGATAGCCAAGACAACCATCTTTCCAACCACAGAATCCAGGAAAGGGACCCCTGGGAGCTGGAGAGTGTGCAGGAAATCACGGAGAAAAAGGAATGGCACAAAGGACTCCCCCAAATCTGTATATCATATCCTGGAGTCACCTCTGAACTGCACACACATGGAACTGATCTGAAGTAGCAGAAGAAAGAGGTGGAAACTGAAATGTATATCACATTCCAATTCCCAGACAGGGTTCTTTCACACATGCGGCAGAACCAGATAGCGCAGCCAAAGCTTTGAAAACTAAATTTGATATCAGAATTGCAGCCCATGAAAGGTTAGTTAGGAATTGCAGACTGAATCGAATTGGATTGATTTTGTGCTGAAACAAAAACATTAATGTTCGCCCCCACCCCCAGAGGATTTTAACAGGACCTGCTCCAATTGTCCATGGTGCAATCTGAAATCACTCAACATACAAAAAAACGAGGAACTCTCAGCAATTCTCAGGAGAAAATACAATCAACAGGCTCCAACTCTAAAATGGCCCAGATGTTGGAAATATAGGATGGAGACAATGCTGCCAAATCTATACATTTTGCAAATCACACAGCATTACATACAAATAAGCCAACGCCACTGCATTTAAATTAAGAAATACATTTTGAGCATTATTCTGATAAATTTAGATCAGCTGTGGTCACTAGGACACTCTGATGGAAGCAAATGGAGCAGAATGCTATTAAGTTTTGAGGATGCTCCAGGTCTGACCTTTGACAATTAATCCCCTAATTAATCTTGAAAATAACCATATGTATCAAAAATTGTAAGTTCTATCTGCAAACCAAATTTCTTGTTTTTATTATCCAATTCAAAGACTAGAAGTATAAAGGACTTTCCAAAATTTCCATCATAATTGATAGCACCAAAGCCTAAATAAAATAGAAAAGCCTAAATAAAATAGAAAAGTTATACGCTGGGCTACTAACCACATCAGTTTGAAACCACCATACGCCACTCTGAGGGAGAGAGATGGGGTTTGCTGTTCCTGTGCAGAATTGCAGTCTGGCAAACCCACAGCAGCAGTTCTCCCCTGTCTAATAGCATCACTTTGAGTCAGAACAGATTCGATGGCAGTGAGAGAAGAGTTTCAAATGGAGAAAAATGTCAACAGGAGGAATCCAACGTAAATACAAACACAGTCCGATTGTGGTGAGTGTGCGGCAATCTGGAATCTTTGTACCAGGCAGTTACTAGAGACCAAGATGCCAACCCCACCTTGCTTCACTCCTAAGGTCTCTCAGGATAAATTCTTATGGGACTTAATGACTCACCATTGACTAGAGGGCTGTAGGGGGATGGAAGTCACCACTGGAACTTGGCTCATCAGACAAGCAACTGCAAGGCAGAATCTTTTTTCTCTCCTGGCGGAGGAACACGTGTGGAGACGGCTCAGGACCACGCAGCGCTTCGTTCCGCTGTGCACAGGGTCGCTGTGGGTTGAAGCCGCCATGGTGACCCCAACCAACAACAGCGGAAGAGGAGCCATTCCAGGCGGCACTCGTGACTCTCCTCTTTGCCTCTTATCTATTTTGTGATGTTTAAAGACGTATTATTTAGTCATCTTCTTATATAGTTGGCCCGAGATGGCAGCCCTATTATTTGCAGTGGACAAGGACTGAAGATCCTATTTTTGGTAGAGTCTTACTTAGAGCAGACAAATCTGTCTTGGACGAAATACAGCCAGAAGCCTCCGTAGAGGCCAGGATGGCGAGACTTCATCTTCCAAGTTCATTCTGTGGGCATGTTGGCAGAGGATCCCAGTCCCTGGAAAAGGGCGGCGTAGTTGGTAAAGTAGAGGGGCAGGGGAAAAGAGGAAGACCTTCAGCAAGGTGGATCGACCTAGTGGGCTGCACTGGTGGGCTCAAACATAAGGATAATTGTAAGTATGGTGCAGGACCAGGCAGCAGTTTTGCTCTGTTGTACATAGCATTGCTGAGTCAGAATCCACTGGGCAGCACTTGACAACAACAACAACAACAACAACTTACTTAGTTGGAAAAATAAGAAGTCACTGGATGATGCAGAAATGGCACACAAAACTCTAGCTGACCATCTTGTGGGTACCTAAGACCTCTTCTTTTTCTTAGAGATGCTTCTAATATAAATGAAGATGGAGAGCTTTCTAATACTGTTCAGACGGTGCAAGGTGATGTTATAAAATGTTCAGACATCGACCTCATGCTTAGCTTAAAGTTGCTGCTTGGTAGCTAAGCCATTGGCTTCCGTTATCCATGAAAGATGTACAAAGTACCATGATTTGAACATTTTTCAATGTTGACAAGCTGGGCGAAGTTTTGTGGTGGAGAATATCCCTGACCAGAAAAGAATGGTGGCCACAGTTCTGCCTCAGAAGCTGACGTTTCTCACAAACAGAATTGTTCAAGGCAGCAGGAACGTCGTTCCAGCTGGCATAGATTCGGGCAATCCCTTCCAGCTACAGCCCAGGCTTCCAGCTGCATTATCCATCTTATCAGAGAAGGGATGTGGATTGTTCTGGCGTAAGATTCTGCGCTCTACAGGAAAAGAGCATCTTGTGTGGGGGTGAGTGTGGTGTGCCTTCTCCAGGAGACCAAGGAGGTCCTGGAATGGCTTAAGCTCACTTGGTCCTGAGTGGCCACTGGCATTGCTCCTGTGAAGTGTTCCCCCACTGTGCTAGTCTGAGGGAATTAGTGAACCACAGAAACTCATACATGTATAAGAGAACATTTTATATAAAGGGTAAGTGTACATTCAGAAAGCATCCCAACCCCGTCCATTCCAAGCCTGTAAGTCTGATTTAGCCCATATGTGTGATCTACAAAGCCCTCCTCAAACTCACAAAACACACACAACAATGCCGAATGCAGGAGGATCACAGGCCAGTGGGTGGAAAGCCTTTGAATTTAGTGGCGATATAAGGATCTCAGTGCTGGCAGGGGTCTCCATGCAGCTTCTCCAGCACCCAGGGCTGCATCAGGGTAGGTCCATGTGGCATCTCCTCAGGGATGTCTCACAGAAAATGAGCCTTGCCAGCTGAGGCAGAGAATTAGTTAAGGCAGCTGCACACCGGTCTCACCATCAGAGAACAAGAGACCAGAGAACTAGAAAGGTGAGGCTCACTGAGCCATTTATCTCTCCACGCTTCAATTAATCCCACATGTGTTTATCGGCCAGGTTGGCACAGTAAATCTCAACTCTCTCACCCACTGAGAAAGAATTCAGGAGGTCCGCATTATACCTTCTGCATGGCAAAACAGAAACTACATGTTCTTTATGGATGGCATAATAGCCATCGATTCTCCCCTCTCCTAGTACTTCCTTCCATTCAAAGACAGGGCTCCAGCCATGTACAGATGAGATCAGTGCTCTTTGTTAGCTTGCACAGTGATTCTGTTTTAAAATTAAATAATCATTTTATTAGGGGCTCATACAACTCATCACAATCTGTACATACGTCATTTGTACCCAGCACATTAGTACAAATGTTGACTTCATCATTCTCACAACACCTGCTTTCCACTTGAGCCCTTGGCGTCATCTCATTTTTTCCCCCTCCCTCCCTGGTCCCCCCTCCCCCTGATAATTTATAAATTATTATTATTTTATCATATCTTACTCCATCCAATGTCTCCCTCATCCACTTCTCCACTGTCCGTCCCCCAGGAAGGAGGCCATATGTAGACCTTGTCATCTGTTCCCCCTTTCTCCCTCTCCTTCCCTCCACCCTCCCGCTATCACCACTCTCTCCACTGGTCCTGGGGGGTTCATCTGTCCTGGGTTCACTGTATTTCCAGTTCCTATCTATGCCAGTGCACAGCCTCCAGTCCAGCCGGATATGTAACGTAGAATTGGGATCATGGTAGTGGGGGGAGAAAGCATTTAAGAACTAGAGGAAAATTGCATATTTCATCGTTACTACACTGCACTCTGATTGGCTCCTCTCCTCCCCGCAGCCCTTCTGCAAGGGGATGTCCAATTTCCCCCTATCGGCTCTGGGTCCCCACTCTGCACTCCCCCTCATTCACAATGTTATGATTTTTCATTTTTTTGTCTTTGATGCCTGATACCTGACCCTTTTGCTGCCTTGTCATCTTACAGGCTGGTGTGCTTCTTCCATGTGGGCTTTGTTGTTTCTCAGTTAGATGGCCCCTTGTTTATCTTCCAGCATGTGGGACCCCAAATTCTGTGTAATTTGCCAGCTTGGCACCATCAGCTTTCTTAACCGCATTTACTTATGTACCCGCTTTGTCTTCAGCATTTGTATTGGGGTAGGCTGGTGTGCTTCTTCCTTGTGGGTTTTGTTGTTTCTTAGCTAGAAGGTCGCCTGTTTGTCTTCAAGCCTTTAAGACCCCAGATGCTGCTGTATCATTTGATAGCCGGGCACCATCTGCTTTCTTCACTTTTGCTAATGCACCCCCTTTGTCCTCAGTGATCGAGTAGGGGCAGGCTGCTGTGCTTCTTCCGTGTGGGTTTTGTTGTCTCTCAGCTGGATGGTACTTGTTTATCTTCAGGTCTTTAAGGCCTCAGGTGCTATATCTTTTGGTAGCTGGGTACCATCAGCTTTCTTCACCACACTTGCTTGTGCACCCATTATCTTCAGTGACTTCAGGTGTTATATCTTTTTGTAGCCAGGCATCATCCGCTTTCTGCACCACATTTTTTTGTGCACCCATTGTCTTCAGCAATCATACCAGGCAGGTGAGCATCTCAGACTGCCAAATTGTTAGAACAAAGTGTTTTTGTGTTGGGGGAGTACTTGTTGCACAGTGATTTTAAACTTAATCTAACTAATCCGTCTTGGAAGAAGTGCAGCCAGCATGCTCCTTAGAGTCAAGGAAGGTGAGATATTATCTCCTGTACTTTGGACATGTTGTCAGGGAAGACAAGTCTCTGGACAAGGACATCGTGCTTGATAAGGTCAGGGTAAGACGAGGAAAACCCTTGGCATGATGAATTGACACAGGGGCTGCAACATTGGACTCAAATGTAACAACAATTGTTAGAATAGCACAGGACTGGGGCAGTATTTCATTCTCTTGTGTGTAGGGTCCCTGTGAGTCAGAACCAACTCGATAGCACTTAACAACAATTCTTTTTAAAAAACAGTTTTATTGCATATAATTTACATATCATATAATTTAATGGGTCATTCATAGTAAGTAGAGCTGTGCAATCATCACCACAATCAATTTCAGAGCATTTTCTCCTTTCTCACATGCATTGTTTTTAGCTCTCCTCCTTTCCCTGTTCCCCCTGCAACCTTCCCTTGGTAATTATTAAACCAGCTACTGTCTCTATAGCTTTACCTATCATGGATTTCATATACAGAAGATTATGCAAAACAAAATTTAAAACCTCCAAAACAATGACAAAAAACAAAACAGAGAAAAGTCTTACTTGAAAAGAAAATAGAAAAATGTGAAAAACCGAAACAACTTTAAAGTGGGTTCAAAGGGAGATTAAATGATAAGGCGTTACATTTTAGCCTAACTACATTTGCCATAATTGACTCCACCTTGCTGTCTGTTTGCTAGCAAGGCTGTTCACATCCCTGAAGCCTGATCAAGGGAATTCACTGGAGGCTTAGTCCATATGTTCATAATTTAAGCTCTGATACAGTTCCCTGTCCCAGATTTGGATTTTATTATTTGCAATCCTTGTATCACACAGGCTGATGTGCTTCTTCCACGTGAAACAGTTATTTTTTAAATTGTAGTAAATACATATGTGTATATAAGAAAGCATTTGTCATTTCAACATTGTTCCTATGTACAATCCTGTGACATTGTGTTCATATTGTCCAACCATGTCTATGACCCATTTCCAAGTTTTCCCATCATCCTAAGTAGAAGTTTAGTGTCCCCTAAGCAATGTGTCCCCCCTCTCCTCTCTCTCCTGTTATCTCCTGATGATCACTAATAAATAGGTGTTCTACGCACTTGCCTATCCTAGATATTTTAGATAAGTGAGGTGGTATGGTATTTGTTCTTTCATGATTGACTTGTTTTACTCAGTACAATGTTTTCAGGCTTGTTTATACTGTAGCATGTATCAGGACTTCATTTTTCTTTATGGCCAAGTAATAAGTGATTATATGTACAAATGGTTAAGCGTTCAGCTACAAACTATGAGATTCTTAGTTCAAATCCACCCAGAGGTGTCTTTGAAGAAACGGCCTGGCCATTTACTTCTGAAAGAATAACACATTGCATTGCCGTGAGCGGAAACTGACATGAGAGCAACTGGTTATAAATATGCTGAATTTTATTGACCCCTACTTTTGTTGATAGACATTTAAATGGTTTCCATCTTTTGGCTATTGTGAGTGGTGCTGCGATTAACATTAGTGTACATGTATCCATTATATCCTTGCTTTCTCTTGGTATATACTGAGAAGTGGAATTGCTGGAGTATGTAATAATTCTACATACTGGACTTGCTTCTGTCTGGATATGAAGTACCTTTCAAACTTCTCAATATTATAAGGCTGCACATTCCTGAACAAGAATACAGCCATCATGGACAGGATATATTGTTTTAATCAATTAACTTCCTGCCTAAATTAATTAAGTAAGATATTTAAATAGGGGGAATTTTCTCTCCACCAACCAAACAAAATGGTCAAGTTTGAGTCAAATGTCTTTCTATGAACAAAAGCACTTTTTAAAAAATGGCCTTTGCTCTTTTCTTTATTTTTTTGCTCTTTTTAAAATGCATTAATTTTACCTTGATACTTTTGAGCTGGAGAAAACGATATTCTTTTCTGTCTTGAAAAGTGTGTTTTTCCCTTTAATCAAACTTTTCAATAGATAATTGAGTTGAGTTCAAGGCTCTCTTAAGAGGGAAAATTACAAAGCAATTATGAATTTTACAAAACAAAAAATTCACTTCTGGGGGTAGGATATACGTTTAGTTCTTCTGCATGTGCTTTACTTTGAAAATGTGAAGGAAATTGAAAATAATTCTCCCTTCACATGTCTCAATTGAACTGAGATTTTGAGGAAATAGTTAAGGTTGGGAGAAATGATAGCATGACACTTATAGATAGAAACACAGTGGGTAGATCGATTATTTATAAAATCTTTATGCTTCATTTCATGGTCATGTAATGTTACAATCTGGACACTGGAGATTCCAAGGAGTTCACAATTTATAGCTAAACTTTAAAGATTAAAAGCAGCCTAGATATCAGAAAATTTGAAACATAAAAATAACGATATAATATAAGCTGTCACATCTCTGAATTATTGAAAACATAATCCTGGCTAACTACACCCACAAAAGTTGCCATCACATCATCTTCAACGCTAGGCAACCCTGTGCATGTCAGAGAAAGCTTTGATGCATTCGGTTCTTGAGGGCCAATCTTTCGGAAATAGATAGTCAAGTCTTTTTTCTGAGATATCTTTGGGTGGAGTTGATTAGCGGCCAAGTGCATTCACTATTTATTTTGCACCATCCAGAATATGATTACATTGTATGATGCCACTGTGCAGTTAGACTAAATTTTAAAGCGAAAAAACATGCTCTAGAGTCAAGGGGGTTCTAGAGCCTTCATCATACACACTTTGGCTGTGTTGTCATGAGAGGCCAGTCCCCGGAGAAGGACATCAGGTTTGGTCAAATAGAAAGGCAGTGATAAAGAGTAAGTTCCTCAGTGAGATAGATTGGCACAGTATCTGCAAGAACGGGCCCAAGCATATGAATCATTACGAGGAGGGTGCAGGACTGGGTAGGGTTTTGGTCTATTGTGCGTAAAGTGGCTAGGGGGTGGAACTGAGTCGATGGCACCTAACAACAACAAAACAACAACCGTCACTTTATTAATACCGCGATCAAAATGTTTGACTTTAATTCTATAGTATCAGGCACAAATATTCACACCTTTTGGTTTGTTTCATACTATTTGTACAGTGTAATCTCTAACCGATAACTGTTCACCTTCTTTGTCCGTGGGTCTGGTTGGATTATTCAAAACAAGGAGTTTATGAGGGCCTACTGTTTTTATTCAACATTTATTTTGAAAAAGTTTAAATATGTGAGTTGAAAGCATTTTATAGTACCCTCCTTACACGCCTATTACTTATACGCCACAATTAGCGTCTTACTCTATACCACACTATCTATTTAGTCAATTCTTTATCTGCAACAATCCAATTGCTGTGATGCATTTCCCTCTAAATTTTAGTTTATTGTTGTTGAGGATGTACAGAATAAAACACATACCAACTCAGCCGTTTCTAAATACAATGAATGTTATCGATGCTATTCTTGGGTTGCGCAACCAATCCTATCCTCCTTTTCTTGGTTGTTCCAGCCTCATTAGCATAAATCTGCTGCACAGAGAAGTTCTTTAAAATTTTTTTAATCATTTTATTGGGAGCTCTTGCAGATATGATAACATTCCATAGTTGAATCACATCAGCCAATATTGTATAATTGCTACTACAATCTGTTTCAAAACATTTTCTTTCTTCTTGAAATCCTTCATATCAGCTCCCCTTTATTCCCTCTTTCTCCCATCCTACCTCCCAGGAGCCCTTATTTTTCACCTATTATAGTCCTCCCCGCCCCTACCCCCCGTATCCTACACAAACCAATCTATCCATCCACACACAATTCTGCTGTTCAGTCCCATGGAGTGGGGCCATACAGTCATCAATGCTGTTAGCTCCCCATTTCCCCCTCTCCCAACCTCTCCCCACACTCCCAGGGAACCACCACTCCTATCACTGCTTCCAAAGGGCTACCCATCCTGGCCTTCATGTACTGAAATATAAAAATGAACATAAGCAAATCTAACATGGCTAATGAGGTAAAACAAATAAAAACCATAATAGTAAGGGGAGAAAATATTAAAGAACTAGAGGATAGTTATGTGGTTCATCAGTGCTATACTGCACCCTAGATTTATCATCCCTTCCATGCGGCCCTTCTGGGAGGGACTGTTCAATGATCTTACAGGTGGGGTTGGGGTCTCCACTACATCCACTTCCCTTCACATTAACATGGTTGCTTATTTTTGAACTTTTTTTTTAATAATCATTTTATTAGGAGCTCATGCAACTCATCACAATCCGTACATACATCACTTGTGTCCAGCACATTAGTACATATGTTGACTTCATCATTCTCACAACACCCGCTCCCCACTCGAGCCCCTGGTGTGAGCTTCTCGTTTTTCCCGCTCCCTCCCCGCTCCCCCCTCCCCCTGAACCCTTGATAATTTATAAATTATTATTATTTTATTATATCTTACACCATCCGACGTCTCCCTCACCCACTTCTCCGCTGTCCATCCCGCAGGGAGGAGGTTATATGTAGAACTTGTCATCTGTTCCCCCTTTCTACCCCACCTTCATTCCACCCTCCCGGTATCGCCACTCTCACCACTGGTCCTGAGGGGTTCATCTGTCCTGGATTCCCTGTGTTTCCAGTTCCTATCTGTACCAGTGTACATCCTCCGATCCAGCCGGATATATAAGGTAGATTGGGATCATGGTAGTGGGGGGAGGAAGCATTTAAGAACTAGAGGAAAATTGCATATTTCATCGTTACTACACTGCACTCTGATTGGCTCCTCTCCTCCCCGCAGCCCTTCTGCAAGGGGATGTCCAATTTCCCCCTATCGGCTCTGGGTCCCCACTCTGCACTCCCCCTCATTCACAATGTTATGATTTTTCATTTTTTTGTCTTTGATGCCTGATACCTGACCCTTTTGCTGCCTTGTCATCTTACAGGCTGGTGTGCTTCTTCCATGTGGGCTTTGTTGTTTCTCAGTTAGATGGCCCCTTGTTTATCTTCCAGCATGTGGGACCCCAGATTCTGTGTAATTTGACAACTTGGCACCATCAGCTTTCTTCACTGCATTTGCTTATGTACCCTCTTTGTCTTCAGCATTCATGTCGGGGTAGGCTGGTGTGCTTCTTCCTTGTGGGTTTTGTTGTTTCTTAGCTAGAAGGTCGCCTGTTTGTTTTCATGCCTTTAAGACCCCAGATGCAGTATCATTTGATAGCTGGACACCATCTGCTTTCTTCACCACTTTTGCTAATGCACCCCCTTTGTCCTCAGTGATTGAGTAGGGGCAGGCTGGTGTGCTTCTTCCTTGTGGGTTTTGTTGTCTCTCAGGTAGATGGTGCTTGTTTATCTTCAAGTCTTTAAGACTTCAGGTGCTATATCTTTTGGTAGCTGGGCACCATCAGCTTTCTTCACCACACTTGCTTGTGCACCCATTGTCTTCAGTGTCTTCAGGTGTTATATCTTTTTGTAGCCAAGCATCATCCGCTTTCTTCACCACAGCTTTTTGTGCACCCATTGTCTTCAGCGATCATGTCAGGCAGGTGAGCATCTCAGACTGCCGAATTGTTAGAACAAAGTCTTCTTGTGTTGAGGGAGTACTTGTGCAGGGGCCCACTGTCCATCTGTTTTCTTAATAGTCGACCTATAAATAGATGTACATAGATCTATTTCCCCCTTATCATATATAAATATATTTACATCTTTATATGCCTGTATTTACATCTCTATGAGTACCCTATGCCTCCTAGTTCTTTCCTCTATTTCTTTGTACTTTCCTCTTGTCCCACTATCATGTTCTGCCTTCATTTGGGTTTTATTTTTGAACTTTTGACACCTCTTCCCATTGACATCCCATGACCACACAGAATGCTGTGCTTCCTCCATGTGGGCTTTGTTGCTTCCCTGCTATAGGAGGCCATCTGTTTAACTAAAAGCCTCCAAGACCCCAGACTTACATCTTTTAATAGCCAGGCCCCATCAGCCCTCATTACCATGCCTGCCCATGCACCCGCCTTGTGAGTACCATACAATGCCACATTATTAGAACAAATTGTTCTTGTACTGAGATAAAATTTAACTTGAGGCCCAAAGTCCATCTGATTTCTTGTTGCATTTGCTTATATATACATATATAACCAAGTACACACACACACACACACACACACACTCTCTCTCTCTCTCTCTCTCTCTCTTTTTCCTTCTTTCCTCTTTTCCTTTTTTCCTCCTGTGCCATTATCATCTTTACCCAGCATTCACTTCTCAGATACAACTTGATTGATCTAATATGACCAGGAAACTACACTTTCCACACCGTCAATTTAGAACATATACTATTCCCCTGGCCCCCTTGTGAGTAATCCCCAAGCAGTTCAGATGGGGTGCCAAGTGCTGCCCCCTGAGTCAGAAGTCTACAATCGGGGATATTTGGGGACTCCATGGCTTTGCTCCCATCACTAGTGTGTTCACACCCCTCTTGATTTGCCCCCATGGGTGTGTGTCAGACCTCTTGCTGTCCCTGAGCTGTGTCTTCAGGCCTGTCCTCTGCAATACTGTCATCTAAGGGGAGGATGATATTGCGTTTAACTGAGGCTGGCCCTGCAGTCATCTCTGGGAATAAGCAGCAACATCTTTCTCAAAGATTGGCACTCAGAATGAGATTCTACTCTTGCTCTCCCTTTCACAGAGAAGTTCTTCTTCTTTTTTTAAAAATCATTTTATTGGGGGCTCCTACAGCTCTTATCACAATCCATCCATCCATCCATCCATTGTGTGTCAAGCACATTTGTACATTTGTTGCCATCATAATTCTCAAAACATTTTCTTTCTACTTGAGCCCTTGGTATCAGCTCCTCATTTTCCCCTCCCTCCCCACCCTTCCTCCCTCTCTCACCCTTTATAATTTATAAATTATTATTTTGTCATGTCTTATACTGACTGATGTCTCCCTTCACCCACTTTTCTGTTGTCTGTCCCCCAGGAGGGGGTTGTATGTAAATCCTTGTTATCGGTTCCCCCTTTCTACCCCACCTTCATTCCACCCTCCCGGTATCACCACTCTCACCACTGGTCCTAAGGGATTCATCTGTCCTGGGTTCCCTGTGTTTCCAACTCCTATCTGTGCCAGTGTACATCATCTGGGCTAGCTGAATTTGTAAGGTAGAATTGGGATCATGATAGTGTGTGGGTGGGTGGGGGGGAGAAGCATTAAAATCTAGAGGAAAGTTGTATGTTTCATTGGTGCTATACTACACCCTAATTGGTTCATCTCCTCCCCACAAACCTTCTGTAAGGGGATGTCCAGTTGCCTACAGATGGGCTTTGGGTCCCCACTCCACACTCCCCCTCTTTCACAATGATATGATTTTTTTTGTTCTTTTATGCCTGATACCTGATCCCTTCCACACCTCGTGATCACACAGGCTGGTGTGCTTCTTCCATGTGAGCTTTGTTGCTTCTGAGCTA
>NW_022111369.1:64350007-64352921 GCF_000313985.2 Echinops telfairi | reverse complement strand
TCCACACTCCCCCTCTATCATAATGATATGATTTTTTTGTTCTTTGATGCCTGATACCTGATCCTATTGACACCTTGTGATCACACAGACTGGTGCGCTTCTTCCATGTGGGCTTTGTTGTTTCTCAGCTAAATGGTTGCTTGTTTATCTTCAAGCTTTTAAGACCCCCGATGCTACATCTTTTGATAGCTGGGCATCATCAGCTTTCTTCATCACATTTGCTTCTGTACCTGCTTTGTCTTCAGCGATCGTGTTGGGAAGGTGAGCAGCATAGAATGCCAGTTTAATAGAACAAATTGTTCTTGCATTGAGCGAGTACTTTAGTGGAGGCCCAATTTCCATTTGCTACCTTAATACTAAACCATAAATATATGTACATAGATCTATTTCCCCATCATTATATATACATATATTTACCTATGTACTTGCCTGTATTTAGACCTTTATAAATGTCCTTTGCCTCCTAGTTCTTTCCTCTATTTCCTTTTACCTTCCTCTTGTTCCACTATCCTGCTCAGCCTTCATTTGGGTTTCAGTAATTCCTCACAGAGCAGTTCTTATCCAATCTTTTAACTTACTTTTGCCAGTTGGATCCTCTATAGACAGTTCTTTAAAGGGACTAATGCTCCAGACAGACCCTTTTCCATTCCAGGTTGTTGGTTCCGACTCCTAGCTACCCTGTGTACAACAGAACGAACCCCTGCCTCAGAAAGATTATCTCAGGGCAATAGTTTTAAGAGTCTATCCACCCTCCAGGGCTCCAGACTTTCTCTCTTGAATGAGAATTCCTCCAGGGAGTCTCATCGCTGGCAGCCAGTCACTAGCTAAGCCTTCTGGCTTCATGGCAAAGGCTAGTTATTCCTGGAAGCAATTAGTCACATATTCCATATCCTGTTCTTCCTTCTCCTGACTCTCCATCTTCCTTTGTTGCCTCAGGTTACTAAGGCTCAACTGTTGCCCCTTGGATGGCTTCTTACAATGAACGAGGAAGCAAAACAGAATTGCTAAACACTTTATTAGGCTTGGATGTCCCATGAAACCATGAACCTAAACCTCCACATCAAGATACCAAATCCCGGGAGGATTTTGGTTGTATATAAGGAGCTTCTAATGCAATTCTTTTTATTTTAGTGCTACTTTGGGGGGGAATAGTTGTAAATATACCTGTCACACAGACTTTTACCAATGTAGTTTTTTACAGATGAACAGGTTATTGGCAGCAGTTACAGTCATTGCTATGCAACCCTGTCCTTACTCAATGCGACTTGCCCATCACTATTAGCTTCCCTCCCCCTCCTTCCTGTGCCTGGTAAGAGCTAATCAACTTTGGTCTCTATATTTTTGATGCATTTTAAGGATAATTGGAGACATTAGTATCTGTTTCTTCAAACATTTCAATATGCATATCTTTAAGTAGAGTTGTGAGAGTACTTTAATAGAAAAATTAAAAAATGTATTGTTTAGAGAGAACAACGAAGCCCCAGTGGTATGACGGTTAC
This sequence comes from Echinops telfairi, assembly GCF_000313985.2. NCBI lineage: Eukaryota > Metazoa > Chordata > Mammalia > Afrosoricida > Tenrecidae > Echinops > Echinops telfairi. Next base: position 64,351,422 of record NW_022111369.1, on the reverse strand, counting down.
TCGTTGGGCTGTGACCTGCATAGTCTGCCGTTCAAAACCACCAGCAGCTCCAAGGGGCAGAGAGTGGACTTTGTACTCCTATAAAAACTGACAGTTTCAGAAACCCTCAGGATGCACTATAAATCGGCATTGACTTGATGGCAGTGAGCTAGAGAGACCAAGAAAACCCTTGATTCTCGGAGGAGAGGTGGTGCAGAAGACAAAGTGGTCATTTCAACACTTGGATTAATTTCAGTGTCTTATAGCGAAGGTTCACCACAACTAAGAAGACAACATACGATGATGATGATGATGATGATGATGATAAAAACCAATCCAAGTCCCAAACTTTCACTAGAAGGAAATGGATGTCTACAATAGTTAATTCCAAAAGACAAGTAGAAGCTCTCTCTTTCTCTTCTCTCTCTCCTTTCCCTGTTAAATGCAGAACATCCTGACAAAGATAGGAGACAGAAAAGTTTCAACCAACGAAAGCAGCCGCCCTGGTTGTCTCAGCATTCCGAATTGACTCACCAGTCAATGAATTCCAGAGCAAGTGAGAGGCTTATTTCTAAAGGCTACTTCTGAGATCTTAAACCATAAAACCAAGCTCGCTGCTACTGAGTCTCTTCGGAGTTACAGCAGCCCTCCAGGAAAGAGTAGAGCAGCCCTGTGGGTTTCTGAGGCTGTCAACCTTTCCTTGAGAAGAGAGCCTCATCTTTCTTCTGCGGAGCGGCTGGTGGTTTCAAACTGCTGACCAACGCAGACTCCACTCTGCCCCCAGAGGTGTATCCAAGTTGGGAGAAAGTAGAATTCTGAGCGTTTGTACTGCCAAAAGGAAACAGAGAAGGCTGCCACTTGATGAGAGAGTGGCTGGTTTGGCCCATTGCCTTCTAAACACATCAGAGCTGGTCTCTGCTTTTAGAAGAAAATATTTAATGAGCTTTGGAAATGCTAAGAGGCAAACCGTCTTGGTGTCAGTTTTACTAATTGGATGTCTGACCTAACTGGAGGCATAGAATTCCCTCAGTGCACTTAATGCTCTGTGTGTTTTCACTCTAGAAATGCAGTCTTTACTCCCTGATTTCCATTCGTCATTGAGCATCAAGCATCCCTGGTTACTGTTGAGGATGACCTCTTCCCCTCCCTCCTGCTCTGTCTATGGATGAGCATCCCTGAAAGAACAGCTTTTATCATCCTTATGTTCAGATGCAAGGACTGAGGATCAGACATTTAAGTGGCTTGCCTCTACTAGTTTCTGCGGGCTGCGGTAACGTGTGACATGAACAGGGCGACTTAAAGTGACAGACATTTATCATGTCACGGTTAGGAAGGCCAGAGCTCTGAAGTCAAGATGTCAGCAGGGCCACACTCTCTCTGGATGCCCTAGGAGGGAATCTGTTCTTTCAGGTTCTGATTGTTGATGGCATTCCTTG
>NW_022111369.1:64337438-64348471 GCF_000313985.2 Echinops telfairi | reverse complement strand
TAAAAATGTGCAGTAATGGGAACCAGTCAGGGTGCAGTATAGCACCGATGAAACATGCAACTTTTCTCTAGTTCTTTAATGCTTCCCCCTCTCCCTCTACCCCGCATCATGATCCCAATTCTACCTTACAAATCCAGCTGGACCAGAGAATGTACAGTGGTACAGATAAGAACTGGAAACCCAGGGAATCCAAGACAGATAACCCCTCAGGACCTGGCCTCAGGACAAAGGCGGCAGTTGCTTCATGGAAGTAATTAGCCACACATGACATAGCCTCCCTCTATTACTGATTCTCCTTTGTCTGTTGATCTAGGCCAAAAAAATCAATTGTCTTAATTATCTGTTGTTCTTGTTAGGCACCATTGAGCCGTCTCCAACCTGCAGTGACCGTATGCACGACAGAGCTGACGGCATGGTCCCGTGCAATCTTCGCCATCGTTCCCATGCTGGAGACCATTGACAGCCACTGCTCCCTCCTCCTTCCTCTTTATTGCTGTTCCTCCACTTTACCAAAAATGATGTCCTTCTCCATGTCTCCATTGTCTCTCCTGACAATATGTCCAAAGAATGTAAGATGAAGTCTTGCCACTCTAGCCTCTAAAGAGCACCCTGGCCTGACTTCTTCTAGTACAGGTGGGTCTGTCCTTCTGGCAGTCCATGGCATGGTCAACATTTTTCCCCAGCACCACAATCCAAATGCATCCACTCTTCCTCAGTCTTCCTGATTCAATGCCCAGCTCTCACATGCATAGGAGGCAATGGGGAATACCATGGCTTGGGTTAGCCGCAGCTTAGTCCTCAAAGTCACATTCTTGCTCTTCAGTACTCTAACGAGGTCTCGTGCCGCACATTTACTTAACATGATATGCTCTCTTGACTGCGGCTTCCACGAGCATCCAAGTAAGACAAAATCCTGACAACTTCAACCTTTCCTCCATTTATCATGGTGTTACCTGTTGGTCCAGTTGTGAAGATTTTGGCATTCCTTATGAGTTGTAATCTATACTGAAGGCTTCATCAGCAAGTGCTTCAAGTCTTGCTCAATTTTAGCAAGCAAGGTTGTGTCACTTTCCTGATGCAGTTTATTAATACACCTTTCCCTCATCCTGATGCAGTTTATTAATACACCTTTCCCTCATCCTGATGCCACATTCTTCTTCCTATAACCCAGCTTCTCGTATGATTTGTGCAGTACACCAATTGCACGATATGGTGAGAAGCTGCGACCCTGACACACCTTTCCCGATTTTATTGATTTATTTTGTAATTTTAAAAACCATTTTATTGGGAGCTCTTACAGATATCAAAACAATCCATAGTTCAATCACATCAAGCATTATTGTACAATTGCTACCACAATCAGTTTCAATACATCTTCTTGAACTCCTTGATATCAGCTTCCCTTTCTCCCCTCACTCCCCACGCCCACCGTCCAGGAGCCCCTTTTCCCCCTTATACTACCTTTCCGGATTTTAAACCATGCATTATGCCCCTGTTCTGTTCATTCTGAATGAGCACAATGAAGTGTTCTGGAATTCTCATTCTTCTTAAGGTTATCCATGGTTTATTATGGTCAACACAGGAGAATGATTCATACTCAATGAAACACAAATCAACATCTTTGTGGGACTCTGTGTTTTGAGCCAAGTTCCATCTGACATCAGCAATGATATCCTTTGTTCCATGTCCTCTCCTGAATTCTGGCTGTTCCCTGTCAATGTGCTGCTGCACTTAGTGACCTAGTACAGCTATAACAGAAATGCCACATGTGGACGGCTCTCACAACGGACATTTATTATTACTCCAGAGCGTCTGTTCTTCGCTTCTCTTTCTTTATGATAGAAGGCTCTTCTCTCTGCTTACGTGTCTCTCTATCTCTTATCAAATAAAAAGGGAAACTCCCCTTGTTTCAATGACAGCTGAGATGGATTAAAGGTCTTGAATTCCATCCTTAGTCCTTTTACAATGGATAGAGTTATTACTTCATGGGGATTACTACTTAATTCCCAAACCAGAGAATCATGGCTCAACCAAGTGAACGCATATATTGGGGTGTTGGGGGTGTGGGTGTGGAAAACAAGCCAATCCATTATATCCATTATTATGCCCCATTGGACTATTTGCAAGCTTTTATGACTGCAGACAACCTGCAACAGATGAACTGAAGAACAGAACACATTCTTAGACCAATGAACTTGTTTGTCCTAAGAAAGCTTTGCCTAACTCTCCAAACCAAGGAAGCAAATCCCATGAAGGGTACCATTAGTTGTTCCATAAGTAGCTTCAGTTACTACTCTTTCTGTTGCTATTGTCATTGTGGTACATGTATCTGTGTTAAGCTGGGTGGTCTAGAGAAATAAATCCAGTGATACTCATCTCTGTATAAGAATGAGTTTTATATCAATAAGTAATTGTACACTAAGAAGGCCTTTCAGCTCATACCAACTCAAGTCCATAAGTTCGATGCTAGTCCAGAAGTCCTTCAGAAGCACGTAACTAACTGCATACTGATGATGTAGAATGGGGGCAGATCAGTGATCACAGATCAGTGGGTGCAGTCATGCGATCCAAAGTCAATGGAACCATGGGAGGATCTTGGCAGCTCTCAGAGTTAGTAACAAGGTCCCAGCAAGCAGTAAGGTGAAGAGGCAGACAGAGAAAAAGAGGTTCCCAGTCTCTGTCCCGCCCCCATTATAAGAAGGCCACACCCCTAAGGAGGTATCATCCGGCTGTGACCTGATTGATAAGTTAGATTCCACCCCCTACATGTTCATATATCTTCCAAGTTGACATAAAATCATTTACCACAATACCTATCACCCAACTTTTGTCAATTTAGTTTTTCACAGGTGTGCAACTCATTGATAGCAATTATATTTGTTAACTGTGCAACCTGGCTCGTAATCATTATGATTTTGCATCTCTGTGAACCATAACTCAGCACTCCAGGCCTTGGAGACGAAGGGAAGCCCACAGGGGCTCTTCCTTTTGTCAGGAGCCTCTGAGTAGGGCAAACAGGACTTGGCAGCTAAATGAAATCTGGGAGACTCAGGTCCATCCAGAGGTGCCTCAGAAGAAAGACTTGGTGGGACACAATGAGTTGGAGCTGACTTGCTGTAACTATATTGTGGCTCTCCTTGTTGCCATGGTTGTGTGGAAAGACCCCTTCTCCTGTTGCCAGATGCTCTACATATGAAGTTGCAAGCTATGGTAACCATCTTAGAGCTCTGAGGGGAATTATCCAGGGACAAATTAATCTGCTCAGGATGGAAAAGCAGAGGGAGGACTATACCTGGGTGTTTGATGCTCCTCTTAACCATTGCATTCTCCAGTCCAGTAGCCGTCTTCTCTCTGGGCTTTTTATAAGTGAGGTAGTAAATATTCTTGTGGTTTAAGGCATTAAAGTTGGGTTTTCAATTATTTGCAGTCCAACATATTTGGCATACAGTAAACATGCCTTTACCAAGTACAGCTCCCAAGAAGTAAAACGCCCAAGAGTAGGAGTCAGGAAGCACAGGAAGTGACAGCTCTTGAATGAGAAACTGGTTTCATTAGCTGCTGGTCATTACTGCCATTAGCATTGGTTCTTTGACCCTCTGGACTCTTTTATTTCACTTATCTTGGCCTGCGGTACTGACAGGATATTTCTTACCCAAGTTGACTTTATTTAAGCAATCTTAGGACCATAACATACTACGGAGACCCTTGAGAAGAATGGGAATTCAGAACACTACATTGTGCTCGTTTGGAACTTGTACATGGATCAAAAGGCAGTTGTACAAACAAAACAAGGCAATTCTGCCTGGTTTAGAATCAGGAAAGGTTAAGTGTCAGAGTTATATCCTCTCACCACACTTGTTCAATCTGTATGCTCAGCAAGTAATCTGAGATGAGAAGCTTGATTTTATGAAGAAGAATGCAGGATCAGGATTGGAGGAAGGCTAATTAACAACCTTGGATTTGCAGATGACACAATCTTGCTAGCTGAAAATGAAGAAGATTTTAAGCACTTGCTGATGAGGATCAAGGATTGCAGCCTTCAGTGTGGATTGCACCTCAATGCAAAGAAGACCCAACTGGATCACTAGTAAATGGAGACTCACAACTGGATCAATGGGTAAATGGAGAAAAAAAGGAAGTTGCTTGGATTTACAAGTAATGCTTATCGAAGCAGCAGTCAAGGCATCAAATTACACTTTGCATTGGGTAAGTCTGCTGTTTAAGACCTCTTTAAAGTGTTGAAAAGCAAGGATGTTACTTTGAGGAGGAAGGTGAGACTGGCTCAAGTCATGGTATTTCCTGTTGCCTCATATGCATGTGAAAGTTGGACATTGAATAAGGAAGACCAAAGAAGAATGGATATGTTTGAATGGTGCTGACAAGATGGACGGACACAGTGGCTGCAACAGGGGGCTCGAACATAAGAACAATTGTGAGGATGGTGCAGGACCGGGTGGTGTTTCATTCTGTTGTACGCTCTGACTTGGAACTGACTTGATGGCATTTAACAATAACAACACCAAGCGAGGTTCCCTGCGCAGGCACTTTCCTGCAGTAGCCGAGGCACGCCCTTCCAAGCCCCACAGACTTGATTCCTTACCTGATGCAGCCACAGAACCTTCCTGTTCTCCTCCCCAGCTTGTGCCCGCTGGGCTGGTTTTTACTCCTGGTGCTAACCAGAAGACCAATGGTTTGAACCCAGCAGTCCTCCCATAAAGATGTGCACACTCATTAATCCACAGTGGTAGTTCTACTCTGTCTGTAAGGGTGCTACGAGTCAGAAATGACTCAATGGCAGTGGATTTTTAAATCTTTATTTTTTATTTAAGTCCAACCAAAATAAAAGGGCAATGTTATATTCTTGAATCACAACTTAAACTTCTTAAACATTTCTTCTCCAAAATAGGCATAAGAGTATGTGGCATTTGGGAGAACTAACCCCCACTCCCTGCCAGTACTCACAGACTCTCAATCAGTGACCCTGAACCCTGGGCTTAGGCTACGGTGTGATTTTTTTTTTTAACCCCAGCTCCTGCCTCCTAGGAGATATTTAGTAATGTTTCTTTTGGTGGTCACAACAGATGGGGTGGGGGTGGAGGGCAGAGGTGGGGGATACTAGTGGTATCTACTGAATGGCGATCAGGGATGCCATTACAAAGACCAAACTCTCTCCCAACAAAGGATGATCTGATCTGAAATATCATTACAGTAATACTGCAGTTGAGAAAGCCTGGCCTAAAACAAGAAAAAGAGCCCTCAAATGCAGTCCATTCCAAGAGGTCATAGCTGAGAGCATCCCTGCCTGTCCTTCCACAAGCAGTGGCAATTCTGCTGAGTGGCTGTTTTGTATTCTGTGCTGCTTGCCAGAAGAGGATGCCTCAGATGATCGAGTATCCTTCATCTGCTGTGCTTCCTCTGGACCCTTCTGGTTTCTTACAAAGAACTGCAGAAATAATGCGAGGTAACTTCAGGGACAAGGGCTTTGATCTTCCAGACCGTTGCCTGTTTCCGGAAGGATTTTCCTCCCTCCTTCCTTCTGTTTGGCATAATTCTCAAACCACGTAACAGAGTCCTTAATCAAACCCCCTTTGTAATGCTAGTAGAGTGTATGTAGCCTTAGGAAATGAGACTGTATCTTAGATTGATGCTTTGAACTTACCATCTGCCCTGCCTTTGTGGAAATATACCATCTCAACAGAGAGGGTGGCCTTCATGAATCACGTTAGTTAAACTTTATCTTGGCCCAGTTCCCTTCCAAGATGGTAGATTAGTAAGCATTTTGGAACTGGTTGTAGCGCAGAGTCAGAGGGGAAAATCAATCATTGACAGAAAAAGGAACTAGCAGGTCTGAGTGCACTGGGGTAGAATGAGAATCAGAGTCCGCTCATTGACTGCTTTAATTTATTAGATTACCAAATTGTAATAATGAGTAATAGTCATGTTAAATATCAGTTCGATCTGATAGTAATGGCATTACAAATAAGCCAGCAGGATTGTTCATTAGATGACCTCTGAGTTGTGAGGTTTCTTAGCTATGAGACATGAGAGGTCTCAGCTCAAAACCAAGAGGAAACCCCAGTCTGTGCTGTGAAAAGATGATGGAGCTGGGCCAGGAGGTCGAGATGAGAAGCTTGACTTTTATGTTCCAGACGATGGGGCGCTGCTTCTGTAACGCTGACCTCAGATCTGACAGTGGCTCCCGCTGCCCCGAGAGATCTCACCCCATCATGACTGAACTTGCTCATCCTCACAGCAACACTGTGTGCTGGAAAAGGTTAAGTACTTTATCCACAGTGGACAAAGGAGGAATGAGAAGCTAGAAAGGCTAAGTGAGTCGCTTGAGATAAACAAAACCGAGAACTGTAGTAACTCACTGAGAGAGGCATGGCTTTGGAATATCACCAAAGTATGTGTACTTATCAGATTACAGTCACTCACATTGAGTAGACTCTAACTCATGGTGAGCCCTGGTGAGTCAGCTTAGAACTGTGTTTCATAGGATGATTCATGGCAGATTTTTTGGGAAGTAGATTATAGGCCTTTTTCAAAGGAACTGCTGGATGGACTTGAACCTTAAGCCTTTTGGTTAGTAGCAAAATATAATACTTGTTTGCACCACCCAGACTCAACTTATCAGGTGACAAGTCCAAAATTTTCACCCAGAACAGGTCCCTTGACAAATACCTACTTACCTGTTAGGATACAAGTGCCAAGGAGTAGCATTGAGCACCACAGGGTTCAAAGTCTTATTTTGAAACACGAGGTCCCCGGATTGGTGCTAACTGCTGATTTGGGAAGTCTGAGTCATTCTCAATGGAAATCAGACATGCCATTTAAAGATGAGTTATTCTATGAGGAGGTATTTGGTGGCTGAAGCTTCTTCGTGGTTCAGACTCAGATTGCGAGTTCTAATCCTCTGGGGACTACTACTTTGTTCCGCTCTTTGTTCAGACCCTATCTCTAGCCCTGCTCTGTGATTGATAAATTCCCCTTCACCATCTCCCTCCAGGCTACTGGGAATGTTAACATGAATGGATCAGTCTACACATGTCATCTCTAGACAGAAGTTAACCCATCATTAGAAAGGTTGCTAATCATTGAGACCATAGACTCCTCTGGTCAGCGTATGAAATCTAGAGAAACGTGAACATGTACACACATCATTCTGCCCACAAGTTCAAGGTTGTCCACAGACCTCTGGGGAATGCATCCATCAAGTCTCAGATGAATCATCCTTGCATTCATGGATGGTTACTGCTAGTGCACTTTCCTGAATATATATACTAATATTTAATATAATCCTGCACTAAGTTGATTTTTCCTTGAGGACAGTAGTTGCAATAAGTTGGTGTGCTACCGTCACGTGTAGTTGGTGTTTTATGAGCTGTATAGAGAACTATGTTTAATGGAAGACTTGATTTTTCCACTCAATCTAATGATTTCTAGGGAAATGCTTTATTTTTAGAATATGTGGAAAATGAGGCGAGAGAGACAGTGAAAAAAATGGAAGGGACTCCAGGTCCAGGAATTCTCAATTCTACCCATGCGTAAATCATTTAACTGCTTGAAAATTGTTTAGCAGCTAGTCACTAGTCCCAGAATAAATCTTTTCATAGGCAAGAATCCTGCCTTTTTTTCATTAGTTAGAAGATCCAGCCTAAAATTGATATAATACTTTAAACTATTTAATTTTGCTTAGAGGCATAATGATCCTTAACTAGATGCAATTGGAAAAATGATTTTTTACTATTTTCTTATTTTCTATTGTTCAACGATTTCCATTTTCTCCTTTCTTAGGAAAAGAATCCCAGACTATGGACTAGACACAGGACTGTCAAGAATAAAAATGGCATTCATTTCCCATCCTCCCTTGGATAACATTGAGAAGTATGGGAATTCCAGAATACTTCATTGTGCCCTTGTGAAGCCTACACATGGTCCAAGAGGCAGTCATTCGAATAGAACAGGGAATGCACTGCATGGTATAAAATCAGGAAAGGTGTGTATCAGTGTTGTCTTCTTTCACCATACTTATTGAGTCCATAAGCTGAGAAATTAATCTGAGAAGCTGTACTAAGAAGGATTGAGGGAAGGCTTATTAACCATTAGCTTTACACAGATGACACAACCTTGCTTTCTAAAAGCAAGGAGGACTTGAAGCACTGCTGACAAAAACAAAAAACTGCAGCCTTTAGTTTCCATTACAATTCAGTGTAAAGAAAACCAAAATACTCATAACTGGACCAATAGACGACATCATGATTCAAAGATTTAGGTTGCCAAGGATTTCATTTTGGTTGGAGCTACAATCAATGGTTATGGAAGCAGCAGTCAAGAAATCAAAAGTTGTGTTGGCCAAATCTGCTGCACATGACCCCATTAAAGTGTTGAGGAGCAAGAGTGTGGCCAAGGTATGCCTGACCTAAACAGTGGTATTTTCAATAGTCTCACATGCTTGTGAAAGTTGGACAATGAATAAGGAAGACCATAGAATAATTGATGTATTTGAATGATTGTGTTGGCGGAGAATATTGAAAGGGCCAAGGTCTGCCAGAAGAACAAATAAGTCTGTTTGGGAGAAGGAAAGTCAAAATACTCTTTAGAAGTGAGGATGGAGAGGCTATCTCCGGCACTTTGGACAGGTTATCAGGAGAGACCATCATGCTTGGTAAAATAGAGTCAACACAAAAGGAGAAGACCACCAAGGAGATGGATTGCCAATGACTTTAACAATGGGCTAAACATAGCCACAATGGCGAGGATGGTGCCGGACAGGCAATGTTTCATTCTGTTGTGCACAGGGTCACTATGACCAACAGCAACAACCTTGAAACGTTGTGATGCCATCTTCTTGGTCAATAGAATGTCCGTGGAATTAATTTGTACAACAGAAATTCCAATTAAATGGGAGGTCAGTCACTATTTACCTGCTTCTTTCTTCCTTCTTATTTATTTGAATTAGAGGTGATGGCTGTAGTGGTCCAGACACAGCACTAAGATATTGCTCTTGTTGTTGGGGGCCTTTGAGTCCATTTTGATTCATAGTGACTGTGATACTTGGGTTTTATGTCAACGTGGGTGGGCCAGGATTCCTCCACGAGATGATCTAACATCATGTGGTCAGCTCCGTAATGGGACCTTCGGTGAAGCAGCCAAGCAGGTAGCAGGGTCACAATCTCCATACAATTGAGGGAGATTGAATTCAGGATATACCCTACCCTTAGCACAGACTGATAGTGTATGGCAGCTACTGGATCCAGATCCTGCATCTGGTTCATGGACTTCCTGTTATATCACCTGCCGAACCCAGAAGTCATCAGCTGACTGCAACCTTGGATTCACTTGGCCGATCTTGGATTCATTCAGCTCTGCATCCATCAGCCCGTGGTCTTCCTGTTTCATTTTCTTGCTTCCTGTTTATCAGCTACAGGAGCCAGGAGAACCCTTCAGATCACATCTCATCCACAGACTTGAACTGGACCGAACTTACCAGCTTCTATAACTCTGTGAATCCTTTCTTGATAAAAATCTCCTTCTATCTACTCATACAAGAGCCATTGGTTTAGCTCCTCTAGAGGACCCAGTCGAACCCAGTGGCCACATGTGACACAGTAGAACTGCTCCCATAGGGTTTGTTGTTAATGTTGTTGCTGAGAGGACACACAGCAGACTTATACCAACTCAACAGGTTCTCCGCGTACAATTCAGTGACATTCTTTGAGTTGTACAGCCACTCTCAGTTTCCCTTTCTTAGTTGTTCCTCCTCTATCAATGTAAATTCATTACCCCATCACGTTCCCTGTGGTGTAGTTGGTTAGTCCCTGAGCTGCTAACCACAAGGTCAGCAGATCAAAAACACCAGCTGCTCTTTGGAAGAACGACTAGGCTTTCTACTCTTGTAATCATTTAGAGTCTCAGAAACCCAGAGGGACAGTTATGCCCTATCCTATAGGGTCACTATGAGTCACAACTGACTCAACGGCAGTGAATTTGGTTTGAGTTTGGGAGGTTCCCTAGGGTTTTCTTCGTATTATCTTTACAGAAAAGGATTGCCAGATCTTTCTCTCTTGGAGCTAAAGGCTGGGATGAAACCACCAGATTTTGCATTAAGCCACCAAGTGCTTAACCATTTGTGTAACTCAAAATTCGGCTTTTGGAACCCACTAGGGGAGTGGTTCTCAACCTTCCTAATGTTGCGACCCTTTAATACAGTTCCTCATGTTGTGATGACCTCCCAACCATAAAATTATTTTCATTGCTACTTCATCCCTGTCATTTTGCTACTGTTATGAATTGGGTGACCCCTGTGAAAGTTTCGTTCGACCTTGAAACGGGTTGCGACCTACAGGTTGAGAACCACTGCACTAGTGGTACCATGGGAGAAAGATGTTGCAGTCAGCGTCTATAAAGATTTACAAGCTTGGGAACTCCATGGGGTATCCTACTCTGTCCTGTATGGTCAATATGAGTTGGAATTGACTCAGTGGCAGCAGACCTGGATTTTGGGGTTTACACCTGTGGATGTGATCTTATTTGGGAATAGGCTTTCCTTGTCAATGTCAGTGCAGAATGTGTCTGAAACTTAATCATGAGGGCTTTTTTCTATCATGAATTATAAAAAGCAGATTAGGCCAGGGCATACATATACACACAAGTAAGACAAAGGTTGTCTGACAACACAGGTAAATCAACAAGCCCAAGTAACTCCAAGATTGCCAACTACTAAAGATTGAAATAAAGAACCCTGGTGGCACTTTACACATTGAGCTTTTAACCGCAAGGTCAGCAGTTGAAAACCAACAGCCACTCTTTTGGAGAAAGATGAGACTTTCTACTCCCATAAAGATTTATAGCCTCTGATAGCCACGGGGGCAAAAGACAGAGCTTTCTGTTCCCACAAAAAATTATGTTCTCAAAAACTCACAGGGGCATGTGGAGAAGAAAGCTGATGGTGCCCGGCTATCAAAAGATATAGCGTCTGGGGTCTTAAAAGCTTGAAGGTAAACAAGCAGCCATCTAGCTCAGAAGCAACA
>NW_022111369.1:64320095-64336523 GCF_000313985.2 Echinops telfairi | reverse complement strand
ATGATTTAAAAAACCCTCACAGGGGCAGTTCTACCCGGTCTAGTGTCATTATGAGTCAGCATCGACTTGATGCCGGTGAGTTTTTGGATTGAGAGCCCCACAGGGGCAGGTCTACGCTGTCCTCTAAAGTCACTACAAGCTGCAATCAACCCAGTGTCAGTGAGAAGCTGAAACAGACTAGGAAGTACTTCTTCCTGGTGCCATACCCTGATTTTGGATTTGCAGCTTCTTGAATTGTGGGAAAATAAATGTTCTTTAAAGAAAAAACTGGTGATATTTGTGTCAGCCCCACTCTAACTAATGAAGATTAAAGACTTTGAGCTTCTGTCTTGTTTTTTTGTACATATTATTACATCTGCAGGTCTGTCTAGATAAGATAGGCAGGATAAACAATCTGGAGGAGAAAATGGGACTGATGGTTCCGGGGGACATGGAAGAAGGGGAGGCAGAGGAAAGGAAGTGGTGTTAACAACCCCAGGGACAAGGGAACAATTAGTGATCCAAAATCGATGGCAAGGAGGGTGCATGAGGCCTGGTAGGGTATGATCAAGGACAATGTAACCGAAAGGAATTACTGAAGCCCAAATGAAGGCTAACATGATAGTGGGACAAGAGGAAAGTAAAAGGAAATAGAGGGAGGAACTAGGAGACAAAGGGCATTTATAGAGGTCTAAATACAGGCATGTACATATGTAAATATATTTATGTATGATGATGGGGAAATAGATATATGTGCATATATTTATAGGTTTAGTATTAAGGTAGCAGATGGACATTGGGACTCTACTCAAGTACTTACTCAATGCAAGAACACTTTGTTCTAATAATCTGGCATTCCGTGATGCTCACCTTCCCTACATGGTCACTGAAGACAAAGTGGGTGCCATAAGCAAATGTGGGGAAGAAAGCTGATAGTGCCTAGCTATCAAAAGATCAAGCATCTGGGGTCTTAAAGGCTTGAAGGTAAATAAGCGGCCATCTAGCTGAGAAACAACAAAGCCCACATGGAAGAAGCACACTAGCCTGTGTGATCATGAGGTGTTGAAGGGATCAGATATCAGGCATCAAAGAACAAAAAATCAAATCATTGTGAATGAGGGGGAGTGTGAAGTGGAGACTCAAAGCTCATCTGTAGGGAACTTGACACCCCCTTACAGAAGGGTTGCAGGGAGGAGATAAGGCAGTCAGGGTGCAGTGTAGCACCGATGAAACATACAACTTTCCTCTAGTTCTTTAATGCTTCCTCCCCACCATATCATGATCCCAATTCTATCTTATAAATCCGGTTAGCCCAGAGGATGTACACTGGTACAGAACAGAGTTGGAAACACAGGGAATCCAAGACAGGTAAACCCCTCAGGACCAATAATGAGAGTAGAGATACCAGGAGGGGAAGGGGAAGGTGAGGGAGAAAGGGGGAACCAATCACAAGAATCTACATATAACCCCCTCCCAGAGGGATGGACAACAGAAAAGCGGGTAAAGGGAGACAATGGACAATGTGAGACATGGAAAAAATAATAATAATTTACAAATCTTCAAGGGTTCTGAAGGAGAGGGATAGAGGGAGGGGAAAAATTAGGAGCTGATACCAAGGGCTCAAGTAGAAAGAAAATGTTTTGAGAATGATGATGGCAACAAATGTACAAATATGCTTGACACAATGGATGCATGTATGGATTGTGATAAGAGTTGTATGAGCCCCCAATAAAATGATTTATAGAATAAATAAATAAAACCTTAAAACTTTGAGCTCAATATTTTCCCCCTGGGTTTTCTGCCTTTACAGCCATACCTCATTATAACAAATACTTGCCCTTCTTTATATATTGATTCTTACATTGAACTAAGTCTTGGTTTTGTTTAGTAGCAGAAGTGGACACTGAGGGGAGTACACTGATCCAAGAGCTTGTCTTTGTACCTTCAAAATTTGCCTCGGATGTCAGGCAACATCAGTTGACAGAAGAACCTGTGCTCTCAGGCTTCATCTGTGAATGAATTGCAGTAATCTGCTCATGAAATAAAGCCAAGGGAGCTCCGTAAGACTGAGTCTAAGGTCAAGTTAGAGAGACTAGTTGCCGGGAGGATGAATCAGCACCCTGCTTCTTCCTACTTCTGTGACCCTTGTGTCCTAGTGCTATAACAAAAATACCTTTGGAAGGTGACCTTAATGAACAGAAATGTTTTTCCTCCCCTCAGTATATCAGGGCACTGGCTCCAGGGAACAGTTTTCACTGTGTGTTGGCTTGAGGGGAAGGCCCTTGTTTCTTTCCAGCACCTGTCCCTCTGTTCCTCGGGGACCTTCATGTGGCGTGGTATCTCTCTTCTCACAGCTGTGCTTCCTTATCTCTGCCCAATCTACTCATTTCTATTTTAGTGGTTTATGCCTTGGGCTGCCAACCATAAGGTCAGCAGTTCAAAACCACTAGCCACTCTGCTGGAGAAAGATGAAACTTTCTACTCCCATAAAGATGTACAGTGTCCGAAACTCACAGGGGAAGAACTACTCTGTTCTACTGGGTTGCTATGAGTTGGAATCACCTCAATGGCAGTGAATATACTGATATATAACATAACATAGCATAAGAAAGTCCTATTTCAAAATGGGTTACATCCAAGGGTAAAACCCAAAGCAAACCCACAACCCTTGTGCTGACTCATAAAGACCCTCTAAGACAGAGTAGGATTGTGCCTTTGGGTTTCTGATACTGTAAATCTTCCCAGAGCAAACAGCCTTATCTTGCTCTTGAGGATTGGTGGGTGGGTTTGAACCAGTGGTCTTGCTGTGAGCTGTCCAATGTAGGTAATCTCTGTGCCACTGTGTCTCCCTTTGCCCATCGGTGCAGGAGCTAGGATTGACAACACATATTTTTTTGGAGGACACAACACTATGACTGAAGAAGCCACGGCGTGTGCAGTGGCATTTCGCCTGCTCATTCCAGCGCTGATAAAAAGCAGACCCCATCACTTCAGCTCTGCTGCCGTAATTCACACTGAGAAACACAGGGCTTCATAGATTTTTCTACATCAACATTCAAGCACTGCATAGAGACTCACAGGTTTTTTAACTAGAGGGATCCTAATCAAGTTTCTCATTTTACAGAGGCAAAATGTAACACATCGCCAAGACCTATTTAGCTGGCAAAGTAAACATAGAAATCTATGCTGTTTATCCCCATTCACATTCCACCTTGACCCTGCATGCTTTTGTGTGTAATCTCTATGGAAGCAGAGCACCAAGCCTTTCCCCCGATACAGCTGATACCAATCACCAACCTTTTGATTAGCAGGCAAGTAAAAATGGTTTGCACCATCCAGAGATCTTTCTACCTTGAATAATAATCCCCCATCATCTACTCAGGAGTCTTGGTGGTGTAATGGTTATGCATTAGGCTGCCAACTTCAAGGTCAGCAGTTCGAAAACACCAGCCACTCCTAGGAGACAGACAGGGATCTCTACTCCTGTAAAGAGTTCCAGTCTCAGAAACTCACAGGGGGCAGTTCTACCTTGTCCTGAAGGGTCATTATGAGTTGGCATTGGCCCGATGGCAAGGAGATTATTTATTTGTTTGTTTGTTTATTTATTTATTGTTGGTACTGTCTACTCATTAGCCAGCAACACTAGGAGCTTGGGATGCTCTTAGAGAACAAATTGACTCACCGGCCAACTCTAAAGTCACCGAATCACCCCCTCATGCTGCATGCCACCTTCCCAGGCAAGAATGAAAGCTTTCAAGCAGAGGCGTGTGGGTGAACAGAAGGCAAATCATTCTACGACACTTCACTTCTGCTTGGACGTTGTAAACAGTGCCCAGGGGGACGTAGAATTTCTCCTAGAACACAAGAAGCAGCTCAGCACCTCCGTACTGATGATAACTACAGGACGTTTCCCTCCCGTCGGTGACACACACTTTTTCCCCATCACCTTCTGCAGTGCTACAAAGATCCTTGTTATTAACATTTACACCACTAATTAATTTTAAGCACACCAAATAATACTGCACCTTGCTCATGCATGAGTGGGCACGTGGTACGTGTCATTTGAGAATGCAAATATCTATTCACCAATCAGAAGGTATTTTTTGGCTCTTTCATAGCAACCCCCTTTAAAGAAAAGTATGTGCCGAGTGTGGAAACACCAGTCAGTGTAACTGACTCAGTGTGTCCCCTGGACAGTATTTGGACCTAGTTCTGGGTATGTAAGGTCCCTTGGTGTAGTGGGTTAGTAGTGTACTGGGTAACAAGTTGGGCAGCTAACCACAACGAGGCCAGCAGCTCAAAATCACCAGCCACTCTATCGAGAGAGTTGAAGCATTATACTCTTGTAAAGCTGTACAGTCTAGGAAACCTCCAGGGGAAGTTCTACCCTGACCTGGAGGGTCACTGTGAGTTGGAATTGACTTGATGGCAGAGAACTAGTGAGAGAAGAGAGGAGAGAGAAATGACTGCTAAGTTAAAAATTGGTGGTTCAAACCCAGACAGCAGCCCTTGGAAGAAAGGCCTGATGATGTGCTTCCATAAAGATTACCACCAAAGCAAACTCTCTGGGCCCAACATAACTCTGTAACACCAGGGCTCACCATGTTTGGTGGAGTTTTCCTGGGCATTTGCTTTCAGTTCACTTACTTCAGTCTGATCACTGTGAGCTAACCAGCCATGGCAGCTTATTGGACACATGTAAAGTTAAACTGCTGAGGGCTGCTCTCGATGTTGAGTTCATTCTTAGGCTGGAAAAAGAATTGGAATTTTTTTGAGCACAGTCAAAGAAGAAAATATTTTTCCCCCCCTTGACTCAGTCTCTCTCTCTCTCCTTTCTTTTAAAGATAACTTTATTGATGGCTCTCACAGCTCTTAGAACAATCCATACATCAATTATATCAAGCACATTTGTACACATGTTGCCATCATGATTTTCTAAATATTTATGTTCAATTTGAGCCCTTGGTATCAGCTCCTTGCCCCCCGCTCCTTCTCCTACCCTTGTGACCCCTTGATAAATTATAAATTATTATTATTTTCATATCTTACACTGACCACTCTCTCCCTTCAACCACATTTCTAGATCATATAATTTTATCTGGAAACAGAGGGATTATTTAAAAAGGCATTGTCAGTGGGTCTCAGACTTGCTTCTCACTAGCTGTGTTTCATAGTTGGCCCTTACCTGTGGGGAACTTTGGTAAGTGGCAGGGATGGCATTATTTACCTTCTAGGGTGGTTGGAGGAAAGGTTGAAGTTGTCAAGGATTTCATCATGAGGCTGCAATCAGCTCATGAAAGCGGCAGTCAAGAAATAAAGGGACGCATTGCTTTGTGGGATCCAACTTGATGACACCTCACAACAACAAGGGGGTTGTTCTGAGAAGAAACATGAGAATATCTGCACAAAGCATGTGTAGCGCATTGGGGTGGATGCAAAGAGCTCTGCACCATCCTTCATCACTTTTCCAGAGGGGTAAACTTTTTATTTTGTTGAAGAATCCCAATTAGACTCTTGGGAGTAGAAGTGGACTTTTTGATTACATGAATTCTCAGGCAGATGATAAGTGCCCCCCATGCCCACCCCTGGCAGATAGAAAAGAAATATGACCTTGTTGCATTGCCACAAGGACACCTCAGTCATGCGTTTGCTTGCCAGATGGTGTTCTTTGAGTCTGTCTGGGTCAGATAGTTCAGTGGGCATTTCAAGTAACAAGTGATCCAAAATCAGTGATTAGAAAGGTGTAGAAAGCCTGGTAGGGCTTGATCAAGGGCAATGCAACTGAGAGGAATTACTGAAACCCAAATGAAGGCTGAGCATTGGACAAGAGGAAAGTAAAAGACAACAGGGGAAGGAACTAGGAGGCAAAGGACATTTATAGAGGTCTAAATACAGGCATGTACATATGTAAATATATTTATGTATGATGATGGGGAAATAGATCTATTTGCATATATTTATAGATTTATTATTAAGGTAGCAGATGGACATTGGGCCTCCACTCAAGTACTCCCTCAATGCAAGAACACTTTGTTCTATTAAACTGGCATTCCATGATGCTCACCTTCCCAACACGATCACTGAGACAAAGTGGGTACATAAGCAAATGTGGTGAAGAAAGTTGATGGTGGCTGATGAAACATACAACTTTTCTCTAGTTCTTTAATGCTTCCTCTCCCCCACCCCCCACTATCATGGTCCCAATTCCACCTTACAAATCCGGCTAGACCAGAGGTTGTACACTGGTACAGATAGGAACTGGAAACACAGGGAATCCAGGACAGATGAACCCCTCAGGACCAGTGGTGACAGTTGTGATACCAGGGTGGTGGAGGGAGAATGGGGTAGAAAGGTGGAACCAATCACAAGAATCTACATATAACCCTCTCCCTAGGGGACAGACAACAGAAAAGTGGGTAAAGGGAGACATCAGACAGTGTAAGACATGAAAAAATAATAATTTATAAATTATCAAGGGTTCATGAGGGAAGGGGTGGCAGGGAGGGAGTGGGAAAAATGAGGAGCTGATACCAAGGGCCCAAGTAGAAAGCAAATGTTTTGAAAATGATGATGGCAACAAATGTACAAATCCATTGTGCTTGACACAATGGATGGATGCATGGATTGTGATAAAAATTGTATGAGCCCCCAATAAAATGATTAAAAAATACAGTTCCTCATTGTTGTGGTGACCCCTTAACCATAAAATTAATTTTGTTGCTACTTCATAACTGTAATTTTGCTACTGTTATGAATTGGGTGACCCCTGTGAAAGAGTCATTTGACCCCCAAAGGGGTGGCAACGCACGGGTTGAGAACCACTGATGTAGCCAGTTCCTGATGGCTCAATATTTT
Source organism: Echinops telfairi (assembly GCF_000313985.2). Classification (NCBI taxonomy): domain Eukaryota; kingdom Metazoa; phylum Chordata; class Mammalia; order Afrosoricida; family Tenrecidae; genus Echinops; species Echinops telfairi. The sequence goes on along the minus strand of NW_022111369.1, from coordinate 64,329,689 downwards.
AGCTGTTTTCATTTTCCATTTCATCATAATGCACATACGACTGTGGAAATGTGTGCATATAAACAGGGGCCAGGCCTTATTCCTGTCTTGCTTCCTGACCTTATAGGAAGGTGACAAATGGTTACTGCTTAAGCGAAGCCCGAGGGAAAACAAGGACATTCTGAAATGTCACTTTCTACAAGGACCTTGTATTGTTGGAAATAAAAATAAAGTGACTTTTGGACTTTATGACTTTATTTCCTTTTCTGAGCAGAGAGCAGAGTAAGAACAGCAGTAAGATGATAGCACATTGTCCTTTCAGAAACCCAGAGAGAGATTTATTTCTGAGGTCTCAGGGGTCCTGAAATAACGACGGGAAGGCTTTCAGCTTCCTGCTTAACCGCAGAAGCTGAAGGCTGGGGGTCAATGGCTTGATGAAGTGACGCCTTTAGCTCCAACGATCTGTGCACCAGCCGGGATTAGAAACATAAGTTGGATTGGTTGGGAGCGGTAACTTATTTTCCCTGGGTGGGAGGAAAGGGCAAGGGCAAGGGTGGTGAGAAGACACTGCCCTAAATATGATGCAACCCAGCTGTCCAAACAAGTGCAATTCAGTTCAGCCAGCCAGTCCCCATATCCAGATGTTTGCCATCACACAATCTCAGATGATCTTTCCTTCTATCGAAACTAACTTGTAAGAATCATGTTGGTCAAAGAGTCGCATTTGCTTTTCATTAAAAGTCCTCTATTTGCATCCAGCTGGGGGCGTTAAGCTTTAGCACAGTGACACAGCCCACATTTATTAAAGTATTTGAAATCAGACCTGCCCTTTGCCTTATGACAAATCATTGGCATTTTCACTCCATCCCAGCGTTCAAATATAAGAACCTTCAAGCCAACACTAAATAGCTGAACTGGGTAATTGTATTTATTAGACTATGAACAATTCTATCTCATCTACACATTTTTCAACCACCGAATTCCTTTTGATAGGGGTGGACTTTCAACATTTGCATGTTTGTGTTCAGAAATCTCCAACAAAATTTTTGAAGTCTGATCCGATGCTGGATCTTTTCAGTTCACTAATACTATCTCTGAATTTTCTTAATTGGAAACTTAGGAGATAATAAAATATCATGGTAAGTATTTGAATCAGAAAAGACCCGAAACACCCAGAGGAGTCTTTAATTCTTAGTGTGTATACTTGGGACCAATAGTCTACATGGTAATAAATCAAGAAAACATGGAAGTTGTCAAGAATCTCACTTGCTTGAGTCCATAATCATTGCTCACAGAAGTAACAGCCAAGACATCATATGCTCACCATGGATGGATAGATGGATCATGGTAAGAGTTGTACGAGCCCCCAATAAAATGATTAAAAAAGAAGAAGTCAAATGACCACAATGGATGGATGATGGATTGTGGTAAGAGTTGTACGAGCCCCAATAAAATGATTAAAAAAGAAGTCAAATGACATTGTACTCAGCAAATCTGCTATTAAAGGTCTCTTTAAAGTGTCAAAGAAAAAGTTTCCATTTTAGGAATTAATGCCCCTGACTCAAGCTTGTCTCATATATGTTGAAAATGGACCATCAATAAGGAGGAATGCAGCAGAACTGATACATTAGAATCGCGGTGTTGGCAAAGAATACTGAAAATACTACGGGCTTCCAGAAGAGCGAACACATCTGTCTTGTAGGAAGTACAGCCAGCGTGCTCCTTAGAAGTAGGGAAGCATGACTTTATCTTATGCACTTTGGGCATGCTATCAGGATAGACAGTTCTAGAAAAGGACATCCGGTATGGTCCAGTAGAAGATAATTGAAAAAGAGGAAGTCCGCTGTGAGATGTATTGACACACCCCAGAAAGGTTGCAGCCATAGACTGAAACATAACAACAGTTGTGAGAGTGATGCAGGACCTGACTGTATTTTCATTTTGTTGTAGACTGGGTCACTAGGAGTCAGAGCCAACTGGTCCCTAACAACAACACACTACTAACAAACAGCACATGTCATTTCCTCCTACTGCTTTCCTGTCTCTAAACAGGAGTGTGGCTTTTCTAAGTGTCTCGCTGGCCCTACCTTTAGCTGGCTGGTTGGATATACTCTGCCTGTCTTACTTGCAGCTTTCAGTTTCCAGGAGATGGAAGTGTACTTTCAGTGAGATAGGTTTTCAAGTTTTAGTTTAGTTTTTTGAACAGAAAAGGAAGGGAAAAACCCTCTAGGAATATTCGGGGGTGCTGGCCAACCAACCCAAATTAAACTCACTCCATCGAGTTGACTCCGACTCACAGGAGCCCTGTAGGACAGGGTCGAACTGCCCGGGTGGGTTTCTGAGCCTGTAACATTCCACCGCAGTAGAGAGCTTTGTCTTTCTCTGGAGGAGTGACCAGTGGCTTCACTTCGCTTGTACTTAGTAGCCCAGCGCACAGCCACTTTCATAATGGTGCCTCCCTTCTTAAACAGTCTTCTGGAGAACTCACTGATCAAAGGCCTTGTCTACTGCTATCTCTCTGATTGTTGGGTCTGCTCCTCAAATACATCGGGACTAGGTAGCAAGAGACAGTGTGGTCATCGTCGTTGTTGTTGGGCACCATCAAGTTGGCCCCGCCTCATATCAGACCTATGTACAACAGACCGAAACATCACCTGGTCCCGTGCCACCCTCACCGTTGTTCCTATGGAGTAACATCTGGGGGAGCAGAGGTTGGTATTTATGCTGTGGAAAAAGAATTCTACCTTTAAAGGAAATACATCTTTTAAAATTTTTATTTTATTTATTTTTTAATAGTTTTATTAGGGCCTCATACAACTCTTATCACAATCCGTACATACATCAATTGTGTAAAGCATATTTGTGCATTCGTTGCCCTCATCATTCTCAAAACATTTGCTCTCCACTTAAGCCCCCGGCATTAGGTCCTCATTTTTCCCCTCTCTCCCCACTCCTCCCTCCCTCATGAGCCCTTGATAATTTATAAATTGTTATTTTGTCATATCTTGCCCTGTCCAACCTCTACCTTCACCCACTTTTCTGTTGTCTGTTCCCCAGGGAAGAGGTCACATGTAGATCCTTGTAATCGGTTCCCCCTTTCCAACCTACTCTCCCTCTACCCTCCCAGTACTGCCACTCACATCACTGGTCCTGAGGGGATCATCATTTTTATGATCACTTTTTTTTCTATTCGTGAGTTTGTGGCTTTCCGAAAAGCGACCTATTCTTTTTGTCGTTGAAAAAATAGTTCTAATGACATCTAGTTCACATATCATACAATGCAACCATTCAATCATATTGAGATTTGTACTATCATCACCACAATAAATTTCAGAACATTTTCTTCTTGTGTCCTTGTTGTTAGAGCTCCATTTCCCCCAATCCTCCCTTGCCCTGCCCCTCAACCAAACTCACTGCCATCGAGTCAATACTGACTCATAGTGACCCTATCGGACAGGACAGTGTCCCCGTGAGTTTCTGAGACTGTAAGTCTTTATGGGAGAAAAAAGCTCTGTCTTCCTCCTGAGGAGCAGCTGGTGGTTTCAAACTGCTGACCTTGCTCATTGCAGGCTTCCTGGTAACCACTACAGCACTAGGGCTCTTAGGTCATTGTTAATCCAGTGCCATGCCCTCGGAAATTATTAATCCAATTACTGTCTATAGATTTATCTATCCTGGATTTCATGTACAGAGAATCACAAACAGGGAGGGACCAAACAAACAAAAAATAAAACAACAACAATGCCTAGGCAAAACATAGAAAAACCTTAATTAAAAAGAAAGCAGGCAATAGTAAAAACTGAAACAGCTTTAAAATGGGTCAAAAGAGATCAAATGATAAAGTACAGCATTTTAACCTAACCACACCTGCCATGATCAACTTTACAATGTTCTCTGTCTGATAGCAAGGTTCTTTTAATCCCTGGAGTCAGAGTAGATCCATCCACCAGAGGCTTAATCCATGTGGGGACCCTGCAAATGGATTTTAGGATTCCACTGTCATCCATATCCTCTGCAAATCGGGTGTTCAGAATTTAAGCTCTGATGCCATTCTGTCCTTTGGAGTTGAATTTTATTATGTACAACCTTTGGATCACACCGACTGGTGTGCCTTTGTTATGTGGACTTAGTTGATGCCTCACTTAAGTAGCTTGTTAGAAGGCCAGCCTTTAGGACCTCAGACACTATTCTTTGTGATAGCCAGGAGGGCAATGTATTCTTGGTAGAGATTCCAGTCTATTAAACTGAAAGCCAATTTCAGGAATGATGGAAGAGCACCAAGGTGGTTGCTGCAAAGCCCCTGCTGCTGGCTGAGCCGATAGCCTACTTGCTCTCTAGTCTGTCTGTCTATAAGTCTCCATCGTCTCCCCTTCCCTGATTTCTCTTTCATGTCCCCTTTCCTATTTTCTCCCCCCCTCATTTACCTGATCTGACGCCTCCTGGCTCCCATCTGTGGGTTTCTCTCGCCATGATCATCTTGCCTGGCTCACACCCAGTTGGCTTTGTGCACGGCTCATGATAGTCAGCAGTTTGAACTCACCAGTTGCTCCAGGATAGAACGATGAAGCTTTCTGCTCCCATAAATATGTATAGCTGTGAAAATCCAAAGGAGGCAGCTCTCCTCTGTCCTGTAGGGTCTCTGTGAATGCACTCGATGGTGATGAGTTTGGTTTGGGTTCATTTCCTTGCTCCAACTCCTAAGCTGTGACTGTCCTGAGCGCTGAGTCAAATTAAGTAAGTAACGGGGAGAGGCCCACAATAACTTCTGTGTGACGGGTCCAGCTATAGGTCTGGTCACCCAGAGCAGATGGACTCCCCTGGAAAGGTCGGCTTCTTCCAGCAACAGTATCTTCATTGCCTATTTCCTGGCTTTCCTGAGGCCAAACAGATGCCAGACCTGGTCTGTTTTCCTCATTGTCACTGGCGTTGACATCAGTGACCAGAGAACCCCAGCTTGATTCTTCTCATAAACAGAAACTGGTTCACAAGGACCAGTTAATGTCTGCTAACTTCTTCACAGACATTGTTTCGCTCCCTCGGCTCAAGTATGGTTGTAAATTAGGTACTTATCACTGCTCCTTACATTTCACAATGAAGAAAACTGGGCCTAGGGAGGCCGAGTGATCTAGCCACAGAGAGCCAGTCATCACATGATGCAGCTTGGGATGGGAACCCAGGCCATCTAATTTGGAGGAGCCCTGGTGGTGCAATGGTTACACGCTTGGCGGCTAACTGGAAAGTTCGAAGTCCGAACTCACTCAGCTCAGTGAAAGAAAGAACAAGGAGCCGCTCCTGTAAAGACTGCAACCTAGAGGACTCTGAGGGGCAGTTGTCCTCTGTGCCTGGTGTCACTCTGGGTCAATATTGACTCATGGCACTTGATAGCAACTGACTTTTGGAACTCAAGGTCTTAGCAACTCTATTTTTGTCTAGGCCTGTATGAGGGGGCTTCAAAGAGCTCGGGGGACAAACCCCATTATCTTCTGTGGTAGGCAAGGTTGGTCTAGAGAAAACTAAACAAAACAACAGAGACCCTCATGTATAAAGAACTTTATATTAAGAAGGAACTTGACGTCAAGAAGGCACACCAGCTTAGGCAAGTCAAGTCCACATGTCTGAAGTTAGCTGAGCCCTCTTCAGACTCACATAGCACAGGCCGAGGATGCTGGCAGCAGATGCGAGAAGCAGGGAGCTCACAGGCCAGGAGGCTCAGAGTCAGGAGAACCCAAGGCCAGTGGGAGCGCGTGGCGGTCCTCCAACAGTTCTCGGGGTCGGACGGCCCACACGGGGCCACCCCCGGAGACAGACACACACTCCCAGCGAGGTCCCCGGAAGGAGAAAGGCAATGTGGCAGCGAGGAATGGTCTCTGAGCTTGCTCTTTTACAAAAGGTCACCCTCCCAATGTGGTGTCATCAGCTACCACTGGCTGACAGACTGCAGTCCGCCCCTCGTCGGGAGTGTCTAGTTGACATAATCCTAAGCACCACATCTTCTAATTTTATTTTCTGCGAATTTTGAAGGCCCCTCTTACAATTAAATCAACAAATAGGCCTTGCTTAAATTAGGATGGAGACAATCTGTTTTCAAGGTTCAAAATATATTTAGAAATATATTTTAAGTATAAAAGCATTGAGTTTGAGTTAAGACATGATGATGAAAAGAAACGTATAAATTAATATTGGATTAAAACATTGACCTTTATGGATTTTTGTTGAGCTAAAAAACTCTTTGATTGGGTTCATGAGGGAGGGGGGCGCAGGGAGAGAGGGGGGAAAATGAGGCGCTGATGCCAAAGGCTTAAGTGGGGAGGAAATGTTTTGAGAATAATGAGGGCAATGAATGTACAAATGTGCTTTACACAATTGATGTATGTATGGATTGTGATAAAAGTTGTATGAGCCCCCAATAAAATTATTTTTAAAAACTCTTTGATTTACATAATTGCATACAATAGTCACTCCCTTTCAATGTAATAATTGTATTTTCATAAACTTATTCATTGCTATTAAGCCTTAAATCACTCTTAGGGAGCCACGATGTAAAAGACACAATCCATGCTTTTAAGGAAAACACAGCGAGCAGGGAAAACAGGCCCCTACATCCAACGCCTGCCCTCAACATTGACTCAAAAAACAAAAAAAATGTGGTTTTGTTTTTTGAGAAGCTGCCCAAAGCTGGGTCCCTTAGAGTGGTTTAACAAGAACAAAGAGAATATAAAATGGGGACAATGCGTATGTGTGTGTGTGTGTGTGTGTGTGTGTGTACCTGTGTGAGTGATAGGGGCTGTGAGTGGGTGTGGTAGAGGAAAGTATTAACAAAAGGAAAACATGTGATAATTCTTAGAGAAGTGACCAGATTGAGCACTGCTATGGATTCATGAGTGTGTCCGATTGTGTGATAGTGTATGCATGTGTGTGGGAGCAGTAGAGTGGTTGCGAAGGTGGTAGGTATGGGTACAAGAAAGCTTTCAGGAGAGTGAAGAATAAATGGAAAATCTCGAAGAGATTTCGTTTGTATTTGGAAATGTGTGTAGAAGAGTGTGGTTGTGAATGTGTTTGGTGGTTGTAGACGTCAGGAGTGTGGGCATCACAAGGTTCTCACGACAGAAGAATATGGAAAAAATTCAAAGGGATGAATGATTGAGTAAAACAGAGAAGGGGAGAGAGACTGTGTGTATGTGTGCGTGCATGTAAGTGCATGAGTTTGGAGTGCATGTTCTGAGAGAGTGTAAGTATGCGGGAAATAGTAGAGGTGGTGAATGTTGGTGTAAGGGGACATTCAGAAAGGGAAAGAATATGTGACTCCACTTTGAGGGATGAATAGCTAGAACGAGCAATTTTTCTATTTTATTTATCTTGGGAATCTTCTATTCATAGGAATAAGTGTTTTTCCTAGTATTGGGGCTAAAGCTATGAATGACCTTGATACTATTTTTGTGCTGTGTCCTTAAAGTTCATCAAGGATTGCTTAAAATGACTGGGGATGCTCAATATTATTTGTAATTCACTTAATAATTTATGTATTTAACCCTTTTGGTGATTTCTTTACATCAGAGAAGCAAATACATATAAAATTTCTTCTTTTTTGGTTTTAGAAACTATCACCATCCTGCTAAGACAGTTGAGAGATTAACCTACCTAGAGTGGTTCTTCCATCATTTTTCCAAGGAGATTTAGTAATCTTTTTAAGCCCAATGTTGATAATACTTGGAACTTTAAATAAAATGCTTACATCATTATTTATTGAATTAAATAGATTATCTCTTGACTTTAATTTTACAGTAACATGGTAGAAACATTTAAATTCCTATTTGCAAGCACAATTCAGATTCATCTATAAGCTCGCTCCCACCACCTATCTGTCAGTTTGTTGTACTATGATGACTTTTATACTGATATGCTACTGGAAGCTATGTCACCAGTATTTCTAATACCAGCAAGTTCACTGAGGATGCACAGGTTTCAGAGAAGCTTCCAAACTAGGACACCCTGAGGACAAAGGTTGGGTGATCTACTTCCAAAACAGAGTCAGTGAAAACCTGATGGATCACCATAGAACCTTGACAAGAAGGGTGAAGGAATACTAGCATCATTGTACAAAAACAAGTTGGTCAACAGTCGATCGTTTTAGGAGATAGGATATGAGTTAGGACCAGTGGCATCAAAGGAAGAAGTTCAAGGTGCACTGGATACATTGGTGAAAAAGCTCCAGAATAGGTGGAATACCAACTGAGATATTTAACAAATGGATGCACCCTAGAAGTGCCAACTTGCCCAGGCCAAGGCATTTGGAAGACAGCTATCTGGTCAACTGATGGAAGAGATCCAAATAAAGGTGATCCAAGAGAATGCAGAAAATATTGCACAATATTATTAATATCACAGTCAAGTAAAAATTTGCTCTTTTTTCCTCAACAGTACATCTACAGGGAGATGCAAAAAATTTAGACTGGATTCAGAGGCAGGTGTGAAGGGAGGGATATCATTCTTAACATTAGATGGATCTTGATTGAAAGCAGAGAATACCAGAAATATAGTGTGTTAGACAGAGGTCTCTAGAGAAACAAAATCAGGACACTTATGAATATATATATATCACAAAGGAAAATAACAGCTAATTAGTCAATGCAGTAGTACAGAGGGCTCAATTCAACTCACTTCTGTGGAACAGTTAATATACTGGAAGTCCTTCAACTCATGAGGGCTGCTGGATTCAAGGTCAAGGAAGCAGACAGCTGAGTCTTCTCTCGGGCAATGCAGGCAGTTCAGCCACAGGCAGCAAACAGCAGGGTGGGTCACCAACAGTCAGCAGCTCAGTAGCTTAGCGAAGCAGGCCTGGATGGGATATCAAAGTCAAGCAATGCAAGACGACAAGAACTGCCAACCTCAAGCTCAAGTGATATATATACACCAGCAGGTCTCAAAGGAACCTCAAGCCCTAACAACATGATCCACAGGTTGGCTGTCCCACAGGTAATGTAGCTCATAAGTTGAGGCAGAGAACTAGCTAACGCATCAGCATGCTGGTCTGATCAGCAGAGAGCAAGAGAGAGAGGTGCCAGCCTTGCCAAAACATTTGCCATATATACTTGAGTATAAGCAGTCCCAAATTTCAGCTGGAGCACCTAATTTTACCATAAAAATGGCTTTTAAAATGTGCTGAAAAACCCAGCTTATATGCCAGTATATACAGTATTTCTTTGCCCTCCAATCAAATTGCGACCTTATTAATCTCACATGTTCCTGTTGGCCAGGTTGGCACAATAAACCTACCTGTCACAGATAGTTACAGATAGTGTTTTATTGAGTATACAAAAGTATTTGATTGTGTGGGTCATAACAAACTGTAGATAACTTTATGAAGAATGGGAATCCCAGAACATGCCATTGTGTTCATTCAGAGCCTGTACACAGACCAGCTTGTCTGAACAGAAGAAGGGGGCACTGCATGGTTTAAAATGAGGAAAGGTGTGTGTGTGAGTCTGGGTGCTTTAGAGAAACAAATCCACAACAACTTATGTATAAGGTTATGTAAAGGTTAGTAAAGGTTAAGTGCGCATCAAGAAAATATCCCAACCCAGTGCTGCCCAAGCCCACAAGTCCAACATCAATCCA
>NW_022111369.1:64314879-64319766 GCF_000313985.2 Echinops telfairi | reverse complement strand
CCCACATGTGTTTATCGGCCAGGTTGGCACAATAAACTAACTAACTCAGTGTGCATCAGGGTTGTATCCTTTCTCCATACTTATTCAAGATGTATGTCAAGCAAATACTGTGAGAACCTGAACTACAAGAAGAATTCAGCATCAGGATTGGAGGAAAGCTTGTTAACAACCTGCCCTGTAAACCTAACACAAATCTGCTGGCTAAGACTGAGGGAGACTTGAGGAACTTATTGCTAAAGAAGACAGACTTCAGTGTGGATTCCAACGCCACGTAAAGAAAACCCAAATCCTCACGATTGATGAAGAGACATACATATATCCACAGGGGGTCTCCTACGTGACGGGATTCAAGAATTCAGGCTCTGCCTTTCTGTGGTTCCTCCATGCCCGAGGACAGCCGTTCTCAACCTGTGGGTCTCAACCCCTTTGGGAGTTGAACAACCCTTTCACAGGGGTCGCCCGATTCATACCAGCAGCAAAATTATGGTTTTGAAGTAGCGACGAAAATAATTTATTGTTGGGGGTTACCTCAACATGAGGAACTGTATTAAAGAGTCTCGGCATTAGGAAGGTTGAGAACCACTGCCCTAGGGTCTCATCAGTGGCTCTATCTGGCCAACAGAAGAGAAAAGTGAGTCTAGAGAGGCACATTAATTTCTTAAAAGCTTTGTGTGTCAGAAAGCAAACATCATATCAATGCAAACGAGGGGGGCTGTCAGAGGTGAGACTCAAAGCCGATCTGTAGACAATTGGACATCTCCTCATAGAAGGGTCACAAGGAAGGGATGAGCCAGCCAGGGTGCAGTGCAGCACTGACGAAACACAGAGCATTCCTCTAGTCCTTTAATGCTTCCTCCCCACTACTAAGACTAGAGCATGTACATTGGTACCGATAAGAGCTCTCAACATATGCACTCAAAACAGATAACCCCCTCAGGAACAGTAATGGGGGTAGCGATACCACGAGGGTAGGGGGAGGTGGGGGGGGGAAAGTGGGAGAAAAGGGGAACTGATCACAATGACCAATGATGCATAACCTCCCCCACCAGGGGGATGAACAACAAAAACGTGGGTGAAGGGACACAGCAGACAGTGTTAAATGTGAAAATAACAATAATTTATAATTTATCAATGGGTCACGAGGGTGGGAAGGGAGGGTGGGAGGGAAAAAAGTGCAGTTGATACCAAGGGCTCAGTAGAAAGAAAATGTTTTGAAAATAATGATGGTAACACATGTACAAATGTGCTTGATAAATTGATGTATGGATTGTTCTAAGAGCTGTAAGAGTCCCCAGTAAAATGATTTACAAGGGGAAAAAAAAGCTTCATGTGTTTATAGTGTGCACATCCCTTCTGCTCACATTCTGTTGGGGAAAAGGAGTCCAAGCCCCACAGTTATATTCAAGGAGACTGGGAAATGCAGTCCTTGATCAGCAGTGATAGCTTAATATAGCATACGGGAAAGGGTCAGATGGTTTTAGATACACAGCTGTTTTTCCCCTCACGTGACCAGCATCCAGCATGGAGGGGACAGACACCAACACAAACAGGTTGTTGCTTTTTTCTGCTTAAGGATGGTCATCGGTATGGTAGACACCTTCCTACCTGCCTGTTTCTGAAAGCTTTAGTGAACTGCTTCGCCAGCTTAAACAGAAACCACAGGAAAATGAGTGTCATTTAGTAAAATCTATGTGCCAGGCATTGTACTACATATGCAACGGAGACAGCATATGCTTTGCATGAGTGACAATGAAAGCTGTTTGTTGATGAAGTTCATGGTCCCTGTGGGAAACCCATTCTACCTGGTTGTCTTTCTAAAGGAGTCATTTGGCATAAAAGGACGGCTTACCTACGAAGCCCTAGATATCAAGTCAGCTCTTATGAACAGGTAGATGGAAAAGACACTATGTCTCAAAGACACCAGGAGTTTAGTTTTCTTTCAAATGCAAAACAAACGGACCCCATGTGATGTGTGATGTGGTAGGAGCCCAAGGTGGGAGAGACTGTGGGATGGTTGGGTGGGATCAGAGAGAGGTCACAAAGGAGGGGCCTCATATTGGAGTCCCATCGTGAAGGACAGTTACGACTTTTCCAGAAAAGAGAGGGAAATTCAGGCACAGGGACTAACATACACATGACCCAGGAAGTGACTGGCCACAGGTTTGGTGGTTGAATCATGGGATGTCCCAGGAAGGAGGCCAAGTGGGCGAGGTGAGGTGAGAGGGAGGAGGCGGATGGTGACAAGCATCACCCTATAATCCACTTCTTGATGGAACTTTCAGTCTCAGGCAGGTCTGCCTCCTCTACCCAATGAATTTCTGAGCCTTCTCCTCTCACCCACAATTTTAGCTTGCTCAGAAACTGGAGCAGACTGCCTAGTTTAGATCAGGATTTCTCAACCTCAGCAGGATTGACATGTTGGGCTGGATCATTATTGGCCCTGGGAGCTGTCCCGTGCATTGCAGGATGTTTAACAGTATCCCTGGTCTTGACACACTAGATGCCAGTAGCAATCCCTCCAGCTTCCCAGCTGTGAAAATAAAAAATGGTTTTAATGTCGCTAGACATTACAAAATATGCCTGGGCTGGCAGTCAGACTGGTTGAGAAGGACTGCTTTAGACAGATATAACCTTTTTCTTGTAATATACCAAAAGCTTTGTATGTATTAGAGACAGGTCAATAGATAGCTGCCATCAAGCTGACTCTGACTGTGGTAGTTACATAGTCTGTTGTCAACTTGAGACTATTACGAGTAAAGGGGCAGAGTTTAGCCTGTCAATCAGGTCACAGCTTAATGACTTCATTTGGAGGCACTAAGGAGATGAATAGCTTGTGCGAGGCAGGACACAAGCTCACTCCCCACAAGACATTTCCATTGACAAGACTGGGCTGGGCTGTCTATTTGATATAAAGCTCTTTCATATACATATAGGAAGAGCACTTATTTTGTTTCTCTAGACAACCTGGCCTGACACAAGGATCCAACTGTGTATTTCACACACCAGCGCTAGAGCTTCCGGCATAGCAAACACAAGCCACCACAGTCCAACAAGCTGATATATGGGTGGTAGATAAGCAGTAGGGTTATGTGTAATTTGAGGAAAGATTTTCTTTCGGCCAAGTTCCCCTCATCCATTAGCCAACCACTCCGTCCTGAATCAGGGTTATGTGATGAGGAGTTACCTCTATTTTCATTACCTTTAAAATGTCTGTCTCCCCCACTCAACTGTAAAGCTAGTCTAGCAGGCATCCAGGAAACGTTTATTTTCTTGAGGTGAAGAGCCAACCACTTTTAAAATATAGAATGTATTGAGAGTTAATGCAGACTGAAAATGCTCTTTATAGATTTTCAGACCAAAATGATCTCTTTCATACTTTATGAAAAACAAAACAAAGTAAAATGAAAAGAAAAACCCTTGGCCCGTTTGCAGATACCCCGGTAGCCCATCTGGGGAAGCTGTTAGTCTGGCTCCCACAGTCTCTCCACCAAATGCTAACTCGGCTGCTTGCACTTCAAGCATCTACAACACACGGATGCTTTAATCAGCGACCCAGAGCATCAGCAGTCTGAGCACCTGTCAGAGAGAGAGTTCATCCAAGAATTGATTGCAATCCCACATTTGACAAAAGTCTGAACAAGACACCTGATTTTTAGAGACCATCTAAGTGGATCATTAAACCCCTTTTCACCTCACTTTTCTAAGTTCTAACCCCACACGAACATAATGCCTTCCAAGACAACAGGTTTGGGCCCCGATCATTCAAGCTTTCCCTAGAGGTGTTATAGTGGGAAAGGTTGTGTGTATGACTATAAAGGGAAATACAAGAAATAATTATAGGTGGGATATCTGTCTTTTGCAAAATCATAGTAAAAGGTGTTGATTAGAATCCAGTGTTTATTTTCCCGGAATGAACTGGGTTCTGGCTCCAGCTGCACGAGGGAGAAGCCAGAACTGTGCCTTCAGAGGGAACCACGCAGGATCCAGGCCGGCACCGGGGTTGGGTGCTTCCAGGAAGGCAGGATGCTGGTGTGTACGGCTGTGCGAAGGATGTAGCAGGTTGTGCTATAGCACAGTTATGGGACCTATCTTCCACCCTCAGCAGGGACACACTCGGGGTTGCCTTCTTCTAGAGCAGTGGTTCTCAACCTTCCTACTGCCGCGACCCTTTAATATAGTTTTTCATGTTGTGGTGACCCCCAACCATAAAATTATTTTTGTTGCTACGTCAAAACCCAAAGGGGTCGCCACCCACAGGTTGAGAACTGCTGCTCTGGAGTCTAGAGTCTAGGAGCCCTGGTGATACAGTGGTTATGATTGGGCTGTGATCTGCAAGGTGAACAGTTCTAAACCACCAGCCACTCCAAAGATGGGGCTTTCTACTCTTGTCAAGAGCTACAGCCTCCGAAACGTACAGGGGCAGTTCCACCCTGTCCTCTAATGTTGCTGTGTATCGGCATTGACGCCTGGCAGTGAGTGAGTTTCTAGACCTTCCCATCATGCTTTGAGAGACATGCTGCTTGGTAAAATACAAGGTCAGTGAAAAAGAGGAAGACCCTTCATGAGATGGATTGAGCTCAGGCCGGAACGATCTCAAACAGAACAGTGGTGGCGAGAACAGCACAGGGCTGGGCAGGGTTTCTGATGGGAGCTAAGACCACCACCGATGAGATCTTCCCAATCAGTCCTCTGTATGTCAGAGAGCTTCGGGGCTCGCCCCTCTCCCTTAGGCCAAACAAAATTAGCCCATTGCTGTGGCTTTGGTTCTGACTCTGGTACCTCCAGGTGTGATGGGATAGAACGACCCCACAGTATTTATCTTGTCTGTCATCTTAATAGCGGTAGCTCATCAGCTTTCTCTTCCACAGTGACACTGGGTGGGTTTGA
>NW_022111369.1:64306514-64313696 GCF_000313985.2 Echinops telfairi | reverse complement strand
TCATGCTAAAAGACAATGGGCTCAAGGAAGATGCTTTATAAAAGATAGATGAGTGAATGAATGCGTGTACTGTAGGGCAAAGGAATGGAATTTCTTTACCAGCCTCATTGACTGAAAGGACTGATTATTCAAAAGTGCAGGCTGTGTGGTTTCTGTAGGTAAAGGAGTGCAACTGAACCTATAGTCTGTCACCCCGACACAGCTTCTCTGGAATGCAATCACTGTAAAATTCCAGGTGGAAGCCTCGATTGCGTGCAGCCCGGGCTCTGTCTGTGGGAGGCTTTCTGTCTGTGAGTCACACATTGCAGCCTTTCCCGGGAGCGGCAGCAGCAGCTTCCTGCCTTACGTGAGAAGACAAATGTCAGCAGGTGATCTATAACCGTGTCTCAGCCCCGGAAGGAGAAATTTGGTAAGCAGTCTCTATAAAAGTGTATCATTTCACTCAGCCTCAGGGAGTCTGCCTCTTTGGTGCGTACGGTTAACTTAATTATTTTAAACATTCCTATGGAAAAGTTGGCATGGCAACCAACCGAATCTGCAAAGAGTTTGAAGGGGAAAATTCTATTTCCATTTGCCTACAGCCGTCATTTTCATTTTGTGCTTATGTTCTACCAGTACTCATTCACATGTGAACATTGTACACCTTTGCAACCACAAAGCTAATTGTATTTTGGATTCGGCTTTTCATTATTACTAGTTTATATAACATTACATCAAAAATAGTGTTTAGGTTTCGGAGGCTTGAGATGTTTAGTTTTTAATGTCTGCATAATATTCTGTACCCTACTGTATACTTGACCGTATTGTCATGCAGTCAGTACATTTATCACGTTTTCACTGTTTTTGTTTTGCAGGGGAGCGGGGTGGTGTTGCAGGCAGCATCTTTTAAAGTAGAGTTTCTGCCTCCTGGGTAAGTTACTTCCAAAGAAAAGATGCTCAGGAAAAGACTCCCTGACATCTCTGTGGCTTCTGTGATGTAATTCCGTGTTGCTTGGCAGGTGTGCTTCTGCTACTGCAGAGAACCAGGCTCATGCTCCAGGCAGGTGTTTGCTGATGGACCCATGCAGACTTCTCCCCAGGGTGGAAATCAGCCCGCTGATGGGAACAACTTCTTTTACATCAGAACTAGCAGGTGTTTGGTGAGAGAACTACCTGGGCTGCAAATGTAAAAAAAATTAACCCCACCTGAGTGTCTTGACTTGAATTTTCTCAAATTGAAATATTTTTGCTCTGGGTGTGTGAATTCTCCTAATAACAATAGAGAGCATTTTTTCCCTCCCTCCTAGAATTTTGCAGCGTATGCATGTAGTATGACGGGTGCATTCAGAAACTGTTTTGGGTTTTGAACAAATACATGTAGCATGTAAACAAGGGCTCTCCTTCAAGGGTGTTTTCACAGGAAATGCTTATGGGCTTGCTTAAAACATGAAACACTTTGGGGCGAATTTGTATTTAGACCTAGTTTTTAAACCACCAAGCAGAGTTTCAGCTCTATCGTTTTCTTGTTCACAAGAAAGAATTACCCGGCTGGATGACCAAGCAGTGACCGCATTGTCTCCTTAATGAAATTAAGGCTGAAAGGAAGCTGCTCTTATTGTACCCATTTGATAGATCAGGAAATGAGTGTGAGAAGGTGCTTGGGCCCCACAGGAGGGCTGGTGCTCAATTCCACACTGTTTGACTGCAGAGCCGGAGAGTTTGACCATTTATCAATCGATGATGTGAGCTCAACCGCCCAGCCAGGGGGCCGGGCAGCAGAAGAGTTTTCTGATCTGGTGGGGAAGGCAAAGTAAATACTACTACTAATAATTTTTAAAAAATCAGTAGTCTACATTCAGGAACTATGGTGTGTGTGCAGGGGGAGGGCAGGGGTCCAAACCCAGGGGTAGATGGGCCTGCCCAAGTTACGAGTTGGGAAGAGTAACTTCTGTATTCTCCCCTGTTTCCACCCACAATAAGCTCAGCCTGTAGAAGGACCTTCCAGAAGATGCCTGTGCTCCATCACCACGCATCATCAGGCCTCTGTTGGAATCTCATCATTTCTTCCTGGAAGCAGGGTATTGCTTGACTCCTAGCGTTTCTCATTTTGACTTTGGACACCAAGTCACTTGCTCAGCCACTACTACACTGACCTCTCCTAGCTGTGCCTCATGCTGGAATCTGGTTTCCGCTTCCCCACTTGCCCCTTATGATTGGGAAGCATCATGTCCTAGTGCCGAGACAAACTGGACAGGGTTCTGAGTCCTAATGTGCCTTGCCTACCTGGTCAGCCCTTTGCACCCCAGTCCCCAGCCCATTCTAGTAAGCAGGCAGCCTCATACTAGATCCTAACTGCTTCTCCTTGCATCTGATCTACATCCCCTTAACACTACCCCCATCATCCTTATACCCTAGTCTTGATGTGTGTGTGTGGGGGAAGGCACCCTTCAATATGGAAACCTGGGATATGTCCAAGTAGCCCACACTTACTGTGCCAGTTTTCCATATACCATCTCTTAATCTTTACAACAACCCTGAGAGGCAGGCAATTATTATTATTATCTCTTAGGGGAACTGAAGCTCAGAGAAGTTAAGTAATTTACCGCAGTCACACAGCTAGAAACCGACAGAGTCTGTCTGTACTTTCACCCATGATGCTACAAGCCATCTCTGGGGGTGTCGCATGAAAGTGGCCATTAGCCCATTTGCTATCATCCACATTGGTTCTCTCTCCAGAGTACAGAACCTGGCCACTTCTTATACCTCCAGCACAGTCTCTCTGATCTCTGCTACTACCACCTCTCACCTGGATCCTCAACACCAATGACCCTCATCCCACTCTCCCTCCTTCCGGGTGAATCCCCACATGCCCCAGCCATCACCTCGAAATGCAAGTCAGAACATGTATATGTCCCCTCTGCTTTAAACCCTCCAGTGGCTCCTGTCTCAATCAGAGCTCAAACCCAAGTCCTTTCATTGGCCCTTGCTTCCATCTCAGTGCTCTGATCTTATTTCCCATGGCACTCCTCACTGGCTGCCCCTCCAGCCGCTTTATCTCCCTGGCTGGCTTGTAAAATTTACCAAGTGTGCTCTGACCTCAAGGCCAATGGCCTGTGACCTCTGATTACATGTACTTAAACATGAAGTGTCCCTCACTGCTAAATGATGGCGCCCAAATAATTGTCCTGAGCTCTGCGTATTTTCATGCAAGCCAAAGGCATTCCAAATGAATTCAGAGGTGTTGATTAGCACTGATAAGTGACCTGGCATTTTCCCCCCAAAACGTTTATATTTTGTCTGTTGATTAAATTCCCTGCCATTATCACTCCTTCCTCCAAGGTTACCTTGAGCTGTAACCTTTTCTGCTTAACACCACAGGTATTTCCAGGCAAGGGGAATGTATTCCAGGTGTTCATGATGTAGGGCATGGAATGGCAAACATGTTCTGTATAGAGCCAGAGTAACTACAATGCTATTTTCAGCACTGTAGAATGACAGCAGCCATAAACCATACAGA
This sequence comes from Echinops telfairi, assembly GCF_000313985.2. NCBI lineage: Eukaryota > Metazoa > Chordata > Mammalia > Afrosoricida > Tenrecidae > Echinops > Echinops telfairi. The sequence goes on along the minus strand of NW_022111369.1, from coordinate 64,310,200 downwards.
AACTAATGAGTGTGATTGTGTTCAAGCAAACAAGTGACCGCCTAATTGGACTCAATGGGCCTGGCTTGCTGACCATGAATCTAGGAGAGCCAGTGGAAGCCAAGTCAACACTCGGAAGCACAGATCTGAGAGTTCCTTGGTCTTAGAACTAGAAAATAACCACTATTCTATTTTTTCCTTTGCGCTTTCAGTGTCAAAATACCTCAGCCAGGACACAGTAGATCCTCAGTGAAGCCTTTTTGGAATACGTGGTTGAGTAGGTAGCATGCAGAGCTTGGATTGGGCAGGTGGTTTGCTGAGGCGTGGGTGGTTTGGCGGTAGAATTCTCACCTTCCTTTTGGGATTCCCAAATTCAATTTCCAGGCAATGTACCTCATGCACAGGTACCACCCTTCTGTTCATGGAGGCTTGTGTGTTGCACTGATGGTGAAGAAGCTTAAGTGGAGCTTTCAGACTAAGAATGGACACTGAAGAAAGTTCTGGCAATCTATTTCTGAAAGATCAGTCAGCAAAAAACCCATGAGCCACACAATCGGTCATTTTGCAGTTGATCTATCTGCAACCCATCCTGGGCATGGCAAAGAGCTGGGCGGCGTTCTCCACTGTGCACGGGGTGGCCACATGCCAGAAGCTAATGCAATGGCAGCCAGCAACAACAGATGTGTTCGACACACTCAGAGAGACCTTGTGTATTCATGTATGTATGAGACCATCATTTCCTGAGCCCTCCCTGGACTCTCATCCTCGTAGTCCTCTCTCTCCAGGTCTACAATGCCAGATGCTGGGCCGAGTCAACCAGGTGCGGTCTGTGGGAGACCCCCGGGAGCACAGGCTCTATCGGGAGACAGATGCGCAGAGTATCGACAAGGCGTAGAAAGTGTTAACAGAGGGAAGCTCAGAGATTTTGGAGGCACTTTGGTGGTGGGAAGCCCATCCCAAGTATATTCCAGGAGTGCCCAGTCCACTCCACACCTGTCACTCAAAGCAGACTTCCTTTGACTGGGCAGAAAAGGCAATCGTCTAAAATGCAAGGACCAGAATTTATGCAAGCAATGTAGCTGGTTCTCTTTGTAAATACGAATAAACTGGTTTGGTTGTAAACATCCGGTGTTAATCAGGGACATCCAAATGGCTTCCGTCAGAGGGCTTTGCACTGCTAATTAATGGGGATCATTCTGGTGTGAAGGCTGCATCAGGAATTTTCAGCACCATTTTATTTCTCTTCATGTCTTTTTGAGAGAGTATTATGTTCACAGCCAGCTTTCAAAGCACTGCATTTAATCATTTTTTTCATCACTTTGATCTTTTCCTCTAAAAACTATTTCCATTATTCCCAGCTTCATCTTGCCTTTTCTATATCTCCTTTAGAAAGTTTTTGTTAACAAAGAGAGAGCCCATAAGTGCTGCAAAATTGCATCCCGCCTTTCATAAAGAGAAGACTAGGGGAGGCCAGACAGAAAGGTCACTGCATTGTGAGAGGAATAGATTTGCAGTGGGCTCAGGCTGCTTGTTGTGCCCATGTTGGAGACAGTGCCAGCTGGGATGGTAAGAAAATTGATCAACTCCATCCCTGCACTTTATCAGAATGATGCTTCTCTGAGTAAATATAATCAGAGGATAACAAAAGATCTAGCATCCAGGTCCCTGTAGATCTGTGAAAAGATAATAGCAGAAAGCATGACAAAATGGCAAAAGAAATAAGCCCACGGATCCAACACAATGAGAGAACCCAACCAGGATAAACATCATAAACACACACACACACACACACACACACACACATTAAAGTCAAAACATCATACAGATATATAATAAAATCAAACTTCTGGAAACAGAAGACAAACCAAATTTGAAGTTAACAAGAGGGCAATGATATGTGAGATTGTTAAGGTGTTTTTTTTAATCATTTTATTAGGGGCTCATACAACTCTTATCACAATCCATCCATACATGCATTGTGTGTCAGGCACATTTGTACATTTGTTGCCCACATCATTCTCAAAACACTTGCTTTCTACTTGAGCCCTTGGTATCAACTCCTCATTTTCCTCCCTCCCTTCCCAAGCCCCTTTCCTCATGAAACCTTGATAATTTATAAATTATTATTATTTTGTCATGTCTTACACTGTCCGACATCTCCTTTCACCCACTTTTCTGTTGTCCATCCCCCAGGGAGGAGATTATATGTAGATCCTTGTGATCGGCTCCCCCTTTCTACCCCACCTTCCCTCCACCCTCCCGGTATCACCACTCTCACCAATGGTCCTGAGGGGTTCATCTGTGCTGGATTACCTGTGTTTCCAGTTCCTATCTGTACCAGTGTACATCCTCTGGCCTAGCCAGATTTGTAAGGTAGAATTGGGATCATGGTAGTGGGGGGGAGGAAGAATTTAAGAACTAGAAGAATGTTGTATGCTTCATCGTTGCTACACTGCACCCTGACTGGCTGGTCTCCTCCTGTGACCCTTCTTTAAGGGGATGTCCTGTTGCCTACAGATGGATTTTGGGTCCACACTCCACATTCCCCCTCATTCACAATGATATGATTTTTTGTTCTTTGATGCCTGATACCTGATTCCTTTGACACCTCGTGATCACACAGGCTGGTGTGCTTCTGCCATGTGGACTTTGTTGCTTCTCAGCTAGATGGCTGCTTGTTTATCGTCAAGCCCTTAAGACCCCAGACACTGTATCTTTTGATAGCCAGACTCCATCAGCTTTCTTCACCACATTTGCTTATGCACACATTTGTCTTCAGCAATTGTGTCAGGAAGGTGAGCATCATGGAATACCAGTTTAATAGAAAAGAGTGTTCTTGCATTAAGTGAGTACTCGAGTAGAGGTTCAATGTCCATCTCCTACCTTAATACTAAACCTATAAATATATGCATATAGATCTATTTCCCCATCATCAAATATAAATATATTTACATATGTACTTGCCTGTATTTACACCTCTATAAATGCTCTCTGCCTCTTAGTTTTTTCCTCTATTTCCATTTACTTTCCTCTTGTCCCACTATCATTCTAAGCCTTCATTTGGAAGTCGAGGTTTAAGATGTCCAAAACGTCCAACTTTTATAACTTCTGTACTACTCTAGCATCTCTGACATCAACCACTCCTCTCTTCAGTACTCTTCCTTCATTCTTTGAGTTTGATAATTTGTTGCAATATCACAGCATTCACCATCAGAGAAATGTGGAGGCTGGTAAATTCCCAATCTGTGAGTCAAGCATCAGTCTGGAAGCCTCTCCCAACCCTTGTGGCTCTAGGGACTGACAAACCCAGGTTGGCAGATCAGATGACAGACGTCTGGCTCACAAAGAATCAGGTCCGATGAGAGTCTGCTGGTTCAAGTGGAAGGAACAAGAAGTCAGACAAAGAGGAACTAGGGGCAAGATTCAGAGCAAGGGGAGGGACTTCGCCAGAGTATTCCTAGATGTTGGTTGCAGACCGCCTTCCTGAGGAAACCAAGGGTGGATGCCTCCATCATCTCCTCCAGTAAGGTGGTGACCCAAAATACAACCTACCAAAAAAGAAAAAAAAGCGTGTATATATATATACATATGAAAATATATAAATAAAAGTGTGTGTGTATATATGTATTAGTCTAGGTACTTTGGAGAAACAAATCCACAGCGACTCATGTATAAGAGAGAGTTTTATGTAAAGAAAAGGTGCATCA
>NW_022111369.1:64303700-64305378 GCF_000313985.2 Echinops telfairi | reverse complement strand
GTGTGCATAAGCAAATGTCATGAAGAAAGCTGATGGTGCCTGGCTATTAAAAGATACAGCATCTGGGGTCTTAAAGGCTTGTAGTTAAATAAGTGGCCATCGAGCAAGAAGCAGCAAAGCCCACACGGAGGAAGCACACCAGACCTTGTGATCATGAGGTATCAAAAGTTCAAAAGCACACAACCAATTCGATGTGCAGGGGTGTGGATGCAATGAAGATCCAAAATCCCCCTGGAAGATAACTGGACAGTCCGTCTCAGAATGGCCATATGGAAGGGATGATAAATCCAGGGTGTGGTATAGCACCGGTGAACCACCCAACTATTCTCTAGTTCTTTAATATTTCCTCCCCTTACTATTATGGTTTTTATTTGTTTTATCTCATTAATCTTGTTAGATTTGCATATGTTCATTTGTTTATTTAAGATCATTTGGGACATGAAAGCCAAGATAGATAATCCCCAGAAACACTAACAGGAGTAATGGTTCCCTGAGGGTATGGGAAGAGGGGGTGGGTGGGGAATTGGGGAATAGGGAGCTGATAGCATTTATGACTGAATAACCCCACTCAATGGGATTGAAGAACAGAATTGTATGTGAATGGAGATATTAGAATGTCCAAGATATGGCCAAAATAAAACTATTATTGGGGGGAGGGTTCCTGGGGGTTAGGTAGGTGGAGGGAGGGGATAAAGGGGGAAATAAAACAAATCAAAACCCAAAATACAACCTACCCTAATGCTGTGTCACTATCAGAAGAAAGAAGCCTTTGCACACTGGGAGCATATCCACATGCATAGGAGTTGTTATAATATGGAAGACTATGGCTGTAAGGACCATATTTAGTCCTTTAGTAGAATAGTGGTTATTCACTTCATGGCAAGATACATTTGAAAACACTCAACAGGTAAGCTAGAGTATAGGAAATGGAACAACCAGAACACAACTAAAGTGAATGTTCACACAGAGTAAAAATATAACTAATGTCAGTTTGGTAGCCATGCTTCTGCTTTATGAATGCATGTTATTGAAAGTTTTGCCATGTCTCAAACCTCTATTGTTTCTGTAAATAGCATGTAATCACTTAAAAATTTCATCTTTACAAGTCAACAATTCACGTATTGCAGTCTGAAGCCATCCTAGATTTGTCTAATAGAATTAACTTATGTCCCAATGAGATAATTTATAATGTTCTCTATCATAAAATGATGCTGATGCCTGTAATGTGAACCAGAGACATATATAAGCCATTCATATATGAATGGATTTTGGGCTCCCACTTAACTCTAATCCCAGTCTAAGAAAAATTAATTCTTATGACATGACCCTACTCAATAATTGTTTTCATGAACAGATCACTGAAGATAAAGGTTCTACAGGAAAGTGTGGTGAAGAAGCCAGATAATGCCTGGATCTCAGAAGAATAGTGTCTGAGGTCGTAAAGGCTTGCCTTCAAACAAGTAGTCATCTGAGACATCAATTAAGTCCACATAGAAGAAACACATAAGCCTGTGTGATCCAAGGATTGTAAATAGTAAAATCCACATCCAAATGAGGGAATGATGTCAGAGGTGAAATTATGAACACTCGGTTTTCAGATGACTGTGGATGACAGTGGAAGCCCAAAATCCAAGTGCAGGATTACTACATGGCTTAAGCCTCTAGTGGATACCCTCTA
>NW_022111369.1:64296819-64299394 GCF_000313985.2 Echinops telfairi | reverse complement strand
ATCGAGCATAACCTGGACCATAAAACAAACCTCAGCAAATTAAAAAATGAAATCCCACGAAGTCCTTGCTTTGACCACAAAGGAGTCAATCTAGAAACCAATGGGAGAGATGACAGGAGAGCTTCAAACACCTGGAAACAATACATTCCCACCTAATCCATGAATAAAAGGGACATTGAAAATGCATTCTACTGAATGAAAATAAACACATACACACACACAAAACAAAACGAAAAACACAACATACCAAGGTTTGTGGAACTTGGCCAAAGGTGTGCCAAGAGAAGACTATCATACACCAGGCATACTGTCGAAAAGAGGAAGGCGTCTCAAATAAAGTAAGAACAAGCTACCATTGCAGAGTTAGTGGTTCAAACTCACCAGCTGCTCCCCCCATCACATGAGACTGTTGGCTCCTGGAAGGGCGTGGTCTCAGAAACCCTCAGAAACAATCCCATGACCTGAGTCAGTATCAGCTCAGTGGCAGTATTTTTTTTTACACCTTGATGTACTGTCCAAAGGAGGTTAAGTACCAACAGAAAGTTTGAACCCACCTGGTGGCTCTGTGGAGGAAGGGCCCGTTGACCTGCTCCATCAAAGATTACAAACTAGAAAACCCTGGGGGTCACAATGAGTTCGAATCGACTTGATGACATCCAGTCCATCTTGCTGAGGCCCTCCCTTTCTTCCTCTGCCCTTCCACCAAGCATGATGCCCTTCTGTAGGGACTGGTCTCTCCTGGGCACATGACGTAAGTAAGTTGAGAGAAGAAAGGAAATCATGTCAGAGCAGAGAGACGGTGAGGGACTATATTGCTATTAAATACTGAAATAATGATACTGTGATATCACCAAGAGAACACACAATTCCAATTCACACAAAGAAACAAGGTGTTGTGGAAGGAAGCAGCCCATGCATGAGCACTCAAGAATGCTGAGGCTGGGATAGATATAGGAATTCATCAATTGTTAGGGGATGAGAATTATATCACAGCTGTGTCTCAACTGCAGTTTACTGAACAGACAATAGGGCAGAAACGCGAAGTTTGCTTAAGTGCCTGGGAAAAGATAATTCCATCAGAAGAGAGAAAGCCGAGATCCACGGCTATAAGACAGCGGAATGATGAGCCTTATGCTGACTTTGTGTCCCGACTGGAAGATGCTATTTCCAAGTGTGTAAAGAATGCCCAGGCAGTAAGAGACTTAGTGCATAAGATATCTTATGATTTTTCTAATAAACACTGTAAAAATGCCTTGCATCCCTACAGGGAACATGGCACGCTGTTAGATTATCTCAGGATATGCAGGAATGTAGAGACAGAGGAATATAAGGCCGACCTCAAGGCAGCTGCATTGGCAAATTATATCAGACCTAGAAGAAAGTGCTTTAGTTGTGGGAAGACAGGCCATCTTCAAAGAGAATGTAGGCAGAGCAAGCAGCAGCCATCGAGATTGGGTTTAAAAGAACCTGAACTCTGTCCGCGCTGTAGGAAGGGAACTCATTGGGTGAATCAATGTCACTCAAAGTACAACAGTGAAGGGTTGCCGTTAGCAAAGACTTCCGGGCAGGAACATGGGAGGCAAGGTCTCTGTCTGCCAGAGCAGAGATCTTAGAGAGAAACTGCAGGTATCCCCCAGTCTCACAGGAGGAGACCAGACCTAGCCAAACAGGCAAAATCCCAGCCTCTGTTCTCGCTGCAGTTGGTTTGACTAACCAAGAAATAGCTCAGAAGCCCTTGCAGCAGCCTGATGATTCTGAAAAGCAGAAGCCTCTTTTTTGAAAGAGCAATACAGTTTCTATCAGGAAGATTTAACCTAAATAGTCAAGGAATTAGAATTGATACTGGAGTTGATCAGAGTTATGAGGAAAAGCCAAAAGCTGTGATTAAGTCAGAAATTATTAAGAGCGGCAATTGGAGTCCACTACCTAAAAGAACTATGGGATGTTTATTAGGAAAGTCCAACCTAAATTCTCAAGGTGTTGCTGGAATTAGTGATCAGGATTATGAAGAAATGAAGGCAGTGATACATTCTGATATACCATGGTTTATAAAAAAGGAAGATCGTTTAAGCCAATATTTGCTTCCTTGCATTCCTAGACTAAAAATGTATGTCTATCAGGAAAGAGTACTTAAGAAATCTGCCCACCCTTTAAATGAAGGGGTCTTCTGGAATGCTGTTGTGAGGAAACAACAGCGCCCCCAGATGGAATTAGAAATTGAAGGGAAAACGTTTTTAAACTCTGGATATGGGGTCATTGCCTTAGGGCATTCAGGAGGGCCTAAGACCCACCCATTAACTTCCTCTAAACCCAGCTTGGAAGGAATGAGTGAAGTTAACCAAGAGAGACAATTGCAAGATTGTAAAATCATACAGTGTAAGAAGCCTGAAGGGCAAAGGGGCTTAATTGAGCCTGTAACCTTATTGGTAAACTTGGAGAAAAAAATGCCCGTTTGGCAAGATACTTTAAAAACAGCTGAACAGATTTATTAAGAATTTTTTCACTCTTTCAAAGTATAGTAAGAAGTTCTCCCAATTAGTCTGCTCTCTTAATTCTTTGAGAGCTGGGAGCCAAA
>NW_022111369.1:64285398-64296401 GCF_000313985.2 Echinops telfairi | reverse complement strand
GTTTGGGATCCGGGTGCAGTCACCTGGAGAAAGGGCTATGCATTCATGTTTTTGCAGAATAAAGCTGAGGGACTCCCTTTAGAAGGACACAACCGTGTTTGGAGAAAGATGGACAAGGAGGAGATGGAGAAACCACCCAATCTTAATCAGAATTCCTTTTTTCAGGTTAATGACACCCCGAAGAGAGGGCTATTTGTTTATATTTTCACAGGCAAAGGAGATGGATGGATTTCTCTTCAGCCAGCAAGGCCCAGAAAAAGGAGGGATGCCTATGCTGTGACATGACCCTGTCCTGTTACTGAAGTTACCCAAAACATCAAGAGGACCTCACAGATTACTGAGAATGGCGATTGCTTCCATTGCTGTTGATGTATAAGGGTCACTCTGGGACTCTATCAAAGCTGAACATTTTATACAATAGTAACTGGAGTACTACTACAAACTGTTGCTTTGCTGAAAGATCAAGATTTTGGACTTGTTAATGCTGCAATGTGATTGGAATGTAACTGTGTAACTCCTTACCTATAAAATGTAAGATTGCATGATTGGGACTTAATTAGGAAACATTTGCAAGAGTTTAAGGGAAACATTTCATTAGATGCTGATCAGCTTAAGAAGGATATTTTCTATACATTCAAAGACAGGCTTGAGGCATCTCCTGACTCTGATATGATTAACCAATTGGTGAGTGGCATGGAAAGGTTGGAGCCGCAAGATTGGTTCAAAGCATTTCACATAGCTTAAGTTCTAGTCTGACTGTGTTGTTTATCATCATAATTTTGATGCTTGCAGTCTTGTGTCACTTCTATAGGAAGCTAAGAGATATGAAAAGAGACCATGTTGCCTCCGCGACACTATTGAATCTTAAATGTAATGCAGAAAGGGGAAATGTGGGATACTAGCACTAAGGGAAATAAAACTGGGACTTAATCCCTGATGTGTACGGAGGTAATCTGGAAAGCCAGTGTTCCATGGTAGGAAAGCCGCCACTCTTATAGTTGGAGCTAGAGTCCGAGAACATTTTCCTGTGGTAATCTATCTTTTCCACAGTTTCTCCCGCTAAAGCTGTGCTGCCTTAAAGTGAGCACATGGTCGATTCATTCTCCCTATAGAAGAACACATTCCTATTTGCTCCTTTTCTTCCCGCCGCAGCATCCAGCCCCTCTCATACCCTCCTCCTATAGCAGATAGGCACAGGGGGTGTTTATCCTCCATGCCTGGATTCAAAATGATTACTATAAGCCTGAATGTTTGGCTATATTAATTGGATCATGAAGTTTTGCCTTGATAGCTTTCAATGTATAGAGAATAACCATGTAGCCACTGTGGCTCTTTTGAATTTTATGTATATATAAAAAGGGGGAATTGTGGGAAACAGAAGGATTTCTCCCAAGTTGTCTCCCCCAAATATATGCCAGACTTAGCTGCTTGAGAATGACTATACACTTGGAGGTCATCAGGAGTAGATCAGGGGTCATTCTCCCTGAGAGCTATCAGCTGTCTAGACCAAGCAGACACCACTGTTTATTCCACCAGTAGGGCCCACTCTCTTCTGATAAGGAAAGTAGGTGTCCGTTTCCTTGTAGGAGACACCAGAGAGGTCAGACCCGCCCAAGGATGACTAAGGTTAGGTTGCCATCATGAATCTAGGGTCCGCCCATCTTGTCACATGTATACCCCTAGACCTTCCCATTCCTATGGGCACACCCCTAGCTCATCCTCTTCCTGTTATGCTTATGCCTATCATAGATCCCCTTCCTACAATGTGTACGCCTATTGTACTGCCCCTTCCTGTGACATGTGATTCTGTAGTCATGTCCCCCTAAAGTGATATAATGCTTGGTTAGCAATGAAGAAAAAGCTCTCCCCAGCCCTGGCAACCTGGGGCCCTCTCTGGCTCTCGGGCCAGGAGAGGCTCCCCAGTTTTCGGTCTGTGAGGCTGCTCCTGCTCTCGTGGCTGGGTTCCCCCCACATGGACCATCATGCGTGGCTGAGGTGAGCAATGCTACCATGAAAAAAAAAAAAGCAGGAGCGGTGTGGGTCAGGGTTCTATCCTCCACCGTACTTTTTCAATCTGAATGCTGAGCAAGTAATCTGCGACGCTGGCTTACATGAAGAACTCAATAGAAAGAACAGCAAAACACTCACTGTGATTGAAGTTGTCAAGGTTTTCACTTCACTGGGATTCACAATCAAGGCTCATGAAGGCAGCAGCCATGGACTCAAACCACGTACCGCATTGAGAAAATCCGCACAAGACCTCTGTAGTGTGGAAGAGCCGAGAAGTCACTTTCAGGACTGAGACGTGCCTGACCCAGGCCCTGGGGTCTTTAGTGTTCTCATATGCCTGCGAACGTGGAACGGTGAATAAGGAAGACCGACGAAGAACTGATGCACTTGGATTATATGGTTGGCCAATAATATTGAAAGTACTATGAACAGCCAAGAGAACAAATAAGTCTCTCTGGCAAGAAGTTCAGCTATGCTCCTCAGTAGTAAGCACGGCAAGACTGGATCTCATGTCCTTTGGACATGTTTTCAGGAGAGCCAAGTTCCTGGGAATGGACAACATGAATGGTAAAGTAGGCCAATGGAAAAGAGGCAGCCCATCAAGGCGATGGACTGGCACAGCAGCTGCAACAATGGGCTCAACTCTAAGTAGGACTCTGGGTGTGGGATAGGAGCCAGTAGTGCTTTATTCCGCTGTATACAGCACTGCTAGGAGGAGGAAATGACTCAGAAACAGCTAACAGCTTCATTTCTCCTGCAGCCAGTTTCCATTTCTGGCTGCCGCTATTGCTAGACTATGGCAACAGTTGTTTAATTACCGTCAGGAAAATTGTACTTGCATGTGCTATTAATGATATTCTTTAGTATTCCCTCATTCTATTGGGTGTTACTTCTCTCTGCAATGTGCACACACATAGATCTCTTCCAGTCAGTTGGCGAGGTGTGTAACTCCCAAATTTCTTGGCATCGAATAGTGTTTGGTTACAAGGCTGTGTTGGCAAGTTGAAGGATTTCAGTTGGTATTCTGTCAATTCCTAGGGCCTTGGTTTTTGCCAGTGCTGAGTCAGAACCAGCTCAATGCAATCTAACAGCAACAACACAAGATTGAAGAGCAACGCAGAAGATAATAACTGCATCACTAAATCTCCAGTGTTCTCCATCGAGTGTCCTTGAAATTGATCCTAGTCTGGTGGGTGTTGAAATTGATCGTAGCACCATGTTCTTCCATGCTGCTGTGATGAGTGTTACTCACATCCCTAACGACTAGGATACTAACTAAACATTTTTTTTCATGCAGAATCCTACCACTACGATTACCTTATACTATCCTTTTGCACCCACATCTCTTGGTGTCCCCTTTTTGCACACCTAGAATTCCTATCCCTGTGAGAGACTCGGTCCTGGACCAAACTGCCCACAAACATTTCTTCTCACCTGATCAGTGAGTCCTAGGATGCCCCGTGCTGGCTGCCAGATTCTCCATTTTGCAGTATGCCAGCCCTGTGAAAGGGAATCGGGGTTTAGATCTTATCTATGTGCTATTTTGAAAGTAATATTCATGTAGTCCAGGTAGCAGTTCTCACCCCAAAGAGCCAGATTCTGTGTAACAAGCGCAGGCTAGCCTTTTCCCATTACAGAGAGATTGGTAGATAGAGAGAGATGAGAGAGAGAGATGAGGGAGAGAGAGAGATAGCTATTATCTACTTCCCAGTATCTCTTTTCCCAGCTAGCTCTGCGTTTACTTAACTTTAGGAGTTTCAATTGCGTATCTTAAATTCCATCCCAACTCCCGCAGCCCCCATTCCTCAATTTAAACCATGTAAAAGAGGATTTCAAACAAAATTGGGGGTTGGGGAGAGAACGTGATCAATTTATTCTTTGTCTCTTGCTGCCCTCTGCTGGTTTAATTATTGCTGGTCTTATTTATTTTGATCTTTCTTTTTACGTTTTTCTTTCTGAAGTGCCCAACGGAGGAGTAAGATGTCTTAGGGAACAAGAGGTCACCAGTTTTTTTTAATGAATAAATGAAACATGTGATATTTAAAACATAGCTACATTTACCTGCTTGGTCGTTTTAAACATACAGAGATATACTATAATTCTGCTTCCACAAGAAAATGAAAAGATTTGCGAAAGTATCAATTCATTGTATACTCTTGATAGTACGGCCCACGATTAGGACATTGTAAGGACATCTCCCTCCCTGAAGCGGCATCTACCATCACATGTGGGACAGTGGGATGAGGCCAACATGGTTTTCTGTGAGTTTGTGGAGTTGGGGTACAGACGAACAGAACCCTGTGATCTGTCTGCCCAGCACCCACACAGTCCAAGGCTACGTTATCTGTTCTTGGGAGCAATCTTTGCCGAGTTCTCTCTAAGGTAGTGAGGCTGCCAAAGTGTTTGGGGTCTCTGAGATTCCCTCTGGGCTGAATGTAGTGTCTCAAAGTTCATGATAGCGGTCTGCAGAAGGAGACCTATTTAGAAGCAGAGTCTTTGCAGATGTCCTAAGTAAAGATGAGCCCATAACATGACATTCAATGGATCAGAAGAGGGATGGACCCACAGATGCTCGGGAACGCAGGCCAGGTGACCGTGGGGATGGACGAAGACTGGAATGATTCAGCTGCAAGGGTTGCAGAATTGCCACATGCGACGAGAGGAGGGCCTGCAGCAGCTTCTCCTTCAGCAGCTCCAGGAGGAGCCAGCCCCGCTGACACCTTGACTCCGACTACGCAGCCAGAATCATGAGAGAATACATGTCTATTGTCTCCAACCACCCAGCCGACGTGCTTTCTACAACATCTGTGGAAAATGAACATGGCCTGTTGTTACCCTGGAGGCCTGACCAAGGGCTCGAGGCCATGAAAGGGCCAGTAGTGCACCCTGAGGGGAGACCTGCCTGCAGAATGGAAGGAAGGTCACTTACACAGCTTTTCCACGGTTGGCTGGGTGACATGAAGCAGTCAGGGCCTGCCACTGCTCTTCCTGGGATGACACACGGTGCAAAGGAGGGTTTCCATTCAGGCTTGAAGACTACTGACTCACCTGAGAGCCTGGACCTCTTGGGGAAACGGGGTTCCCTACCAGCAGGAGGAAGACCGAAGAAGAATCAAAGCCTTTGACTGATGGGGCCGGTGAAGGATATTGAAAGTACCAGGGATTGTCAGAAGAACAAAGAGATCGGTCTTGCAAGAAGTACAGCCTCAATGATCCTCGGAGCCAGAACGGTGGGACGTCGTCTCACGTACTTTGGACGTGCTGGGAAGAGAGACCAGCTCCTGAAGGAGGAAACCAGGCTTGGAAAACTAGAGGGTCAGAGAGAAAGAGGAGGCCCTTGATGAGATGGATTGACACAGTCGTTACAACAATGGGCTCACGCCTGATGGGAATTGTGAGGACCTGCTACTGTTTCACTCGGACTCTGAGTCAGAACCTACTCAGCAACAACCACCAGGAAGCATCTCACCATGCTGTGTGCCCACCAAGAACCCCGAAGCTTCCAGATCTGCTCCACCAGCGGGTCCTTCCCTGTCACATCTCCACTCAGTAGACTCCCAAAGACCATTTGGCTGGCATTATAGTCTGTTTCTTTTTCACGGTCAGTTTCCACTGAAATAGGCTTCATCATGTAAAGTCAATTGATCCAAGAGGCTGAGATGGTGAATCGGAATCAGGTGCAAGCCGATCCAAATGAAACAGTGAAATGATCTCGCACGGTCAGCTTCCCACCTGAGTTTGTTTGCTAAGATTCGAACTCACATACCCAAATGCCCAGATGCATCTTGTTGCACCCCATGCTCACTATCTCATACAGACACCCCCCACCCCCATGATCCCATCCCAGCGCCAGCACCACCATCTCCCCTAGTTGGGGGTCATCAAAAACAAGGAGTTAGAAACTTGAATTGCTTTTGACATTGCTACGACATGTAAGTGCAAAATCAACGCATGTGTCTTGTGGGATGGAATAGAGTCCAATTGGGATGCTGTCAAACTTGAGTAGTGGATAGAATCGCTTATCAGTCTGGGATGATTTAGAAAAAACAAACAAAATGAAACACAATCTAATCCTTCACTAGAGAGACTGAGACGTATGAAGCAACTCGTGCCTGTCGCCTGAATGAAGGTTGCCGCAGTGGTGCGTGGGGCTCTTGCTGTTTTGTTTGCCACAGCATAATAAAGCAGTGATTGGTGTCCAGGAACCCTGGTGGCGCAGTGGTTTATGTATGGGTTGCTAACTGCAAGGTCAGCAATTTGAAACCTCCAGCCACTCCTCGGGAGAAAGATGGGGATTTTTACTCGACTTGATGATAGCGACTTTTTTGAGTCTTTCAATAAGTACTTTTTGGTGTGTGGCTTCTCTGCCTCTGGTCAGCAATGACTCAGATCCAATACATTCTCCATGCTGTAGCCCCAACAAATGCAGTCTCACGACTTCAAAGACTTCATTTATCGGAATAATGAAAAGCCCTTCAGGAGACTAATCAAGGCCTTGATTTATGTTCCAGTTACATTGAACTCTTTTTGCACAGCTGACCAAAGGCCCGTGCCCTGGTGGCACTGTTGGGTAAGCGTTGCACTGCTCACTGCAGGTAGGCTGTTCAAGTCCACCAGCCGCCCCTCAGGAGAACGAGGAAGCGGTCTGCTCCTGTACATTTTACAGCTTCAGGGACCCCACATGGAGTCACCGTGACGCAGAATCACCTCTATGGCAGTAGGTTTGGGGGGGGTGGGCCTTGGTGCTAAAACAAAACAAATCGAAAACCAGTCTCACTGCCATTGACTAGATTCTGACGACAGTACAAGGTAGACTGTAGTCCTTTGTTTGTTTGTTTAATCATTTTATTGGGGGCTCTTTTCTGCCCTGGATTCCATGTGGTGTGGGTAGACTGTAACTCTTTATGGAAATGGAAAGCAATGCTTTTCTCCCACGGAGCAGCTGATGATTTTGAAGTGCTGACCATACAGTTAGCAGCCCAACAGGTAACCCCTAGGCCATGATGTAGAAAAGAGCAATAATACAATGAATGGTCTTAAATGATTTGTTGATAGCACTGTGCTATATATTTGTGTATGTGTGTGCACATGTGTGTTGCGTGTTTGTGTGTGGGTGCACATATGTGTGTGCACGAGGGGGATACCCAGATGGAGCCATTTGGAGCGCTGAGGTTGGTGCTATTTGGAAGTCCTGCTATAAAACAGAAAAGGGGATTTGATCGTCCAAATGGAGTTGGAGCACATCTAATCGTGTGTTTTGAGGTTATGTGGTCTTCTTTTACAGGAATGAAAGCTAAGGGCAGGTCTTTGATATGCAATTTCCATTTGACTGTTCAGCGCCACACACATGGATTCCACCATGGCAGGTTTGTCTTGTCTGGTCACTCTTCTCCAATAGATCACGTCTGTTGACTGTGCCACAGCCCATGCATAGGCATTACACCGATCATCTCCTTTCCTCCACCATCATGCTACGTGCTGTCAACTCCATTCTGAACCTCAGGGGACCACATGACTGCGTAGCACTGTGGCTAACCTGTTTGGCAACTAAAAGAAGAGTCAGCAGTTGGAACCCACCAGCCACTCCGTGGCAGAAAGAGCCAGGAGACTGCTCCCTCCCGGAGCAGGGCCTGGGAAATCCCAGGGAACGGCTGGACTCTGGTCTACAGGGTTGCTATGAGTTGGCCTTGAGTCAACAACGTCTTCTGAGTCTTGTTTCCACAGAGCCACTGACTGGGTTCTCAGCAGATACTTTTTTCAGGAAGAATAAGAAACGTTTCCAAACTCAGACATCGAGTCATTCAAGCCCAGCCTAAATCCAGAGCTGTCACTTATTTTTTTCATGATAAAAGTAATTCAGTATCTTTTTGTGTGTGTGACCAGGTCAATGGTACCAGGAGGTTTCAAAAAGTTCCTGGGGAAAGAAACGCATGATCTTTTTGTTCCATTTTCCCATGAAGGTTTGCAGACCCCTTTGTATCGTCTCATTGTAAAACTTCAAACAATACCGGAAACTGGAACGCCCATTAGCCTGAAGGAACAAACATTACATTTTGACAATTTCTGTGCATCAACTTGTGCACACATATGCACAGGCCTGCCATGTTGCCTTCATGGCATGTTTACATGTGTTACATGGGTTCAGGAAGTACGTACATGTTTGCTGGTGAGTGCAGCCTCAGTAAACGTGCTTGGATGAAGCAGTTGTTAGGCACTTGGCTGCTCACTGAAAGGCTGGTGCTTCAAACGCATCTCAGTGGAGTTGAAGCCACTGAAGAAAAACACTTGGTGATCTGCTTCTGTTCCCGTTAGAGCTGAGGCCACTCGGTACCACACAGGGGGGTAGGAGTTGAAATCAACCCAACAGCATTGTGTTAGTCCAGGTAGACTAGAGAAACAAATCCAGGGAGACCCATATGTGTATAAGAAAGAGGTATATATACAAGAGCAATTGAATATTGAGAAAACCTCCCAGCGCAGTCCAGATCAAGCCCATACATCTGATATTAGTCCATATGTCCGATACCAATCAATAAAGTCCTCTTCGGGCTCATGAAACACATGCAATGACTCTGAATGCAGGATGATCACAGGCCAGTGGGTGCAGTCTTGTGGATTTAGGAGCACTGTAAGCATCTCAGCGCTGGCAGGGGTCTCCATGTGTCCCCTCCAATTCCCAGGACCTGGGTCTATCAGCATAGTGCCATGAGTCTTGTCAGTAGAGCATCTCTCAGGGAGTGAGCAGAGAGAAAGAAGTGTCTCCCACCTCCAAGGAGGAAAATACAGGAGTTCCCCGAATCCTTGGAAGGCCATGCCCACACAGAGGCCTCATTGGCTATGATCAGATTGACGGACCAGACTCCACCCCTTCACTCTCAAGCCTCTCAAGTTCCAAATTGACACCAGGTTATGTAACCACCACAAGCCTCAAACACCACCGCCAAAAGCAAGCCAAATCCATTGTCATCCAGTTGATTCAGAATCATAGCAACCCAATGAAAAGTCTCTTACTGGAACTAGTATAATGGCCGGTGAAGAAGAAAGTTTGATAGCAGCAAATACAGCCCTTCCTGGTGGGCCAGTCTCTCTCTTGTTCACGGATTGAGGGGGAGACTAAAAGTATAGGTGCTATAATCAGGCCACATACAAAGGCTACTAGTATCGCGGCTCCCTTCATTAACCATCAGTTGTTGAACTCTAGAGAAGATACTTAGGCTCCGGGTCTCAGTTCCCTAGCTGTGGAGTAGGCATAATATGAATATGCACCTCATGTGATTGTTGTACAAATTAAATAGGGAAATGCTTATAAATTGAGAACGTTGCTTCATACAGAATAAACACTTAATAGATGTTAACTGATGATAAGAGCACCTATGGTCCATGGGAGAGCCCGGAAGCATCATTAATTACCGTAAAGCTATGTGATCTTTGTTTTTGTTTTTTTATTCCCCTTGATATTGACGTCACTTACTGCTTTTTCTCCTCCTTCTCTCCCAAATACACAATCTGTGGACTCTACGACATTTGGATGAGTCGTTATATTTATTTAGGGTATGAAAACTGCAAGACCATGAAGATATGTGACTTGGTCATTCATGTGTCCATTTGTTCCTTCGTTTATTTTTCAATTATCGATAGCTGTGCACATATGAATATTGGTCGATTAAAAGAATGAAAAATTAAGCATTTTGTGATCGCCTCATCCATGGCCACCTAGTCCATGATGGCTCACCGTGACCCTATGGGATGGAGTAGAACTTCCCCAGAGGGTCTCCCAGGCTCTTCTCTCTTTGCAAGTAGATTGATTGCCACATTTTTTCTCCCTTTGCTTAGCTGCCAAGGCAACGAGGCTCTTTGCTGATGATGTACCAGGTACTTAATCTGGGATACAGAGTTGAATAAGACGTCATTGTGTCCTCAAAGAGATTATAATCCAGAGACTTGCTGCGTTTCTTTCCTGGATTACGGACATGCACACACCCCCTTTATAAGAGCAATTTACTGGCGGCAAGCAGGAGTCTTCTACTCAAATGTTTCTTCATTTAAGCTAGGTACAGAGGGATGAAAATGAAAGGCCAGACACATCCCAATGAGCCCCATTTGTTTCATCCTGCTTGGCTTACATGGATAGTGAAGAAAAATAATTTTAAAATTGAGTCCAAATGTCGACCACCCAATTAGACCAAGTAGAAGTTTCTCTTCAGAGTTATCAATCATAGAGATCCCTCTGAGGAACGATGCAGCCCTTCTGAAAACGGCTGAGGCCCAGAGGCCCCAGAGGAGAGGAAGCCTCACCGAGGCCAGGCCCTGCCCGTGTGTTTTTGGAATGAATACCAGTTGAGCGCCCCCTTGTGACCAGGGAAAAATGCTTGATAGAGTAAAAGACACTTCATTCTTAGCCAAACCAAGCTCGCTTTGGCTTGTTGACCTCGGCAGAGCGAGGAGGTTAGCCAAGGTACCCCTACGGGTTCCTCGTGGGTAATAAAACAAACGCTGAGCACGAGTGTTCTCGAAGGTAAGCGCACTTCAGTTCGCAAAGAGGCTATTTTAATGCCCCCCCCCACCGCCTTGTAATCTCATAGTGTCCATATTTGTCTCATATTAATTACTCCTTACAGCGTTTTCAGCAGTGAGCTTTCTCTTGCTGGCAGGCATATCGGAGAATTTTATTGCTAGTTTCACGTGTTTGTGAATCGGCCGCCTGGGGGGGGGGAACAACACTGGTCTAAACATGAGCACAAGAGGTATTTTCTTCTCGATTTTCTTCCTCACAGACACAGAGCTTTAGGTCGACTGGAAGAAATGTTCCTCCACTTTATTAAACTTGGGACGCTTTCAAGAACATGTCACAGAACAGAGCCAAATCGATTGTTGGCACAAGTGCCTCTACTATTGTATGGAAAAAATATCAAAATAGCGATGTCAGCTATTAGAAGGGGCAACATTCCCCCAGTTTACTTTTTTCCTTGTTTGCTAAGCGAGTTCAGTTGTAA
>NW_022111369.1:64283014-64284951 GCF_000313985.2 Echinops telfairi | reverse complement strand
CATCTGCAGCTGTGCTCGTCTGGGCCACATCTTGCCGTGCGCCATTTGGCTGTGGCCCCAACCTGACGCCTTATAAAGGACAACCTGCTTTGGAACATATGTTTCTTCTTTCCGTTAAACATACATGAAGGACGTCCAGCGAAAGGAAGACGTTGGACCAAAACGGGTTGCTTTGGAAAATGCTACATTTCAGAGGGATCTGTTCACGCGTGAAATCAAATAACACGTCTTGGCCATAGCTTTCTCAAGGTACCATTAAAACTCATTTCTTGACGTATTCACTGAGTGTCTCCTTCCACAAACTCCAGTGTAAAAGAAATGTAGCTTCATGCATTTTCCCTCAGTTTGATTTCTGACTCTGAGCCCTTCATTCTGCTGAACCCAAGTTGGGGAGAGTCTTAGGCAGAGCCGAGATGTGTGTGTGTGCGCATGTGTTTAGTTCCTGAAGAAGGATTAAAAATGAATTTTGGGATTTTAGACCGACTTGCTTCATTTTATGGAGCCCTGCTGGGGCAGCGGCTTTGGCTTGGGCTGCTGTTAACCATAAGTTCCACAGTCCGAAGCCGGCAGCTGCTCCTTGAGAGAAAGATGAGGCTTTCTACTCCTATAACGAGTTACAGTGTCAGAAACTGACAGGGACAGTCCAACCCTACCCGACAGGGGCTCCCTGAGTTGGCGCTGACTCAATGTCAACGAGTCAGTTTTTGGTTTTGTTTTACTTTGAATAACATTTTTAAATGAGTACCTGAAACCGCTGAAGGGGTTGAAAAAACTCCCCTTCCCATTCTTTTCAGCATACCTTTGGGAGACTGGTGTTTCTGCTTTGAGTATGACAAAAAACGTGACCGGTAAGCTGTACAGGTATATCCGGAGACCAGGGGGAGGTGCAAGCAGTCAGGCACCAGATTAAAACGGAAGGGTTCAACTCCCCCAGCAGTGCTTCAGAAGAAAGGCCTGGAGATGGACTTCCAAAAGCATGGCACAGCCAGTGGAGTGCAGCTTTACCTCGAAACACGTGGAGTCGCTGTGAGTTGGGATCAAACTGATGGCCACTGGTTTGCTAATCTGTTACCGCTTTTGTTAGTTAGGTGTTGTCTGGTTGGCTCTGGGTCATAGTGTGACCCTGTGTACAACAGAACCTGCACCAACTTGTCCTGCACCATCCTCACAATTGTTGCTGTGCTTGAGCCCATTGTAGTAGCCACTGTGTCAGTCCACCTGTGGTAGTTATATAGTCTGGCGTCACTTTGAGATTATTAAGAGCGAAGGGGTGGAGTTTAACCTGTCAATCGGGTCGCAGTTTGATGACCTCATTTGGAGGTGCAACGGACAAAAATAGCTTGCTTTAGGCAGGACTCACACACTCTCCTTGCAAGACATTCCTGTGGACAGGCCACATGGAGCTATGCTGATCGAGCCAAAGCCCTGGAGCTGGAGGAGCCATGTGGAGACCCATGCCAGCACTGAGATGCTTCCCCCACCAGTGGATCCACAAGACTTTCCACCCACTGGCATGTGATCTTCCTTCATTCTGTGACATTGCATGCATTTTGCAAATCTAATCAGGAATTTATAGACTAGTATCGACATATGGGGAAATATTGAATTTCTAGACTTGCTCTGGACTGGGCTGGGAAGTTTTGTTAATGTACAATTGCTCTTTGAGATAAAGTTCTCTCTTACACACATGAGAGTCTCTGCATTCATTTCTCTAGTCAGCCCAGACTAACACACCTCCTCATTGAAGGGCTTCCTTTCCCTAACCCACCAAATCTCTAGTTGCTCTTTTTCGGTGGTCCTCTACTTTATCAAGCATGGCCTCTTGTTCCAAGGACTGGCCTCTCCCGATAACATTGCTGTCCCTATAGGTTCATCAATCTTGGGTTTCATATACTGAGAAACTGAAAAACATATTACCAAAAATTCAAGAGGGTGAC
>NW_022111369.1:64272316-64282914 GCF_000313985.2 Echinops telfairi | reverse complement strand
TTCAGTATTTCTTATTCATTGTCTAACTTTCATATACATAAGAGGTGATTGAAAATACTATGGCTTGAATCAGATACTTATTAGTATTCAAAACAACAACTTTGTTTTTTTTGTTTTTAACACTTTAAAGAGGCCTTTAGCAGCAGATTTGCTCCATGTTTAATTTCTTCACTGCTGCTTCTTTGGGTATTGATTGTGGATCCAAGTAAAATGAAATCCTTGACTTTAATCTCTCCTCCATTTATCATGGCATAGAATGGTCATAACGATCATCCTCAGTGAGTAGCCCTGGCTTCCATCCAACACAAATAGCATCAATGAACAAGTAAACAAAGAAGCTAATTTGTTACATTAAAACTCTAAAATTTGATATCCAGGGGTTTATTCTCAGTGTGCATATTCATGTTTACTATGGGTTATTTCAGTCACCAATTCTTTTATTCCACCACTTGTCTGTCAGTTTGCTTTACTGTGGTGGCTTGTGTGTTACTGTGATGTTGGAAGCTGTGTCATTGGTGTTCAAAATACCAGCCAGGTTACCCCAAATGAGCAGGCTTCAGCAGAGCTTCCAGATTAAGAGCAGATTATGAAGAAGAAATAGGCTGTTGAGTTCAGCGGAATTAGCCACCCACGGAAAACATTATGGATAGCAGCAAAGCATTGTGAGATGCTGAAAACCATATGAGTAGTCGCAGAATAATGTCAGAGAGTGCCAGAAGCTGGGCACTCACAACATGCCTTCTCAAAGTGGAGTCAACCGTAACGACGTGTGTGGAGTAAAGCATCCTGAAGTGATGCCTGTAGGGCTTTCACTTGTTCACGGGGCATGTCTAAAATGAGAAGAAATGGCTGCACACATCTATGAATAATTAGAACTTGAAATGTATGAAGTTTGAATCTAGGAAAATTGGAAGTAACCAAAAATGAAATGGGATGCATAAAGATTGATGCTCTAGGTAGTATGCAGCTGAAATCAGCTGGTATGAACCATTTTGAGTCAGAAAATCATATGGTTTACTATGCAGGGGATGACAGATTCAAGAGGAATGATGTCACGTTCATTGTCAAAAGAGATATTCAAGATATTTTATCTTAATATTTAAGATATTTTATCTTAAAGTGCAGTGCTGTCTGTGACAGATAATAATCTATCTGCTTACAAGGAACTCCACCCAATACAACTATTATTCAAACTTATGCACCAACCACTAAAGCTGGTGATGCAGAAATTGAAGAACTTCTTCAGTTTCACCAAGGTCTTCAGTCTGAAATTGATCAGATTTGCAATAAAGATGCATTGATAATTATTGGGGATAGGAATGCAAAAATTGCAAACAAAGAGGAAGAAACTGTAATTCAAAAATATGGCCTTGGTGATAGAAATGAAGCTGGAATCCCAAGATAGAATTTTGCAAGACCAATGATTTGTTCATAGCAAATACCACCCCCCTTTCCTTTCCAACAACCCAAGCAGCGACTGTAGACATGGGCTTCCCCCGATGGAATACACAGAAATCAAATTGTCTGCATCTGTGGGAAGAGACGATGGAGAGCTCAGTATCAGCAGCTGTATCAAGGCAAAGAGTTGACTGTGAAACAAACATCAATTACTTATATCTTCAGGCTGAAACTGAAGATTATTAAGCCCATGAGAGCCAAACTACGACCTTGAATCTATCCCACCTGAATTTGGAGAATATCTCAAAAACAGATTTGACACTGACCACTCATGACAGAAGACCTGATGACTGTGGGGTGACATTAAGAAGCTCACTCATGAAGAAAGCAAAAGGTCATTAAAAATACAGGAAAGAAAGAAAAGATCAAAGTGGATGTCAGGGAGACTCAGAAACTTGCTCTTAATTGTAGAGTAGTAAAGACACATGGAAGAACGGGTGGAATAAAATAACTTAACAGAAAAGTTCAAAGGGCAGCTCGGGAAGACAAAGTAAAATATCATAACGAAATGTGCAAAGACTTAGAGATAGAAACCAAAAATTCATGCTCAGCATATGTTAAGCCGAAAGAATCCAAGGGGGAAAAATACAAGCTTCATTGCAATACTGGATGATTTTAGGGGCAAAATGGAGCCCTGGTGGCACAGTGGATTATGCATTGGGCTACTAACCTCAAGGTCAGCAGTTTGAAACTACAAAGTGCTTCTAGGGAGAAAGGTGAGACTTTCTACTCCCTTAAAGAATTACAGTCTCAGAATCCCACAAGAGCAGTTTTTAAAAATTTTATTTATTTGTTTTAGAAACCATTTTATTGAGAGTTAATACAGATATCATTATTCCGTAGTTCGATCACATCAAGCAGTATTGTACAATTGCTGTCACAATCAGTGACAGCAATCAGTTTCAAACCATTCTTTTCCTTCTTGAACTCCTTGACTTCACCTTCCTTTTACTGGACCCCGCCACCACTGTACACCCTCATAACAATTATAAACCCTTATTCTACTTGCTGTCCCTATAGGTTCATCAATCTTGGGTTTCATATACTGAGAAACTGAAAAACATATTACCAAAAATTCAAGAGGGTGACCCTCAATGACATAGTACAACTGGGATAAACCCCAATATGAGTAACAACAACAAAAAGTACTGAAAATGTTGAAAACCAGATGGGGCACAATGTGCATCACACGGGGGATCAACTGATCAGGCATCAACCATTCAAGTCAGGTTTATCATTTTGATCTCCCATGATCACCCCTTCAAGGCATTCTGTCCTTATACAGATGCTGGCAAGGCTGAAAAAATCCACCCTAGAATGACCCTAATTACAGTCTTGTCAAAGGGACCAGCAATGAGACCATAGCCCGGAGAGATGCATTTGCTGTTTCTTGGCAGCACTACAAATCACTGCACGGATTCTTCTGAGGGTTTCCTTCTTCAATGCCCAACTTTCACATGCATGCGAGGCAATTGAAAATCCCATGGCTTGAATCAGACCCCTTAGTCCTCCAAGTAACACCCTTGCTTTTCAACATTGTAAAGAGGTCTTCTGGCCCAGATTTGCCAAATGCGATATGTTGTTTGATCTCGATCAGAGCAGACCCTGGCCATCGGAGCACCGTTAGAGTGTTGCAAATCAAGCTACAGCGAGATGCCATCTTCACCCACTCACTGCCTTCAAGTAGCTTCTTGTTGGTGGTTGACCTTGTGGTTAGCAGCCCAACACGTGTCCCCCTGTGTCACCAAGGATCTTCTATCTTAGTCCTGCAAACATTGATTTGCTGTTCAGTCCTTACTACTTTGAAAGTATCAGCTAGATGCAACTTTTCATAAAAGCTCATTGACTATGCACATTTACAGTCTTATGTGGGTGTATAGTCTCTTTTGCAGGAAATAAATTTCTGGAAACACAAGACTCAAAAATATATTTTAAAAAAGGGTCATGGACAAAATTATTTACTGCAGTGTAATTTATATTAGCGTAATAGTGTCAGCAATCTAAATTTTTCACAAAGAGAAAAATGCATGTAACCCATGTGATGTAATTGTCCATTGTTAACTTGATTAAAGGGACTGAAGCCAAGCTTTAATATTACATCAAGCAATATCTACCTGTATTAAAATAATGCAAAAAGGAAATCTACTAAACTTTTACATGTAGTATTCTCTAGGGCCTGGCATTATCGGGTGCTTGTTTTCTACGATGTAAAAAAGTGGCCTCATTCATTTCCAAAACCACACTAGATGATGTTCTGGGCTTCTTTCATTCCAGAAGCGTGAATTTTCATTCATTTCCAAGTGGAGCATTATCAGCTGACTCCTGAAGATGCACTTTCCCATGTGGTGGGATTCAATGAATGTGGAGGATACACAGCCATGTCTAGTTTCAAGTTTGTGACCCTGCAGAGAACAGTGCTAATAAATTCATTTCCATTATCCTTTGCTTACTAGAATTTGAAAAGCTTGCTGGCCAGGAGATTTCTTTTCCTATGGAAAGTTTGTTTGGGTCATAGCTTGGGAAAAGGCCAGCATTGTCTCAGATAGTCCACTGGCCAGCAACTCAGAGGGAGCCTTGTGGTCATCGCCTGCACTATCCTGCGTGCTGCTTCACATTTGGTTCTGTTGAGCATAAAGCCCCCACAAGTGGGAGTGGACTCCATGGTAGCCACCTCTCAGTCGGTTTATCAGTCTACCAATCTGTCTGTCTCTTGTGTGAGTTGGCAGTCTCTGGGAGGTGGAGGGGAAAAGGAGGTTGGGATCAGATTGTGCAGAAAGTCCATTGCCAGGCTAAGGATTTCAGCCTTTATCTCCACCTCTCTTCTACCCTTTTCTGTGGCCTCTCGATGTCTCTTTCTCCAGGAGAAAAGAAGTCTCATTGCTCTTGGAAAGTAGACAACCTGGGCTCCAGGTCATGAAGCAGTTGTATGTGTTGGCCAGCTCCCTTCTCTGGGTTTCAGGTTTTCAACTCCAAAGTGAGATGGCTGGAGCGAATGCTTTCTGGCACTGGAAAATGGGAGTCAGCTTTGGGGGAGATGAAAGTCATGCAGTGTGTGCAGAATGGTTGGAAAGGGGAGAAGTCTCCAGAGACATCAAGATCCCTCTGCTATGTGACTTATACTAACTAGACCCAAACGCCTTTCCTATAACAAACATGCCCAACATCTTTTTCACGGTTCTTGCTATTGGAAGACATCATTTTAATGTAATTGAGCTGAATTTTCAGATACCATAACTCCCTACCTATGGGGCAGCTTTAAGTGGGAAGTGTTTTCTTCTTGAGTGAGCTGTGTATTCTTGCCATCAAGGTGAATAGCACACCTCTTTTTACATCCCCTGTCCATTTTAACTTGCACCTCATTCCTTGAATCCACCTTCATGCCAAATTACCAGATGTCTGCTTGTGTTTGCCGACAACACAAAGCAGTTCTTGGGACAGAGAGCAAAGCGGAGACCAGGAGAGGTCTAGCTAAAGCTAGGCCACAGAAATGTTCCCTTGATGTGCCAAAGCAAAATGCTTGAGGGTCTCAAAGGTTTCGAAAGCAAATATAAAATAAATAAATGTAATCGGCACATTTTCAAGTTATATAGGGTCTCCGTGGACTTCTTCAGCTCCAGGTTTCCCCCTTCTTCTTTTCTTCATCGTCAGGGGGAAAGAGGCCAGAACTTTTGCTGAAAGGTTATAAATCAGGAGAGGGAAAGGAAACAATAGTATTCAGACATCCTGTGAGGCAGTTAAAGTTAAAAAACAAAAATAAAAACAAAAAACACCCACATGGCCCTGGTAAATAAGCCTCTGCTCTTTTAAGACCCAGGATTCCATCTTTTCTAGAATGAGCTTTTCCCAGCTCTGGTATTATCTTTGAGTCAATTTTGTTGAAGTGAATAGATGAGCACACACATGTATTATTGATAACACAGTGCTATGTATATGTATATGTATATGTATATGTATATGTATATGTATAGACAACCAAAACGCATCACTGCCACCGAGCCAGTTCCGACTCATAGTGCTGCAGTAAGATAGGGGCCAACCGTCCTTGTGGATTTTGAGACGATAAGCCTCGTCTTTCTTTTGTGGAGCAGCTGGTGGTTGTGAACTGCTGATCTTGAGGTTAGCAACCCAAGGCATAACCCACTGCACCACCAGGATTCCTTAATATGTATGTATATTATATTCTTACCTGTGCACAACCAAACCCAACCAAACTTCACTGCCATCATAACCCCCTGTGGGTTTCTGAAACCATAACTTTTTATAGGAGTAGAAAGCCCAGTCTTTCTCACTCAAAGCTTCTTGGTGGTTTCAAACTGCCAACCATGTGGATCGCAACACAACGTGTAACCACTACACCACCAGGGCTCCTTTACCTATGAACAAAGGGGCTTCAAAAAGTTTGTGGAGAAATGGAATGGAAGGAAACTTGCCTTTTTCCATGGAGTTTATGTGTGTGTGTGTGTGTGTGTGTGTGTATACATACATACATATATCTTACTAAGTAGTTGATGATTCTTCCAGTTATCTATTGCTGTATAACAAATGACTTCAACTTAGTGCATACAATAATCACCATTTTCTTATGTTCACAGGTCTTAAGTCAAGACCAAACATAAAGGAGGATTACTGGTTTCTGTTCAGTGGCGTCTTCTCAGTTCAGGAGACCTGAGCAGCCTGGGTGGCATGAATGGCCGGGGAAAGTACAGGTGGAAGCTTCTCAAGTCAAATGTCTCACACTTACGGATTGGAGTCTGGACCAACTGGGACTGTCGACTGGAGCACATGCTCCAGGCTGGAATTCCTGTTAGCATGGGGACAGTGGATTTCTTCTATGGTGGTGTGGGGTTCTAGGTGAATATTTCAGTGGTAAAAACTCTTGGAAACGGGGAAGCTATCAGACCATTGATAACTTAGTTTTGAAAGTCACAGTGTGATTTCTATCATAATTTATGGGTCGAAGCAACTGTAACCTCCTAGATTAAGGAGGAGGGAAGGGAGACCTCACCTCTTGGAGGAGGAACATCAAAGAATTGGTGGGCATATTTTAAAACCAACTGACTTTGCCTTTTAATTTGTGTACATTTTTCAAGATTTTGAATCTCCTTGCTGACAAGTACCATTGTATTGGTTCTGACTCATTTGGGCCCTATGTGCAACAGAAAGAAACCCCTAAGAGGCGCCAAACATCTCTGAGTGGTCAAGATGGCTTGCACATGACTATCTAAGCTCACCCAGCCGTCATAGAAGGAAGACCTGGTAATACACTTCCATAAAGATTATAGCCAAGAAAATTCCTCGGAGAATGTTTGCTTTGTCATCATAATGCCATGATGAGTTGGAATTGACCCAACAGTGGCAGATTTGGCTTTGGTTTTAGAGAAAGTCAAGAGATGTTGGTTGATGATTGTTCATTAGTAGAATCCTCCTCTTTCACGTGGGGTGGAATTCAATTCAAGCGTATTGCCATGCTCATAGTGATCCTGCAGGGGTAGGGGCTGTCTAGGGTTAGTTATTAAAGAAGTTAATAGGGTACCACAACTCAGGATCAGTAAACAGTTAGGGTATAGTCATTGGTCCCCAGCTATGCCTCATCTCAGTCAACAACCAATAAACACATTGGACAGAGATCGTGGGTGTGTTCTTCCAATAGTCCTTGTATCTCTGGGTCCCAGATGGCTCATAGGGACCAAGGAATGGCAGTGAAAAGGTGTGGCTTTTTTGTTTTAACCCTCCATACCCCAAGGGAAATGAAAGTAGTCTTTAAAATACCACCAAAGAAAGAAGTGACTCACCCCTTCTCCTAATGTGAGAACGTAGCCTCACCTTAACCCTGTCATCAAGCACTCCTTACAACGTGGGATCATAGCCCCATGATCATAGCCCCATCACAGGCACAGAGTCTAGCGTTCTAACACATCCCAGAAGGAATCATGGCTAGAAGAACCATATTATTCATCGACCACATCTCACCAAACTCCATCTTAGGATGGCGCAAGACCAGATACTTTTTGAATCTTTTGTGCATAGGACAACAGAGTCGGGACACCAATCAATCAAGAGTCAAGAGTCAGGAACACCAATCAGCCTAGTTTTATGAAACAGAAGAAAGAAGTGTGCCTCTAACTGCCCTCTGAAATGTAGACCAAACCATAAACGCTCTACCTCACCTGCTACCCACGAATAGCATTCCTACTGGATTTGGGCATGAATGTCTGCACTTTGATCCACAGTCAGGTAGTTGTGTTGTGCACAACTGCATGCACAGCTGGAGATAGGAAAGGGAATCATACAAATGCTGTGACCAACCCATGAACAAAAGACAAGACTCACTGCTCTAGGGGTAACACCTGGGTTGTAAGGGGGTGTCCTCCCTTCCAGACTAGACAGGTCACAAAATGCCTTTGGATTAATCAATGACAAGTCGGTTTGGGAATAGCTATTCTCTAATTTCCTGCAGGTCCCAGGAGGGAAGAAATGGGAAGTCTCAATTCACTCAGGAACAACCAAAGCCCTACCACTTTTGTTTGATACAATAGCTTTAGGGCCAGTCTTTTGCAGAGCGGGTAAAGGCAATCAGGTCTGCTGATCAGAGAAGGTGAGGCCAGCCAGGTGACCAGTCATAGGAGAGTCACCAAAGATGACTTGGATGTCATGGGATTTTTAGGGTTGGTCAGGCATCTGACCCAATTCTTTTTCACCAATGGCAGATCACTTCACCACAGAAGTATTACAA
Source organism: Echinops telfairi (assembly GCF_000313985.2). Taxonomy (NCBI): domain Eukaryota; kingdom Metazoa; phylum Chordata; class Mammalia; order Afrosoricida; family Tenrecidae; genus Echinops; species Echinops telfairi. The sequence continues at coordinate 64,274,723 of NW_022111369.1, read as the reverse complement.
ATGAATATTTTAACGAGGCCACCTGCTGTGTAAGATCTTGGCGCTGGCCCGTTCATCCTATTAACACCGAGTTGGCTTCTGACAAGTCACCGACCATCATCGTCCCTGGTAGCTCTCAACCACTCCGTGTTAGGATGAAGAAAAGATAGCACAGATTCAGAAACTCTTGGCAGTAGTTTCCAAGGTAGATCAGAGAGAAAGGTTGGCTATTTTAACGTGGCGTTGTCAACTACTATCCTTACACTGGAAAAATCAATTGCTTGTCTGAGATTTTAATTTAACTGAGTGCCTTATATTTTTATTGGCTAAATTTAGTAACTGCCTTCATAGCTGAGTGTAGACTTGGAGGTCAGACATTTTAGACGGCCCCTAAAACTCAGTAACATCAAGGTAGAGATTTTAATGCAATGTTTAGAAAAAAATAAAATTGGTAAACGCTAACTCCTGTGCCAGCAGTCTGCTTTTGTAAAGAAACTCTTTTGGGAATTGGGGGAAGAAAAGACCAGAAAGCAAATCCTTTGGCGGTGCCGTTTTTGTGTGAACGTAGCCATGGACAAAATGCAAATAAGCGGATGCGACCGAGGTCTAGGAAGACTCTACTTACAAAGGCGGTCTTCAAACTTCTGTTTGAGAGCCAACCTGTTATCATCATCGCTGTGAGGTGCCGTAGAGCTGGTTCCAACTCACCGCGACCCTGTGTGTAGCCAAGGAAACCCTGAGTGGCTCGTGCCCCCTCACAGGGGCTGCGCCTCGGCCTACCTATGCTTGTTGCAGCCAAGGTGCAGGCTTTCCAGTCAGATCTACCACTTATTAGAAGGGTGAAAATAAGCAAGTGATGTCCCCTCTTTCAATGTAGTTTCCTTAGCTACTAAATGAAGAGGAATAATAGTTTACCTGCCTCCTAGGGCTGGTGGCAGAGGAAGTGATTTAATGTGTGTGGCCTGTTGAGAACAGTGCATACCCGTAGCAACTCCTATAAAAGAATCAGGGCATGCCACTCCATGGTATAAACCACAACAAAAACCAAGTCTGCTGCCACTGAGGCGATGCCAACTCATAGTGACCCAATAGGACCGGACAGGACTGCCGCCGTGGCAGTCTGAGACTTTAACCGCTTACTGGAGTAGAAAGTCTTATCTTTCTCTCATGGTGTTTTCGAAGTGCTGACTTTGTGGAAGAGGATTTCTACACTTCTGTTAACACTCATACAGCATTTACCCTCTGGCAAAGTACGCCACAGACATGAACTTATCTCACCCTCCAAACAACCCGGGTTGTGTGGTCACTGTGATCCTCCTCCACCATTCTTATTTTACGGAGGAGCAAACTGTGATCAAGGAGGTGAATGGCTTGCCTAAGGTCACGTGCGCTGGCATTTGAAGGCAGACAGACAGTCTAATGCCAGCGATGATTCACTTCACCACGGCTCTCGAGGGAGTCCCTGGCTGGTGCCAATGATGAACACAGTCAGCTGCTAACCTGAAGCTCGGGTGTCTGCGTCCACCCGTCAGTGTTTGGGTGGCAAGCATTGGCAATCTATTTCTGAACGGCCAGCCATTGCCCACTCTTTGAAGCACAGTTCTGCTCTGACACACGAGGTGTCAACTCAACAGAAGCAGTGCCTTTCTGCACCTGGAGGCAAGGCGAAGAGGACAGCAGAAAGATTAGGAAATGCCGCAGCACGTTTGCAGGGCGGTTGGCTGACCGTAGAGGAAAAAGTAAAATATCCTTTATTGTCAAGCGCCATGACCACAGTCTTGGTCCAGCTCTTGCTCGGAGGCGTGCTTTCCCCTTGTTCCGCTCCAGTTCTGAGGGCAACTGCCCTCCCTCTGTGGTGCCCGCTGGGTCCACATTTGTCTCACGCGACAGAACCTCCCCAGGGGACACACACACGTCGCTTCAGTTCCAGGCTTTGAACTCCTGCTTCCACTTCACTGTTGTTTTTCCCCCTAGTTCTTCCCCCTTCTTAACTCCGTATCTTCATCTCCCTGATTCTCCCCACTTCTTTTTCCACAACGTTTTCAGCCATGAAAAGGAGCCAGGGAAAAGAGATTTGCTTTGGGAGGAGAGCAGAGAAATAAAAGATGCGCTGGGCTAGTTAAACGAAACAAAACAAAACAAAACAACAATAAAAATCTTCGGGCTTTTCACAAAGGGCTACTTCATGGAAATACTGGGACTTGTGGGGCTCTGTAGCAGAGCGCTCTCTATTTTTTTCTTCAGGAAAAACAAAGTTGATGTAAACAGCTGGAGACTGTAACTTGAAAAACCAAGAAAGTAAGATGAATCAAACTTCCTGTTTTCCTCCCCTCCCCTGGCCTACAGGGGGTTGGCCTACAAGGCCTCCTTCCAAACCAGATGTTAGATTCCCAAAGCTCTTTTCAGAGTCTCTGCATATCAATTATCC
>NW_022111369.1:64267907-64270860 GCF_000313985.2 Echinops telfairi | reverse complement strand
TATATTGCACCCTGACTGACTCTTCTCTTTTTGTGACCCTTCGGTGAGGGGATGTCCAATTGTCTACAGATGGGCTTTGGGTCTTCATTTCCCCTTCCCCCTCATTCACATCAATATGATTTCTTGTTCTGGGTTTTTGATGCCTGTTACCTGATCCCATCGACACCTCACGACCACACAGAGGCTTTCTACTTCCATAGAGAGTTACAGTCTTAGAAACCCACAGGGGCAGCTTTACCCTGTCCTATAGGATCACCATGAGTAGGAACAGTCTCGATGGCATGAGTTTGTGTTTTTTTTGTTATATCAACTAAATATCTCCTACCTTTCCTCTACTCTCAGCCCTGCCTTGCTGGTTGCTACACGGGAAAGCGGAGGATAGAACACATCTGGAAAGGGGTGTGACTGCATTGCCTCCAGCTCTTGCCTAAGGCTGGGCATGTGGCCGCTTTCCTTGGCTGACCACCATCCTCTGTGGAGACATGTCGCCACCCATTTTACGAGGTCTGTCTGCTCCTCTGAGGTCACACCCAACTGATGTACCCCAGTACTACTGCCAGTAAGAGTGCAGGAGTCATGCATCCTCTGCTTGGCCATTTCTCCGCCGCTGGTCTGTCTTCTCAAATGTGGAACCCAGAGCAGGGAGGGTGGACCCCTTTATGGCCAAACTCCTGAAGTGCTCAAACAGACCATAAAAATTAGCACCAAGCATGCCATCCATCTCTCTTGGATCTTTTCCTGTTGAGTAGCAATCTGCCCATAGGATTAGTGGTTGAGGGGTTATGAACCGTACCATCCTTGCAAACCAATCAGTCAGCCTTCAGTCAGAGCTGATTTCTTCCACGATGACTACTCATTTGTTGGCCAGCAAATCATGGTCTTCAGAAATGTGTTCCTGGTTTGGTTTTGGTTTGGGTTGTGGTTGGGTTATTTATTTGGGTGGGATCTAAAAATAAATAAGTAACAATATTTCTAAATTGAAAAGGACATCAGGGATCATATTTCAGTCTGCTGGGTGTTCTACAAGTCAGGGGCAACTTGATTCCACTCCCACCTGCTCCCACCCCTCCCTCCCACTCAGCTACTTGTCCTAGGATGAAGGGACTGGCTCTCTTACAGCACTCCACCTTCTGCACCATGCATTTCAATGAAAGGGAAAATCTCTTACAAAATTTAGGATCACCAAGTGTAGTCTCACCCCTACCTGAGCCTCTTGCTTCAGGCTCAAAATCTGTAAAATACAATCTAAATGGGAAAGTCCAAACACAACAATAAGGAGAAATGGAATAGGTTTCTTTATTCCAGAAATTCTCAGACCTGTTAGTAATTTAATGTCAAGAGGCCCTAAGAAAGGAATGTCATGTACAGAGCTTGATCATAGAATCCTTTCTTTTAAAAATGTATCTCTTCTGGGATCAGGGTCTTGTAGACATTTTGAGAAGTCCCAAAATGATGATAATGGTCGCCATGTTTTAAGAGCTACCGTTACCCATCTGTCAGTGGAGACTTGCAGGTTGCTATGATGTTGAATGGATTCCAGTGGAGCTTCCAGACTAAGAGGGCCTAGGAAGATTTCTGCCTCTACAAAAATCTAGTAGCAACAAGAGCTACCTGTCATATTTTTAATTTACTTATTATTTCTGACCTGTTCTCTTTCCTGGGACTTTGTCTGTTTCCCACTGTGGCAGTCCCACTGCCTACAACAGTGATCGTGACTCAGTATATATTTGTTCAATACATGAATGTTAGGGAATCAGTAGGAAAAGCTGAAAAGATCCAGGTGTGTCTTTCTCTGCCTATTAGAGAAAAACAGGGTTTCTGTAGCAGAGGAAGGAAGTTACTCATTAAGGAAGCAGAGGGAAAAGGTAAAGTGTCAAGGAAGCAAGAAAGAATCAGAGCGGATATCAAGAACTGCCTGGTATCTCCTGGCCCTGAGAAGAGGAGCAGACATTTTTTGCTGAAGCCTCTCTTCAGAGAAGGCAAATCTGGCCCTTGGATCATGTTCGTGGACCCTGGAATGCTTTTCCTGCCACAGTGAAGAAGTAAGTCTGTTATGCTTCACAGGATGAAGGGGCCTAAAATTGTTTTGTATCTGCCGTCTTTGGGGACATCATGCTTGGGGAAGCAGAGGGTTGGTGAAAAAGAGAAAGACCTTCAAGAAGATGGATCGTCCAGTGGCTGCAAAAATGGACTCAGCTACAAGAACGCTTGTGATGATGGTGCAGGACTGGGCAGGGTTTCATCTTGTCAGATGTCCCCTTGCTGTGAGTCAAGGTCTACTTGAAAGACACCTAGCAATAGCAATGATGTTTGGAGGTATGAAGATAGCTGCCTGAATATCTGTGGAGGTTAATAAAAAGGTATATTAGTCATCTTAGCTGTGGTCATAAATGGCTCCCAATTCTCTGTTGTTTTCAATAATAGGGCATACTCCTCTTAGCTGTGATTCTCTGGGCTCAGTTCTTGGATCTCCTTCCTTTGGGAGAACAGTCCCTATTTGCAAAATGCTAGTTTCACAGCTGAGGTGGGAAAGCAGGAGAGATGACAGAAACAGTCTCTGTTTACATGTGGCACAAGTCACATTTATGTCCATTTTACAAGCCAAAGCAAGTCACATAGCCAAGTGATACATTGAGAGGCAGGTGGGCTAGCTCTACCTATATCAGTCTATCTCCAGGAGACCCTGAATATCCACTTCAATGGACAGAAAGGGTCATGCTCTTAGAGGAAGAAAGAGCGAAGCATTGAGAACATTCAGCAATAATATAATCTACCTCCAAGGGTTTTCTATACTCCTGGAGCCTAAGAAACAGCACTCCACTTCCCATATGCATTCGTTTTCTAATGCTGCTATAGCAGAAATAGGGCACGTTGATGGCTTTAGAGAAAAGGAATTTATTATCTTACAATTCTGAAGGCTGAATGTCCCAATTAGCATCGTGGCCATGTCAGT
>NW_022111369.1:64258515-64267752 GCF_000313985.2 Echinops telfairi | reverse complement strand
TGATCAAGGATTCACAAGGGTGGGAAGGTGGGGGAGGGAGGGAGGGGAAAAAAAGCTGATAGCAAGGGCTCAAGTAGAAAGAAAATGTTTTGGAAATGTTGGTGGCAACATATGTACAAGTGGCTTAATCCAATTGAATGATGGATTGTCATAAGATTTTTAAGAGCCCCCCCCCCAATAACATTATTAATGAAAAAATTAAGTAAATAATAAACACATTGTTTTAAAAAGGTGTAGGGGGGCCACATCTGAGCTCCTCTGGCTCTGGCTGATTGCCATAAGGCAGGGGTCAAACATGCTTCCACCCTCGAGTCTTCATAACCCTGTCCTGACACCACTGTTGCTCCCAGGGTACTTTAATTTCCGTCTGGGTTTGATAATTCATTGCAATGGCACGCAGATCTCACAGACAATACTCATGGGTATGGGGGTCATGTGAGAAATGATCATGATAGAGTTGTTCAGTCAGGACTTTGCCCACAAGCAGACATCTCTCTGGTCCTCAGCCTCTTGGACTGTCTTCTGTCCACCAATATTATAAAGATCTCTTGGGAATGCCAATAAATGCCCAAAGGAGATCTCACTCCACCATATGCCTTAGCTCTAGTTCCGTGGGTCAGCAAATCCAGTTCTCCCAATTAAGTGCCCAGAAACACTCTATTTCACATGCTAGCCTCCTGCCCCAAAGAACCTTGCTGCTGCTGCTCCTCTGCCACATCTCTGGTGTCACAGCTCTCTCCTGCATTGAGGAGGTTTAATGCGAAGGGATCTCCGGCTTCAAAGGACATGCTCTTCTTTCTCTTGCTGGTAGCTAAATACCCCAACTCCTGCTTCTGAAATGGATTGTTAGGGAGCTGTTTGTTACTGCAGCCAAATCTAGTGAAAGTTAACGGAAACAAATAATCACATGAATAATTCAGGTCCATCGAGTTATTTCTTTTTGATGGATTGTCTTCTAGGTCAGTGGTTCTCAACCTTCCTAATGCCATGACCCTTTAATACAGTTCCTCATGTTATGGTGATTCCCCAACCATAGAATTTTTTTTGTTGCTACTTCTTAACTGTAATTTTGCTACTGTTATGAATCCAAAGGAGTCGCGACCCACAGCGTGAGAACTGCTGTTCTAGGTATTCTACATTTACTAACTCCTTTAATTATTCCAATAACCAAGAAATAAACAGCAGTTTTGATCTTGACTTTATAGACAAGAAAAATGAGGCACAAAGAAATTGAGTAACTTGCTCAAAGAGAATGAGCAGAGATTCGAACACCAGTAGTTTGGTTCTCTAAGAGCTTCAATGGTAGAATCAGTAATATCAGGGATAGAGAGAGGGGATTGGGTGCAAATCCATAGACATGAGATTGGAAGATCAATGGTCATTATTTGAATTAGGCTATAATGAGATGGGAATCTCGCTGGTTTAATTGTGGAAGTATACTACAGATACTTAGCCAGTCATATATTTGTGTTGTGTATTAGTGATAACATAATACAAATTCAGACTACACACACACACACCTAGTCAGCAATAAGAAGGAGTAGGCAAGGGGACCCTCAGATATGCAGATTCTGCAGGAAATCACAGTCTGCTTAAAAGATGTGAGGCAAATCCACGACCACCCTGTTGACAACATGAATGCTCTCAGAAGTCAGAAGAACCGATCAGTGATACAGTCACTATGAACTTGATGCCAACCAAAAATGAAAAATTGACAGGTGAAGAAAAATGAGTCTGGGGGAAAATGGTCATGCATCTTAGAATAGTAACAACGAAGAGAGTACTGTTGTGGACAAGTATGCACGAACTCTGGAAAGCCGAGTAAAATGATAGCTAGGCTACCATGGCCAGATATTTAAAAAATAAGAGTTCAAGGGGGAATAGGACTTCCTGAAACTGAATTCTGACACAACAACCATGGAGGATCTTGATGAAAAAGGTGAACAGAAGTGTTTTCTGAATCTATAAGAAACTAAGCTCGTGCCTTAAAGCAGCAACTTTCAACCTGTGGGTTTCAGCCCCTTTGGGGGTCGAACGACCCTTTCACAGGGGTCACCGATTCATAACAGTAGCAAAATTACAGTTATGAAATAACAACAACAATAATTTTATGGTTGGGGGGGTCGCCACAATATGAGGAACTGTATTAAAGGGTTGTGGCATTAGGAAGGTTGAGAACCACTGCCTTAAAGGATTGTGTAAAGGAAGACTTATGGGTCATGTAACCTAGGAGAAAGAGGTGCATAGTAGGTATAACAGGTCTGGAACATCCCCTGGCACCACTAGAGTGAGGGGGTGCCATGGAGCAGTTTATATTGCCCATCACTCTTTTCATTACCACCTGTGAGATCGTTCAGCAAGTTAAAACCAATGCTTTTGCATTTGAGGGCCTTTGTGTGTGATCTTGCTCTGCAAAACGTAGGAAGAGAAGAAACTGAAAAAATTAGACTCTGCACATATCATAGACCAATTTTCATCAGTGAAAGGCAATCACAGTTGCCATTTCGATATAGTGTCACAATGTGTTAAGCAACAGATTCGTGAGCTTGATTTGCGTTCTTCAGTTAATAATATGGTTGCTGCTGCTGATGTTGTTAGGTGCCATGGAGTTGGTTCTGACCCACAGTGAACTTATGCACAACAGAAAGAAATGCCGTCTGGACCTGCACCAGCCTCGCAAGTATGCCTGTGCTTGAGTCACTGTTGCAGCCAGTGTCCATCCATCTCTTTGAGGGCCTGCCTCTTATGGCCAAGGTCACAAGTTCAAAGGCACTGTTTTCTGTAGATATCTCTCTGAGGACAAATACAAAATTGGAACAAAAATCTATCAGAACAGTATCAATATGGCTAAATTCCAAACTGTGACAAGTATTGTCAAAAAAGGAATTGAACAGTAGGCCAACAGATGTAGTAGAGATGATCTGAGATTATATATATATAATCAGAGATCAGAAAACAGCAAGACAAAAGAGAGCTAGGAGGTTCTCCTTCTGATCCTGCATTTGTCTTGCCATTTTCTGATCTGCAATTCTTGGGATAAGCTTTCAACCTGCTGCTGCTCTACACCCTGTGAGGATGCTGACATGAGTTGGAATTGGTTTGATGGCAGCGGATTTGTTTTGAAAGTGAGCTTGTCCAGTATTTTCTTTTTGGTGGGGCCAACCTTACCTGGTTTGGGAATCAGTTGAGCGTCTCGCAGGGAGTGACCCGAGAGAAAGAGAGAGAGAGAGAGAGAGAGAGAGAGAAAGTGTCTCCTGCCTCCAAGGAAGAAATACACAAGGATTTCCCATAATTCTTAGGAGAAGGCCATGCCCACACAGAGGCCTGTTGGCTATGATCTGATTGACAGGCTAGACTCCATACCTACACTCTTAATCCTCAATTGACAAACGATTATACAACTACCACACTTGGCATAGTAAACCGTATGATTTTCTGATTCAAAATGGCCAGTACCAGTCCATTTCAGCTCACTAATGCCTAGGATATTGATCTTTATTTGACCTATCTAATTTGACAACTTCCAGTTTTCCTAGATTTATATATCCCAAGTTCCAATTATTAATTCATGTTTTGAGTTCTTTCTTCTCCTTTCGAGTTATACTCAATCAACAAGTGAATGTCTCTCAGGCTTTACTTGAGAATACTTTATCTAGGTCATTATGGTCGATTCTGCTTTGAGAAGGCAGTTAGTTCTTCAGTCATATCATGAGTGCCTTCCTATCAGAAAGGCTCATCATCCGGCACTATCTCTGACAAAGTTCTGCTTCTATCATGAGATTTTTCTGTATCTAACAATGTTCCATTGCTACCATATGGTTATCAGGGGCTAATTCCTCTGCAGTGGTCAGCCTATTCCTTCTCCCGTCTAGTTTTGGAAGCTCTGCTGAAACTTGTTCACTCTGAGTGACCCTGCTCCCAATTGAAACACCAGGGACACAGCTGCCAACATCACAGCAACACACAAGCCACCCCACTAAGGCAAACTGACAGATAAGGGGTAGAATACAAGTCCAGATCTGAAAAAAAATTAAACAAAAATAACTTTTTAATCTTAAAATTTTTCATTGTTAAAATTAATACGAAGGACCTTCAAAAAGTTTGTGGGAAAATCCGTTATCTTTTAATTCCATATTCCATTTTTTTTTGAAGTCTTCTCATACAGTAGCCTTTAAAAGAGCTTAGAACCAGATGGTTTTTTAGGTGGCATCTATTAAGTGTTTAAAACATGAATAATTCAATTATAACAATGATTCCAAAAATATGAATGAACAGAGATTCTACATGAACTGAATTTTAAGGCTAGTCTAATACTGATAATTTTCCTGAGATGAGATTTTCTTTTTACTCATTGATTTTAGAACTGAATCCCAATTAAAATAGAAGTCATATTTGTCAATACTTGGATTATAAGCCTCTAGTGATTTTTGACTGTGTTGTATTTGTTTCTTTGTTCAACCATCCTACTGAACCTGGACTAGTTCAGTGTGTGTTTAATTGACTTATTTTGAAGTTATTAAGTACAGTGTGGCATTTCTATGGGGACCCTGTTGCTGCCAAAGACTTGAAAACTCATCCAACATATACCAGTGTATGTGTGTGTGTGTGTGTGTGTGTGTGTGTGTGTAATTAAAACAAACCCAGGAAAATACAGTAAGTCTCAGGGCACATTCCCCTTGCCAATTAAAGCAGCACACTTTTCTTCGTCTTTTACTGCCAACCACAATACAACTGAAAAGAGGCTATTTTAGAAAAATCTCATCTCCATCCACTTTTTTCATACAGCTGCTCCTGGTAACACCCCCTCCCCACCGCCCCCCAATGGACAAGTATAAAACATTCCAACACAGCTGTACTCAAAGGGGGTATATTCAACAGTTTTGGCGTAAAAGCTGGAGGTCTTCCCAGGAGATCAGACCAGAGTTCTCATTCCCGCTCTCTGAGGCTACGGCCCATTTCTCTTTGCTGAACTTGCCTCTTGTGTGATCTAGGTCAACATAGCCCACCTACTCTGTTTGTCCAGCTGCACATTAGGGGCACTGATATCTAACTACCCCACCAGGGCATGGAGGGGTTCAGCAATTAATCACTTTGAGGGTCATGGCTAGAAAGTGCAATGAAACACATGTAGGAGAAACCCCCTTTGGTCCAGAGGCAGAGGCGTAGGCCAGAAAATGTCCTCCAGCATAGAAGCCTCCCCCTCCTACCTTTCAGATGCCTCTGGTATGAGTTACATATCAGTCTACCCTGTCTCCCAGTTGTAGGAGACCCATATTAGCCTCTCTCTTTTGGTCTTTGGTTTCAAAGAATAAATCAAACTCACTGCCATGGAGCCGATTCTGATTCATAGTGACCATATGGGACAGAGTTGGACTATGTGAGTTTCTGAAATTGTAACTCTTTACAGGAGTAGAAAGCTTGGTCTTTTCATGGGGAACGGCTGGTGGTTTAGAACTGACCTTGTAGTTCGCAGTCTAACAGTGATCACAGCCACCACAGCGTCTTCTCTTAAAAGCCCTTAAAGTGGAGGTGGGACTCAGAGCACACTGTCACATCTCATCTATGGTCTTCTCACCTCTAAAGCTTTCCTCCGCCTCTGTACTAAACCAGAACCCATCACTCTGATACCAGCCCTGATGCACGGTAACCTCATGTGTTCCAAAGGAGAACTGTGGTCCATAGAGTTTTTCTTTCCCTTTTAAAACATTTGATTGTGTTTTAGGTGGAAGTTTAAGTAGAAAATTAGTTTTCCAATCACTAGTTGAGACAAGAGTTGTTCTGTGACGTTGGTTGCAACTCCTACAATATGTCAGCATTCTCTTGTTTCCTCTCTGGTTTCCCCATTTCTGTGTGTCCAGTTTCTCTGATCCTCTCTGTCTTATCTCTGGTTTTCTGCTGCATTTATATTCACTCATTGCCATCTAGTTGGTTCTGACTCATAACAACTCTACAGGACAGGGTAGAACTTCCCTTCAGGGTTTCTGAGACTTAAATCTCTATAGGAGTAGAGAGTCTTATTTTTCTCCCGCTGAGTGGCTTGTGGATTCAAACATCTGAATGCAGCAGCTCAGTGTACAGCCTACTATGCCACTGGTGTAGTTTCAGTCTCACAGTAGATTTTCTCAGGGCAATAGTCTCATGGATTCCTTTGGTCTATTCCCAACCAGTAAATTTGGGCTCATTTTTGTTTGTTTGTTTCAAATTTTATTCTACTTTCTCTCTATCTCTCTCTCTCTTTTACCCAATCTATTGTGGTCTTGGTCAGAGTGGTTGGTAGTGGTAGCTGGGAACCACCTAATTCTTCTGATCTCTGGGGAGAGGAGACAGACAGTGGTGCAGTAGGCTAATTTCTTCCCTTGAGTTTCAATTTTCTTCATGCTCTAATGTTTCAGGTGGGAATAGACCAAGAGTTTCTTCTTAGATACCTACTTACAAGCTTCTAAAACCCAAGACTTTACTCATGAGACTGGGCTACAGAACATTATAAATGTGTTTTGCCAATCTAGAATTTTCTGTGGAAGTAAATCACCAGATCTTTCTTCAAAAGTACCTCAGGGCAGACTTGAAGATCTACTTTGAATGTCTAAACCTTTAGATAGCAGTGAAGTGCATTTCAGATAGAAATGTTGGCAACAGCCAGCAACTCCTCACACTCCCTAACTTCTTGTAAAGGCTGGAGACAGATGGGTGGTAAGTTAAGGAAATGCCCAGTTTCCACAACCCCCGGTTAGAAGTTCTGCGTGGTGGTCTCACATCTCACTTTGACATGTGATATTTATATCTTGCTAACTTGGCCAAAAAGAGGACTGGAAGAATCTAACTTTAACACCTTGTCATTCTTCTAGTGAATTGCTAGGCGTATAATCAACATTCAATGGATTTTGTTGAATGAATAAATATTACTTTCTTTTTCTTGTTTTGACTCCCCTGCTAAATATGCTGAGCTCCTCAAAGATGGACATAGAACAAAGCCAGAATCCAGTGAGTCCAAATTTCTTAAAGCACGGTCCTCAGACCACCAGCCCATGAGCGCTTATGTGAAATGCATTCAGGGGTTCATGCTGAAACGGCATCACAGCACAGCAAAGGTCTGCATTTTAACAAGTTCTTCTTGGAATGTGGTTTATGCTAAGGTGAGTCCTGGACAAAGGCTGAAAAAGAGGCAGAGAAGAAAGGGAAGGAGAACAAACGAGCAGGAGAAGGAAAAGAAGAAAGAGAAACCCCAAACGAATTGTTGTCAATTCCAACCGAGGGTGAGTCTGTATGTGTTGAGTTGAACTATGCTTCAAGGAGGGTTATGAATGGCTGTGACTGTTTGGAAACACCAGCACCCCAACTTTTTTAAGGCACCTAAGGGTTGATTGGAACCTCCCACCTGACTACTTAACCATTTGTGCTGCCCAGAGATTCAAGTTGTAGGCACAGTGAGACTGAAGTATTTGGGAACTGGAGCGAGTGCTGATGACACGTAGGGCACTCAGACTTGTCAGACAAGTGACCGTGAGTTGTCTGCTCTTTGTAGAGTTTCACACTCAGTTGTGATAGCAAAGTGCAGGCAGGTTTCCCTTGTTTCCTTTTCTATCTTTGTACTTTTCGGACTATTGAAGAAACAAATCAAATTAGGCCTTATTCGCCATAGCATATGTAGGAGATTTAATGCATTTCTGACAATTCCATCTTGTTGCTAAGTGTTACCCAGTTTCTTTTCCTTTCTACAGTTGGAGAAAAGCATACATCCAACCTGTACACTATTACCCCCACCCATAATGTGTTGTTGCAATATTTTATCCCTTTAAGATTTTTTTCTACTGTGACTAAGCTAATGTCCTACATGCATACAGTAACACCATCAAAACCAAAACCAAACTCACTGTCATAGACTTGATCTGACTCATAGTGACCCTATAGGACAGGGGAGAACTGCCTCTGTGGGTTTCTGAGAAGGTAAATCATTACAGGACTAGAAGGCCTCCTCTTTCTCCAAAGAAGCAGCTGGTGGATTTGAATGGATGATCTTATGGTTAGCAGTCCAACATGTAACCCACTATTCAGCTAGGGCTCCATTGGCTCAATTTTACTCACTACCATCGAGTCAATTCTGACTCATAGCAACCCTATCAGACAGAGTAGAAGTGCCCCTGTGGGTGTCTGAGGGTGTACATCTTTAGGAGAGCAGAAAGCCTAATCTCCCTATCACAACTGGTTGGCATCCTTAATAGTCTCATAGGTTTCTGATGGACATTTCAGAAATTAGAATAGGAGAGAGTGCTAGGTAAGAGTATTTTGACATTTTGCCTCTAAAAAGATTTGTTGGGAAGAAGGCATAGAAGTATGCAGGTTAAAATAGTTTATGAGTATTTGAGGTAATTAGAAACACCTGGTGTACAAACAGGAGTGACCATGCTAATATGTTTGCCAAAGATGATCATAATTTCACTTATTTTCTCTGTACCACAGATTTTTATACTGGCTTCTACTGTTAAAATATTCACCTGGCAATCTTAAACAAAACATTTGTCTTCCACTGAGCTCATCTTATATGTTGGATGGAACTCCACTTTTTATTAATACAAGTTTTATAGTCATGTCTGGAGTGATGACTACATGCCTTGAAGGGAACAAGGATCTCCAGTGCAAATGTTTGACATTTACAAACTGGGGCCATTCAAGATGTACGGGGTGAAGTCAGCACAAGAACTGATCATCCATTTCTCCCCCATTAACTGCCTTGATCTTTTTTGACCCATGCAGTGGATCATATAAAATTCCTTGGATTTGATTCCATACGCCAGCTGTAAGGAGGAGCCCATAAAAAATGGAATGCTATCTTTAAAGTAAGAGCTACACAGTGAAATTGTATATTTGGATTCCTCATGGAGGACAATATTTGGAGTTTCTGAGCCTTTCCTATTAGATGTATGACTTGTGGAGGCTTGCATTAGGTGCGAATAACTTGGAGTGTCTTGGGCTCCTGGAATTCTTCATAATTCACACTTCCTGTGTGACAGAGCAGAGGTTCTCAGTGTATAATTGTGTATGATCAAATGATTCAATAATAAAGAGATCCCAGTAAACAAAGACTGGAAAAACAACTTATCAACTCAAGCAAAACTAATATTCTTTTAGTAAGTCAGAATTTACAAAAGGAAAAATGAGAAATACTTACTGACTCATAGTTCTATGCTTTTCCCACTAATTGGACACAAATGAATTGACTCCACAAAAATTTGTTGAATA
>NW_022111369.1:64251748-64256981 GCF_000313985.2 Echinops telfairi | reverse complement strand
ACTGGCTAAAGCAGCTGCACCCTGGTCTGACCATCATAAAGCAAGAGACCTGAAAACTCGAGAGGCGAGGCTCACTGAGCCATTTATCCCTCCGCCCTTCAATTAACCCCACATGTGTTTATTGGCCAGGTTGGCACAATAAACTAACTACCTCAGAGGTTAAGCTGGATTCTTCTCCTGACTCAAATAGCTTCAGGGCCTCATGAACCTGATAACCAGACAGACTATAGAAATACATCGCTATCAGGTGTGCCCTCCAAGAAATAAATACAGAAGTCTTTCTGAATGAAATAAAAGGACAACAAATAGTAAGCTGAATTCACATGAAGAAATAAAGAATATTGGCAAAGGTAGTTATAAAGGAAAATACGAAATAGAGAACTAATTTCTTGCTTATAACTCTTTTTCTACGTGATCTTAAATGCAAGTATATAAAACAATAATTTAAAAATTATGATTATGAGCTTCTCAAAATCCATTGCTATCAAATCAATTGTGACTCATAGTGACCCTACAGGACAGAGTAGAACTGACCCTGCGGGCTTCCAAGACTGTAACTCTATAGAAGCAGAAAGCCTCATTTTCCTTCTTAGGAGTGGCTAATGGTTTTGAATTGCTGGCCTTGCTGTTAGCAGCCCAATATGTAACCACTATGCTACCAGGGCTCCTATTTATGGGCTCAGCATGCGTAAAGAAGTAATTTGCATACCAATAATAACACAAAGTGAGAGTGGGAACTGAGCTCTATTAAAGAAAAGTTTTTATATATTATTAAAGTGAAGTTGGCATAAATCTGAACTAGATTGTTAAAAGGTAAAATTTAAGATAGTTGTAGTCTTAGGCAATCACTAAGAAGATAAAAAATATGGTAAAATAAAAATCAGGAAATTAAAATGTTGCACTAGAAAATACCCATTTAATGCAAAAGAAGGCAGTAATGGGGAAATATTGCTTTTGCTAATTGTCACTGAGTCAGCTGTGACTTAGCTTCACCATCTGTAGAACAGAATGGAATAGTCCCTGGTCCTGCACTGTCTTCTCATAATTCTTGCTGTGCTTTAGTCCATTGACTCAGCCACTCTGTCTATTCATCTCCCCGATGGCATCCTTTGCATCTGTCAACCCTCCCCTTTATTAGCCAGGATGTTTGTTTTTTTAGCAATTACTCTTTTTTAACAAACGTCCAAAGGAAAAAAGTCATAATCTCACTATCCTCCTAAGGAGCATTCTGGGTGGATTTCTTCTAAGACTTACTTGTTAACTTTTCTGTTAGTTACAAGTATATTCAATATTCTTCACTAACAGCACAATAGAAATGTATAGATTCTTCTTTCTTTTTCACGGTCTGGCTTTCACATATTACTCTTTCTGCAAAAACAAAAACAAAAACACCGGAAAAATGGAGGAGACAGAAGGACATAAGATCTATAGAGAACACATAAAAAGAAAAAATCATGAATGGTCCACAAGATACTCACTTTAGAGTGCAAGACACACATAAATTAAAAGTAAAAGATAAATTACACAAATAATAACCAAAGGAAAGCTGTAGGTACTAATATCACACAAAGTAGATTGTAAGATAAAATTATTATCAAATTACATAAATTATGAAAGACATTACATAAAGATAAAAGATGAACCATAAGGAATGCATAAAATTAAATATATATGTTCTTTTAGCAACAGAGCTAAAAATATATGAAACAAAGCTCATATAATTTAAGAAAAAAATAAGCAATTTAACAATAGTTAAAGAGTTAAAATATCCTCTTTCAATGATGGCTAGAATCACTAGGCAGAAGATTGACAATGATATAGAAGAATTGCACAAAAGCCACTAGACCTGACATTCTCTGTTAGTCTTTGTATCATACTATACTTAACAGCAAAATATTCCTTCTTCTTGAGTACATATGGAACAGTCTTCAGAACACTCCATCTGTTAGTCTATAAAGCAAGCCTCGGTAAACTTAAGAGGATTAAAATCATAAGAAAGGTCTTCTCCAACCACAACAGAAAGAAATTAAAAACCAATAGCAGAAAGAAACTTGGAAAATTCACAAATAATTCAAATTTAATAAAATATTCTTAATTCACTAGTGACTGAAAGGAGAAATCAAAGGGGAAATTAGAAAAATACTTTCAGATGAGAAAAATGGACAAACACATATGACACCGTAGGTGATGTAGCAGAATCCAGAGAAAATGTACAGCTGTAAAAACTTATATCAAGGAGGAGAAGTCATGATGACATCCAGGTAGAATCACCCACTTTTCACCCACGGAACAATTTGAGATCTTGCTGACACATTCTAAGTTCACCACGTTTGCCTGCAGGCTCCACTAATCCCTGACCAGATCCAGAGGGACAGCATCCGCTATCCCTTCCTACACCCAGATACGAGACTGGCAGAATGCAACAACTTCCTCAGGCTGCTGTCTAAAGGTGGTCATAAGCCCAGGCTTGTGGATAGCCACAGAGATCTAGCCACAAGGCCTCACACTGGAATTCCCCTCTCTGTTATACACCCCACTCTTGCATTCTCCTCTCTAGCCAGGAGCAGAATGACTACATCTGCAATCCCCGTACCCCCTTCTCCCTAGCTCCATGCCTGACAGTGTGGGTAACAATATATGATTAGTCACTAATTTTTAGCAATTGAGGAGCCCCTGGGATATTTGCCTGTGACATAGCTGTAAAGAAGAGCCGGGAGTGACACAGGAGTGCAGTCAGGGGGGAATTCAGATCCAATCAGCCCCCAAACCACTCTGGTAATCTTGTCCCTCTTCCCTGGGGGACAGAAAATCACAGCCCTGATACCAGGGCATACCACAGGCACATTATAAAAATATTTTTTATTTTAAATGCTTGTAATTCCAGGCTGTGCTTCTCTGCATAGCTTTGAGTGTAAGCACCCAGAATCCTGGCCCTGATCTATTAGCATGACATTAGCATAACAAGACAGGTAGAACTCTGATCCAGAGAGCACAGCCTAGGATTTTAACATAACAAAACAGGAAAAGACAGGGGCTGAAAGCCACAGCCCAAGCCAAAAATTAGCTCTACCCATTTTGGGCTTCACAGAGTCTTTAAAAGACTGAAAATTGTGGCCAGAAGGTCCAGACCAGACCAGTGCCTGTACTGCAGACCCACCCCCAACCTGGCCCAGTGGCATACCCAGAGTCACCAGCCTCAGCACATCCTCTGAGGCCCCCTCACTGCCTCTGGGCCCTGAGTTGCCATGACACTTCATCTACACAACACTCCAGCCCACTACCATAGTAGGCCACAAGTGGTCCCCAAATCCACTCTTACCAGTCACACAGAGAAAGAGTTCAGAGGCTCTCCATCTCCAGGGAACATGGCACCCAGTTCTTCCAAAACTACATGAAGACAGCAACATACTTCAACCCCCTAAATTAGAAAACAAGGAAAACAAAGCAATGGAAGAAATCCTAAACCTAATGACGCTCATAGAAGAAATAGATGTTGATCTTCAACAAAAAGAAATATTCAAAATTCTGCTTTGAATAATACAGGATATGAGGGATGTAATTCAGAATAAGGACACAATGATAGAGGAGATGAAGCCCACGATAGAGGGGATGAAGTCCATGCATCAAAGGGAAATACAAGAACTAATGGATGAGGTAACAGAAGCAAAACACAATATCATACCAGTGTTCTTGAGGATATTCAGGCAGACTTTAACAAATGGGAAACACAGTCAAACGAAAAAGCATAAGAAAACCCAAGATCAATGACAGATGCTATGATGAGGAACAATATTTGAATAATTGGTCTTCCACAACATGACACATCAAAGAAGTTACAGCTAAATTAGAGGGAATTTCTGGAAGCAAACTTCCCCACCTTAATGAATGAGAATCAGATATTCATACAGGAAGCAGAGAGGACACCAATTAGACTAAGTTCCAGGAAGAACTCACAAAGGCACGTAATAGTTAAATTATGCAACTTCAAAGAAAAAGAGAAGATTTTAAGAGTAGCAAGAGGAAAAAAATGCAGCCCCATACAATGGTGCTTGGGTAAGAATATGCTCAGAGCTATCAGCAGATACCATGAAGATGAGGAGAGAGAGGAGTAACATCTTTCAAATGCTGGAAGTAAAAAAACGACCACCCAAGAATCCTCTACCCTGCCAAATTAACTGTTGAGGTAGACAGTGAGGTAACAATCTTCCGGACAAGGAAAAACTCAAAGAATACACAATAAGACATCCAACCCTGTGGAAAATCCTTGCTGACTCACTGTGGTCAGAAGACCAACACCCACCAAGCTAGCAGACTGGCTCAGTAAATATAACCCATCAATCTATTGTCTGCAAGAAACACATCTTAAGCTTGCAGACAAAAATAGACTAAGGATAAAAGGCTGGCAGAAAATGTACCAGGAAAATGGAAACTTAAAAAAAGCAGGGGTTGCAATCCCTAATCTCCAATAAAAGTGACCTCGAAGTGCAAACCATACAAAGTGACAAGAATGGGCACTATATAATGCTCAAAGGATGAGTAGAGTTGGAACCAGTAAGCATAATAAACACATATGCACCTAACCAGAGACCCACAAAATTCATCAAACTATTCAAAAGATGAAAAGACATCACAGACTCAATGATAGTAGGTGACTGTAATACACCACTCTCAGAGAAAAATAGATCACTGGGAAAGAAGCTTAGCAAGGAGGCGACAGAGCTAAACACTACAATTAGGTGACTGGACCTGAAAGACAATTATAAAGCCCTCCATGCAAATGAAAAAAAAATTCACATTCTTTTCAAGTGCGCATGGCTCATTTAGAAAATAGGACACATGCTGTGACAAGTCAAGCCTGAGTAAATTCAAGCACATAGAGATCACTCAGAGGTCCCTCTCGGACCACCATGTCAAAAGCTGGAGATCAAAAGAGGATGACCAGAGAAACAAGGGCAAACAATGAAGATGAATAAAGATCTCCTGGGACATGAATGGGTACTGGCCCATATTGCAGAGGAAGTAAGGAAGTTTCTAGAAACTAGTGAGAATGAGAATACAAAGTACAAAAACCTATGGGATACAGCAAAAGCGGTTATCAGAGGAAGCGTGATACAATTAATAGATATAGGAAAAAGGAAGAGAGACTTATGACTGATACACTACCACAAAACCTCCAGCAACTAGAACAGAGTCAACAGAACAAACCCTCCAATAGCGAAAGAAAAGAAATAAT
>NW_022111369.1:64237699-64250518 GCF_000313985.2 Echinops telfairi | reverse complement strand
GGTGGATTCATGCCAGGGATGCAGGGATGGTTTAATATCCGAAAGTCCATCAATATTATTCACCACATTTGTAAGAAAAAGGATAAGAATCACATGATAATATTAATAGATGCAGAAAAAGCATTTGACAATATCCAACACCCATTCCTAATTAAGACACACAAGAAGATAGGAAAGGAAGGGGAATTCCTCAAATTAATACAGCTATTTACTTAAAGCTGATAGCCACCATCATAGTCAACGGAAAAAAGGCTACAACAATCCCACTGAAAAAGGGGACCAGATAAGGATGCCCCTTGTTCCGACTTCTTTTCAGTATTATACCAGAAGTCCTAGCTAAGAACAAACGCAGCAGAAAGACATTAAATGTATCCAACTGGGAGAGAAGGAGGTGAAACTACTACAATTTTCAGATGACATGATTCTATACTTTGAAAACGCCGAAAAGCTCCACAACTTGAGTACTAGCTATGATAGAGGAATATGGAAGATCAACAAACAGAAGTCTATTGGTTTGCTATATACATTGGACAAGATCACAAAAGAGGAGATCAAGGAGGCAATGCACTTCAAAATAGCCAAGAACAAATGGAAATATCTAGGGATATATCTAACCAAAAAGTACAGAACCCTACAACAAGAAAACAAAGCAACCTCCACAAACAGAAGACTATTCCATGTGTGTGGATTGGAAGATTCAATGTAGTAAAGATGTCAATCTTACCCAAGGCACTATATGTTTAACATTATCCCGATTCAAATACCAACTACCTTCTTCAAAGAATTGGAAAAAATGACCACAAATTTCATATGGAGAGGGAAGAAGCCCACAATAAGCAGAGAACTCCTCAAGAAGCACAGAGTCAGAGGGCTCACCTTACCTGCTTTTAACACCTACCATACAGCCACATTGGTCAAAACAGTGTGGTACTGGAATAATGACAGATACTCAGACCAATGGAAAAGAACAGAAAACCCAGAAATAAAACCATCAGCATATAGACAACTGATCTTTGACAAGTCCCCAAAAGCATCAAGTGGGAGGTGGATTCTTTCTTTAACACGTGGTGCTGGAAACAATGGCTACCCACCTGTAGAAAAATGAAACAAAACCCTGACCTCACCCCATGTACAAGAACGAATGAGCTCATGGAGGATCACAGACCTACAAGTAAAGCCCCAAACTATCAGAACCATCAACAAAGGAATTGGGATAAACTGAAGAACCTTGGAACAGGGAATACATAGGCTAACTGAAATAGGAAAGGGTACACACAAAGATGGAGCTGAAATTGACATGTGGTATATACTAAAGGTAAAACACCTGTGTGTGTCAAAAGACTTCACCAAGAGTAACAAGAGAACCCACAGACTAGGAGAGGATTTATAGCAATGACACAACAGACAAATGGTTTTTTACTAAAATCTACAATATTCTCCTAGCCTGAGAAAAGAAGAAAACCGTTAACCCCCTGAGGTAGTGGGCAAAAGACTCGAACAGATGTTTCACTAGGGAGCAGATCCGAATGATCTATAAGCATGAGAAAATGCTCTTGATCATTAGCTATCAGAGACATGCAAATTAAAACAACTATGAGATATCACCTAAGACCCTTGAGGATAGCACAAATCAGAAAATCAGAGAGCAACAAATGTTGGAGGGGATGTGGTGAGACTGGAGCTCTCCTCTAATTCTGGTGGTTGTGTAAATATGTTACAGACACTGTGGAAAGGGATCTGGCAATATTTATAGCAAATGGAAATTGAGTTACCTTATGACCCAGCAATCCCGTTACCGGGCATATACTGATAAGAGGTAAGAAATAGACCAAGACCAGTCATCTGCACTCCAATGCTTATTGCAGTGCAATTCACAATCACAATGAATTAGAAATAACCTAAATTTCCTTCGATAGAAAACTCTGCCACATACACATAATGGAGCACTATGAATCTCTAAAAAGCACTGATGACCACATGAAGCACATTGTCTCAGGTAAAAGGTTGGACAAAATTATGCTAAGCGAAGTTAGCCAGTCACAAAAGGACAAGTACATCAGTCCACTGAGGTAAGTGTAATCAGTACAGTAAGTATAGAAGAAAAGCCACTTATCTTACACTTTATAGGCTGAAGTACAGCCAATTGGGTGGGGGGCAGACCAAACCCAAGGAAGTCCATGTCATTCCAACCCAAAGAAGGGGAAGGGAAGGGGGTAAAAGGGAGAGAGAGAAAATAGGGAAGACAATGGCACTGGGGGAGCCGGGCATTAATTCACCCAGAAGAACAATATCGTTTATGTCTCCACAGAAATGGAAGTGTGAGTACAGACTTCACCAAGGTGTGTCAAACCTGAGGGCAAGGTAATGACATGAAGCAACTCATGAACAGAGGGGTCTACAGGGCCGACTCCAATCAGAGCCAAATTGATTACCCCACAGCTCCCCCCACCCTAGAAATGTGTGCTAGAGGACAACACTAAACCTACAGGTTAGGTAGAAGGACCGGCCTGCTATGTCCATACAGAGACACACCTCTTAGGTAAAAGAGAGATTGAGGGACTAGACCCCGTACTGGCACACCAAGCCCTGAAGATGACATCCCTGCAGGGAGCAGCTAAGGCACAGAGATGACTGTAGGGCTGAAAACAGCTGGAGACATGATGTCTCCATAATAGACCAGCAAGGGCAGCAAAACAAAGCCACATAAGCCCTGAGAAGCCCCCAAAATAGACCAGGCTAAGAGGGGCAGTTCCTCGAACCCCCCAGAACCGGTGGGGAGATAGTCATGAAGGTCAGCAGACAGACCTGGAATTATGTATGCTTTTTCACTGTTTTTGTTTGTTTTCTTTTAATTCAATCTTATCTTTTTGTTTTATTTCTGTCATTGTTGCTTTGTCTAGCAATATAAGATAGGCATGGGAAGCAAGCCCGAAGAGAAAGTGACAGGACTGAAGGTCCCAGAGGGACCTGGGGCAGGAGGAAGCGGGGAAAGGAGCGACGAGCAAACAATACCATAGACAGGAGAACAAGTAGGGAATTTAAAGCAACAATGAGGAGGACATAGAGATCCCAGTGGTACTGGAGCAACAGCAATGTAGCTGAGAGGAATCACTAAGAGGCAGAAGAAGGGCGAGTGTGATGGTGGGGCAGGAGGAAGGTAAAAGGAGACAGAGGAAAGGTCTAGGAAGCAAAGCTATGAATAGAGGTATAAACAAAGGTGTGCACTTAGAAACTAAAAAAGAGAGAAAGAGGATCAAAATCTCTGAAGGGAGGAAATGAAGATTAGAATGGAAATCATTGAAACAGGGGTAGGACAACAGAAAAAAATTTAAAAAACCAAAAACTGAATCGTTGGAAAGATGAACAAAGTTGACAAAATGTTCACCAGCCTGAAAATAACAAAAGGGAGGAGCGTCAGATGACTGAAATGGTGAATGAGAGACATCACTCTCTGCCTTGCAATAAAAGGACTATGAGAGAATACTATGAATAACTAGTTTACTTGGATGAAATGGGTAAATTCCTGGAAAGCACAAGCATTAACAACTTTGTGTGTCAGCATGTATTCTTCCACTAACTCACTCCGTGTGGATGCTGAGCACATGATCCAAGCACCCGGACTATCTGGAGAAGAGTGCAGTGTTAGAAGAAGGCTCCTTCACAACTTGCCTTATGCAGCTGACACAACCTTGCTTTCTGGAAGCACAGAGGACTCTAGGTATTTCTTGAAGACCAAAGACAATAGCCTTCAGAGTGGATAACACCTCAACGTCAAGAAAATAGAAGTCCTTTCAACATGATAAATGGAGAAAAGTTTGAAGTTGTCGAAGATTTTATTTTACTTGGATCTACAGTTAATGCCCATGGCCCCCAAATCAGGAATCAAACAAAGTATTGCATTGTACAAATATGGCTGAAATGATCTCATTAAAGTGTTCGGAAGCAAAGATCTCACTCTGAGGACTGAGGCATGTCTGACCCAAGCCGTGGTATTTCCAGTTGCCTCATATATATGCATAAGTTGCGCAATCGTCTCTGTAAGATGGGAGAAGAATTGATGCATTTGGGTTATGGCATTGGTGAAGAAGATTACAGGTGCCAAGGGCTGTGACAAGAATGAGCACATCTGTTGGAAGAAGGACAGATAAAATACTCCTTAGAAATGTGGATAGGGAGACTTGGTCTGACACATTTTAGATCAAGGGGACCAGTTCCTGGAGAAGTAGTCCCTGGTAAAGTAGAGGTTCAGGAAAGACCCACAATGAGCTGAATTGCCACAGTAACTACAATGGTCTCAACCATAATGAAGACTGTGAAGATGGTGCAGGAGTAGGCAGTGCTTCATTCGGTTGTACAACAGAGTATTAACCAGGGCAATAAGGCAAGAAAATGAAAGAAAAAGGCATATAATTTACAAAGGACTAAGTAAAATCCTCATTATTCTGAGATGACATGCCCGTGTACATAAAAATGCTTAAGAAATCCACTAAAAACAAAAACTCATGAATTCATCAAGGTTGCCAGATTCAAGATCACTAAACAAACATACATTGTAGTAATACGCACTTACAATGAAAGTCTGAAAGTGAAATGAACAATACAATTTCATTAACAGTAGCATCACAGAATAAAATAATTAGGAATAAATTTAACAAAAGAAATATAAGACAATAAATACTACAAACTGTTGAAAAATAAAATATCTAAATATAAGAAAAGAAACTATTTGGGCCTCCTGGATTAGAATATTGAGCATATTTCAGACAGTAGTGCTAGACAAATCTATGTAAGTTTCAATGCGTTATCAAACTGCTGTTGTGCTTTTTGTTAGTTTACAGAAATTAACAAGCTGATCCTAAAATTTATATGCAAGGGGCCCAGAACAGCAAAAGCAATATTGATGAATACATTTGAAAACTAACACTTCACAAATTTAAAACTTAGTACAAAGGTACAATAATCAAAACAATGTAGTATTTACATATGGATAGACATATAAATTGGAGCCCTGGTGGTATAGTAATTAATAGTTGGGCTGCTGACTGCAAGGTCAGCAGTTCAAAACACCAGCTGCTCTGCAGGAGAAAGACAGGGTTTTCTACTTCCATAAAGAATTAGATTCTGAGGAAGTCACAGGGGCAATTCCACTTTGTCCTATAGGGTTGCTATGAGTCAGCATTGACTCAATGGTAATGAACTTGGTTTTGATTTAGATATGTGGATAGATAGATTTGAGGGTTCATAACAAATTTTTACATTAATGGTCAACTGAATTTTTGATAGGAGTTATAATAATATGGTGAAAGAATTGTCTTATTGACAAATTATAGTGAAATAATTGGATAATCACATGCAAAAATATCTGTCAGCTTGTCTTACTGTGGTGGCTTGGATTTTCTGTGCTTCTGGAAGCTATGTCACCTGTGTTTCAAGTACCAGCAGAGTATGGTGAACAGAATTTAGCAGAGCTTCCAGACTAAGAACAGACTATGAATAAGGAATAGACTATCTACTCTGAGAAATTAACTACTGGGAACCATATGAATAGCAGAAAACATGGTCAGATATAATGAAAAATTTATGAATGTCAGAGGAACATTGTCTGATAATAGTGCCAGAAGATGAACTCATTAGGTTGGAAAGAACTCAAAGTACAACAGAGGAAGAGCTGCCTTCTCAAAGAACAGTCAACTATAATGTCATGGATGGAGTAATTTTCAGGACCTTACTTTGCTGATGGAGCACCACCAAAAAATGAGAAGAAACATCCACAAACATTGATTAAGAACATGGAATATACAAAGTATGGGTCTAGGGAAATTGGAAGTCTTAAGAGATAAAATGGACTCCTAATGATTGATATCTTAGGTATTGATGAGTTAAAAGTGGGCTGGTGTGGCTCAATCTGAAACTGATAATCATATGGCTTACCATATGTGGTAGTTACATAATCTGGTGTCAATTTGAGACTATTAGTTCCATAATTGGGTGTCAACTTGAGACTATTAAGAGTGAAGGGGTGGCGTTTAGGCTGTCAATCAGGTCACAGCTTGATGACTTCATTTGGAGGCACTACAGAGATAAATAGCTCACTGGAGGCCAGATACACACTCTCTCTGTGAGACATTCCTGTTGACAAGCCACATGAAGCTATAATGATAGGGCCAGGGCCCTGGAGCTGCAGAAAGCAGGTGGAGACCTATGTCAGTGCTCAGATGCTTCCACCGCCACTGATTCCATAAGGCTTTCCACCCACTAGCCTGTGATCTTCCTGCATTCAGCATCATTTCATGTGTTGTGTGAGTCTGATGAGGAATTTGTAGACTGGTATTGGACATATAGGCTAATATCGGACTTATGGTCTTGATCTGGACTGCGCCGGGATGTTTTCTTAATATACAATTAATCTTTGATATAAAGCTCTTTCTTATGCAAATATGAGTGTCTATGATTTTGTTTCTCTAGTCGACCCAGACTAACACATTATACAAGGAATGACAAATTCAAAAGAAATGGCATCGCATCCATTTTCTAAAAGAACATTTCATGATCTCTCTTGAAGCATAATACAGTCTGTGATAGTATCTTTACACAGGAAATCTAGTTAATGTGACTATTATTCAGTTTTACATACCAATCACTAAAACTAATGATAATGAAATGGAAGAACCTGTCAGTAACTTTTATCTGAAATTAAACATGCAATCAAAATGCACTGATAATTATTGGTGATTAGAATGTAAAAATTAGAAACAAAGAGGAAGGAACAGTAGTTGGAAATTATGGTGTTGGTGATAGGATCAAAGCTGAAGATGGCATGGTAGAATTTTCTAATACTAATGACTTCATTGTAAATACCATTTTACAACAGCAGAAATGGCTACTATGCATGTAGACTTTGTCAGCTGGAATACACAGTAATCCCATTGACTACATTTGTGGGAAGAGACCATGGAGAAGTTCAATATCATCAGCCAGCATGAGGTTAGGGGTCGACAGGAACAGACAATCAGTTGCTCATATGGAAGTTCAGGTTGAAGTTGAAGAAAAAGAAATCAAGTCCATGAATGCCCAAATATGATCATGAATGTATCCCAGTTAAAATTTGAAACCATCTCAAGAATAGATTTGACTGAGCACAAATGATAGCTGACTGGACAAACTGTGGGAGGGCATCAAGAACACTGGACATGAAGAAAGCAAAAGGTCCTTAAAAGGATAAGAAAGAAAGGAAAGATCCAGGTGAATTTCAGAAGAGACTCTGAGACTTGCTCTTGCTCATAGAGCAGCTTAAGCAAATGGAAGAAATGATGCCGTGAAAGAGGATAAGAGAAGGCCATGCCCTCAGGGCACCATCAGGCGGTGACCTGATTGACAAGTTGAATACCACCTTTACACTTTCATCTACCAGTTGACATGAAATTATGTACAGAATTTACACAAGATGGATTGACACTGAGGCTGCAACAATGGGCTCCGGCATAGGAACAATTGTGGGGATGGCCCAGGCCTGGGCAGTGTTTGGTCCTGTTGTGCATATAGTTGTTATGAGTCAGAACCAACTTGATGGCACCTAATGGCAACAATGGAACGTCCATTCGCAGTTGTTTTATGTAGTGCCATATAGTTTTCCTTAGTGTTTGTGCATGTTTACAAGCCCATCAGTAGTGTATTAGAGTTCCAATCTCTCCATATTCTCTCCAGCATTGGTTGTTTTCTGCATTTTTTTTTGAATTGGGTTATAGTTGTGGGTGTAAGGTGATATCTCATGGTAGTTTTGATGTGCATCTCCCAGACGGCTAGTGATCATGAGCAACTTTTCAAGTGCTTGTTAACCACATGAGTGTCATTTTTGGTGAAATGATTCTCTCATTCTTGGACATATTAAGTTCTTCCGTCTAGGTGACCTTGTACTTTACCCCAGTATCTTCATGGCTATCTTTGCTTTGCATTCAATCCTTTCTCTTTTAATTAGGCCAAAAGTATTGAAAGGCATATAGAAAGATTTCAAGGAGAGGTCACGTTTCACTGAGAAAGTGCAATTTCAACTGTGACATCAATGATAAGAAATAACTATTATCATTTAATGGCTAATATTGTTTTTAATTTATTGATTTGTTTATATTTTAATCATTTCTTTCCCCTCATCAGAATGTCAATCCCCTTAGAGCTTGTACATTGTCTAAATTATTTGCCATTATATGCTTAGAATAGTGGTCAGCACACAGTGGAATCACATAAATGCCTGCTTAATATATTAATGAATGAATAAGTGAATGAATGAATGGATAATATAGGTAATAGGCCAAGAGAGGTTAAGTAATTTACTGAAGCCCATCCAATCTCATTATTTTTTCACATGTGTGTATATATATATATATATATATATATCTCAAACTTGATCTGTATATATTTATGGGAAGTTACCAATGCAACTCAAAATAATAATGGTCACAGGTTTCTAATTTTTATTAGGTTTTAATGAATTTGAAATGTAATTTATAATATAATCTAACAATGTAAACATATCTTATCTCCTGAAATAGCATAATCATATGTTTGGATAAATGCCTTGTGGCTTAACCATTTTTTGTTAGAATTTCCTGAGTACTTCAGTCAGTGTATGACTCATATTTGAAGATATTTCAGATGTAAACATAGATATTTATACATATATACTTAACTTTACTATAGTTACTAGTTTGAAGATGGGTTGTTAATTACTTCAAATCTCTGAACTTCACGTATCGATCGAACATTTTCAAATGTGTTCCCAGAAATGCACAGTGAAATGTGCATTTAGAACAACACACAACCATATAACTTTAGTTCAAAAAGCTCTTATTTAATTGAAGATATGGTCACAAAATGAAAAGGGGCTACAATTTCATTTGTTCTTTTCTTTCTATTTATATTCCATAGAATATTCTTTCCTTCAGCCAGACTCAGGTAAGTAGGGGTTTAGTATTTCATCATTACTTCTTTTCTGCCACGTAATAAATTTCACAGAAAGAAATATGACCAACGAAAGCCCACCACAGGGAATATGAATGTGGAAGGGCCATATGGAGCCAAGTAGAGGCCATGTGAGCCACTTCATCTCGTTTGAATGGTAAAACCACTCCAACAAGTGCAGTCAGCATGCAAATTCATTGCCACATGGCAGTGAGTGTTCTGGCCGGGTGATTATTTTTGTAATTCCATCTGCCTGGCATTACCAGCACTCCCAACAGCCTGCTGGAACTCTGAGACAGTCTCACTCAGGGGGGAATCACCAAGCTGTTTCATTATTGGTTTATTCTAGTGCTTGTGGGGCTCTTTCCAGCTGAGTCTTCTGTTTTGATCTCACTAGGGGTGAAGGCCATTACCCTCTCTTGGGGATGGCCCTGCTGGCTCACTCAGCAGCCCTTAACCATTTTAACTTCATATGAAAAGCTTTCCTTGAGCTAAAGAGGAAAGAGACAGAAATAGCAACTGACTTTGAAAACTGTAGACAAATTGTGCCTCATTCATCAATCTTTTCACCAGTAAGTTTCACCTCCTACCTGATCTCTCTCTCTCTGTCTCTCTCTCACACACACACACTCACCGCACATACCAACACCACAAACAACTCATTAATAGATTGTCTTAATTAGGGTCCTCTACAGCACTGGACCACTACTCCTTTATCAGTTTGTCCTGCTATGATGCCCTCACAGAAGGGTCACAAGGAAGAGATGAGTCAACCAGAGCACCATATAGCACCAATGAAACACACAATAGTCTTCTGGTTCTTTGAGGCCTCCTCGCCCTCCACTATCATGACCCCAGTCCTGACTTTCAGTTCTGCTAGACCAGAGCATGTTTACTGGTACAGGTAAAAGCTCATGACATATAGAATCCAAGTCAGAAAAGCCTCTCAGGAACAGAAATGAGAGTATCAATACCAGGAGGGTAGGGGGAAGGTGTAGGGAGGACAGGGGGAAGTGGCAACTGATCACAATGATTGACATATAACCCCACCCTTACCCCCAGGGGGATGAACAACAGAAATGTGGATGAAGGGAGCCAGCAGCTGGTGTAAGATATGAAAACAATAATAATTTATACTTTATCAAGGCACCACAAAGTGGTGAAAGGGAAAAAGGAGGAACTGATACCAAGGGCTCAAATAGAAAGTACATGTTTAGAAAATGATGATGGCAACATATATACAAATATGCTTGATACAATTTACATATGTATTGTTATAAGGGCTGTAAGAGCCCCCAATAAAATGATTTTTAAAAATGTTCAAAAACCAAGATGTCCTAAGGTGTACTTGATCCAAGCTGAAAAACTGACACATTTGAATTATGGCATTCGTGAAGAATTTTGAATGTATGGGTGAAGAATATTGAATATACTACAGACTGCCGGAAGAACAAACAAAGCTGTATTGGAAAAACTGCATTCTGAATGATTCTTAGCTGCAAGGATGGCGAAACTTCTTCTTCCATACTTTGGACGTATTATCAGGAGAGGTCAGTCCCTGGAGAAGGACACTATGCTTGGGAAAACGAGGGTCAGTGAAAAAGTAAAAGACCTCATGGAGATTGATTGGCTCCATGGCTACAACTACAGGCTCAAGCAAACCAAGAATCATGAGAATGGAGCAAGGCCAAGTCGTGGTTCAAGTTGTCATACATGGGTTTGCTATGAGTCGGAATCAACTTGCTGCCACCTAACACCAACAGAAACAATAGGATGATGTTAAGCTGTTCTTGTAGGTTCTGCTGAGTTAGGAGACATGTTGTCAGGCGAGAGCAGCCCCCGGGGAAGGACATCATGCTTGGTAGTGGGGCAGCAAAAAATAGGAAGGTCCTAGACTAGAGTGATACAGTGGCTATAACAATGGGTTAGGTTGGAGGAGTCAGAGGCAGGGCCTAGACCTCATCAACTTGACCAAAAGCGTTCCCAAGGGAACTTTAAACTTGTCTTATTCCACGCTCTCAGAAGCCTCCACAGGTACCAGTTTGTTTCTTGGAGGAGTTTCCTATAATGTGGTTGTTGATATTTGCTGTTGCGCTGGTTTGGACCCATGGCAAGCTAATAAAACATTTTCTGGTTCTGTGCTATCTTCCTGATTGTTGGGATGTTTGAGCCCATGGCTGTAGCTGTGGTGTCAACCCATCTCTTTGAAGGTTTCCCTCATTTTCTCTGGACTCCTCATGATGGCCTTGTCTAGTGATTGGTCTTGCTTGATGACATGTCTGAAGTAAGCAAGTTGAAGTCTGTCCATCTTCACTTTTAAGGAGTATTCCTTCTGGTTATGTTTCTTCGAAGACTGGTTTGTTTGTTCTTTATCTAGTTACTGGTAGGCTCAATCGTGTTTGCCAACCACACAGTTTAACTACATCTATTTTTATGTCTTCCTACAACCCCGTCCCACAGCCCCACCCACTGTCTAACATTCACATGCATATAAGGCAATTGGAAAGACCATGGCTTAAGTCAGGTGCATGTCAGGCTCTATTGAAATGTTCATATATGGATTTAATTAGTCCCGATTAGGAGTTTTCAAAGCCCATTATCTGTACAAATAAATGTTTTCAGGTTTTTTTCCCCTCATTACCACCAAACAATCTGAAGTGCCATTAACTTAGAGAATGAACAAAGTTTGCATTGTGCAATAAAAAATTCACTGGCTTAGGAATGAGAGGATGTGTGTTCTGGTCCTCTGTGAAGATTTATTACCTGTGAAAACTCAGGCAAGTCCTGAATGTCTCTGAGAGTCAGTCTTTTTATCTTTAAAATGGAGATGACAGTCTTAGCTGCTCCCCAAACCACACAAGTGGAGGATCAAAGTTAATTAAGTATGCTAAAAAAAAAGTCCTTAAAATGTGTGTCTCAAAGGAAGCCATCTTTAGACTTCATGCTTTACTTTAGGGGCTGCAAGGGAACCATTCAGAGAAATCTTGAAACATCCTTCACACTACAGTGTTTTTGGGTGGTTCTCAATCAGGGGACCCCTCTCCAGGTGACAATTATTGAACAATATTAAAATCACATGGAAATAAAATCACAAAGTCTCTCAAGCTGACCACTATTGAAATTTTGGACTAGACATGTTTTTGTTGTAGGGCATTTCGGGGAAAGTAAAATCTTACTGAAGAAGAATACTGCAAGTACTGTGGACTGCCAAAAGAACCGAGCGCTCTGTCTTAGAAGGAGTCCAAGGAGAACGCTCCATCGAGACAAAGAAGCGAGGCTTTGTCTCATGTGCGGTGGACATGTTTGGCCATGTTGTCAGGAGGGACCTTCTCCCTGGAGAAGCACAGCATACTTGGGAGAGTAATGAAGCAACGAAAAAGAGGAGGACCTTTGACAAGATGGATAGACACAGTGATGGCACTGATGGGCTCAAACGTGAGAAGAATTGTGAGGATGGGCAGGGTCAGGCAGTGTTTCATTCTGTTGTACACAGGGTCCCTGTGATTTGGAGTCAATGTGAAGGCACCTAACAACAACTGAAAAACAATTGCAGCAGTATATGGACAACAAACTGTAAGAAATTCAAGCATGATTCAGAAGAGGATGTGGAACAAGGGACATCATTACTGATGTCTGATGGATGTTGGCTGAAAGCAGAGAATGCCAGAAAGATATTTATTGACTATGCAAACAATCATAACAAACATTGAGAAGGACAGGAATTCCAGAACATTACATTGCTAATGTGAAATTTATACATAGAACAAGAGACGGTCATTTGAACAGAACAAGGGGATACATCAAGATTTAAAATCAGGAAAGGTGTGCATCGGAGCTGTAGCCTTTTGCCATATATGTCAGTCC
>NW_022111369.1:64229937-64236555 GCF_000313985.2 Echinops telfairi | reverse complement strand
TGAATGTGCAAATGCGCTTTACACAATTGGTGTATGTATGGATTGTGATAAGAGTTGTATGAGCCCCTAATAAAATGAGTAAAAAAAAAAATAAAGTGTTAACAATCAAAGATCTCACTCTGAGGACTAACGAATTCCTGATCCATGTCATGGCATTTTCAGTCATGTCGTATGCACGCTCGAAGGCTGGACAATGAGCAGGAGGACTGACGACGAACCGATGCATTGAATTGTGGGCTTCGTGAAGAACACTGAAAGGACCGCGGAGTGCTGGAAAAACAAACACACACAAATAAGTGTCTTGAAGGAAATCCAACCAGAATGCTGAGTGAGAATAGCAAAACTTGGTCTTACAGATATAGTTTGGATATTTTGAAAGAAAAACCAGTCCTGGAAAAGAGCATCACGCTTGGTAAAGTAAAGGGTCAACGAGATAAGGAAGGCCCTCAAGGAGGTGAGGGACATAGTAGCTGTGACAATGGGCTCAAACAACAATAATCATGAGGCTGCGGCAGAACGAGGCAGTGTTTGGGTCTCTTGTACACAGGGTTGCTGTGAGTTGGAACGGATTGATTGGCATCTAAAAACAATAGGTGACATTTGGCAATCTGGAGATAATTTTGATGATCATCACTGCAGATAGGAAGGGGTGCTACTAGCATCTAGCGGGTAGAGATAAAAGCTGTTGCCCACACCCTGTAATGCTCCCCAAGAAAAATGTCCAGTCTAAAATGTCAGCAGTGGTTAGATTGAGAAACCTTGTCAATGCATATATGTATATATTTACATTCTATGTCTTAAACCCAGAAAACACTTGTCTGAGGAATCAACATGCTGCTAATCTTCTGATGCATACCTGAGGGTTTTCCCCAATGCCCAAGTCAGGTAGAGGGTATAACCAGGGAGAAGGTTAGCTTTGTTACACTACCAGACATGTCTCTCTCTCTCTCTCTCTCTCTCTCTCTCTCTCTCTCTTTTTTTCCTTGAAGGGGAGGTGAAATCCTTTGCAGAGATCATGTGGAGTAAAAAAAGAGTCCCAGGTGCCTATATCATGCAGTGGTTTTCCTTGTGGTCCTCAGATCACCCGAATCAGCAATCCCCTGGAGCTTATTAGAATGCAGAGGTCAAAACATTAAAACTCTACCTGAGCCCCTGGCATCAGATCTTCATTGTCCTCCTCCCTCCCCGACACTCCTTCTCCCGTGATAATATATAAATTGTTCTTTTTTTTCATGTCTTATACCGAATGCTATCATTTCACTAACTTCTCTGCTGTCCATTCCCCTGGCATGAAGGCCATACATTGATGACGACAACATATGCACAGATGTGTGTGACAAAATGTATGTATGTGTGTATTGTGATAAGAGCTGTAAGAGCCCCCAATAAGATAAAATTAAAATAAAAAAATAAAAAGAAATGCAGAGTTCAGGGACCTCTCTGAGACCTGCTGATATGGCCAGACCGGCAATCTGAGCTATAACAAGCCCTGTGTGCGATTCCAATGCTTGAAAAAAATGTGAGACTCACTG
This sequence comes from Echinops telfairi, assembly GCF_000313985.2. Taxonomy (NCBI): domain Eukaryota; kingdom Metazoa; phylum Chordata; class Mammalia; order Afrosoricida; family Tenrecidae; genus Echinops; species Echinops telfairi. Next base: position 64,235,023 of record NW_022111369.1, on the reverse strand, counting down.
GCTAAATGATTTTCCCCCACCTCAGCACTTGGCAAAAGCCTTAGCCTGTGCTTAGCTGTGGGGACTCCTGGCAACCTTTTCACCCCTGCTAGCTAGCTCCTCATGCTTCAAGGAACTGAGGCTGGGGCCTCTTCTAGCTGCAGAAAGCAAATATTCCAATGACTTAGGCCTCTCTGCAGGATTGCCTTGCTAAGACTGTGGGATTTGGAGGGGCGGGGTAGGTATGAGGGCCGATGGTACTGCGGAGGGGATGAGGGTCAATGATGCTGCCAGCTGGTATAGCCTCAATTTAAATGAGGCATTGTGAGTATAAGAAATTGTGAGTATAACACTTTCAGGGCGAGGGATTGGCTGGAACGTTCATGGCCCTGCTTGTGTCGTTGAGCAGGCACGGAGCAGTGCTTCCTGCTCAGAGTTCCTCTAGGGATGCAGCTGAAGCGGAAACAGGTCTGGATGAGGTAGAGACGTTTCCAGAGGCTCTCATCTGCCCTCCAGAGGAAGCTCAGCAGTGTCCAGACCAGTTGCTATTGGCAGTTGCTAGTGCGTGTGCTTTGACTTACGGAGACCTATGGATTAACACAGAGAGATGTTCCACGCTCCTGTGTGGACATCTGACAGACCGTAGTATATTCACTCTTCTTCACCAACACCACAGTTTGAATGCATTAATTCACTCTCCTGTCTGCCCTCCTCATTGTCCATCTCCCATGCACACATGAGCTCATTGAAAAGACCAAGGCGTGGGTCATACCCACCTTAGTCGGCAAGGGGACATCTTCATTTTAAAAAACTTTAAAGAGGTCCTTTGTAGAAAATTTGCTCAGAGAGAAATGTCATTTGATTTATTGACTACTGCTTCTATGGGCATTGATCATTGATCCGAATAGAATTAAATTCTCTAGGATTTTAATTTCTTCTCCATTTTTTGTGGTATTGTTTATTGGTCCAGTTGTAAAAATGTTTACTTTCTTCATGTTCAAGTATAATTCATACTGAAGGTTTATGTCTCTGATCTTCATCAGTAAGTGTTTGAAATCATGTCAAATTTCCTGCAAACAAGATAGTGTGATCTACATATCCTAAATTGTGACTGCATATCCTAAATTCTTCCAATCCTAGTGCCTTTTTTTTTATACAGGCCAGCTTCTCAAATGATTTGTATAGCACACAGATTGATTAAGTAAGGGTAATGATTCAACCATACAGCATACCTTTTCCAATTTGCCAGTGGGGCTGAGTTAAAATCCCCAAGAGATGGACATATAGTAAATTCCCTCTAAATACTCTGTAAAGATCAATGGTGTGATGGAAAGAAGCCCTGAATAGTAGGGACCAGACCTTTTATCCAATCCTCTCTCTCATGCATTTTCAGCCTATGTAACCCTGGGAAAGTTACTTAACCCTCTCCATACCACAGGTATCCCACAAATAACAGATAATGCCTTTCTAATACTTCATATGATGCCACAAAGTGACAGCTGATTCTCACCCTATGGAAATCCACAAAGTTAGCATTTGCCCTGAGATTTGATCTAGATCATTTTATAGGGGGCTCTTACAACTCTTGTTACAATCCATACATTAATTGAATCTGACATATTAGTACATATATTGCCATTGTTCTTTTCTAGACATTTACTTTCTAAGTCTCAAGAGGGCCCTTCAAAGTGGGTGGAGCTGAGAGAGAGCTGAGCTAGTTTTTAAGGGTCTGATGGGATGACAAGAGCTGTTTTCTACAAACATAAGAGATCTAGGTTGGAGGCAGAGTCCGAGGAGTCTGGGTGGGCTTCTGGGGGAGCAAAATGGGAAGAGCTGGTAAACGGAGGAGGACCCAGTGTTTCCAAGGCCTCCTAAGAATGGAGAGAGGTTTAGCCTGTTTCTCACTTTTGCTAGAGATTGACGCTGCCTTGGCCCCTCGCATTCTCTTGACCTCCTTGAGTCCCCCTTGATTCAAGACATGCTTAAGCTGTTTCACTACCTAGGGCAGACAACATAGAGAGAATAAACACTAATTTGCAGCTCTGTGGGTTATTCACATAAAACTTTAATGGGAAAAGAACAAAACTCAGAGCTGGGCATCTTCTCTTACAATTGCCTTTGAAATGCACATGCTGTGATGATAAACAATGTGAATCAGAAGGAGCTGGGTGCTTCCTGGAGAACAAGACTGCAGACCAGATGGAGCATCTGAGGTTTGCCAAGGTCGGCTTCATGGTGAAATCGCTTTCAGCTGCTTCTCTGAATGGCTGCTTTCAGTCTGGTTCAGCAACTTAATTTTGAGCTTAAGCTAGTGGGAGAACCCTCAAGGCAACATTTTCAAAAAATCCAAAACAAAAATCCTAGCTCAATGCTTCCCAGCTTTCCCCGTTCAGTTACATGTAGACAGCTGCTTTGTGGGGCTCACAGAGCCAGGGCCATTGAACATACGGCATCAGAAGGAGGGTTCTAGGGGTTTCCCAGTGAATGAGACTGTCGTTTGCCTGTTGGGGTGTTCAGTGAATTATAATACATTGATTCTATAGAAGGGACTAGGATGTTTGTCATTGAGTCATTGGAATTGGGCATAAAGAGGAAAAGTGATGGTATCAATGGATAAACTTCAAGCATGGTCTTGGTTTTATGCCGTGGACATTGAACACATCCAAGCAGTGTGAGAAATAGGAACCCCGTATTACCCCAATGAAACAGATATAAAGCCTTGATTAGATGATATAACTTTGCAACATAACTAGTCAGAAGCAAATCCTTCCAGAGGCTTTTAACATTCTTCATTGGTGGTTGGAATGCAGTATTATCTGGTAGGACATTATGTTAGTTGCCACGAAGTCATCACCGATTCATGGTGATTTCATGCACAACAGAATGAACCACTGCCCTTTCCTGCACCATCAAGTTTACCCCATGCCTGAGTCTACTGTTGCCTTCCAACCTAAGGTGCTAATCTTCCAGCACTATATTTGATTGTGATTCATAAGCTAGCTTTTGGAAGTAGATTACCCATCCTTACAACCTATTCTGTCTTTATCTAGAAACTTCACTGAAACTCGTCTACCACGAGTAACCCAGTTGATATTTGAATTACTAGTGGCAAAGTTTCCAAGATTATGATGTTGTTGTTAAATGCCATCGAGTTATTTCTGACTCACAGTGAACTTGTGTACCACAGAATGAAACACTGCCTGGACTTGGGCCATCTTCACAATGGTTCTTATGCTTGAGCCCATCAATGTAGCCATTCTGTCAGTACATCTTGTCCAAGAGCTCCCTCTTTTTTGCTGCCCTTCTACTTTATCAAGGATGATGTCTTTCTCTGGGGATTGGTCCTTCTTGGCAACATATCCAAAGTATGTGAGATGAAATCTCTCCATTCTTGCTTCTAAGAAGAATCCTGGCTGTACATCTTCCAAGACAGATTTGTTTGTTCTTTTGATAGTCCATGGTACTTTCAATATTCTTCTCCAGCACCACAATTCAAATGCTTCAATTCTTCTGCTCTGTCTTCCTTATTCACTGTCCCACTTTATATGCATATGAAGCCATTGAAAATACCATGGCTTGGATCAGGAGCACAAAGTTATCCAAGTAACATCCTTGCTTTTCAACGCTTTATAACAGCATTACACAGCAGATTTACCCAATGCAATGCATCGTTTGATCTTTTGACTGCAGCTTCCATGAGCATTGATTGTGGATCCAAGCAAGACAAAATTCTTGAGTATTTCAATCTTTTCTCTGTGTACCATGATATGAAACAGAGTCTCTCAAAGTGTGTCCTTCAGATAAAACAACAACAACAAAGCAAACAAAAAGCAAACCCACCACCTCTGAGTTGATTCCAACTCATAGGGGCCCTGGGCAAGAATTCAGATGCTGTAAATCTTTACTGTAGCAGGTAGCCTCGACTGGTGGATTGAATCATTGACCTTGAGGCTAGCAGTCCAATGCTTACCCCAGACCAGCAGCAATTAAATCATATAGGAACTTGATGACACGCAAAGTCTTATTGCACTGTCTCTTCTTCCTGAACTGTTGAATCAGAAATTCCAAGGGTGGAGCCCAGCCTGCTCAAACTAGAGCACTATGTGCTAGAACACTGGCTATTTAGTCTTCCTCCACAGGCCAACCTCGATGTATGTGTTCTCTAACCTTGACCAAGCGAGTCTCTGAGTGGTACAAATGGTTAACATGCTGGGCTCCTAACAGAAAGGTTGGAGGAGGTTTGAATTTATCCAGTACCACCTCAGAAGAAAGGCTGGTGATATAACTCCAGGGGAGGGGGTGAGTGGGTAAGAGAGTTATTGAAAACCCTATGGAACACATTTCTACCCTAACACTATGGAGTTGCATGAGTTGGAATCGATTTGATGGCAACTGGTTGGATCCTTGCCTAACGGGGACATGCCAATGTAAAAGTCTGAGAAGAATTGCACTCAAAGCAAACTTACTGTTATCAAGTCCATTTCTTTTTCTATTTTTTTCCTTTGCAATTTTTTTGTTTCTTTTTAAAATTTAATCATTTTATTGGGGCTCATACAACTCTTATCACAATCCATACATACATCAATTGTATAAAGCACATTTGTACATTCATCACCCTCATCATTCTGAAAACATTTGCTCTCCACTTAAGTCCCTGGCATCAGTTCCTCATTTTCCCCCTTCCCTCCCCTCTTCCCCTCCCTCATGAACCCTTGATAGTTTATAAATTATTATTTTGTCATATCTTACACTGTCCGACGTCTCCCTTCACCCAGTTTTCTATTGTCTGTCCCCCAGGGAGGAGGTTATATGTAGATACCTGCAATCAGTTCCCCCTTTCCACCTGACCCTCCCGGTATCACCACTCTCACCACCGGTCCTGAAGGGATCATCTGTTCTGGATGCCCTGTGTTTCCAGTTTCTATCTATACCAGTGTACATTTTCTGGTCTAGCCAGATTTGTAAGGTAGAATTTGGATCATAATAGTGGGGGGCGGGGAGGAAGCATTTAGGAAGTAGAAGAAAGTTGTATGTTTCATTGTTGTTACACTGCACCCTGACTGGCTTGTCTCCTCCCTGTGACCCTTCTGTAAGGGGATGTCCAGTT
>NW_022111369.1:64220847-64229241 GCF_000313985.2 Echinops telfairi | reverse complement strand
ACCAGGAAACATTCCTAAAGGCCAACAAGCAGTCCTTGAACTAACTACAAGCTTTTGTTGTTGTTGTGTTTCTTTCTTGTTTTAATTGGCTTTTTGTTGTTGGTGTTGTTCTGTTTCTTTTATTGCTTGGCTTTGCTCTGTCTTGTTTTTGTGCATGTTATTATCTCCACAGGTCTGTCTAAAGAAGATAGGCTGAATGAACAATATGGAGGAGAAAATAATGGGACTGACAGTTCTGGGGGGACATGGGAGAGGGAGAGGTGGAGGGAAAGGAAGTGGTGCTATCAAGTCTATTTCAACTCATAGTGATCCTGTAAGACAGAGTACAACTACCTCTCTGGGTTTCCAAGACTGTACATTTTTACGGGAGGAGAAAGCCTCATCTTTTCTCCCAAAGAGTGCCTGGTGATTTCAAACTACTGACTTCGTGGTTAGCAGTCCAATCAGCAACTTCCTATGCCACCAGGGCTCCTTCTGAGTGGGACTGCTGTTAGGCATGGTCAAGTTGGTTCTGATGCATAGTGACCCTGTGCACAGCAGAATGAAACACTGCCCTGTTCTGCACCATCCTCCCAATTGATCTTATGCTTGAGACCATTGTTGCAGCTACTATGTCAATCCAAATCAGTGAGGGCCTTCCTTTTATTTTGCTGTCCTTCTACTTTACCAAGCCTGATGTCCTCCCCCTAGGGACTGGTCTTTTCCGACAACATGTCCAAAATACATGACATGAAATCTTGCCATTCTTAGACTAGCTGTTTTAAAATGTTGTTTACAGCCTGTACATTCTGTGCTTACATAGTTCATGGCATAATAATATCCTTAGCTAAACATCCAGCCCTATAATATAGCCTTTGTTTGGGCTTGAGGTATTTTCTTATATTTTTCTATTGATAAGTAACATGAGGTCCCGGTTTTACAAGTTCCATGATGCAATTTTTTTAAACATGATGAATCTGTGCTAGGTCATATTGGGGGACTTCTCAAAGTTCATCTTCAGATACTCCTTCACTCAAAAACATTTATTTTGTCTAACATTATTTTATATCAGTCTAAAATCAATTCACTCTGACACCAACTTCAATTCAGTTCTCCTGACCCTATCTACTAGGGACTTCTTGGGTCAAAAGGCTCAGTCTTCCATATGCAAACTCTACCTAAGACTTAGATACTAGCCAGCAGCTCAGAAATTTCCAGGGCACCTACACTTCTAACCCACCTGAGGTCACCAAGCACAGGCTCAGATATCTCTAGAACATCCACAACTCTGACCAAATAGGTACAATTCTGGAAGCTCCCATTACCTGCTCAAGTTCATTAATTCACCAGAATAATTCACAAAATTCAGGAAAGCACCACACTTGCAATTATAGCTTTATGTCAACAGGAAGAGTAGAGGAGAAGGGTCACACATGGCAAATTCTGCGAGGAGCCTCAACTCAGGGATTTTGTGTCCTCCGGGCTGTGTTACACTTCTCGTAGAGGGATGTCTATCACCAAGGAGAACTTTTGCTCTTCTGAACTTCACGGTCTAGAGAGTTTATTTGGGATTTCATTATGTAGATATGATTGATTGAATTATTGGCTATGCCCTTTAACTCAATGTCTAGCTTGCTTTTCTCCTGAGATGTGATACTGATAAGATGCTATCACATGATACACCTAGTGTACAGATGGTTAAGATATAATCTTTGCCCCAGTCTTCTATACATTAACAATTATTTCCTGCTAATTTGTCCAGAAATATCTGATAAATGCATATATTTTTAAAAGGGCTGCATATCAAATATGTTTGAAAATACTAAGTTAAAATAAGCAATACAGGTTTATTTATTGCAGGATTTCCCAGAGATTTTAATATGCTAATATGCATTGTGATTCTTCACTAGGGAAATAGAGTAGGCAAGTTATCTAAAGGTATTTGTTTAGGGAACTCTTTATTTGTGAGATATCTGCAAGAATTTGAGACACGTGGCACCCACTTTGAGAAATGTTGACCTAGTCAAATGTAAACAGAACATTTATTTCTGGACTGTAGTTTAATAGCAGTTCTCAACCTGTGGGTCGCGACCCCTTGCGGGGAGTGTCAAACGAACGTTTCACGATAGCAAAATTGCAGTGATGAAGCAGCAACAAAAATAATTTTATGGTTGGTGATTCACCACAACATGAGGAACTGCATTAAGGGGTCACGGCATTAGGAAGGTTGAGAACCACGGGTTTATGTAGACATACAATGAAATATAGAGGAAATTGAAGACAGATTCTTTTCTTTGAAGTTTCAATTTAATAGAGACGGAAGTCCTGAAACCTAAAAATGGAATATTCTTAAATAAATAAAAATTTATATGAAATTGGAGAGTTGAAATTGTAGAGTCAACAGAAAGCTGTCATGGGAATGGATGAGTTTAACCAAAGAATTTCATGGTAGAAGTATGGACAAGATTGCTTTCATGAACTTAAATTTCTAAAAAATTTTATGAATATAATTCATGCTCACTAAGGAAAATTGGGGAGAAAACCAACAACAATTCCAGGGAAGTCTTAAGAGGGATGCAATGAAGAGAAAGCATTGGCAGGTATTTCATACAGGAGAAGCCAAGGGGAAAAGATTATGCAGGGTGGTGGTGGGTGGGTGGTGACACTGAGAGAGGACTTTGAGAACATATGCTTCTTTTCTTTACAAAAGAAATCATTTTATTGGGGGCTCTAACAGCTCTTATAGCAATCCATACATCAATTGTATCAAGCATGTTTATACACATGCTATCATCATTTTCAAAACCTTTTCTTTCTACTTAAGCCACTGGTATCAGCTCCTCTTTTCCCCCTCCCTTCCACCCTCCTGAACCCTTGATAATTTAGAAATTATTTTTATTTTCATATCTTACATTGTCTGCTGTCTTCCGTCACCCACACTTCTTTTGTTCATCCCCCTGGTGGGGTGGGGTAAATGTCAAGCATTGCGATCAGTTGAACAAACACTTCTTATAAGAAATTTCAAAGCTGTCTTTCTTTTAAAGAACTGAAGAAAAATTCAAGTTTCCAGTTTCAATACTGACAGATTCTATGGACAAAATATTGAATGATCTATCTTGCTTGGGTCCACAATCAATATTTATGGAAGCAGTAGTCAAGAGATTAAAGGATGCACTGCATTAGGCAAATCTGTTGCACAAAACTTCTTAAGTGTTGAAAAGCAAGGATGCCACTTTGAAGACTAAGATGCCCCTAACCCAGCCTGTGTGATCATGAAGTGTCGAGGGGATCAGGTATCAAAAGATCCCCCAAAACCAATTATATTGATGTGAATGAGGGTTGGAGTGGAGACCCAAAGCCCATCTGTAGACAATTGGACTTACCCCCACAGAAGGGTTAAAAGGAAGGGACCATTCAACCAGAGTTCAACATAGCACTGATGAAACACATCATTCCTCTAGTTCTTGAATACTTCCTCCCCCACCCCACCCCCATCTCCACTATGATCCAGTTCTACAAATCCTGCCAGACCAGAGTACACACATTGGTACAGATAAGAACTTTTGACATATGGAATTCAGGACAGCTAAAACCCTCAGAAACATTAGTGGGAGTAGCAATATCATGAGGGAAGGGGCACGGAGGGGATGGGGAACCCATCACAAGGTTGGATATATAGCTCACTCCCCAGGAGGATGAATAACAAGAAATGTGGGTGAAAGGAGACAACGGACAGTGTAAGACGTGAAATAACAGCAACAATATATAATTGATCAAGGATTCATGAAGGTGGGAGGGGTGGGGAGGGAGGTAGAAAAAGAGGAGTTTATACCAAGGGCTCAAGTAGAAAGAAAATGTTTTGGAAATGTTGATGGCAACGCATGTACAAGTGTGATTAATAAAATTGGATGATGGATTGTCATAAGATTTGTAAGAGCTCTCCAATAAAATGATTAATTTTTAAAAAGATGCCCCCTAACCCAAGCCATGGTAATTTCAGTTGCTTCATATGCATATGAAAGTTGGGTATTGAAGAAGGAAGATCGAAGGATAACGTGTGCGGTTGAGTTACAGTGCTGGTGAAGAACACTGACAGTCCTGTGGCCTGCTGAAAGAACAAACAAGTCTGTCTTGGAAGAAATACAGCCAGAATGCTCTTTAGAAGTGAGGATGGCGAGACTTCCTCTCGCATACTTTACACGTGTTGTGAGGAGAGCCCAGTTCTGGAAAAGGATGCCTTCGGACCAGCCAGTGGTTTGTTCTGTTGTCCCTGAGTCGACAGCACCGAAGAACAACAATAGTCTAGCTTACTTGTTCAACCACTTACTCAACATAGTGGGAAAATCTGCTGCAAAAAGACTTTAAAGTCGTAAAGAGCAATAAGCCAACTCCTGGTTATTCTGAATTGCTCCATTACCCTGGAAAAGTTGAATGAGGAAAAAGGTCAAAGGTTTATTTACACATTTCAATTGTGCTGTTGGTGAAAGATAGCGACAGCCAAGGACCGCATCAGTCTTGAAGGAAGGTAGCCAGGACGTAAGGATGGCAAGACATCAGCCGGCTGACTGTGAAGATGTCATCAGTCTAGACTGGTTTCTAGAAAAACATCATGTTTGCCAAAGTGAGGAGGGGGGTTCGCCCAAACAAGGGTAAGTCCCAATGAGAGGGAAAGGACTCAAACATGCTACTGATCAGGAAGATGGCACAGGAGGGCACAATATTTTGCTTTGTTCTACGGTGAAAACCTGTGCGAGCCAGATCCCAAAGAGACAGCCTTGTCTTTTGGGGCTTCCAAAGTTTTCAACCTTTGCCAGGGCTGAAAACATTTCTATCACTCCTTTTAGGGGGAAATATTTCCATTTTCCTTCTCAGACAGATTTCTGCATAGCAGGTTCCAGCATTAGCAGGTTCTTACTGTACTTCTGGGTGCCACGAGTTGAAGTCAACTTGATGGTAACTAACAGCTTCAAGAACCTTACTTGCTAATGCTTCTGCATGAGCATGTTCTTTCTCATCAGTGTCCACACAGGGGGGCAGACAGGCTGCTAGTGAGCAGGCAGGGGTCAAAGAATGACAAGGAGGATGCTTCGACAAGAAATAGAGATCCCTCCCCTGAAAGACAACCCTCCCTCTGGTGGGCTGCGGTCCCAGGGCTGTCTTAAAGAGCAGGTGGTTCAGAAGCACTGCGATCCTGTGAGTGGCTGAGGTGTCGGGACCGGTGGTCACAGCCCAGTGTGTACTTCTGGACGTTTTATTGCATATTTCCGGGCATGCCTTATTGAAAGAAGATGTCTGAGACTTTCCACATGCCACTTCGAACGTGAAGAAAATTGAGGGCTTAAACTTCATGTCAAAAAAAAGAATCCCATTGGTTTTTACAGCTCTTGTCATATCCATTTTGAGGCCTTTTAGGAAACCAATCAGCGTGTTTTTAGAGCCTCTCATGGGGCTTTTAGGATTTCGTTGACTTTCAATAAGTGCACCTGCAATAGACATTAAGACAAAGAGGAAACAGCTCCATTTTCATTGCTTGACGTCCCCATTTATGGCAAATGAAAGCTGTGAGCTTTTAGAATGACGTCCATATTCAAAGACAACCCATTCTCCTATCTTCTGTTTCCTTCGTCGTAACAGAGGGCACGGCACTTTTCACAGGGCTTTCTATAACTCCTCTTTTCAAGCCTTCAATACAGTTAAACGTGACTAATGGACAAACCATGGTCAACTGTGTTAGGAAGGTTGTCAAGAAGTAGTCAGGCCGGCCATTTCAGAGTGCTGACTTTGCTCAGTAGGCTGGCTGCTTCTCGTTCACTATTCTCTCATGGGTTAGTCCAGGTAGACTAAGAAACAAATCCATAGAACGTGTATAAGAGAGAGTTTTATATAAAGGGTAATTGTACATTAAGAAAGCATCCCAACCCAGTCAAGTCCAAGCCCATAAGTCTGATATTAGCCCATGTGTCTGATACCAATCTGTAAAGCTTCTTCAGACTCACAAAGCACATGCAATGATGCCGAATGCAGGAGGATCACAGGCCAGTGGGTAGAAAGTCTTTGGATGCAGTAGTGTTATAAGCATCTCCGCGGGGGTGGGGGTCTCCACGTGACTTCTCCAGTTCCCAGGGCAGCATCAGGGTAGGTCCATGTGGTTTCTCTTCAGGGATGTCTCCCAGTTGAGTAGAGAGAGAAAGTGTCTCCTGCCTCCAAGGAGGAAAATACAGGAGTTCCCAGAATTCTCTGGAAGAAGCCACACCCACACAGAGGTCTCATTGGCTATATTCGATTGACAGGCCAGACTCCACCCCTACACTGTTAATCCTCAAATTGACACCAGATTATGTAACTACCACACCGCTCTAACTGGGGACACTTGCTATTCTTACTTTTTCAGAACATTTGAAATGCTAGTTCTTTTTTTTTTTTTTCAATCGTTTAGGGGCTCATACAACTCTTATCACAATCCATACACACATGAAATGCTAGCTCTTAAGGCCCTAGACAAGCAATAGGACAAAAGTGCTTTGTTGTCACCTTAAGAGGCTAGAGGACGTTTACGTAGCTCTGCACTGACCTTTGCATTCCTGTAGCATCTGCCTCTTATTGTTTCACTTATTGCAGCTATAATTCATGGTCATATGAGAAAAAAATAGAGATAAGGGCCTGATGATTTTTAAATCTCTTGAATGAACTGATCTTCTGACTCAAGATAATGATGGTATGAAATCTTCTCATGTAGTTGACTGTTCTTGGTTGTGTCTCAAATAATTGATCTATTCTTGTGCTTTCAAAGATTTTCTTTTGGCATGTGATACACAACTAGCAATAATAATTTTATATATATATACCTTGACCTAGTTCTGTCCACTTCTCTTTCTCTAACACGCACAGGCATAAAAGTGGCAATTTCACGAGGTAACATTTACCTTGCTTGGGAAAGTAGAGTTCAGCCCCAGAGAGGAAGATCCTCAGCAAGCTGGACTGACACGGGGGCTGAAGCAATGGGATTGAAACAACAGTAATTGTGAGGATGGCACAGGACCAGGCAGGGTTTGGTTTTATTGTTCATAGGGTTACTAGGAATGGCCAACTCCCAAGAGCCTCCTGCCCTCAGGTAGATTTGGACACCTAGTGACCCTATAGAATAGAGTAAAACTACTCCACAGGGGTTCTGCGGCTGTACCTTTTTACAGATGCAGAATGCCACATTGTTCTCCCACAGAATGGTTGGTGGGTTCAAACCACTCACCTTTCTCTTAGCAGTCCACTGATTAAGCACCTAAGCCACCAAGCCTCCTCCCTACATGTGATATGCAAGGGGTTTCAAAAGTTTGTGGGGAAAAGGAATGAAAAGATAATGGAGTTTTCCCAGGGACTTTTTGATGACTCTCGTGCTTCCTATTCTGTGCTTTCATTCTATTAAGCATGCTGTAAGCCTTTACCTTCCCTTCCTATTGGTCTTTCTCTCCCCCCTTTCCTTTTAAACATTCCTTTTTCCCTTTCCACAAGAAGCTGCTGGAATCCAACAATGTGGGGCACCCTTTGGAACAATCCACATCCCTCTCCCCAAGTCTGAGAGGGCAAGGTGGTGACATATATGAGTTAGGTGCCACTCAGAAGTGGATATGTCCTAAGAAACGAGGCAGTGAAATGGTGGGCGACTCAACAATGGTGACAGGTGAAGGTGATTGGGAGATTGCTTTCATGAAAGTGAAATCAACTGATTGAGCACATAAGTAAATGCATTTACACTAGCTATCTTTTGCTATCCTATTCACCTGCCAGTTTGCCTTAAATGTGATGGCTTTTGTGTTGCTATGATGATGAAAGCTGGAATTTCAAATACTAGCCATGTCACGCATGGTGAAAAGGTTTCATGGATGCTTCCAGACTAAGAGTACTCTAAGGAAAAGTAAGAGGAGACCCACTTCTGAAACACTAGTCACTAAAAGCCTTAAGAATAGTAGGAGAACTTTATCCAATATATAGAATCCTACAGGCTGAACGGCTCTCAAAATATGGCTGGGGAAGACCTGCTTCCTTAAAGTAGAGTTGACCTTAATGGTGTGCAGAGAGCAAAACTTTGGGGACCTTCATTTGATGATGGGACCCGATTCCAAATGAGAAGACACAACTACAAGCATTCATTCATATTCAGGACATGGGATGCACAAAGTGTGAATCTGGAAAAACTAGAAGCCATCAAAATGAAATGCATAAGGATTGATATCCTAGGCATGAGTGAGCTGAAATGGACTAATATTGACCATTTTGAATCAGACATTCATATGGAATATTAAGCCAGAATGACAAATGCAAGAGGAATGGTGTCACATTAACCACAAAGAAGAACATTTTTTTTTTGCAGCCTATCTGTTCGGGTTTTTTTGTTTTTGTTTTTGTTTTTTCCTTTTTCCC
>NW_022111369.1:64205344-64219086 GCF_000313985.2 Echinops telfairi | reverse complement strand
AAAAAAAAAAAGAAGAACATTTTAATGTGCATCTTAAAGTACAATGCTGTATGTGATAGGATAATATCTATACATATACAAGAAAGACCAGTTAATATCATTATTATTCAAATTCATGCACCAACAATTAAAACTAGTGATCAGAAATTAAAGAATATTTCTTAATTTCTTCAGTCAGAAATTGATCAAACATGCAATCAAAATGCATTGGCAGTTACTGGTGATTGTAATGTGAAAGTTGGAAATAAAGAAGAGATTCACTCAACACTCACAGCCATCGAGTCGTTTTGGACTCGTAGGACAGGGTATAACTGCTCCTGTAAGTTGCAAGGTTGTAAATCTTTATGGGAGTAAAAGGCCTCATCTTTCTCCCAAAAGAAGGGACAGTCGTTGAAAAATAGGGCTTTGGTGATAGAAACTAGGCTGGAGATCACATGATAGAGTTTTGCAAGATCAATGACTTCTTCATTGCAAACACCCTTTTCACAGAGATTATACACATTGACCTTGTCAGAGAGAATACACAGGAATTGACTACATTTGTGAAAAGAGATCATGGAGAAGCTCAATATCATCAGCCAAAACAAGGTTGTGAGTTGATTATCAAACAGACATCAACTACTCACATGCATGTTCAGGTTGAAACTGAAGAAAATTAAAACTGATCAATGAGAGCCAAAATATGACCTCAAGTATATTCCATCTGAATTTAGAGACCACCCTGAGAACAGATTTGCTTCATTGAACACTAACAACAAAAGACCAGACACAGTGTAGGATGAGATCAAGAAGAACATATAAAAATGCAAAAGCTCATTAAAAGGGCAAAGAAAGGAAAGATCAAGAGGATGCCAGAAGGGAATCTCAAGCTTTCACTTGATCATCGAGTAGCGAAAGCAAATGGAAGAAATGGTGAAACTGAAGAGCCGAAAAGAGACTTGCAAAGTACAACCTAAAAAGACAAAGTAAATCCTTATGATGAAATGTGCAAGTTCTTGGAGTTAGAAAATGAAAATAGAGGAACACGCTCAGTCTATCTCAGATCGAAAGAAAGGGGGAAATGCAAGCCTCAGGTTGCAATATTGAAGGATTCTGAGTAAAACATTAAATGATGCAATAAATATTAAAAGAAGTTGGAAGAAACAAAGAAGAAGTCAATGTAGTCATGTTAAAAGGTAGCATATGATCAAGAACCAATGGTATTTAGGAAGCAGCCCATGTTGCACTGAAGGCACCAGCAAAAACTCCAGTAATTGATGAATGCCTACGGGAAAGGTTCAACAAACGGAAGCAGTGCTGGAAGCAGGCACTTGTCTATGCTAAGATATTTGGAAGATAGCTACCTGGCCAGCCAACTGGAAGAGATCCATATTTGTATCCATTCCAAAGAAAGATAACCCAACAGAATGTGGAATTTTGCTAATTATGTTATTAATATCACATGCAAGTAAATTTTTGCTGAAGATAATTTTTAAATGGCTGCAATAGTACATCAACAGGGAGCTGCCAGAAATTTAAGCCAGATTCAGAAGAGGATATAGAATAAGAGATATCAGTGCTGACATCAGCGGAATCTTGGATCAAAGTAGAGATCACTAGAAAGATGTTTACTTGCATTTTATTGACTGCACAAAAGCATTCAATTGTGCGGAGCATAACCACTGATGGAGAGCTTTGAGGAGAATGGGAATTCCAGAACACTTCATTGTGCTCATGCAAATCCTGTACAGAGACCAACAGTTCATTTTTCAAATAGGACAAGGGGATACTTTATGACTTAAGTTCAGGAAAATTGTTTATCAGGATTGTATCCTTTCACCATACTTATTCTCTCTATATGCTAAGCAAATAACCCTAGAAGCTGGCTGACAGAAGACTGTCGCATTTTTAGTAACTTTGCTTGAAAGCAAAGAAGGTTTGAAGCACTTCCTGATGAAGATCAAAGAATACAGTCTTCTGTATGGATTACAACTCAATTAAAGAAAATCAAAATCCTCGTAAGCGGACCAATAGACGACATTATGAACAATGGAGAGAAAATTGAAGTTGTCAAAGATAATTTCGCTCGTATCATCAACCCATGCTCGTGGGAGCAGTAGTGCTTTGCACTGGGCAAAGGTCTCTTTAGAATCTCAAAGACAGAGACGTCACTTGGAGGCCTAACGTGGGCCTGCCCCACGTCGTGGCGTTTTCACTGGCCTCAGATGCAGCTGACAGTAGACGATGATTAAAGAATAGAGCAGAAGAATTGATACTTTGGAATTGTGGCATTTCTGGAAAAGATTGAAAGTAGGAGACTTTGTCTCACGTACTTTGGGCATGCGATCAGGAGAGCCAGTGCCTGGAGAAGGACATGCTACTTGGCAAAGTCGAGGGTTATTGAAGAAGAGAAAGGCCCTCAATGGGGCGGATTAACACTGTGGCTGCAACAATGAGTGCCAACATAAAAACTGTGAGGATGGCACAGCGGTGGGAATTGCTTCATTCTCCTGTGCATACGGTCACCACATGCTGGAGTCAACTCGATGGCACTTAACAACAAAATCTGCTGCCAAATTTAGGAAATGAGCACAAATGTAGTGACTTAATGCTCATTTATTATCTCACAGCTTCTTGAGGTCAAACACTGGGACAGAGCTTCGCTGGGTCCTCTGCAGCTCAGGTTGGTCAATGTTGCTTGCAATCGAGGTGTCGGGTGTGTTGTGTTCTCATCTGGAGGTTCAACTGGGCAAGGATCCACTTCCAAGGCCACTCTGGTTGTTGGTCACATTCATTTCCTTACAGTTGAGGGACTGAGGGCCTCCGTTTTTTGCTGGCTGTTACCTAGTGGTCATCCATATCCCCTAGAAGTTTCCTAAATACTGCTGACAATTCCTAGAGAGTCGTCAGAACTACTTGTCAAGTGCCTTTCACCATTTCCTTTGTTAAACTAGCAAGGAGGGCTCTAGTGTCAGCATCGCAGCAAAATGGAATGTTGTATGCCTACAAAGACAATAAAAGTATTTACACTCTTTTTAGATTGTTGATGGTAGCATTGGTGTTTTTTTTAATCGTAGCTGTGCATAGAGCAAATGTATAATTACATTAATGTTACCGGGAAACTAGACTTTCAACATAAAAAGCTTAATATAATATCAAATAAGTTAAACAAAAGATCTTAAATTGTGAAATTCAATGGGAAATCTTACAATTATGTCAATGAATCTTTGTTATGTAAATATGTCCACAAATCTTACATTGATCACCAGTAATATCTAGTAAAACAACGAATTTGTGATCTCTTACTAAAAGGAAACAAAGGTCTTTGGAAAAATAACTAATTCAAATATGAGGAGAAAAGCAATGCTTTTAAATGAGCCTAGACTTCGTTCCCTTAACACAGTGGTTCTCAACCTTCCTAATGCCACAACCCTTTAATACAGTTCCTCATGTTGTGGTGACGCCCTAACTATAAAATTATTTTCATTGCTACTTCATAACTGTAATTTTGCTACTGTTATGAATCAGGTGACCCCTGTGAAAGGGTCATTCGACCCCCAAAGGGGTCATGACCCACAGGTTGAGAACTGCTGCCCTAACATAAAGCTGGGAAATATCAGAGACCACTGGAGCCATGTCACAATGACTTTGGAACCAACTTGAGGAGTGTCTTAGAGAATTTGGCCTTGCCCTATGTATTGAAATGCTTACCATAAGAGAGCAGTTAGAATCACTAATCTAAAGAGAAGCCTGTCTGGCCATGTAGAGATTTAGTCTTGGAAACCCAAAGTAGTTCTCTCTGTCCCGGAGGGTAGCTGTAAATGGGAAGGAATCCACATGATGGTCAGGGGTCAGAAAAAGAATGTTAAAATTAGGCCATTCATGGATTTTTATTAAGGGGTGATATTAATTGGAAGGATGACTCTCAATAATAATCATCAATTTAAAAAATCATCATCATCAATAACTACTAAATCATTTGGTCAAAGGTGGACACATAGATTATAACAGCTAATCCTAACTAATCAATCTTAACCTCACAAAAAGAAAAAAAACTACCAGCTAGTATGTGTTGCAATAGGAAGTCCTGTCTCAAGCATGCAAAAAGGACTAAGTCCAAAGACACTTTATGATGCTGAATTCACACATTTATTCATCAAAGCGGAAACACATTTTGTTTACTAATATACTCTAACTTAATTCAAAGCATACATTGTCACACATCAGGCAATGCATCCCGGTACCTGACCAGTGGAGCGCTCAGAGGGACATGGTGTCCCTCTGTGTTGAAGGAGCCCTGGTGTCCCTCTGTGTTGAAGGAGCTCTGGTGTCCCTCTGTGTTGAAGGAGCCCTGGTGTCCCTCTGTGTTGAAGGAGCCCTGGTGTCCCTCTGTGTTGAAGGAGCTCTGGAGCTCGTCTGCCACCAGTAGGGTTCTTATAAATTGAGGTAAGCAATTGTGCTTACATAGCTAGCCTCTTCTCGTAGTTTTGATAAGTTTACCAGTGGGCATCATGACTAAGCATTTGGTTACTTTCAATATGGAGTTTCTTTTGCTCAGTTCAAGTTCACATATCCTTACTGAAGTGGAAACTGATTCTAATTAAACCTCCAACTCAAGCTACTATTTTTCAGCAAATACAGAATGCTGAGGAACATATTAAATGAGGCCACAGGGATGCAATCAGCAAAAATCAAAATGGGAGGTAATCTATATGACTCAATTCCTTCAGGAAACAATGTCAAGGGTGAAAACAAAAGAAGTAGGAGGGTCTATTAATAGATTAAACAAAACAGATCCACCAAGTGCATTGTATAGACTTTTGTGATCCTGAGTTGAGCAACCCATTTATAAAAATTGATGAGAAATGGAAATTTGAGCACTATTAAATGGTATTAATAAATTATGGTTCATTTGTTTGGTTGACTGTGTGTCTCATTAAATGGGCTTTTTATATTTTAGCAAACTTACTCATATTCTGGATGAATGGGTATAATGACGCAGAATAATGCAGTGTTTGTGAATCAGTGGGGTAGGTGGAGGATTGGATCTGTTTAAGAATGACTGTTTGCATCATAGAAAATACAAAAATGTACAATAAAAAATAAACATCACTTATTTCCCTACCACTCAGAAAAAAAAAGAATGACTATGTGTGCTGGCAGTTGTTTAACAGTGTGATTGTTTCAAAGGGTTTATTATATTATTCTCTCCACTAGTGTGAATCTTCAAATTCTCTATCATAAAACATTGGAGAAAAAAGCAGAGGAAACCAGTATCTTTTAGACCAAAATTTACCAGTAGAGACCCCTGGAACTCTGTGCCCACACACCGCCGGGAAAAACCATTCTTGAGAAGTTGGCTGAGGCAGCTAACAAAAGGAGTCTACCCAGGTTATAACCAGGGACAAAAGATAGCATTCCCTTGGACCAAATATGGATCCCTTAGGAGGGCAAATGGACCTGTAGTCAACTTAAAGTAGACCCTGTCAAAAGTAAGGGAAACAATAATCAAAAGAGATTGGAAAAGGCCCATCCAATGCCAAGCCGAGGGGAACTGTAAGCATCCAGCTAAAGCAGAAGGGCCCCTCAGCGGAGTTGCAGTCTGAGGGGTCCGACTGAGGAATTGCCAAAGAGCCAGCCAACGAATGTCAAGAAAAAGAAGACAGATTTGAACACCCACCACACTCAGAGAAGCTCCGTTTTAAACTTCTGCCAAAGACAGAGACTATTGACACCAGGTTATAAGGGGGCCAGGCGAGTTCCCATATCTTGTCCCAGACTGTGCTGCAATCCTGGGGGACCGAGGACAGACCCCCTAGTGAGGATGGGGCAAGTCAGAAGCACTGACAGTGGCTCTCATTAAGCAGATGTACGCTGGGGTTAAAGGAGCCTCCACTTTCAAGGAAGTTTAGGGCTTTTATTAATAAATGTGACTAGACAGTTTCATCACAAAATGGTACCTATTCTTGTAACAAAAAATGTCATGAAAATGGAAGAAAAAAACCAAAAACAAACCCCAAATGTCACAGACCATATCTGGATGATGAGTACTTGTGCAACGAATGGCTCATGAGCAGTTTTATACACGTAAGAGAGAGGCCCTCACGGAGATGGATTGACACAGTGTGTGCAACAGTGGGCTCAAATATAACAATTACGCAGATGGCGCAGGATCGCTCGCACAGGGTGTCCTTCCATTGTGCATGGGATCGTTCTGACGAGTAGCCGACTTGATGGTCCTTACAAGAACAACAGCGTGTTCTGGCTTTGGTTTGATCATTGCTAATGTGTTGAGGTAAGGCAAATGCTATTCAGCAGACATTATTTTGGGGAGAGCGATGCATTTATTTGAAAGAAATACTTTGATAACTAATTAAAGGTGGAGGGTGCGGCTCCCAAGGGCACAGTCAAACAAGAGGGATATTTCTACACTCCTGGACTAGAAAGGGAAGTGGCGACGATGGAGAAAAGATGAGAGAGCAAAAGAAAGAGGGAGAAGGAGATTGTGTATTGCCCAAAGTGATTTCCTACCCCGGGCCCCTCAAATCTCTTGTTAAGTATTCTAGAAAACTCAGCAATATCCAGTATGGATAGCTCTGTGGCCCATGCATCAAGGAGGGGGCTGATGTTTGTGCAGGACTCTTCATAATATATTTGATACTTTTGCACAAATTTGAAAAGGCAACCCCTTAGATGAGACACATCACAAAATGTGTAACCCCTAAAACCTTCCTTCCTCTGGCTTTTCCTTGGAGAGTTGGACCGGGGCTAGATTTTGGCACCACCATCTCTGGTCAGCGCACATACATGCAGGTTCAACCTTGTTTGTGTCCAGGTAAACAGCTGATCTGGTTCTCAGTGTAGGTTAATAAGAGAGGAAACACCACCGATGGTCAATGAGCCGAAGGCAAAGACAGTTACCCAAGAATGGCTGGCTGGCTGCCATTCAGTATATTCCCAACTCTAGACGATCTCATGCACAAGAAAATAAAAGACTGCCCCATCCTGTGTCACACTAACAATTGCCAGGATGTTTGAGTCCATTGTGGCAGGTTTTGTGCCCATTCATCTCCCTGGAGGGATTGATCCCGTCTGATAATGTAGCCCAAGTAAGTGAGCCGGATGAATTGTCTGTTGTGATTCACAAGATTTTCATTGGCTAACTTTTACTAGTCGATTGCCAGGCTTCTCTTCCTTGTCTTAGTCTAGAAGCTCTGTTGAAACCCATCCACTATGGGTACCCATGTTGATAGCTGAAATACTGGTAGTATAGCTTTCAGCATCGCCCCAGCATACAAGCCACCACAGTACAGCAAGCTGACAGACAGGTAGTGGATCAAAGTACAAGCCTGCAAGACTTTGCAGGACATAATTGGGGGAGATTTGGGACTTAGGAGGCTGTGGCATTGGAGTTTCAGGCAATCTTAAGTAAATCTTACAAGGCAACCTGGTTCTACATATGACATTTTCTGTCTGCAATCTCCTTGGTTTATCTATTCTTGCCAAATTAGGTATGTACATAATCAGGAGATTAAAAAATTCTCAAATTTATCTTCATCTATCATTCTATACCATTCCTAACAGCTGAATAAAACAAACTATCAAAATGAACTCATGAGATGTGTGGCTTGCCTTCATTGCCCTCCTCCCTCAGAAATGTCCTTCTTTCCCCCATCATCAGCTGAGCCTCAGCTCCCCTCTGCCAGGCATCCATCTCCAAGGGACTTATGTACAGAGAAGCATGTCTTCCTGGACCCTACCAGCAGCCTCTGTGCACTCCACACTGGGATTAAAGGAGAACCACATGGCAGATCTGGGATGAAAGGGTCCTTGATAAAAATAAGGTTAGAACAGAGGAACTAAATATGGAAGAGCAAGACAAAAAATCAGCAACAAAAGAACGGAGATTTAAGGCTGCTGGGGTGGGGAGGGGATAGCAAGTTGGCTGAATACAGTGGAGTTGTTGCGGTGCAACGGTTAAAGCACTCAGCTGTTAGCTGAAGATTGTGACGAGACCAGCCACTTCAGGAAGGGAGGTGAGGCACTCTGCTTCTATAAAAATGTGAAAATCTGAAGGGAGCAGCTTTCTCTGTCCTGCTGACTTGTTTGGGCTGGAGAAACAAAAACCAAGCTGATTAGTCAGCGACCAGATAGGACAGAGCAGCACTGCCCCTTTGGGCTCCAAAAGTTGTAATTCTTTACAGGGACAGAAAGCCTCATTTGTTCCTAATAAGCAACTGGTAAACCAACCCCCTAAGCTATGGAGGCTCCTGAAATACAAAAGAGGAAGGTAGTCCCTATTGGGACCTGTTTGAGGTCAAGTCAAGAGGGTTTTCTGAGCTGTATGAGTTTGTCTCTCTCTTTTTTTTTTAATAATCATTTTATTAGGGGCTCATACAACTCTTCACGATCCGTTACATACATCATTTGTGTCCAGCACATTAGTACACATGTTGCCATCATCATTCTCACAACACCTGCTTTCTACTTGAGCGCTTGGTGTCAGCTCCTCATTTTTCCCCGTCCCTCCCCGATCCCCCTTGGTAATTTATAAATTATTATTATTTTATCATATCTTACACCATCCGACGTCTCCCTCACCCACTTCTCCGCTGTCCGTCCCCCAGGGAGGAGGTTATATGTAGACCTTGTCAACTGTTCCCTCTTCCTCCCTCACCTTCCCTCCACCCTCCCGCTATCGCCACTCTCTCCACTCATCCTGAGGGGTTCATCTGCCCTGGATTCCCTGTATTTCCAGTTCCTATCTGTGCCAGTGTACAGCCTCCGGTCCAGCCGGATATGTAAGGTGAATTGGGATCATGGTAGTGGGTGGGAGGAAGCATTTAAGAACTAGAGGAAAATTGTGTATTTCATCATTGCTACACTGCACTCTGTTGGCTCATCTCCTCCCCACAGCCCTTCTGCAAGGGGATGTCCAATTTCCCCGATGGACTCTGGGTCCCCACTCTCTTTTTGACACTAGACTGGCCATCAGCAGCTTTCCTGTCGCTACAATCAAGTCCCTGAATGCAAGAAGAAAAGCCAGAGATGGCACTAAAGGAAGGAACTCACGCTAAAATGAAAGCATCAGCCCCAAACTGAGCTCCAGGAATTGATGGGATACCAACCGAAATGTTTCAGCAAGCTGATGAAACTCAGCACTGGAAACACTCATCTATGCCAGGAAATTTGGAAGACAGCTATTTGGCCAACTGACTAGAAGAGTCCCATATTTGTACCCATTCCAAAGAAAGGTGATGCAACAGAGTGCTCAAATTATAGAACATTATCATTGATATCATATGCAAGTAAAAGTTTGCTGAAGATCATCCATCAATAGCTACAGCATTGCAGCTGCCAGGGAGCTGCCAGAAATTCAGGCTGGATTCAGAAGGGGAGGTGGAGTGGGATATCATTGCTGACCTCAGCTGGATCTTGGCTGAAAACAGGAATACCAAAAAGATGTTCACTTGTATTTCAATGACGATACTATGGCATTAGACTGTTTGAACCATAGCAAACTATGGATAGCCTTGAGAAGGATGGGAATTACAGAATACTTGATTAGGTTCATATGGATCTTGTATACAAATCAAGAGGCAGGTGCTTGAACCGGACAAGGGAAGACTGTATGGTTTCAAATCAAGAGAGGTGTGCATCAGGGTTGTATACCCTCACCATACTTGTTCAATCTGTATGATGAACAAATTATCAGAGGAGCTGCATTATATTATATCATATTTATTATATTATGTGAAAAAAAGTGTGATATTAGGATTGGAGGAAGTTCAACACGCAGATGACACAACCTTGTTTGCTTGCTGAAAGCAAGGAGGACTTGGCGTGCTTTCTGATGAAGATCAAGGATGGTAGCCTCCAGGAGGAATTATAACTCAGTGTAAAGAAATCAAAAGTCATCATGAGTAAGTGTAAAAATGGAGATGTCGAGGTCCTCATTTGCTTGCATCCACAATCATTGCTCATGGAAGTTACTGGGAAGAAATCAAATGACATCTTGCATTGGGTAAATCTGCTGCACATGATCTCGTTAAAGGGTTGGAAAGCTAGGCTAGTCCTTTGAGGACTAATATGTGCCTGATTCAAACAATGGTTTTTGTGCATGTGAAAGCTGGGCACTGAATAAGGAAGACCAAGGAAGAATCTGCACATTTGAATTATGGGGCTGGCCAAGAATCTTGAAAGTACCATGGACTGCCAAAAAACAAGCAGAGCTATCTCTTAAGGCTATGCTCCGATTATATAATTAGGGTCGTTCTAGGGTAGCGTCACAGATTTGGTTTTTTAGTCCTGCCAGCATCAGTATGAAGACTGTCTTCAGTCCTACCCCCGTGATGGTTGAAAGATGGTGACGGTACTTCCAACAGCCATATCCAGATTTTACATTGTCCAGGTGCAGAAATAAATCGTCTCGTTTGTGTTTCTTTTTAAGTGTAATGAATTCATACCCAGGGGGTCCCAGTCAACTCCTCACATTTTATTGGCCCAAGTAGTAGCACATGTTTGAGTCCAAACCACTCACTGGCAAAGGGTCATTAGCTTAGACCATGGGTCGATAAACTGCCACTCAAGGGCCAAATCTAGTCTGCTTGTTGATTTCATAAGGCTCATAAACTAAAAATGAGTCTTAAATTTCTAAATCATTGAGGGGAAAGTTTAAAGAAGGATGACATCTGAAAAATGATATGACTTTTAACTTGTGTCCGTAAATATAAAGTATTTTGGAATACAATTTTCCTCATAAGACTACTTTCACCCTACAATGGGATAGATGTGTGTAGTTGTGACAGAGATATGCCCTGTAGAGCTTAAAATACTTACTGTCGGAGCTTTTGCAGAATCATCTTGCTCACCTCTGGCTTACATGACTCAGAACTCAGCCTTAAAATTCAGTTCATCTGAAGCACAGAGCATTCTGAGAAGGTGAGATATCTAAATAAGATTGGGCCTAAACATAACTAAGCAAACATAATAGGCATTCCCTGGCCAGACACAATGAAATGGGCTATAGGCAGGGATCTCCCTACACCAGGCCAAGCCAAGGGTTTTGATCTTGAAAATAGGGCAGGGGTCAGGCCATCTCTTCCCTGGGAGGTCAACTATCGCGTGTGAACCTGAAAACTACCAGGAGCCAAGTATCAAAGGAGCTAGTTAGAGAGAACAGGGTTCATTTCAGAGACAAGAGATGGAGAAGAAGAAACAGTGTGAAGCAGTGACCACTTCCCAAGACCTATTATCTCAGAGATTAAGGAATTGAACCAAAGTTACTCCTTGTACTTACATAAGCTTAACTTGGGTGTTAAGACTATCACTCAGGTTGCAAAGGCCCAAGTTATGACAAGCTTCAAATAATGTATTATAATTTGTCAAAGAGAGGACTTCACTCCTGAAAGGGAATGAATACCAGGGCGGGAATCCTGAAGAGCAAAGGGTAGGCTGAGTCAGTAAGAGCTGTTGGCTTTCAGAGAGGAGACAGAGCACCATGGGTTGATGTGTTCAGAGAAAAGTTATGGATGGAGATCAATTTGAGAGAGACCTTAGGGACTAGATAGAAATGTAAAAGGAAGAGAGAAAAAAGTTTGGTACCTCGTACTTTGGGATGTTGGTGAGGATGGCAAATTTGGTGTCCTATAGGTCTAAGCATGACCCCATATGGGTAACTGAATGCAGGGGGTGGGGTGGGGTGGCAAAACTTTGGGTAACAGTAAAAGGTTTCTGAACACACAATAGCCAAAAGTTAATTGGAAAGCAATTGCATAACGAATCCAAGGTATTTCTGGCAGCGCTGGCCCATGTTGTAAACTTCTTAAGCAGTTAGGGGTCGAGAGCAGAAAAAGCTTAAGAAGCCCTACTAAGTCATGATTCCACTGAAGGCTGATGGCATGCTGCCATTGGTATTGTTATTTGTTCAGACACTAATGTAGCTTCGCTTGCATAATTTGTAGTAAAATTATCCATGATCTTTTACTACATTGTTGTAGATTGAATTGTATCCCCCCAAATATATGGTAGGATTCTAACCGCTATATCTAATCTAGTCTAATACAATGTGGTTATTTTGTTGAGGTTCATGATAGTGTAAAATGGATCCTAAACCTAATCACTTCTGACTTACAGCACAGATTTGGTACAGAGGCATGTGCAGACACAAGGGGAAGGTAGACTTTGAGGAAGACAGAAGAGGTAGATGAATCTATAAGCCTGGGAATTCCAAGAACTGCTGGCCTCTAGAAACTGAAATAGACAATGAGGGACATCCTCTGGAGCCAAACCCTGAATTTGAACTTCTACCTTCTAAACTGTGAGAAAAAGTGTGCATCTTAACAGGTGTGCATCAGAATTATATCCTTTCACCACACTAACTTATTCGATCTATCTACTGAGCAGATAATAGAAGAAGCTGGGACTCTGTGAAAAAGAACCTGGCATCAGGATTGGGAGGTCCGTTAACAACCTGGGAGACGCAGATGACATAACCTCCCTTGTTGCAACTGAAGAGGGTCCGAAGCATTTACTATGCAGATCAAAGTCTGCAGCCTTCATTATGGATTGCATGACAACAAAATTCGCCACCACTAGACCAATAAATAGCATCATGAAAAACAGAGAAATAAATGAAATTCTCAAGGATTTCATTTTAGTAAATCCATAATCAGCACTCATAGAAGCAGTAACCAGGAAATCAAGCAATGCATTGCATTGGACAAATCGATTGCAAAATATCTCTTTAGAATGTTAAAAAGCAAAGGTGTCACTAAGGTGATCACTCACTCATATGCACGTGAAAGCTGGGCATTGAATAGGAAAGCCAGGAGGAATGACTGATTTGAATGTTACTGTTGGTGAAGCATGCTGAATGTACTGCCAGAAGAAATATTTCTTGGAAGAAGTAGAGTCAGAAGGCTCCTTAGGAGCCAGCATGGGGAGACAGTGTCTCACACATTTGGGACATGTTCACCAGGAGGACTAGATCCTAGAGAAGGCCTTGGTAAAGCAGAGGGGCGTCACTACAGTGGGAGACCCTTCACAGGATGGACTGACTCAGCGGCTGCAGTGACGCGTTCAGACAGGACCAGCAGGGGGTTGTTCTGTTGTACATAGGGCTGCTATGAGTTGGAGCCAGCTCGATAGCATCCAACAACAACCAACGGTGGGAAAATAATTTCTGTTCTGTAAATCCACGTACTCATGGTATTTGTGTTATTAAGGATAAAGCACACATGCTGGTATGCCAGTAATCACAGACCTATCCCTCTTAGCAAGGTACTATTAGAGCAGTGGTTCTCAACCTGTGGGTCATGACCCCTTTGGGGTTGAATGACCCTTTCACAGGGGTCGCCTGATTCATAACAGCAGCAAAATTACACTTATGAACTAGCAACAAAAATAATTTTGTGGTTGGGGGATCACCAAACATAAGGAACTGTATTAAAGGGTCTTGGCATTAGGAAGGTTGAGAACTACTGTATTAGAAGATTATGGATATATATATATAAAGTCATTTTATTAGGGCTCATACAACTCTTATCACAATCCGTACATCCATCCATTGTGGAAAGCACATTTGTACATTCATTGCCCTCATCATTCTCAAAACATTTGCTCTCCACTTAAGTCCCTGACATCAGCTCCTCATTTTTTCCCTCCCTCTCCGCTACCTCCTCCCTCATGAACTCCTTGATAATTTATAAATTATTATTTTGTCATATCTTGCACTGTCCAATGTCTCCCTTCACCCACTTTTC
>NW_022111369.1:64202987-64204431 GCF_000313985.2 Echinops telfairi | reverse complement strand
TTTGGGTTTCAGTAATTTCTCTTGGTTACATTACCCTTGATCACTCCCTAGATTATGGATATTTTTAAATGTTTTTTTAAAAAACTATACACCCGAAACAAAGTCTGAAGGATGAAGCTCAACCAAAAATTATTGAATTGAAGATATCAGAAACTTCATCATTTCTTAAGTCTGTGTTTTTGACAGTTTGAAAGATGAGATAGGGGAAACCAATAGTCTCCTAGTAATTATCATCACCTGTTCTCAAAGCAGTATTTCACCTTAACAACATCTCCCCACTGGAAAGAGAGTGATGGAGGTGTGAGGAAGCGCAAGTGCTATACTTATTTTAGTAGGTTGGCCTGGGAAACACCATTTTTATAGACCCGTCTGCAAAGTCATTTTCTCTTGTTCTATGAACTGGATTGAAAAATTGGGAAATGGTCAACATTGGGGTGGGGGAGGGTGGTAGTCTGGGTTGACTAGAGAAACAAATCCAGGGACACTCACATCAAAGGGCAATTGTATATTGAGAAAACACCTCAGCCCAGTCCAGATCAAGTCCATAACTCTGATATTAGCCCATATGTCTGACAGTAGTCTATACATTTCTCTTCAGACTCAAGCAATACATGCAATGATGAATGATGCTGAATGCAGGAAGATCATAGGCTGGTGGATGAAAACTCTTGTGGATCCCATGGCAGTGGAAGCATCACAGGGCTGTCTCTCCAGGTTTCCGCCACATGGCTCACTCAGATCTCAGCATAGCTCCACATGACTTGTCCACTGGTAAACAAAGGCAGAGAGTGAGTGTGGTCCACCTCCAGGGAGAAAGAGAGGAAGTTCCCAGAATCCTCCTCATGAGGAGGCCACACCCACAAGGAGGTATCATCAGGCTGTGAACTGATTGACAGACTAGACTCTACCTCTTTACTTTGAATATCTTTCATTTGACATGAGATTATGTAACTACCACAGGGGCCTTCCTAACTTCTTTGGATCTTTTTCGCTAAAGTACCTCTTTCCCTCAGTTGTATACCTTCTTCAGGTTTCTGGAGGCACTTCGGTGCAATTCATTAGTCGCTTCCAGGACCTCATCTGCTGACATTGTATGAAAGAGCTCACAGTGGAAGTAATCAGGACATGCTAAAGAGCTTTGGCTTTCCCACTTCCAGATGCCATCTGTCCTCTGCACTGTGGCGGGCTAGGCTTTTCAAAGCCCAGCCTGTTTCCGTTTCTCCTCCCACCTAGGATTACAATCCTTCAAAGATCCTACATTTCTGAATGCACGTTTGAGTAGTCCCCACCAAACAAAACCCACTGCCAGTAAGTGGATTCCAACTTATAGTGACCCTAGTTCCAAGGGGTGGGATTCTTTTTTTCCTTCTGCTTTTTTTATTAGGGGCTCATCCGGCTCTTATCACAATCCATACATACATCAATTGTGTAAAGCACATTTGTA
>NW_022111369.1:64198858-64200368 GCF_000313985.2 Echinops telfairi | reverse complement strand
AATAAAATGAAATCTTTGATAACTTAAATCTGTCCTTCATTTTGATGTTACCTAATGGTCCAGTTGCGAGGATTTTGGTTTTCTTTACATTGAGTTGCAATCCGTATTGAAGACTTCCATCCTTGATCTTCCTCAGCAACTGCTTTAAGGCTGCCTCACATGCAGCAAGCAAAGTTGTACCACGTACACAGCGCAGCTTGTTCATAAGCCTTCCTCCGATTCTGACGTCACATTCTCCTTCACACAGTCCAGGCCGTAAAGAGATACCACCCAGATAAAACCTTTCCTGGTCTTAAAACCGAAATTACTCTCCGGAAGCCTTAACCTTAGCTTATTGAGAGAAGGGGTTTTAATCAATGTGTTAAACTGGGTCTCAGTTCCATAGTATTAAACTTCGTAAAGCCAAAACAAAGTAAGTTAGTAATGTTGTAAAATAGCAAATCCGGGTAGGAAAATTTTTTTTTTAGTAGTTTTAAGCTTTGGGGAGTCAGATGTTTACTGTTGATTTGGGGCTCTTGGGTAAGAGGAACTCCTTGAATTCCCATAAGGTGTCTATTTTCCATTGATTTTCACAGTCCCACTATGTATACGGTTGAAACCATGAGTTGAAAACCCACTGGAAGGCAACCAACAGCAGCCACAGGAGGGGCTGAGCCCTGACGAAGCATTTTGGCGGTTAGGGAACCCGAGCAGAATTTAAGAGGCTGAGGCTGCTCTAACTGAGGCCCCTTTGCCTGCCTTTCTTTGGGTGCAGAGTGGTCAGTCACTGCTGGGGCAGGGAGGGGTGAGGGCCCAGGAATTGCAGTTTAGCTATAGGGCAGAAAGGAGACACCCCCAAAGAGGCAACCAGCCCTGTCATCCGTTCGCTGGAGAGGAATACTGTGGTTAGCCTCTAGGTAGGGATCCCCAAGTCCTAAGGGGGGCAGGGGTGGATTTGAGTGTGATGCTTAATTTTTCTTATACAAGAAGCAGGGCAGGAAGGCCAGACGGGGCGGGGCTAGCGGGCTGTCTGAGCCGGCACAGCTGGGAATGATTAAGCCCCAGCCCGCAAGCAAGGCAGCAGACAGGTAACAGACGCGGGTTGGCAGAGCCGCGAAAGAAACCTTTGCCCCAGAAGTGTTTGGCAAGCCCTCTCTGCCGTGTTTTGACTTGGTGTCTGACATGGCCGTGGGGGGCTCCATAATGAAAAATGAAAACTGCTTTCCAAGTCCCTTTGCATGCACGTGATTTCTGCTAGCTTCGCATATGGCCAGGCCAAAACGCTCCCTGCAGACCTACCTGAAGCAGAAAATCACCAGTTTAGCGTTTTCTGTGAACCCTTTTCTTACGTTTCACTCTCTTCCAAATGCTCCTTTGAGGCCTGCCGTGGTTCCTTTGCTGTGTTTAGTCTTGCACTTCTCACCCAGTGCCCTGGTTACTCCCCCAGCCCGGTGCTGCTGCATCACGGAAGGAGCTCTGCGTGTGCAGCAGTTAAGCACCTGGCTGCTAAGCGAAAGGTCAGTGGCGGGAA
>NW_022111369.1:64190550-64198339 GCF_000313985.2 Echinops telfairi | reverse complement strand
TAATCCAATCCACAATAGCCAGTTTGTCCCAAGTCAAGTTAAGCAGGACTTAACTATGAAGCCCCTAAGCCCCCTGACTTCCTTACCATCTGTAGGTCTTGGCTTACACCTTCTGGGCTATGTTGAAATTCTTTGTGCCAGACGACTACAAACCTGAATCTTGAATTTAATTTTGTCTAGAAAATTCACTGAACTAAAGAAGAGAGATCTGTACTCACTTTATATTGGGAGGGGGGAGTACCCCAGGATTAATTTACGAGAATCCCTACATGAAATAGCCCAGCACAGCTTGAAACAAGGTCCTTGTTATAAAACAGAGAGGAAACATGCCAACAAGGATGGGCTTGGGTTTCCTCTTTTGCGTTTCCCCCATGCAGTTCTCTCTCCCCAGGAAAAGGAATGAGCCCAAGTGCAGAGGCCTTTTTCGGATCACTGCCCGATGCACTGCTTCCTCAGCATTGAGCATGCTTTGCAGAAATACAATCTGTATCCTATTATCCCTAATTTTCTAAGTCCTTGCTAAGTTATATCAGTCCTGCCACCCTTGCTGTTAAATGTCAGTTAAGACCTAATTAATTTAACTGCTCTGACAAGTTTAAATGAGCTCCCACTGAGACTGTAATGTGCCTTGAGTTCTTACCTACTACAGATCAGTAATTCCCAACTGATAATGCTACAGGCATTACAAAAAATAACTATGATTACTTTTTTTAAAAATGAACCAAGTATTATGTGTTCATCATAGAAAAGCTAAATATAGAAAAAGAAAAGATAAAAAATCACATATTTCTAGCATAAAGATTTAACTATTTTTTCTATATAATGAGGGCTTCTATTTGCAAACATTATTAGTGATTTCTATTTCTATATAATGAGGGCCGATGTTTCCAAACATTATTGCATTTCTGTGTTTACTAACTAACATGAGAATTTCCCCAGGCAGTGGATGCTAACGAGCGATGGATAATATTATGAAGAATGGCACTGTGGGTGAAGTCTTGGGCTGCTAACCATAAGGCTGGTGGTTTAATCCCAGCAATTGCTCTCCAAGAGAAAACGAAGGCTGTCTCCTCCTGTCCAGGTTTACAGTCTCAGAAATTTAGATCAACTCTGTCCTAGAGGGTCACTGTGAGTTGGAATCAACTTGGTGGCAGTAGGTTTCCTTAGTTTTCTAGAATTAATTTCTATAAGTAGCCGTGGCTGTGAGTCAGCCAACTATATTGGCCTCTGCGCTGTGGGTATACTGATGGTCTTCTCATTCAGGATAATTTTCTAATTTTTTTTCTGAGGCTTAATAAAAAGGCCCCGATGGAGTAATGGGTGATTCATTGGGCTACTAACCAGAAGGTCAATAGTTCAACCCCACCAGAAATCCTCAGGAGAAAGATAAGGATTTCTACACTCCCACCCCCACCCCCCAAGAGCCTCAGAAACGCACAGGAGCAGTTATACTTTGTTCTATAGGACGAAAGTCAGAATTGAATTCATGGCAGTGAGTTTGGTTTTGATTATAGAATATGTTTGAATCTGGTATCTTTTTTCCCCTAGCATAACTTCTGTTTGTTTCACTTAATATTAATATTTTATATGCTGTGGGTTAAGTTGCACTGCTGGTTAAAACCTACCAGCTATTGCAAGGTCAGTGGTTCAAATCCACCAGCAACTCTGCCTTGAAAACCCTATAACGAACCCTGGGGGTATAGTGGGTTATGCTCTGAGCTACTTTCCCGAAGGTCGGCAGTTTGAACCTTCCAGAAGCTCTGCTTAAGAAAGGTTATATTGTCTTCTCCCATGAAGATTGAAGGTGCAGAAAGGCAAAAGAGCAGGTCGTTTCTCTCCTGCAGGGTTATTATCAGTCAGAATCGACTTGATCTCAGTGGTTTCTGAATGATGCCCAAGGCCATTCGGCACTGTGACATACTACCTGGCACATTTACCATATTACTTTTCTAAAATCTGAAAAATTCTGATTTTGAAAAACATCTGGCCTGTGAGATTTGAATAAGGGATTGATCAACTGTATTTCAAAATCTCCCCTCCCACCCGTGCAATGCATATTCTGACATGGGCCAAATTCTCTCTGCCGTCTAGCATTAGGTTGTCTCGAATCATTTAAAGGGGGTATACAGTTTGATCTAACAGATATCAAACTGATACTTATTTTCCTTCCATCATTTTTTTTAATCAATTTATTGGGGCTCATACAATTCATCACAATACATAGATCAATTGTGTAGAGCACATCTATACATCATTTTAATGTTTCTTTCATGGTGAAATAAACTTTCCATAATCATCTAATTTCATTAGTTCTCAACTTCCAGTTTATGGGGAAATGGGACATCTCTCTTTTTTCTTTCTTGGTATTTGTTTACGCTCGTTGGAGGGCTTGATCCTGTTTGTGTGGAGTAGAGATGGAACCAGAGAGTGCGTTGGGGGCTGGTTATTTTGGAGCACACAACACTGAGGGAAGGTCCTTTAAAGCTGTGTATTCAGGGTGAGAAGGGAAAGAGCAGGAACCGGAAGGAGAGGGGGAGGAGCGAGAGGGAGGAGGAAGGGAAAGGGATTCCTATGGAATGTCTTAGCCAGTGCCGCTAGAACCGAAACACTACCAGTGCGTGGCTTTAGGCACAGAGGTTTATTTCCTCACACTTTACTCAGTTAGTCTGAATTCAGCGTACTTACACTGGGTGAAGTCTGTCTCTCCTTGTCTTCTCCTGGGGAATGAACTCTTTCAGTTTCTCTATTCCAGCATTCCTTGTTTCCTGCAGGGAATGTCAAAGACGTGGCTTATATCTTCCCCTGGGTTTGTATTTATTTCTCTGTGCCAACCCGCTTTTTGAGATTTTAAACTTGCGCAGGTGTAGAACACACCCAGCACTGCCATGGCCTCATTAACATAACAAAGAAAACATAACCCTTCGATCCATGACCCCAGAGGT
The DNA here is from genome assembly GCF_000313985.2 of Echinops telfairi. Taxonomy (NCBI): domain Eukaryota; kingdom Metazoa; phylum Chordata; class Mammalia; order Afrosoricida; family Tenrecidae; genus Echinops; species Echinops telfairi. The sequence goes on along the minus strand of NW_022111369.1, from coordinate 64,195,397 downwards.
CCGCCACAGCCAGGCTTTCTCCTGCGCGGTTGACCGAAACGCTCGTGGGCCATCTAGAAACACTCCCGTTGTTGAGCACACTGAGCATCCAAACGTTAAGTCCTTTGCGCAAGATCACACAGTCTGTCCGGGCAGAGCTTTCTAAGAGTCTGAGCCTTGTCTAAGTTGCCTCTCTCCGCTCACTACTTTGAAACCGTCCCCCACGACGTCTCTCTAAAACTCGATTCTGTTTAAGGAGCTTCCCAGCTAAAAATTCCCCAATTGCTTCTCATTCCCCTCAGAAGAAAAACTGACCTCCTTAGTTTGGTTGTCGTTGTTTTGTGATGTGGAGTCCTGACGCATAGCAACCACACTTGCAACAGAATGAAATGCTGCCTGGTCCCGCCCCACCCTCACAACCACTGCTAAGGCTGCGCCCATTGCTGCAGCCACTGTGTCAGTCTATTTCCTTGAGGATTAGTGTGGTGTGCAACATCACTCAGGCATCGATATATTTCCGCCTTTCTGTCTTCATCTCTAAGCTGCAAAACATACTTGTAATACTTCTTAATAATGAATCCTAACACTCTATGTCTGTGCACTCATTTTGCACAAATTATCCTCTACCTGGAAGATTGACCACTCCTTGCCAGTCCTCCATGCTGTTTCCTCTCTATACCACCGTAGTCCAATGCCCACCTCACGCTTTCTACATCCACGTCGGCTCTTGCCTTCCTTCTCTGTATAGTTGGTTCTGTTTCAGAAAGCCCTCACACGACCCTCTTTCCACCCATTCTAAATCATCCTAAACTATCCCTGCTATTATTTTCCATCACAGCATTCTGTTTATGTACTTCACTGTACTTGCCACAGTTGTAATCTTTTGATGCACACCTACTGCTCACTTAATGATTATCTCCTTACCAACATTTCCATTTATGACAATGGTAAAATATACTTTCCAACTATTTTGTACACTAGCAACATATGCCTAGGAATAGTGGATGCGAAGACAAGAGTAGTACAGGCTATGATGGTTAAGATTATGTGTCAATTTGGATTCTCAGTAACTTGACAGTTATGAAAATATATCATTTGGCAGTTATATAATGATGTAGTCATTCTCCATTTTGTTATATAACGTGGCCATCCTCCAGTTTTGCATAACAGCAATTTTCTCAGAATGACATGCTCTTGGAACCGAACCATGTCTTTCAGTGAAAAGTGAGTGTATTTGTTTGTTTATTGTTTTACATATTTGTTATTTTCCCTCCTATGTTTCATGAAATCAAGCACTACATCTGTTTTGGTAATTATTTTTATCATGGGCACCTAATACAATGCCTTACTCAATGTAAAAGCATCATTCATGTTCGTTGACCAGATGAGTAAATGAATGAATGAAACACACAGCTCAGCAAGCACCTCCTTTTCACAGTTTTCCCAGATCTCTCGCTCTGATCAATTGAGCTTCCTATTACGGTACTCTAGGGCATTGCTGGTACGATGGTAGACCTCTTTCCTTTCATGTGGGAGACTTAGAACCTATTCGTGGTCAATACGGCTTACTTGCAGCCACTACTTATATGTCAGTGGTGCTGAAAGAAGTGATGCTGAAAGAATTCAGAAATGCTTCCAGACAGAATTGGACTAGGAAGAAAGGATTAGCAATCAAAGAATCAGTCACAGAAAATTCCATGGATCGCAATCGTCCAATCTGTCACCAGTCACGGACATGACTATAGGATTGGGAAGTGTTTGTTTTTTCCTGTTCTATATGGGGTCACCGCGAGGCAGGGCTGCTTCAACCACAGATAATGACAACAACATTATGGTACTCATGACCTGTACCTATGATAATCAACATCAACAATAAACCTATAAGGGTTCATTATAGATATTGGTTTTCTTGCCTTTCTCCTCACACCTTGGTTAGTCAATCATTAAGAAAGATAATAGCACTCATATTTTTCAAGGCATTAGTAATAGCTGTTGATTGAATACATAAAAACCGAATCCTTGAAAGCTTACCGCTTTCACTGCAGCGCATGCCTCTAGTCACTCCATCTCCATGTGGATGAGGCCATGCCAGTTGCCTTCATCCCTGTAACTCTGCCTCTGGTACAGTGCTAACCCAAGAAGCCAAACCCATGGTCCTTGAGATGATGCCAGTTCATAACAACCCTATCTTGGGTTTCTAAGCTCGTCAATCTTTATGAGAACAGATAGCCTCAAATTTCTCCCACAGAACAAGAAGACCTAGTAGATTTGAACCACTGACCTTGCAGTTAGCAGTCCAATGCCTAACCCACAGCACAGAGCAAGTTGCTATTAAGTCTATCTTGATTCAGGGCAACCCGTGCGTACAGAATGGAACTGCTCCAGAGGGTGTTCAAAGCTGTGATTTCCCGGAGGCAGACTGGCAACTCTGATTGGGTTTGAACACTAGGGTTTCAGTTAGTGGTCAAATGCATTCAGTGACTCCCGTGGACACGGTTTCAAGACTGTCTGTTGACTGGATGAGTTAAGGGAAGAAATGAGTGATGGAGCTTAGCTTTCCATTAGCCACTTCACGTGTTTGCAAAGCTTGGCTTTTGCTTTAGCTTTCAGACTTTTTTTGTCACTTAGAGTGAGGAATGTGACTGCTCTGGGTACAATATATATATTTAACTGTCTACTGTGAATAAGGTGATGGTTTTCCATTCCACAACTCTTACACATTTTGTTTCAGCACACCCATGGCAAACCCCTCACTTATTCTACCTCCCCACTGTGTTTCCTAATCATCTGAATTTTGACATTTGGTAAATGCTTCTCTTTTGGTCATAAATGGTTGTTGATGATGATGATAATGATGATTACTACAAGGTGGGTTTAGCTCCAGACTTGACATGTGCTTAAGGACCATCGTTTCGTGGGTCCCACTGTCTCTGTTTGACTAGTAAGCCTAATCTCTTTTATGATTTTGAGTTTGGGTCCACATTTTTCTCTCCTTCCAGCTAGGATCTTTTAGAGTTGTCCTTTTCAGAACAATTGGTAGTGATCATCAGGTATCATCTTGTATTTTCAACCATACTTGCTGAAAGTGAGGAGAATTGAAGCACTTGCTGAAGCCATTGAGTAGATTATGACTCCTGGTGGCACCGCATGGGTCAGAACAGAACCGTGTTCCAAACCATTTTCACTGGCTGATTTTTTTTACTTTGTTTTGAGTTTCTTCCGAGTTGCTCTCTGGGTAGACTTAAGCCTCCAACCATTCAGTCGGCAGTCAGACAAGTTAACCTTTGCCACCATACAGGAACTCCATGCTTTAGATAAATCCCATATTGATTTATTCTCTGACTCACCCATCTATCTGTTCCCAGAGGCTCAAGCCATACTGTGTGTGTGTGTGTGTGTGTGTGTGTGTGTGTATCATGTTGCTGTCTTTCATCACTCTTCACTGAAGGATGTCAAAGCATTTAAGAGAGAGAAATTCTTGAGCTCACTTGGAGAAAAGAACTATTAGACCATTATTACAGATGAAAAAAACTGGCACCCCAGAAATAGCACTGAAAATGAAGTACCAAATGAGGAATGAGAGAAGAATTTAGGTTTTCAAATCTACATTTCTAATCTACATCTGAGAACCGCGGGAAGATGGCCATGTGACAGCAGAGCCACACGGGGCTACTAGACAAAGGATAATATCTTATGGTCTTCAGAGAGAGTATAACTCTACCTGACTTAGACCACTAGCTGACTCCATGGCACCTAGCAACAGAACAGCATGATCATTCCTTCTCACCATCTCAGTGACTTTTACTCACTCGCCATCAAGTCCACTCTAACTGATAGAGATCCTATAGGATGGGGAGAACTGCCCCCTTGGGTTTCTGAGATGAGAGTGGAAAGCCTCATCTTTCTCCTGAGGAGCAGCTAGTGGCTTCAAACTGCTGACCCTGTGGTTAACACTCTAATGTATAACCCACTACACCACCCAGGTCCTGTGCCTAAATGATTGTAGTTGTTATGGGCCATGTAATCGGCTCCTACCCATAGCGACCCTATGCACAGCAGAGCAAAACCCTGCTCGGTCCTTTGCCATCCTCACAATTGTTTCTATGTCTGACCCCACTGGGGCAGCCACTGTGTCAATCCATCTTTTTGAGGCCCTTCCTCTTTTTTGCCACCCCTTCACTTTACCAAACATGATGTCCTTCTATAGGCATTGGTCTCTCCTGACAGCATGTCCAAAGTATGTAAGATGAAGTCTTGCTATCCTTACCTCCAAGTGCCCTCTGGCCATACTTCTTCCAAGACAGATCGGTTTATCCTTTTAGCAGTCCATGGCACTTGAAATATTCTTCTCAAGCACTGCAATTCAAATGCCTCTATTCTTCAAAACTCCTCCTTATTCAACGCCCAACTTTCACATGCATATGATGCAATGGAGAATACCATGGCTTGGGTCAAGGGCACCTTAGTCCTCAAAGAAAAATCCTTACTCTTCAAAGAGGTCTTGTGCAGCAGATTTACCTAATGCAATATGCCTTTTTTGTTATTGTTGTTGTTCTTCTTGTTTATTTTTATCTTCTTTTGTGCATCTAGAAGTTTATTTTATACTTAGGTGTATTTATTTTCTTCCCCTGCCCCCCTCCATACTTTTATTTGAGGTTTTTACAGCTTTTATCACAATCCATACATACATTCCTGCAGTGTGTCAAGCACATTTGTACATATGCCGCCATCATCATTTTCAAAGCATTCTCTTCCCACTTGAGCCTCTGATATCAGCTCCCCATTTCTTCCCCCTTCCTCCCTGGCCCGCCCTCTCTCACAAATCCTCGATAAGTTCCTCCGTTGACCCTCACCCACTTTTCCATTAT
>NW_022111369.1:64187244-64189266 GCF_000313985.2 Echinops telfairi | reverse complement strand
CGAACACTCCACTCCCACAGGCTTTATTGGGCTCACATCACCCTGGTCAGCTCGCCTCCAAGAAACCACTTCTCCTTCAGCCACATTTGAGCGTCCTTGGCCCTGAGGGATCCATTGGCTGGCAGTACCTCTGACATGGTTGTGCTTCCTCTGTTCAGACATTCGGTATTTGAAAATGTTTTGAAGCTAGGCGTGATGTTTTCAGCATCTTCTTCCTCCAAAGTGGGGGGCCAAGTCCTTCTTCCTTGTCTGTTCTTAGTCTGGAAGCCCTGCTGAAACTTGTTCATTTTGGGGGACTCTGCTGGCATTTGAAATGCCTGTGCTTTCAGCACGGCAGCAACACACAAGCCACAAACTGACAGCAAGCGGTGAGATTGATCACACAACCTTGTAAATAAATCACATTTGACTCCTTCCATTGGGCCTGCCCCTCAGGCTCAAGAGAAGTGGGAGGCGATGCTGTCCTAGTTTTCCCTTACAGCTCATTGTGCGATTCATAGCAGGAACTCCAGACTTTAACGTTGCCCTGAAAGTAGTAGACTTCTGGGATGTGCTCTCTAAGCCGTTGGCACATAATTTCTGCTAGGTCTGGCAGCCCTAGATCATGCCTCATAGTCTGACTATGTGATTTTCTGTGGGGTTGTAGGTATGAGTTCAATTTTGTAAGTGCTGGAAACTGAAGTGAGGATATTGGCAATATTAAATTCCAATAAATTTATGAAACTGAGCCTTAATAAAGGCTCTAAATAGCAAGTCTCAGGTGAGCTTCCCTAGGTGGCAATACTTGTGCATACTGTCCCACATTAACACCACACTAGAAGTGCTGAGCACAACTCCATAAGGAGAGGGCCCCTAGTAGGAAAGATGACAGAATGGGAACAGGTGGCATGGAGTGGGTAGTGGGATAAATGATATGACCTTGTAGAGATTGCAAGCCATGAGATGAGACAAAACGTGTTTGAATTCTTGAATGGAAAACTGATCTGATCTGTAAACCTTCACCAATTCACAATAGTTTGTTGTTTAAATAAAGGAGAATAGATTTTTCCCATGAACTTTTCCCCCAACAGGTTGATTATTGTATAATTCACACATAATACAATTCGGTAGTCCAAGCACACCAAGAAGAGTTGTACAATCATCACTGCAATCAGTTTTAGAACATTTTCTTCATTCTTGTACTCATCGTGATTAGCACCCCATTTCCCCCCAACCTCCCCTGCCACATCCCCAGAGGTACATCAATCAACTTACTGTATCTTGACTGCACTTCATATACAGATGGACATTAAACAACAAACCCCTTTTTGAAGCCCTTTCATCTAGTCCTTGTAATACACTTACCGCTAGTGAGTCAATGTAGACTCACAGTGACCCCATAGGATAAGGTAAACCTTCCCCTGTGGTTTTCTGAGATGGGAACTCTTTACAGGTGTAGAAAGCTTCATTTTTCTCCCATGGAGTGGCTGGTGGTTTCAAACTACTGATCTTGCTAGGAGTAGCCCAACTCGTAACCACTATGCCCCAAAACTCTGGGCAAAAGAAAAAGCATAAATATCTTAAAAACCAGTAGTCTGTTAAAACAACAACTAAACCTGTTGCCATTGAATGCATTTCTGCTGGTGGTGACCATAAACGGCAGAGGTGAAGCGCACCGTGGGGTTTTCAAGGCTGTAAATCTTTGGGGGAGCTAATGGTCACATCTTTCTCTCTTGGAGCAGCGGATAGGCTTGAACCACCAACCTTCTGGTTAGCAGCTGAACACTCTAACCACTGTGCCACCAGGGTTCCACAATAATTATTTTTCATTGTCGTCACCCCATACCACTCCTCTCATGCCATTCTTTTGTTAAATACATTCTTTTGCAGGATCATTTGTTTAGTGCTTTATAAAATAATAATAAAAGCTAACGACACTGCCATTAAGGTCTCAGCCAAGGGGTTGTCGAGGTGGTTAGAGCTTGTTCCATCTGTGACCTATTATATGCTCCAAAGCTGGAGCCTCCTGGGACCGGGCTCCCA
>NW_022111369.1:64181475-64186637 GCF_000313985.2 Echinops telfairi | reverse complement strand
CGGGAAAAGACTGAAGATCTGTTTGCCGGTGTGAAATGCCACACCCAAGTGAGGATGGAACAATTTTGCTCCAAGTTAATAGTAATCTAATAGTTGGAAGATTACCTCAGTGAGACTGGTACGTATGCAGGCACCTGATTCATTTATATATTCATTTTTAGCAGATGCCCAATAGCCGCCTTTTGGCTGTGAAGGAGTGATTGGGCCTCTGTATATTACAGAGTTCATTCTTGCTTTAAGCTGGTTTTGGTCATTCTCTAATGTTGAAGAACCTGTGGCGTGTTTAGGAGCATCCGTATGAATAACGCCCCTTCTCATTCAAAAAATCTCACTGCCACGGAGTCAATCCCGCTCATAAGAATCCTATCGGACAGGGGAGAACTGCTCCTGTGGGCTTTTGCGACTGTGACTCTTTTATGAGAGTAGAAAGCCTCATTTTTCTTCCCAGGAGTGACTGGTGGTTTTTGAACTGCTGACCTTGGGGTTAGCAGCCTAACACTTAACCTATTGCACCAACAGGGAACCTTTACATCCCCATTCAGAACAATCTTTTTCTCTTTTTGGCAGGAAAAATGAGGGATTCATGCAAAGTATGTTTAAGATCTGGTGGTCTAAATGGATTATGCAATGAGGTGCTAACTACAGGGCAAATGGCTCTAACACTGTTGTCTCTAACTTTCTTAATGCCTCGACCTTTTCATACAGTGCCTCATATTGTCATGACCCCCCCAACCATAAAATTATTTTCGTTGCTACTTCATCGCTGTCATTTTGCTACTGTGTTGAATTGGGCGACCCCTGTGAAAGGGTTGTTTGACCCCCAAAGGGGTCGCAACCCACAGGTTGAGAACCACTCAAGCACATTAGTTTCTCTTTGAGAAAAAAATGAGGCTGTCTACTCATATAAAGATTTACAGTCTCAGAAACCCAAAGGGGCAGTTCTACTCTGTCCTGTAGGGTTGCTGTGAGTCAGGATCTCCTCATTGGCAGTGAGTTTGGAGTTTTGTAGAGTGTGTACTAATGAAGTGTATACTGATGAAGATTGATTCTGAAACTGATGCTGCAGGTGGTATTGTTGGCCATGTGAGATCAAGTTCTCTCCTTTGTCAACTGATGTGCCACAGATCCTGCATAAAATTTTTCAATGTTATTTGGGACAATACAGTGAGCTATGCATTCACTTGTTGGCCAATCTGACAGGTACATATGTTTTTGAGCTTTCATTTTGATCTATTGGATCGTGTCTTGTAAACAAGATAGCAATATGTTACTTCCAGGATACTTTTGTGAATTCTTTTGTTTGGTGAACCTGTAATTATGAGCATGGAGGATTTAGCTGCAGTGCATTCTCATCCAGTCCCTTAGTTTACCACACACCCAAATGGACGCAATTTGGGGGGAAATCCAAACTGAAAGAGCACAGACCCAAGAGAATGAAAGAGTAAAGAGAGTAAGATGAGCAGAGGCATTGTTCAGTTGTTTGCAGCTGTTTCATTCACTTTGTTTGCTCTAATTCCATAATTTGGGTGAAGCTAAAGCTACGGACATGTTTAGGCTCATTCCTGACTTTATTTTATAACACAGACCTTGTTATCCTTTCTCTTCTCATCCTCCCTCTACTTTATGTTTTCCTGCCCTACTTTTGAATCCCTGAAAGTCTGCTTAAACTCTTCTGGGACAAGGCAAAGTATAAATTATTCAATTGATCATAATTGTGATCATTTCTCCATCTTCCTTTGCTCCATTCACAGTACTGGCTTGTCCCTGTTCTCTTGTCACGGATCTGCCATAAGCCACGAGGTTCTTCCAAGTGTCCGCTTCCATTTCTTACCTTACTTGCTCCCTCAGGTTACCGTTCCCATGGTGGCTATGCCTCTCTTCAGGCTCTCGTGCCTGATCTCAATGGTAATACTTGGGTGGCCTCTGATCACTCTGTGTGCTTATTGGGGCGTGTTCTTCTAGCTCTGGTTCTTCACCCTGACTAATCGTTGTTGGTATGCTTATCCCATGGAGAACTCATGTACTCTGTGGACTTCCAGGTGTTCAAGGACAATGTGTCACAGAGGACCTTGCACATAATTGGAGTTCCGTATACTTGACTTGATAGCATAGGCCTCGTAGGACAGGTGGACTATTGTGTCTTCCTGGAGCATTTAGAATACATTTTTCTGATAACATCAAGGCTTTGTGGAATATATATCATTGTATTGTTCAATGAAGTCTATAGCCTCACAAACCTATGAAGTTTAGTTGGGCAAGAGTCTGACTGAAACCTTTATTACACCCAGCATTAACTTCAGGACAATTTACAGAGGGGAACACAGATTTTTTTTTGAGGGGGACATATGTTTGCTAAAATATATTTTGAATCATCCCTGCCTATCCATTGTCATTTCCACTATGCTGTGTGGTTCCTGAATCCCCATTCTCTGTCACTTTAACTATCACAGCAGGCTCCCAAATGTTTAGGCTCCTGCCCACCTAACCCATTCTCCTCATTGCAGCATGAGAGATTTTTAAACATGGTTGTCATAGAGTCAGCTCCAATCCATGCCGGTCCAATGTGTGTCAGAGTAGAACTCTGCTCCGGAGGAATATCAATGGCTGTTGTTTCTCCACAAGTAGATGAGGTGCCGCCATCTCTTGCTTTGCCTGTGAGCATGTAAATCATCATCATTTCCCAAGAATTACAGAGAGAGCTGCCAAGTTGCACCTCTGGATGTGGCACATGCCTGCTACATAGCCTTCCAATGCCCCCCACTGCTCTGTGGATAAGAGCCCCCTTTTCTCGTGGACTGAATGGCTTTACAGGACTTCGTCCGTGTTTCCACTCCAAGGATGCTCTTTATGTCTTCTCATGGGCTGCGATATTTGGAACTCACCCCCAAAAGCCTGGCTTCTTCACAGAGTCTGTCTGAATTTTCCAGAGTAGTTAAGGAATGCCAGTTAATCACTGCTTCACTTCACTGTATTTTTCCTTTGTAGAATTTATGACAATTGTAATTAAACAGCTATTCACGTAGTGAATTGCATAATATCTGTCTTCTCTTGATGAACTAGAGGCTCTCAAAGATCAATCTACAGCAAAAACAAAAAAAACAACAACAAAAATACAGCAAAAACGATGCTGTGCTTGTATCAGGTTAGTGGTGGTGAGTCAATCCCGACTCGCAGTGACCCCGGGTGTGCAGTGGGACTGTTGCATAGGTTTTCGAATCTGGGAGGTTTTGGAAGCAATTCATCAGACCTATCGACTGAGATACCTACTGTGGTTTTGAACTGCTAATCTTTGGGCTAATGGTTAATCCCAGTGCTTAACCATGTGCACCACCCATTCACTTCACTTACATATACATATATACATGTCTGTGTAAAAGTATCCAACTTGACTCTGATAATCCAACAAAACCCCTGCATTCAGAAGGCTATTTAAGAGGTGGCTGGAGGTGAGAATAAAGAAATGGGCTGTTTGGGGAACGATGTGAAGGAAAACTTGAAACTGGCTACACAGCCCCTAAGGAGCTAGTTGGAAGGTCAGTTTAATGAGAATTTGTGTGAATGTTGAATAGAGGCCAAGAATCTGAGCCAGGGGGTCTTTCCTTTAGCTGGGGAAAATTAAGACCTTCTCTTATCTCCCACCCCTGCAAAGCCAGTACACAAATGTCTCCCACTATTTCTGTGCTCTGACACATGAAAAATCCATCTGGAGTTATCTTCCAGGGATTCTGCTAGTTGGAAGTCAACACGATTAATAAGTCACAAATCATTATTCTTTTAGAAAATAATTGCACCTTAAATTTAACTTCACATTTTCACCTTATCTTTGGCATTGTGTCAGATTCTGTAGCGCTTCGGGGTAAATTAAGAGCTTTGGGAAATGAAACACAGCACCTAAGGTTTGAGAAATCTAGAAATAAACTTGTAGAAACTGAACTTCTCTATACTGCTCAACCTGGCTGTGTTTGAAGTGCCAGAACTAACCTCAATGAGCCTTTTATTTGGGGCATTGAGTTTGTTATTTTTGTATGTATTAGTCGTGGTGGAATACTTATGTGAAGTTTTTAAACCACAAGGCGATTTATTTCATTGAAAAGACATAGTATTTTTCATTTTGAGAAGGTTGATTTTAGTAGAATTTTTCAAAAACAAAAGATATGCCAAATTATGTGTATAAAGTACTTTTTTGAATGAACAGTGCATGGAGCTAGGCAATCAAAATAAAATCAAAGAACTAAAAGGACTCAAACATGCCTCCTGCCTCTAAAGTGCTCACAATGATGGGAATAGATAAGTCAAAATTACAGTTCAAGAAAGAAAGTCGTTTTGGTGGGATTTAGGCAATTCCACACATTATACTTTATATGTCTCCTGATGGGTTTAGACAAGGGATCCTTTTGTCTACCTGTTGCTGCTAGGTGGTGTCAAGTGGCTTCCAGTTCATAACGGTCTTTCGTACAACAGAACGAAACAGGGCCTTGTCCTGCACCAGCCTCACAATTGTCCTCGTGCTTCAGCCCATTATCATGGCCACTGTATCAATCCATCTTGTTGAGGACCTTCCTCTTTTTTTTTTATACCCCTCCACTTTACTAAGCATGATGTCCTTCTCCAGAAGCTGGTCTCCCTTGATAATATACTTGAGACCAAGTCTCACGATCCTTGGCACTAGGGAGCATTCTGGCTGTACTTCTTCCAAGATAGAGCTGCTTGTTCTTTTGAGAGTCCATGGTATGTTCCATATTCTTTGCCAACATTATAGTTCACATGCACTGATTCTTCTTTGATCTTCCTTAATCAATATCAAACTTTCACATGCAGATGAGGCAATCGACAATATCATGACTTGGGTCAGGAATACCTCATTGCCATTGACACAATTCCAACTCACAGCAACCCTATGTTGTTGTTCTTGGGTGCTGTCGAGTAGATCTTGACGAATAGTGGCCCTATGTACAACAAAACAAAACATTGCCTGCTCCTGCACCATCCTCACAATTGTTCTTATGTTGAAGATGAAAGGCACACCAACCCTGTAGGCACTCAACAACTCTGTGGGCACTTAACTTAACCACTGAGGAAGAGCATCCTCCGCAAAGCAGAGTCAACCGTGATGATATGGATGGAGCAAAGCTTACGGGATCTTCGTTTGTTGATGTGGCATG
>NW_022111369.1:64178816-64180619 GCF_000313985.2 Echinops telfairi | reverse complement strand
ATCTACTACATCTGCAGAAAGACACAGTGGATAAGTTTGATATCATTAGTAAGAACAAGGCCAGAGACTGACTGTGGATCAGACCATCAATTGCTCGATGTAAGTTCAAATTGAAGCTGGTAAAAATTAAAACAAGTCTATAAAAACCAATATATGACTTTGAGTATATTCCACTTGAATTAAAAGACTATCTCAATAACAGAAGACCTGATGAGATGTGGGATAACATCAAGAACATCATACAGGAAGAAAGCAAAAGGTCGTTAAAAAGACAGGAAAGAAAAGGCAAAATGGATATCAGTAGAAACCCTGAAACTTGCTCTTGAATGTATGTGTTAGTCTGGGTAGACTAGAGAAACAAATCCAGGGAGACTCATATGTGCATAAGAGAAAGTTTTATATAAAGGGTAATTGTACATTAAGAAAGCATCTCAACCCAGTCCATTCCAAGCCCATAAGTCCGATATTAGCCCATGTCCAAAACCAATTTACAAACTCTTCAGACTCATGAAACACATGCAATGACCCTGAATGCAGGATGATCGCAGGCCAGTAGGTACAAAGTCCAGCGGCAGTGCAAGCATCTCAGCAGGGGTCTCTACATGACTTCTCCGCTTTTAGAGTTCTGGTTGCATCAGGGTAGGTCCACATGACTTGTCAGCTGCAACGTCTCCCAGGGAGTAAGCAGAGAGAGAGAAATGTCTCCCACCTCCAAGGAGGAAATAGCGGATTTCCCAGAATTCTCAGGAGAAGGCCATGCCCACACAGAGGCCTCATTGGCCATGACCCAATTGACAGAATAGACTCCACCCCTTCACTCCTACTCCTTTTAAGTCCCAAATTGTGGTAGTTACATAACCTGGTGTCAATGTAGAATAGTTAAAGAAAGTGAAGAAAGAATTGAAACATTTCAGTTGGTGTTCTCTCAGTTCCTGGAGCTTTGGGGTCTTGTTGGTTTGACAATAGCTTCCATCGAACTTGGACTTCTTTCAATACCATCGGTTCTTGATCCTGTGCTACCTCTTGAAATGATTGTGCATTGACTGATTCTTCTTGATACGACAGTTCTGTGTATAGTCACTCTGTATTTCTTATAGTTTCTTTTGATGCTTCCTGCATTGCTTAATATTTGCCCATAAAATCCTTCAATGTTGCAACAGGAGCTTTGATCCACCCCCCTTCCCAGCTCTTTCAGCTTGATAGATGATGAGAGTTTCCTTCTACTTGGTTTTCTCACTCCAGGTTTTTACACATTTCATCATAATGTTTTACTTTATCTTCCCAAGGTGCCCTTTGAAATTTTCTGATGAACTCCCTTTCTTCCTTTTTCTTTAGCTATTCTACATTCAAGAGCAAGTGTCATGGTTTACTGATATCCATCTTGTCTTTTCTTTTTCAACAATGAAGACGTTGTGTTCATTGGCTGGGTCAGCCATTACTAAATCAAGAGATGTATTGTATGGGGAAAATCTGTTGTCAACGATTTCTTTTAAGGTGTTGAGGTCTAGGTCAAGCAACGAGGAAGACAGTTACTCAGCCACCCCAGTCAGGAAGAGATTCATGCCAATTGCAAAGAAAGTTGATTCAACAGAATGGGAATATTATCAAACAATATCATTACTATCACACACTAGTAAAATTTTGCTGAAGATAAAATAAAATTAGTTGCGGCAGTGTATTAGTCTGGGTACTTTGGAGAAACAAATCCACGGCGACTCACGTATAAGAGAGAGTTTTATGCAAAGAAAATGTGCATCACGAAAACATCCCAACCCAATGCTGCCCAAGCCCACAAGTCCAACA
>NW_022111369.1:64125511-64178458 GCF_000313985.2 Echinops telfairi | reverse complement strand
GCCTTTCAACCAGCACCACATGTGATTATTGGCCAGGCTGGCACAATTAACTAACTCAGGCAGTAAACCAAAAGGGAACTGCCAGAAACTCAAGCCAGATTCTGTAAAGAATGTGAAACAAGGTCTATCCTTGCTGATATCAGTGGATCTTGACTGAAAGCACAGAATACCAAAAAGATGTTTATTTGTGTTGTATTGACTATGCATAGACATTCAACTGTGTGGATCATGACAAACTATGGATCACATTAAGAAGAATAGGAATTCCAGAGCAATGGTGCACATATGGAATTTATATGCAGTCTAAAAGATTGCTGTTCAAATTGAACAAAGGGATACTGTGTGCTTTACAATCAAGAAAGTTGTGTGTTAGGGTTACAACCTTTCACCATATTATTCAATCTATATATTGATCAAATAATCTAAGAAGCTAAACTATATGAACAAAAATGCAGTGTTAGGATGGGAGGAAGACTCATTAAGAAATTAGTATGCAAATGGAAACAAACTTGCTTGCGGACAGTGAAGAGGTCTTGGCGCATCTACTGGTGAAGATAAAAGACCATAGCCTTCAGTATGGTTTACGCCTTGTCATAAAGAAAATGAAAACACAACTGTACCAGTGAGCAACATCATGGTAAGCAGGGGAAAGCTTGGAAGTTTCAAGTATTTGATTTTTTCTTGAATTCACAATCAGCACCCATAGAATCCCACCCCTGACTGCCATCCATCATGCCCATTCATAGTGACCCCATAGGACAGGGTAGAACGGCCTCTGTGAGGTTCTGAAATTGTAACTGTTTAAGGGAGTAGAAAGCCCCCAATTTCTGTCTTGGAGAGACTGGCAATTTCTAACAGTAGACGTAGTGGGTTGCAGCCCAATGCCACCAGGGATCCCACCCATAGAAGCAGCCCTTACTAAATCAAGAGATGTGTTGTATGGGGAAAATCTATTGTCAACGATTTCTTTTAAAGTGTTAAAGAGCATGATGTCACTTTGAAGACTAAGGTACTCCTGACCCAAGCCAAGGTAACTTCAATTTCCTTATATGCATGTGAAAGCCGAACAATGGTCAGGATGATTTAAGAATTGCTACCTCTGAATCACGGTATTGACAAAGAGTGTGAAATATACCATGGCAGGTGGAAGAATGAACTAATCTGTATTAGGAGATGCATGACTAGAGTGCTTTTAGAAGCTAGAATGTCAAACTTCATTTCATATACTTTGAAGATCTCATCAGGAGGACCCAGCCCCTGGAGAAGACTGTTATGCTTGGTAAAGTAGAGAGTCAGGAAAAAAGAGGAAGATCTTCAATGAGATGGGTTGAAACATTGGCTATAACAGTGGATTCAAACCTAGGAATTGTTATGAGGATTCTGCAGTGTTTCATTCTGCTGTACATACAATCACTATGAGTCAGAACCAACTCAATAGCAAGTACCACCACCACCAGCATAGTGTTGGCATGACTGGGAGCTGACTGGATAGCACCTTACAACAGCATCGCAAAAGATGGTGAAGGACCGGGCCACCCTGCAGTAAGGTCTCCTTGAGTCAGAGTCGACTCAGAGGCCCCTAATAACAATAAAAACAATTTCTTGCAAAAAAAATGAATACACATAGGCAATGCATCTGAGTTAATAGAATGAAATTAAAATCTAGTACTATTATAGCACAGAGATAATCACTATTGTGTTAGTCTGAGTACTTTAGAGAAACTGATCCACAGAAACTCATGTATAAGACTGTTTTATATAAAGGGTAAGTGCGCATCAAGAAAACATCCCAACCCAGTGCTGCCCAAGCCCACAAGTCCAGCATTAACCCATATGTCCGACACCAATCCACAAAGTCCTCCTCCATCTCACAAAACACACACAATGGTGCCGACTGCAGGAAGAAAGCCGTATCAGTGAACGTGTAAGCATCTCAGCGCTGGCAGGTGCCTCCATATGGCTGCTCCAGCACCCAGGGCTGCACTGGGGTAGGTCCATGCAGCTTCTCCTTAGGGATGACTTGCAGGAAGTGAGCCTTGCCAGCTGAAGCAGGGAACTGGCTAAGGCAGCTTCACCCTGGTCCAACCATCACAAAGCAAGAGACCCAAGAGCTAGAAAAGCAAGGCTCACTGAGCCATTTATCCCTCCACCCTTCAGTTAACCCCACATGTGTTTATCGGCCAGGTTGGCACAATAAACTTTAACTGGCTCAACTATCAAGGTTTTTTTAGGTGTATTTAGGTTGTTTTATAAAAGTAAAACCATATGCTGTACAGTGTTTGTAATGAGAAAACTAGGTGTATTCTTCCCATTTAAAAATTTATGAAGAACATCACCCCATGCCACTTGTCATTCAATGTATGAGTTGGTTTTTACTGTGAAGGAAATAGTAACAACAAAAATAACAGTAAAATACTGTTGCTGTTGAATCAATTCCCATTCATGGCAACCCCGTGAACATGAAAGCAAATCTGTGCTCAACATGGATTTCAGTGGCTGGTTTGGGGGAGTTTATCATATGATCTTTTCCAACTTGCTTTTGTGTGCATTTGAACCTCCAACCTCTCAGTCAGTTGTCAGATGTCTGAAGCAATTGTAACAGCCAGGAGACGTGGGCACTGGTAGAGGATCCTGACATCTAGGCTATGAGATCTTCTGGAGCAAAGCTCTAGGAGCAAGGGTAGGTTATGCTGCAGGAGCCATGTTCAGTGAAAGGCGGGGAGACCCTGCAGAGTGCACAATTCCAATTTGGTAAATTCCCTGCTTCGCAACAGGCAATGCTGGCTGCCTTTCAAGAACACACCAAAGCATAAAATCTTTCCTTCCTGATTTAATAACCTCGTCTATAAACCAGCCTGAATACTACTGAGATGTCTGCTATAATCGAAGGTCACCCAGGGAAACCTTCTCTCTACCCACTGGAGAAGAGCTGTGATCACTGAGGGAGCAAGTGCTCCTGCCTCTTCATTGTCAACTGGAGCAAACGTGGCATGTGGGCTCATGTGTGTCCATTCAAAAAAGTGCTGCCAATTAAATGGTAAAAGCCAGCAAGTTTCTGAATGCGTATAATCTATGTGGGTGTGTGCACTGTGTGGCCTAGAGAGAAGCTGACCACTTGAATTTGGGCCAACCAAGGGCAAAGGGGCACAGCCTAGTTGTTTGTGTCCAAAACAATAATGTTGTGAGTGCCCATGTTTATGTTCTGCATCCTGAAGGACAATTCAGTGCATCTGATGTTTTGTACGAGAACTGAATGTTTGCATCCTGGTGGTATTGCAGGGGAGAATTGTTGGTAGATTAAAGTTCATGGTGATATAACCATGCTGCTTTGGACCCAGTCATTCCCCAGGAATGAAGGCATTGGGGTCTTGAAAATAAAGGCCCTGTGGTTAGATTGGAGATGCACACTAAGCTACACATGCTTCTTATCCATCTGCACATACACACAGTGGCGTGTGTCCACACATGAGGATTTATTAAGGAGTACATTTTATGTGCCACCAGTGAAGCAATGTCCTACTAAAGACCAATGTAAATCCACCAAACCCAATGAGATAAACCCTGAATCTGTTGTTGTTGAGGAGATGCCAGCTCAGGGCGACCCCGTGTGCCACAGAGTCGAACTGCTCTGTTGGGTCGTGCTGGCCGTCATCCTTCCAGAAGCAGATCAACAAGATGGTCTCCCCTGATGTTACCAGGTTGCTTCGAATCACCAAACCTTCCAATTAGCAGCCGAGCACGAACCATTTGTGTCACCCAGGGACCCAGAGACAAACATAAGGCTTGCCAACTCTGGCTTCTTCGTGGGAGCAGGCTGACAGGGGAAATGTGGCCACAAGCCAAGCCTGGTTCAAGTACAGGAAGAATGTTGCTCAAAGAACAAGGAAAGCTGATTGAGCCAAACGGAGCAGCCCGAGTGGTCGGAGAAGGGTCAGTGCCTCTGCTCTGAGAGCTTATAACACCAGGATGGAATGTTCTCGGAGTGAAAGACTCCCTGTGGGGTCCCTTTCATTTATACCGTACAGACTGCACCAGCATGTGTAACATAGACATTGGCCTCACTGCCTTATCCTGTCATGACTCTTGGGAGAGACGAGGGTTTATCTTGCACCCCTTGTCAAGGACGTACTCTCTCCAAATCTCAGTTATCATGTTCTCTACCCTGAAGCTCCCACTCCTGAGCTGTGCTGCCCTGCTCATTGAGTGTCCTCTTAGGGTGTGGGAGCCTGGGCTCAGTTCTCTGGGAGAATACGCTTCCTTTCACAGAGGCACTCCGGTGGGGGGTGACTGGAACACATGTCCCTTCACTGCGCTGGGGTTTCTTCTCCATGCCCCAATAACAGGAGGACTATGACGGGTAGAGCTGAAGCAACCAAAGGAAACGATAGCAAGGAGGACAATCTTAGATAGTCATCTAAGTACGGCTTCCCTCTTGACTCTGGAGAAGAACTTCTTCACAAGAGGAGCCGGTTCCTGACCCTGCTTCATTGTTCGCAAGCCCGATCACTTCTCTGAAAGAGCAACTTGAGCTTTTGGCCACGGTTGGATGTTGTCTGACCACCCCTTGGGAGGCCTCATCCCTTTCCCACAAAGTTGGCTTCCTCCCCGAGGTGAGCCCTGTCCCCTCCATTGTGCAGGCTAAATTTGTCAGCCCGTAATTACACACTCTGGGCACCAACAGCACACGGGCACGAGGAACGATGCCAGATTTAGCAAATGAAAATACTGCCCAGTTAAATTTCAGATAAAAATGGATAATTTTTAAACTTATGCAAAAATTGGGACGTAGATAAAACACTTATTTCTTGCTTACCCAGAATTCACATTTAACTAAGCTTTGTATATTTTATGTGGTAGTCATAAGTGATGGCCTTCAGGACACAAACCCCACAGAACAGTGCAGTTGAGTACATCAATACTAGCTCCCTTTAGGGAAGTGGTTCTCAACCTTCCTAATGCCGTGACCCTTTAATACAGTCCCTCGTGTTGTGATGAGCCCCCAGCCATAAGATTATTTTCATTGCTACTTCATCACTGTAATTTTGCTGCTGTTATGAATTGGCCAACCCCTGTGGAAAGGTCATTTGACTCCCAAAGGGGTTGTGACCCACAGGTTGAGAACCACTTCTTTAGGATTTCTCTTAGCGGGAGCGCAGTGTAGACAAGGAAAAGGATTGTTTCAGTTGTGAAGAAGGTACTTGATACCCCCCTTGTCTCTCTCTCCCTCAGAGAGGGTACATAGCCTTAGTTGTTGTGGTTAGGTGCCCTCTCATGGCCAGCATGCACAACAGAAGGAAAACTTGCCTGGTCACTCCTATGCCGTCCTTACAATCATTCTTATGTTTGAGCCAATTGCTGCGGCCACCGTGCCGATCATTGCATCTAAGGTACTTCTCTTTGGGCTCTCTACCAAGCATGAGGTCCCTTTTCAGGAACATCTCTGTCCTGATAACATGTCCAAAGTACTTGAAACGTAGTCTGGCCACACTGGCTTCTAAGGACTATTCTGACTATCCTTATTCCAAGTCAGATTTGTTTCTTCATGGTACTTTCAATATTCTTTGCCAACACCATAATGCCATACAGTGCTGTGGTTAGGTGCCATCAAGTCAGTTCCTGCTCACAATGACCCTGTGTGCGACCGAAAAAAGAGAACGAAGACACCGCCCGGTGCTGGGTCATCCTCACACTGATACGTCTGAGACCATCATTGCTGCCACTGTGCCAGTCCATCTGGTCAAGGCGCTTCCTCTTTTGATTACCCCTCGATTTTACCAACCCTGATTTACTTCTCCAGGGACTGCTCTCTCATGATAGCATGTCCACATTCTATGAGAAGTCTCACCATTCATGCTTCCAAGGAATGGTCTGGCTGTACTTCTTCCAAGACAGACCTGTTTCATTGTTTGGCAGTCATTGGTACTTCCAATATTCTTTGCCAGAACCATAATTCAAGTGCATCAACTTTTCTTCGATCTTCCTTCTTCAATGTCCAGCTTTCACATGTATATGAGGCCATTGAAAATACCATGTAACATGCTTAAATTAACATTCTTGTTTTGCAACAGGTCTTGTGCAGCAGAATTACCCAATGCAGTGATGTCTTGATCTTGTTTCCATGAGCATTGATTGTGGATCCAAGCAAGATGAAATCTTTGACAACTTCAGTCTGCTTTTCTCTATTTATCATGATGTTACCTATTGGTGCAGTTGTGAGGATTTTGGTTTTCTTTACATTGAGCTGTAATCCATACTCAAGGCTAAATCCTTGATCTTCATCAGCAAGTGCTTCAAGTTCTCCTCACTTTCAGCAAGATAGGTTGTGTCATCTGCATATCATAGGTTGTTAATAAGCCTTCCTCCATTCCTGATGCTGAGTTCTTCTTCATATAATCAGGCTTCTTTGATGATTTGCTTGGCATACAGATTGAACAAATATTGATACAACCCTTATGCACACCTGTCTTGATTTTAAACCAAATCCGTAATCAGTTTGACTACATCTGTGGGAAGAGATGACTGAGAAACTCAATGATACACAGTAAGATCTTCTCATTCATAAAGAAGGAAAATATGTCTTATCTGCAGAGGGGTCGTAATACTCACTATGTTTCTAGAAAAATGTTAGTTCCTCTTTAAAATTCTCTCCAATTTGCTCCTCACACTTATTTATTTCCCGCTATACTTGACAGGCCTATTAGTGAGTCATGTATCCTGCCTACATCCCTCACCAGGATCAGCGAGTGAGCTGTGTTTTTCCTGGCCCATGTGTTTATGAGTTTGATGGTCACAAGGCCAAGAGCCCAGGCTCTGAGATCAGGCCGCATGGTTGTGAATGATGGCTTTGTCATTTGTTCGCTGTGTAAACCCAAACTAGTTATCTGACCTCTCTGTGCCTTAATTTCCTCATCTGAGTCAAAGAAGAGTAATTACAATACTCATAAACTACTCAAAGCTGAACCTAACACTTAGTAAGCGCTCCATCAACACGAACCATTATTACCATCTTAAAGATTTTTGAAAAATGATCATTATTAAGTTGAGAAGGTTTTAAACAAATTTAAGAATAAACTTCAGAATCTTTAGACCTTAGTCTATAGTCTTAGTAACTCTCAAAATTTAGCCCACTCTACATAAACTCTTCTTGTTTTTCTAACCATTTCCACCCTCCCACCCCCACCCCCCTTACCATTCATCAAATGATGACTGACTAGAAATCAGAAATAGATGAGGTCTTTGGGCTGGATCTCAACCAGAATCAGTTTCCATTTTAGTTTCCTTGCCAAATCCCAAGGCTCCAGGGATGGGCCAAAGACATTGCAAGATTTGAGAGGTGTCCTTAGAGCGAGGGAGTGTGGTGTGGACAGCACCAGCGAAGAAGCAGGGAGGGCGGCAGGACCGGAGGGCTTGCTAGGCCGTCAGGGTACACCCATTCTGGTCCTTCTGAGTCCAGATGGGGCATTCAGATGGACTCCTGGGAATGGTGAGCTCATTTGAGTTAGACTTGCCTTTTACGTGGGTAGAGTTGGAGGTGTTATTTCCATACTGGCTGTGACGTCTACCCCAGAGTTCTGCCCGATGACATCAGTCACCACATCTTCGGCCTTCATCTTTATGGGGAATGCTGCTTAACAGTTTCCTTGTGCCCTCATGTCTGGACACGCCTCTATTTTTGAGTCAAGAAAATGATCTCCACGATGACTAAACAGTATATTGCAGCTCATCTGGGGCATCATGTATTACACCACACGCCTGAATGGATCAAGAGGCCCATCTGACCCGGTAGAGCTGTTCCCTCCCAGATGGTCCTCAGGGAATTTGAACTGGGTACAAGGTTGCAAGTCTAGACAGGTTTTCATGCTCACCACAACCTGCAAACCACTTAGTGGTTCAGAAAAGGTTTTCCAACTAATCCAAAATATAAAACGATTAAAAATGCACATGCTGAGTTGTCAAATACAATCTGGCATTATAGCTAGAAGTCCCTGAATGCACAAATGTCTAAGTGTCCAGCTACTAATCCAAAGGTTGGCAGTGTGAATCTACCCAGAAGTGCTTTGTAAGAAAGACCAGCTTATCCACTCCGGAACGATCACAACCATTGAAAACCCTACAGATCGCAATGCTACACAAGCAGTTGTCATCGATCAGCGTCGATGCAATAGTAAGTGTCTTGCTTCATTTTCTCTTCTTTTATTTCGTGGGTGCACTAGTTATGAGCACGGCGTCTGAGGGAGACTCCCTGGAAGCAGGTCCTGGCTTACCATTTTTATCTGTGTGGTCTTGGAAAGAGGATCTGAGTGACCTGGCCACGTAGGCTACTGGATCTCTGAAGTGGGAATGAGACTGGCTACCTCATAGAGGAATGGGAGGAGTCAGGAAAATAGTGGTTGTAAAATCTTTAGACTAGCACCTGACTCACAGTTCATGTGAGGTGTGAGTTTAATTTTCAGGAGTTGATAAACTGCATATTTAAAATAAGAAATATATCCATACTCCAAGCTGTGGTGTTTTCAATGGCCTCGTCTGCATGGGAAAGTTGGACACTAAATAAGGAAGACCAAAGAAGAATCGGTGTATTTGGATTATGGTGCTGGTGAAGAATCTTGAAAGTACCATGGACGGCCACAAGCACCAACTACGTACTCAGCTTTGAAAAAGTGCAGACAGAGTGCTCCTTGAAAACAAGATGGCGAGACTTTATCTCACACCCTTCGGACATGTTGGCATGAGAGACTAGTCCCTGGGAGAGGACATTATGCTTGGGAAAGTAGAGCAGCCACCGTGAAAAAGAGGAAGACCCTCAACAAGATGGATCGACACAGTAGCTGCAATGTGGACGTAAACATAGGAACAGTTGTGAGGCTGGCACAGTACTGGACAGTGTGTCCTTCAGTCTTAGAGGATCCCTGTGAGTCAGAAGCAACTTGACAACACTTAACAACATACTTCAAAGCTCAAGAAATAGTATGTGTTTAGAAAGCAACTTCGAATTGCAAAATTAGTATGTGATTCATGAAAACATTTACAACAGTGGTTGTATTTTTTAATATACACAATAATATAAAAATGATGTTTTAAGAAAAATAATGTTTTAAAATATACCCTTGGTAAGAGTCCTTTGTCATGAAATATTCTCTTCTGTTTTGTGATAAGAAAGAAGAGGAAATTGGCTCTCAATGAGGCTTGTTGTTGGAATCGTCCAGGAGATTGCCCTGAATGTTCACTGAGGGAGCACCAGACCTCTGTTCATACTTTTCCTTTGTGGGCATGGATGGTCCACACCTACTAGCTTATTTCAGGGCTCTGTCTTTCCCCCTTTATTGGAAAATCAGATATCTTAAATGAAACTACAAGCCTCTTCTCTTCTTCTCGTCTCTAACCCATGACATCAGCTACCATCTCTGAAACATCCATAAACTCATAACCTCAGGCCAGGTTTCTCCAGACTCTCAACCATGTCCAACTCAATATGTCCTCTTGGGGGTCTCCAAGAAATGTCAGCATCTACAGATCCAAGTGAAAGTCACCATTTTCGCTCCCCAACCTGATCTCTTCTAAAGGTCCTTACTTTATGACATGACACCACCTCCCTACTGTGCCAGCCTTAGACTTCAGCTCAACTTTCATACATCATTGACCCTCGTGCCCTTACCCAGTCTTTCACCAAGTTTTATTGACTTTACCTCTTAAGTAGCAATTGGATCCATCTACTTCTTCAGCCATAGACTTCAATCCTTGCTTCCATCACACAAGCTCAAAATATCCATGTTGCTTCTGGGACCCCTGCCTTTTTGTTGGGCATTGATTGAAACAGAGCAAGTTTCTGCTCTTCTGGAACTGACGATCTATAATGGGAAACAAATAAAGAGATATAAATGGCAGGTGATGATGTTTAAGACTTTCTGCTGCCAAATTGATTCCAACTCACAATAACAGTTTCGCCTCATTCGGTTTTCAAGGCTGTAATCTTCGTGGGAGCAGCCTCCCACGGAGCAGCTGGTGGGTTTGAACCAATGATCTTTCCATTAGCAGCTCATCGCTTCAACCAGTATACCAACAGTGCTCCTTCAGAGAAAGGTAAATTCCCTCGAAATCAAAGCCGGGCCATAGGTGGGGCGTCACATTTGTAGCTTTGCAATGGTTTGTATCATTACTGGATGAATATTTATATTCCACTAATGTTGTAAGCTCCAAGGGGGCTGGTTTTGCTCACAAGACACACAGTACAGCGCCTATTTCATAATGTTGCTGGTTTCTGACAAGTCAACTGTGACCTATGACACCAGGGTTGTGGAGACTGTGACCTCTGGAAAGCAGATTGCCAGACCTTACTTCTGAGCTACCTTGGGTGGGTAACTACTCAGTTAGCAGTCTAGTGTTCAACCATCCCACCATATGGAGACTGCTCAATAAAACGGTCAGATAATTCCCGCCCTGAGTTCTACAGAAGAGAGGCACTGGATGGCCTTAAGTGAATGCTATTGTTGCTAATACGTGCCATCAAGTCAGTCCCAAATCATAAAGACCCTATGCCAAGAATGTCCCAAGTGGCATTTGAAAATGAACAGCATGCAGTATCTTATTCAAAGGCATTTCATTTTGCATGTCTGCATTGGCGTGCAGAAGAGATCTTCCTGAGACATTTCAGGCACTGAATGTTGTTGAATCCTTTTCGTGATCAGGTGAAATCAAATCCTGCAAACATCCTGCACTTTCTAAACTCTTCAGCTGATAAATAATGTTCAGGTTGAAAAGTCAAAAAAGTCATTAACATAGTAAATTCTGCTGTTTCTAAACAAGCAAGCTGACACGTGGACCTGCTTTACAATAGGGTCTGTATCTTTTGGAAAGTACATAGGTCTCACCAAAGCATGGGCGTGACGTAAAGCCAATATATGTTAGCGTGACCATTTGAGCTATTTCTGCAGACACGAAGTAACTGGGGTTTGAAGAGATCTCATTTTCATCTTTGTAGAGACAGCCTTTTTGGAAGAACAGAGGATTTGCCTGCTAAGCATTTCTGGGTAAGGCAAAGCCCAGCTTCTCTGTTTCTATGTGATTTCTCAACTGGAATGAAGGCTAAAAACCTAAATGATGGCAGTGACAACAGACAGGGTGGTGAGAAAGTACTTGTGTCAAACCGTGGGTTTTTAAGTGGCATGTGATAAGGAAAGCATTCCATCTTGCCTACGCTGACTACTCTAAATCATCTTGTGTTCGCACTGTGCTACCCAGGCTTTCCGTTCTCTGTTGGTTTTCACGTTTTCTAAGTTATTTAGTCGGAATCTCTCCAGAGAACGGAGGGAGGGCAGATGACGGCAGAATATGATGCTGGAAGCAGAATCCTCCTGGGATGGGGGCGTGGGGGCCGAGGGCTCATGAATCCAGGGCTGTGTGGTATGAAATGCAAAATAAGCAAACGCACAATGAGTTTTCGTTGGAAATGTTTCCAAGGGGGGGGAGGGGATAAAACAACCTCAGCCAGATGGCTGTGCTAGCTGAAACATAGAACTCTTCTGCCATCTAGTGCGCAAAAATATAGTGATTTTCTTGGCCACAACACTCAATTGTTAGACGTACTAAAAAAATTTTTCGGGCAATGATTAAAGCCTGTTGTTATTGTGAGGAGCGTGGTGACTTAGTCGTTACACATTGCGCCCCTAAGTGCAGTGGCACAGTTCGAAACCACCAGCTGCTCTGTGGAAGCAGGACGGGTCTTTCTGCTCCCTTGAAGACTGGCAGTCTCGGAAGCCCATGGGGACAGTTCCGCTCTGTCCTGCAGGGTCGCTAGGAGTGAGCAGCCGCTTGACGGCAGTGAGCTTGGTGTTGGTTGTGGTAAGGTCTCTTCCACCGGCCTCTGGTTCAAAGTAGAATGGCCCTGTGGGATTTTCAAGTCATGAACCAGGATCTGTTGGGTAGCGATGAGTTTGAGTCATTTTATGGGAGGCCTTGTCTTTCTCTCATGAAGCGTTGGGTGGAGCTGAACCTCCAAACTTGGCTCCAGCACAGGCTTTCGTATGGTCCACTCTGCTTGCTCTCCTCTACAAATAACCCTGTGAGCAAAGCAAAGAGATGACTACCAGCTCCGTTTTGCAGACCAGGAAACTGCGCGGCAAAGGACCGCTTTCTTCTTAGGCCTTGCTCGTCTGAACTCTCTCCTTCAACAGCTTTTCTCTCCCAGGTCCAGAGCACAGCATTGAGAGATGTCCTCCAAAGGCAGCTATAAAGATCACTCCGAATTTGGGAGAAGGATGGAAAGAGGCGGCCAGGTCTTTTCTTTAAACCCATCCATTCCCATCACGTCCGTTCCAGCCCCGGTGACCCCATCCGTGACAGATTAGAAGTCCTGCATAAGCCTTTCTTGACTGTAGCAGTTTACAGAAATAGATCGCCAGGCCTTCCTTCTGCGGTGCCTCTGGGTGGATTTCAACCACCAACCTTTGGTTAATAGACAAGTGGGAGCCATGTGCACCGTCTGGAGAGCTTGGTCTTATCTCAATCCCAGGGAAATGGCGGTTGAGTGTCCTCTCTGGATTTATAGTGTCTTGATCTCTGAAACCGCAAAGTAGAACACAACATCTACTCATCTGTTGATCCACAATGGCAATTGCAAGTGAATCTAAAAAAGAAAAAGCCCCAAGCTGGGGAGGAATTGAGAAATCCCAAATGTTCACTTTTACACTTTTATAAAAACTAAAAATATATATAAACACATACATAAAATACACTAAAGAATACACACACATATGTGCACACATATGAAAGGACTTCAAAGAGCTCATGAAAAAATTCTATTACTTTTTCATTCCATTTTCCCATGAACACTTTGAAGTCCTCTCATACATGCATATATATATGCATGCCCAAAAAAGTATCTAATGTTTTTGGTTTGTCCCCCCTAGTACATTTTCAGCATTGACTCGATGGCAGAGAGAGAGAGAGGGAGAGAGCATTTTTGTGCACAAGTAGCAAATACCAAGCATCTGATTTTAGTTGGCTTTAAGTTATTCTCACTTAACAAGAGAATAAAAATGTTTACAAGGAGGCCATATGAACAGAAACAAATAAGAAAGGAACTACAAGAGTCGTTACAGGGACAGCAATCTTTACTTCATTACAGGGACAGCCATCTTTACTTCCACTGAATGGAGATCATTTTACAGCAGAGGATGCTTGCTTTCCTTTGGGTTTCAAAGGGTACTTATATGAGGATAGCTTCAGTTCATATTTTCAGCCACTGACCTGACTTCAAGTTTTACACATTTTTAATGTTAAGGCCTCATAGTTTAAGTACCATACAGTCTATTTATTTTTAATAAAAGTTTATAGTAACTTTGCAAGAAAAATTCGTTTATTTGAGCTGGCCAAAATAATTCGGGAGGGATGGGACATGGCTTCATTTACTCATCTGGGGTCCCTGAGGTTTGTCTAATGAACTGTATAAGATCTTTCTCCTTGTTGAAAGATCATTACTTCTGCCTTAGTATATTTTGAAAAACACCCTTTCAGCCCCCTGGACTGTAACTTAAGAAAGAGCAAGCAAAAGGAACAGATGCCTGCTCGTCATCTGACCTGTGATTGGGCTTTAGCGTTCCGAAGAAAACGTCACAGCTTCTTTTTAAAACGACTCACCAGGCAATCAGATAAGTTTGTGTTGAGTTGATTAGAATCCAAAAGTACATTCCCGAGAACGTAAAGTGAGTGGGGTGAGGCATGGTGGAAACTTCCGCATCTTCTCAGGCATTCGCTTTTCAGAGTGGACAGATCTCGGCATGTTTCCCTTGGGGTCCACAAAGCCTTCACTGCAGGGTTATTTGCGGATCTAATTGCTTGCTCAGCTAGAGAATGACTGTCATTCACTTAACCCTGCCATCCAGGTGGGGCTTCATTTTCTTGTCCCTCCACATTGGAAAGCGAATGCATTGGAAGCTGCTGAGAGACACAGTAGAACATCGTTACCCGAAGAAAGGGTTGGAAATGGGTTATCTCCCAGTGGTGTGTACTCCGTAGGGCTTGTGTATGGTACACAGAGATGTTCTAGAACAATGAGCAAAGGGGTGGTTTGGCTGTGGCTGTGTTCAGTTCATTGTTATAGAAGCCAACCCAGATCATTCCAGCTTAAACCACCACCTGGTTTGCTTGTTGTCCACACTGATGGAATTAACCTCATGGCCTATTTCTCTCAGCACCCACATCCGTTCATTGTGCTGTGGTGGGGCTCGAGTTGTTACGGTGCTCGAAGCTATGCCACCAGTATTTCAAATAGCAGCAGGGGCACCGTACGCTTCAATGGAGCGTTCAGACGACAGCACACTAAGGGGGCAAGGCCTGGCTTTCTATTTCTGAAAATTAACCAAAGAAAATGCGAAGAATCACAGGAGAATATTGTCCAGTATAATGCTGAAAGGTGAGCCACCCCTCCCCAAGACCAGAAGGTATTCAACAATGGATTTGAGCCAACCAACCATCATAGAGACGGCAAGGATCAGGCAACATTTCATTCTACTGCGCTTGGGTTCATCACGAGTCAGAGTCTACTAGATGGCAGCTAATGACAACAATGATGGGCGTCTCCTGAAAGGGTTTACAACTGTCAAAATCCGAGAAATAGAAACCAAAGAAGAAGTGTGACCACTTATCATTCTCAAGGTGCAAATGAAAGTTCATCTCGTCAAGAAATTGCACGGCTCAGGCAATGTGAACTTAATGTCCCGAGGAATCAGACTGGAAAAGCACAGAGGGTCCGGGAAAGAGAAAGACCCTTGCCGAGATGACTGGACGCAGTGGCCACAACAATGGGCTCAAACAGTAATAACTGTGAGGACGGCGCAAGACTGGGCAATGCTTTGTTATGTTGGACGCTTCAAGGTGGAGCCATCTTGGTGGCACTTAACAACGATAATAAGGGACCAGACAGATGACATGCAAGTGTGGTGATGGCAAGGGGGTAACCGGGAACAGCAACGAATGTGACACGCTGGGTGCCATAGGCCCTGTCCCAAGAGAAATTATTCATCTAGGCAAAGAATGTAGAGAGACGGAAGGAATCTGAATTCTTAACAGTGTTAATTCCAATCTAGATTCCAACTCTTAACATATTGTTTATTAGTTCAAGCTTTGAGGAACTCACCAAGGACCAAACCAAATTTATCTGTAGGCTGGATTCAACTAACAAGTCATCAGCTTATGATATCTGACACATAACATCTGGGGTCTATCAAGGTTGTTTTTCTCAGTGTGTCTGTATGTCTGTGCTCAGGTGGGTGGGTGTGTACAGAGACAGCGTCACACATCTTAGTCCTGTCTGCATATCCAGAATGAGTGGAACTCAAAGAGTATGTGCTTGTTTGCTACATTAAATACTTTTAATACCTACAGATGTGTTTTGGATAAGGAAAGAAACCATGAAAGGTATTTATGATGACTCTTCCACCAGCTAGACCACAATACTTTTTAAAAACAAGAGCAAAGAAAGCTTGTGAATCAATCAGTGGGCCTCCACAGACAAACATTAGGACCTAATTACAGAGGCAGCTTCAGAATGGCAAAGCTCTATGACAAGGTATGGTGATAGACTGGTTTGGGACCGGGGGGAGGGAGTTGGGAATAAACTATTCTAAGATTTTAACTATTCTAAGCTTGAGGGCTTAGAAGGTTGATGGTGCTGTTGACAACAATGGAGAAATTTGGAAAGAGATGCCCATTCCTGCAGGAAAGACAAGAAGCTTAGACTATGTCAATAGGGAAGAAACAAATTGGCCATGAGCGTTAAGTCCACCAAGACCTGTTCATTTGCCAGATGGGCTGCAGCTGAATCAACCTTGATGCCTCATTACAATGCTTGAGGTCTCTGTGACACCCCAGGCCCTGGTCTGGGGGATTTGCCACCTAGAAGCACATCCACCACTCTTTGTTCATGCTGGGATTCTTATTTGGGCCCTGCTTCATCACACTGACAGACAAGTCATGTGTGAATCTCGTGGAGGGGAAAGATGTACATAACATATATGTGTGTGGATTGATATATATCCCCAGATTTTAATTCTATATGTTTTTCCATCAAAGAGAAGAACTTGGCTGAAAGATACGATGGTCTCATTTTCTTTGTATTATCTTAACACCATAAGAAAAAATTTTACCCAATACTTACTTGGTTGCTAGGGATTGTTCTAAGTTTTTTTTCCCCCACACATGCTAACTCATATAATCATCACAATGACGACAGAAGACTGAATAATCGATGCCCTTGAATTATGATATTGGAGAAGAATATCGAGTATCCCATGGACTGCCAGAAAAAGAAGGGTCAAATCTGTCTTGGAAAAAGTAGAGCCAGAAAGTTTCAGACGTGAGGATTGGTGAGACTTAGTCTCATGGACTTTGGTGGTACTATCAAAAGGAACTGGTTTCTGGGAAAGAATGTCATCCTGGTAAAGTAGAAAGTCATCCAAAAAGAGCTAGACCCTCCAAGAGAGCAATTGACCCAGTGGCTATAGTAATGATCTCAAGCTCGTGATACTTGTAAGGGTGGCACAGGACTGAACGGTGTTCCATTCTGTTGTAAATGGGGTCATTCTGAGTCAGAACTGACTCACTAATACCTGCAACCTACATATGTGTGTATGTGTGTGTGTGCATACACATGCAAGTGTGTACACATAGAGACATCCAAGCGTAGGAAAACACATAGAAAACATAGTTATGAATACTTCTTAGGTTAGAACTAACATCTAAGATTGGCTTTCTGGGTTTGAAGTCTTGGGGCAATGCTCTCCGGGGACAACTTGGTCAATTGACGTAATAAGGCTCATAACGTTTATGTTCTACATCCTGTTTTGGTAAATCGTGTCTGGAGACTTAAAAGCTTGCAAGTGGCCATCTAAGATGCAACTATCCGTCTTTACCAGGCTGCAGCAAAAGAGAAGCCAGGAAAACCAAAGACTCGGTGAAGAGATTAGTCTACTGGAACAACAGTCTACAGGAACCGTGGCCTCATCAACTCGGATACCAGAAGACCTAGATGGTACCCAGTTACCACTGCCAACCAGTCAAGTATCAGCGTGAGTCACAATCGCTGGATCCTGGTAGAATGGAATAGAACCCAAAGTGGAATCGAACCCAAATTCTTAAACTTTTCAGACTTACTGAACTGGCTGAATCTAGAGGACTTCCCAGGACTGTTACCTGGAAATAGTCTTTATACCTTGAACTGAACTCAAAGTCATTTTTAGGTAAAATAGCTCATAAAATAATGAATAATGAATATCACCTATGAGTACCACATACCTGTCAAAAGTCTTATGTATGAAATGAACCCAAACCCAAATCCGCTGTCATTTAATCAATTCCGACTCGTAGCAAACCTACAGGGTTTCCCAAACTATAAATCGTTACTGGAGCCCTGGTGACACTATGGGATAAACACAGGTTGGCAGTTCAAATCTACCAACTGCTCTGTGGGGAAAAGTTATAACAATATTCAATAATTACTTTAAAGCAAAAGTAGAAGGATAAGCAGATGAATGGAATAGAATGGATTTAGTGAGAATGCTGACATATTTTAAGTAGTATAACCAATGTCACTGAGAAATTTACATGATAATTGTTAAACGGCGACCTAATTTGCTATGGGAAACTTCACCAAAAACACAATAAAATATTAGGAGATAAAAAATAGACTCTGGTGGTCTGCCTGATATCCCCCAGGCCCTATTATCATCCCACTACATATAAATGTGCATTTTTATATTTTAAAGGTTTTGAGAATTCCAGGTAACTTCCATTTTCATCAGAGTGCTGTATAGTTTTTGTTCAGAAAGTCTATCAAGCTTCTTATTTTGATGTTATTACTTTCAAGCAAACCATAAATTTTGGATGTGGTTGTGGATTATTAGTAATTTGAAAATTTTTTGAATAACTGTTCTCCAATTGATTTTCAAAATGTCACTAATGCCTTTCCTAAAAACACATGAACATTTGCTGAGTTTTTTAACCCAAGTAGAATTACTAGGGATGGTTTTGGTCAACGATTACTGGGTGAAGCGCCCAAAATAGACAACCATATCAGATGTCCCCAAAGCTCTGCAGTATAAATATTAAACTGGAAAAATAAATGAAAGGCCCTATTAAAAAATGCTGTTCAGTCACCATGTGGAACGACTTAATGTAGTAGAACACAAAAACAATATTATAGAATTTATTTTATTTCTTCCAACCAACTCAATTATGAAAATATATAATGGGGCAGATTGTGGTTGTTTGACTGAAGTAAACATGAGCTTTTAAATTATTATTTTCATTGCAGGTCTAAAGGGAGGTGACAGAGAAGAGTTGGACATTAATTCCCTTAAAATTTTTCCTTAGGGAAAATAGCAACAATTTTTATTCCATTGCAACTAAAACTTAATACCAATATGACTCCCCCAATTGGATCAAATGTGATACTGGGCAGTCACTGGCAACAGATGAATAAATAGGTGGTGAGTTCATAATATCAAAACACCAGGGAGCAGAAGGTACTTTAAGGCAAGTTCTCTTGGCCAAAACGTTATGTAAGCTTTAAATATTCTTTATAATAATACCTCAAAATTCAGAGCAAGGTGGTAGCATCTGTCTTTTTGTGAAAAATTCTACCCTGGGCTGGAATTTTAATTCTAACCCTCAGAGAGCCTCCACCCCACCCCAGATATCTATGCTAAGTAATTTCTGGAAAGGCTTCTTCACAAACAGACTAGTGGAGAATGCCAAGTCTCACTGAAGTCCAAGTACTACCTCAAGTTTGCCAAACACTACATTGGGTGTTAATAATAAGGATTTATTTGTATAAGTATTCATTTATACCATATCTCGTTTTTAAACAAGGTCTAGTACAACAGTAAGTAAAATAAAGGAATCTACAAAAAATTAGAATAAGAAAATATTTGAAATCAGGAACAAGGTTAGTGTATTAAAATTCAATGCAGTGGCCTGAAATAGGTGATGAAATTGGTGCTAAGCTTCCTCGCAGACCAAGCAAAGAGACAAATATCTCAAACTTGAAGACCCGCAGTATCTACGAGCATAAAACTAGACCACCTTTTCAGTGGCTGGCCAGTTTTTCTTGGTTTCATCCATAGGACCTTGCTCGACAACCCCAGGACACAATACGCTTGCCTTTCTCCAAACTCTTCGCACGTTCCTTTAGTCCTGCATCCCACCGTGTGACTGAGTTGCTCCGATGCCCTTGGCACCACAGGTGTGCAAGCTGTGGAGTTCACAATGATAAGTCACACAGACCAATTCTTCCCAGCATGGACTATTGGGAGGGGCTTCAAAAAGTTTGTGAAAAAAGTTTTCATTGTCTTTTCATTTATATTTTTCCACGGACATTTTGAAGCTCCCTTGTATAGTTTGTTGGTTAAGAGACGATGGTTTTTCTATATTTCTGTGCCTTTTAGTATGTAATGTCATTGATGTTTTTGCAGAAATACTTGACAGGGTAGGGCTGTTAGACAGTTGCATTCCCAATGCCTAAGTATTGTCAGACTATCGCATGATGTTAATGTGTTAATAAAGCAATCCAGGATCTGCTAGTTTTGCATGCACGTGGACAAAAACAGTGCAGGACGTTGAACAGAACTAGGTAACTATGGACTTGATAAATGTTGATCTGGTAGAACATTTAATTTTCTTATATTAAAAACGTCTGCATGGTTGCATTTTTACCTCTGTTATTATTTACATCTCAGAAATAATGGTATTAGTGTATGCGTACCAAAATTGAATATGAAGTCAGACCATAAAAAGGGTTTGTAGGGTTATAGTTTTAAGCAGGTCTGCGTGGTGGTTCATTCACAAGAATGGGGCTATAGGAACTCTGTACACCTTAGATTTTGTGCGGAGAGTTTAACTTTATAAAATGTAAGTGACACATTTTATAAATAAATTATTGTAATAATAATTTATACATTATCAAGGGTTCAGGAGGGAGGGGAAAAGTGAGGAGCTGATACTGGGGACTCCGGTAGAAAGAGAACGTTTTGAAAATGATGATGGTGGCAGATATGCAAATGTGCTTAAGACAATGGATGGATGGATGGATGGATGGATGGATTGTGATAAGAGTTGTACAAACCCGCAATAAAATGATTGGGGGGAAAATTAGTCCAAGGAAGAAAATGTTGTAAAATTGAATGTGGTTATAATTATACAACATTTCTTGGTATGACTGGATTATTGACTTGTATGACATGTGAATGAAGGTCTACTAAAACTGTTAGGGAAAAATATATATGACAATGTAAATGTTAAAAATGTACATAAGATGTATTTTTAAAAAGAGATGATTAGTTTTAAATCGTGGGTTCTAAATGTATGTTTATTAATGCATGTGCTGCACAGCAATTAATGAAGCAATACTCACTGCTGATTGAGTCAGTGCTGATTCACAGTGAGCCCCTGTGCGTTTCCAAGGCTGTTCCTGATGAGGGCAGGAGAAAAGTCTTGCTCCATTAGAACTTTGGAGCTGCTGGTGGTTCCAAACTGGGGACCATACAGATCGCTGCCCCACGCATAACCACTATACCACCAGGCCTCCCTGAGTAGAACAGTCTATCATCAACTCTGACTCATGGTCGTCTTATGCACAAGAGAATGGAACCTTGCCAGGTCATTACAATCAGCAGCATGGTTAAGGCTACTGGGGGTGGGGGGTGGGGCTACTGTGCCCATCCACCTCATAGAGCATCTCCCTCACTCTCCTCATTCCTCTCCTTCCCCAAACACAATGCTCTCCTCTGGCGGTGGACCTTCCTGACGGCATGTACAGAGCAAGCAGGTCGAGCGCTGTTCGTAAGGTTGTCATTGGCTAGTTTTCAGAAATACTTTAGTTCTACGAACAAATGCACACACTTTATACATTTTGGCCAACTCTGCTCTCCTTGGGCACCTTGAGGGGAGGGCCTAGTTGTTAAAAAGAAAAAGCAGAACGTAAGTGTTATTTGTGGAAAAACACAGTAGATCATCGCCAGGCCTTTCTTCCTAGTTTGTCTTCGTCTGAACGCTCCACTGAAATGTGTGCACTATGGGTGACTGACTGGTATTTGAAATACTAGTGGTGTGGGGCCAGGTGGTGACTACATATAGATTACACATATGTACAATATATAAGTGCATGCATTTATAAACTGGGCTCAGCGCTGGAAAGGAACACTACAAGGTATTATGCGAACATACCTTTTAGGGGCTTGAGCTCCCCTAAAAGATCACCCTGAGAGGCTAGAGAAAGCTTTGCTGAGGAATGACTTTGCACTTGGCATTGAAGGACGATGAACTATTCGTTTCATTACTACTGCACCATTGAGAGTCAATGATTATGGCTATTCCAGCCTAATTCACGATGCTATGTAATTCTGACTGGATGTGCCTGTGGGCGTGGTTCCACTTGGGAAGGCATTCTCTATACTAATGGGCATGATTTAGGTGGGATTGAAATCAGATCTTGGTAGAGGGCATGACGCAAGCCCCCTGTGTTTCCTTGGGAGCAGCTTTAAGACCTTCAAAGAGGGGGTGAAAACACTCACACCCTTTGTTTCCTTGGGGGCAGAGAGTGAGGTAAGACAGCATCCTTTGCTGCCCTTGGAGGGGGTATGTATACTGATGGCACCACGCAGTGCTCGCCCACATCTCCCCCCACCCCCCTGGAAAGCCAGACCTCCGTGTCCTGACTGAGCTTTGGAGCAGAGGGAAGAGATGTTGTGACTTGGGCCATGGTTGGCTTCTGGCTCGGGACCTGCAGTTGGCTCACCTCTACTTGAACTTTGGATTGGGGACAAAACAGCGCCCGCCACATTTCCTCCATGTTTCGTGCATTTCTGTGGGATGCTGTAGCGAACCACAGGATCCTGGGAGGTGAGGGAAGACCCTCAAAGGACAGGAGGGGCAGGGGTGGGTGGGGGGTTAGGGGAGATGGAGCCGAAAAGCATCTTGCAAGAATTGGACATTAGGAACAGCTTTATCTCCAACTCCTTGGGACTTGTCTGGAATTAATTCTTCTAAGAGAGATGATCACCACAACTGTCCTGTCCCAGCCCACCCTCCAGTTACTTAAGGTGGGTGCTTGTCTTGTTTTTGTAGGTTTTATCTGGGGAGGCTGCCAAGGATACTGCAGTGGTCAGTAACCCCTCAATTCCATTGGATGAGACTGGACTATATTCTTCCACCACCACCCCCAGCAAGAAAATACAGCTCCCTTTAGCCTAAATTCACAGTACTTTGAACCAAGAAAAGTTTTAATTGACAGGAAATCCAAATACATCTTCCAAGCACTTTCTTATTATTACAAGTTTCAGGGGGGATTGGAGTTCCCCTGGAGAGAAATTTAAACTGGCGAGCTGGAAAAACCCAGGCTTTGTTACAAAATGAGAATTTCTGCTTGCATGTTATTTTCTCCTGCTCACTGTAAGTGATCTTTCAATATCCCATCGGCAACCAAGAGCCAGCACAACACCTGCAGACCAGCTCTCTGGTTCCTATCATAACAAATGGCTAATTATTCACAAACACCACCAAATGGCTTTAACATGCCGCTGAGCCTAGGGACCCTGCCTCTGTGTCTGTCTGGCCCGTCCTTTTCTTCCTCCCTCCTGCCTCCCTTCCATCCCTTCCTTTCTCTGTCCTGTCCTCTAACCCTCACACTCATCTCTGTCCTCTCTGCCCCGGTGACACCCCTTCTCAGGCTGTGAAAATAATGAAACCCGATGACGAGGTACAGCTGCTGTGGAATGGCGCGAAGCCTCCTGAGGACAGTGATTATGTGCCGGTGACTTCACACCTGGTCTCTGTAGCCTTGAGAAAGAAGAATAAAACAAAACCAAAAAACCCAAAACCGTTGTCCTTGAGTCAATTCTGACTCACGGTGGCCCCAAGTGTTACAGAGAAATACTGCTCCATGGGGTTTTCTGGGCTATTATATTCATGGAAGCAGATCGCCAGGCCTTTCTTTCATGGCTCTTCTTGGTGGGTTTGAACCACCAACCTTTAGGGTAGCAGTAGTTGTTGTTAGGTGCCATCAAGTCAGTTCTGGCTCCCAGCAACCCTGTGTAGAGCAGAACAGAACACTGCCTGATCCTGCATCATTCTCACAATTGTGTTTGTCTTTGAGCCCATCAGTGCTGCCCATGTGTCAATCCATCTTGGCCAAAGTCTATCTCTTTTTCACTGCCCCTTTACTTTTACCAAGCATGGTATCCCTCTCCAGGAACTAGTCTCTTGTGACAACATGTCAAAGTATGTGAGATGCGGTCTTGCCATCCTTGCCGTGTAGGAGCACTATAGCTGTACTTCGAGAAAAGATTTCAATTACTGGATGAGTGCAAAGCATTTTCATAAATTCCCAGAGCTAGAGGACATAAGACCCCAGACACTATATCATTGAATAGCCAGGCACCATCAGCTTTCTTCACCACGTTTGCTTATGCACCCATTTGTCTTCAGTGATCATGTCAGGAAGGTGAGCATCACAGAATGCCAGGTTGTTAGAACAAAGTCTCCTTGCGTTGAGGAAGTACATGAATAGAAATGACAGTGAGATCAGTTATCAGGCACTAGAGGAGCGAAAACAAACAATTGTATCAATTCAAACAATGGGGGTCAGAGTGGAGACCCAAAGTCCATCTGTAGACAATTGGACATCCCCTCACAGAGGGGTCACAAGGAAGGAACGAGTCAGCTAGGGTGCCGCATGGACCAATGAAATATACAACATTCCTCTAGTTATTTTATGCTCTCCTCACCCTCCACCCCCATCACGACCCCATTTATACCTTACAAACCCAAGTAGCCTGGAGCATGTACACAGGTACAGATAAGAGCTCTTGACACCCAGAATCCAGGACAGATAAAGCCCTTAGGAATAGTAATGGGAACAGTGATACAATAAGGGTAGGGGAAGGTGGGAGTAGAAGGGGGAGAAATAGGGAACCGGTTGCAATGACTGACCTATAACACACATGCAGGGCATGAACAACAGAAACATGGGGGAAGGGAGACAGTGATGGGTGTGAGACATGAAAAGAATAATAATAATTTTTTATTACCAAGGGTTCAGGTGGGTGGGAGGGGGAGGGAGGGAAAAAATAGGAGCTGATTTCAAGGGCTCAAGTAGAAAGAAAATGTTTGGAAAATGATGATGGCAACAAATGTACAAATGTGCTTGACACAATGGATGTCTAGATTGGTATAAGAGCTGTAAAGGCCCCCAATAAAATGATTTCTTCACCACCACCACCACCCCCTGCGGAAAATAAACATGTTGTGAAATAGCCGTCCTAGTTAACAAAAAAAAAAAGGAGAGAAAACCTTTGGGTGGAGTCTGGCATGTGGGGGTTTGCTACTGAGAACATTGTGTCTGCCCAGGTATCTCGCTGCCAGCCAATGGGTGAGGGAGTGTGGGGTTAGTTCTACAGCGCTAGATTTGGATGGCACGAATCTGAATCCTGGTACCACTGCTTAAGCTAGGACCTTTGGCAAACCTCATGGCCTAATACGTAAAATAGGAAAAACAGTACTAAGAACCCCAAATTCACTGCCACCAAGTCAATTCCGACTCACAGCCCCCCTACAGAATAGGATAGAACTACCCCGATGGGTTTCTGAGACTGTAAATCTTTACAGGAATAGAAAGCCTCATATTTTGCTCATGGAGCAGCTGGTAGCTGTGAACTGCTGACCTTGGGACCCAATGCATCACCCCTAAGCCACTAGGGCTCCTGGGAAGCACAGTAGTCACATATGATTTTGGTACACTGGAGTTGCCCATGAGTGGGAGCTGATTGGGTGGTAGCTACCAACTCAATCATTGTTGTCTAGTAAACAGTAGCTTTTATTACTTCTTCTACGATCATTATGGCAGTGTTAACACGTGGAATCTCTGGACGGCACAGACCAATAGCACCTTTGGCTGCTATGAGAGACGTTGGAGGTTGGAGTTTACCCTGAGGTGTCTCAACAGAAAGGCCTGTGGTTTCTATTGCTGAAACTCCCATGAAGCCCACTTCTGCTCTGACACACCTGGGGTCACCCTGAGCCAGAGTTGGCTGGGTGATAACTCGCTTTCCTAGGTGTGTATCTAACACAAAGCTGTCACTGCTGTGCGTTACTGCGCAATTGATTCTGGCTCACAGCGACCCTATGTGTGTAGAGTAGGACTGTCCCAGAAGTGTTCAAGGCCATGATCTTTCAGAACAGATTTGTCTCCCAACGAACACCTAGGTGCGTGTGAATTGCAAACCTTTCAGCTAGTTGTTGTTAGGTGCCGTCAAGTCGGTTC
Organism: Echinops telfairi; assembly: GCF_000313985.2. Lineage (NCBI taxonomy): Eukaryota > Metazoa > Chordata > Mammalia > Afrosoricida > Tenrecidae > Echinops > Echinops telfairi. Next base: position 64,153,149 of record NW_022111369.1, on the reverse strand, counting down.
TGACCCACAGAGACCCTAAGCACAATAGAAGGAAACACTGAGCCAACCACACGATTGTTACGCGTGAGCCCATTGTCGGAGCCACGGCGTCAATCCTTCTTGTCTGTCAAGGGCCTGCCTCTTTTTTACACTGCAGCTCTCCTTTACCAAGCATGATGTCCTTTTCCAGGGACTGGTCTCTCCTGACAACACGGCCACAATATTTGAGATGAACTCTCTCCATCCTTGCCTCTCAGGAACATTCTGGCTGTACTTCTTCCAAGACATAATAGTTCATTGTATTGGCAGTCCATAGTACTTTCAATATTCTCCTCCAGTAGAGTGGGTTATGTGTTGGCTTAGAACCACAAGGCCCACTGTTCAAAGCCAACAGCCGCTTTTCTGGGAAAAGATGAGGCTTTCTACTCTCATCAGGAATTCCAGTCTCAGAAACCCACAAAGGTAGTTCTGTTCTGTCCCTACAGGGTCACTATGAGTCAGACTTGATGGCTGTGTGTTTGGTTGTTTGAGCTAGTCGTTGAGTATTTAACCATTTGTGCCACCCAGGAATCAAAACACACATGATAGGTATAAGGGGGGAACATGTAGTCTGTTGAAGGACTGTGTGTGCTATTCTTGGATGTGACTAATCAGACAATACTTTCTTAAAGGACAAGGGACCAGCAATCAGCAGAGACCTTGAACAAGTTCTTGCACAGCCTACACACATTGGCTGGACCTTAAAGAGCTGGTGCTGGCCCTGAGAGTCCTCGTGTGGTCATGGAGTACCACCCTGTGCTCAGTTTTCTAGATGTCACCCTATCATCCCATCGAGCTTGCTTCATGCTCTGGGAGCCACGACCTGCCAATGGAAACATCAGCTTCCTCTTCCTTCAGCCCAGTGCTCTATGCTATGGAAAGTAAACAGGCCTCCTTGACCTGCACTTTGATGCAGCCTCGATTTTGGGCAGCCGGGAGCTGAGAGGCTGGACCTCTGTGAGCCGGTTGCTGAGCAATGAGCACATTCCTGTTGGTGTGAATTTCTGGCCACAGCATGGCAAGAAAACAGCCGTATGTAATCTGTACGCTTCACAACCCTGACAGTGTGATTGGCTAGGGACATGTTTGCCCACTGGAACGACTAAAGCAAATAAGGAAAATCCCCAAATAAGCCAGGAAGACATGCCAAGATATCAGGCTGGTCAGAGCCCATCTGGAGGACTGTGTTGGATTTTAAGCACCATCCTTTATGAGAACATCCAACATTTCGGTCCCAAAGGATGAAAAGGATAATGACAGTTTATGTATATAGCACACACACACACACACACACACGCACACAGACACACACGTCAGGTACTGAGTGAAGTGCTTAAAACAAACAAACAAAGAGGTTACAAACAACATCCTGTGGAGTCCTCACTCCCAAATAGCCAAACTCATTGTCATGGAGTCATTGCTGATTCATAGTGAGTCCATAGGACAGGTAGCACAGTCCCCGGGAGTCTTGGCAACTGTAGTGTATCCTCCATAGAACAGATGAAAACTCACATCCTAGGAAACTGGATGTAATTCTCTACAGTCACAGCTAGAAAGCTATGGCTATGGGTCACAACGTCAGGTCTGTATTACTCCAACCTCTGCAAAGACTTGGGTCATGTGTTTTGCTTCGTTTTATGAGAGAGCCAAAAGCACTTTAAATGTTTGATGTGGAGAAAAGGTCTTCCTTTTCAGGGGGAAAAGTGGGCTTTTTGTTTGTTTGTTCTATTTAGCTACAGATCTTGTTTTTAGAAAGGACATTTTGGCATCAGTAAACAAGAATGAACACTCTGTAGCCAGGAATGACTCACAGAGGCACAGACTGGCATAGACAAGGCTTGGACACACCTACCTATTCAAGCAGTGACCCAAGGCTCTTTGGACATGGCGTGGTGGAGGAGCCTTGCATCAGTGATGGCCAGACCCCTTGACTTCTAAGATTCCCATCAGGGTGACATTATGCAATCTGAAGTCATCAGTTGTATTGTTTCTTCTGAGTTCACAATACACACACAGCAGCCAGTTCTCCGATAGAGCGAAGGGTAGTGTTTAAAAGAGGATTTTTCTGATCCCAGGTGATAGAAAGCTCAACTTAAACTTAAGTGCAAGATCATCAAGATGGAAACGAGGAAGCCAATGGGAAGATGTTGACTCAATCAGCTGAAGAGTTCAAAGGTGAGTGTGGCTAGAAATTCCACTGGATCTAGAGGTGCAAGCGATCCTCTCATCATCTAATTCCCTTCTTCTCATCTCTCAACGCTGCTTCATCTCTATGGAGTGCTGTCCTCTCCTACAGTAAGAGGGCTGGCAGTACTTATGAGGGTTAGTCTTCAAGGTTCAAACCAGGAAAAAAGGGTGGGGAGAGGAGTTGAATATATTTGTCCCAACATACACGGCATACTTTTGTAAAAATGTTCTAAATCGTGTGCATATGGGGAACCTATGTGTGTGGCTATAAAAGTGGAATGCTCCAATTGGCTTGGGCCAGGTCACCTGCTGGAGTCCTAGTAGCCCCACTCAGACTGTGTGGCTAGAATGGGGAGCAGAGTCGTTTTATTTCTTCCACAAACATGTATTGAGCACTGACTGTAGGAAGAGCGCATTGCGCAAAGTAGCACAGTGCGTGCAAGATGACTAAAACCGAGATCTAGTACAGATCCCAGTGAAAAGAAGAAAGACGAATCTCTTCTGCTGATATTTAGGAAGTAGCTTATAATCAGTCTCCCACTTTTGTGTAGAAGGCCTTATTTTTTCTCATCTGATGAAATTTGGATCACCTCTCAGGCGTTTTCAACCTTTGGTTATTTTGCCTCCAGAGGACACTGGGCAGTGTCAGGAAACATTTCTGGTCACTATAAATAGAGAATGTTAATGGCACCTGTTGGGTAGAGGTCAGAGATGCTGCTCCACTTCCCCAAACAGTTGCCTGGGCTATGATGTCAGTAATGCCAATGCTGAGGAAGCCTCGTCTAACTGAAAGCACCTAGGCAGCATTTGAGATTACTGAAACGCCATGGCACTGTAATAACCAGCTAACACCACAGTACGACTCTAAAAAGGGCATTACATGCCCCATGCATGGGAGGAACAAAGGGCAGAGTACCAGGCCTGGGTTCTGTTTCATTTGAAGCCACCGCTAGTAATTGCTCACAGGTGGTGTATCACCTACACTTTCATTGTATTGGACCATCCCCAGTTGAAACTTATGCCACACTTACCTTGCAGCTTTGAGACTGACTACCCAACTATCAGTTACCCAGCATCCACGAGAAATTCATACCTGCTGGAAACTGATGGCTAATGAATTGCATATGGTTTCTGTTGAAAGCACCTCTTTAATTGGTCAAAAAACCTAACTTCATTTCAAAAATATTTGCTTGCATCTTGGATGGGTGTTCTAGATGTCCAGGGCAGAATTCTATTGATGATCCAGGAATCATGCCAAAAATATTTGCTGGAAGGACTCCAAGGACTGACTTCACACCCTCCGCACTGGGCCAGTGTCAGCTAGTGGGTGGGTAACCTCGTTATTGAATGAGTGCTGCACAGCAAGACCTCCCTGTCCAGGCTCGTCATACGCCTACAGGGAAACTCTGCATTATTGAGGAAGTTGGAGCAGACCAACAGACTGAAGGACAGAATATGAAGGAGAGTATGTGATTGGATTGTTTTAAACCAACAGGCTCTTCTAGTTTCCCTCCTTTATTTTGAACCAGAGAAAGGACAGAGGGAGAGAGAGAAGAAAGAGAGAGTGATTCACTTCTTTAGAGATTACAGCCAAGAAAATGCTACTATGTGGAGCAGTTCCATTCCATGTGGATTTACCATGAATTAGACTTGATTTGATGGCAGCAAAGATTAGTATTATAATAATCTCGTAGTAGATACTGATGGCCAAATGTAAAAGTTTTAGGCCACAGCTATTTAAAAATTCCAGAATAATTATTTTATGTATCCAATATAATCAATCAGTCATCTAAAGGGAAATAAAACCAAAACAATTATTCCATTAAATTTAATCACTAATTCTCAACCTTAACTTCACATAGAACCACATATAGAATGTTCATCAAGCCTGGTGCACAGAGCACAGTAGAGACCAATTAAATTAGAATCTATAGGTGGAATCCAATATCAGAATTTTTGTTTTGTTTAAGCTCCCTAGGTGATTCTAAAGTGCTCCTGGTCACATATCTGTACCTCACACTTTATATTCCAGTTATAACAAATAACATAAGGGGACTTAGATGAAGCCCTAAGCCTCACTATCAGAGAAACAGGAGGCAGACAGATAGGGGGTGGGGAGTGAGGAGGCAGCAGATTTTCCCAAGACAGGAAGTCTGATTTCTTGACTGCTACTTCCATGAGCATTGATCATGGATCCAGGTCATATGAATTCAGTAGCAACTTCATTTTTTCCTTATTTTATCATGACCTTTATTGGTTCAGTTGTGAGGATTTCTGTTTTTCTTACATTAAGTCGTAGTCCATCCTGAAGACTGTAGTCTCTGATTTTATTTGCAAGTGCTTCAAATGGTCTTGGTTTCCAGCAAGCAAGCTGTGTCATCTGCATACTGTAGGTTGTGCATAAGCTTGTCTCCACACTTGATGGTGTATTCTTCTTCATACAGTCCAGCCCCTCTGATTTTGCTCAGTAAGTCAGATTGAGTAAATGTGATGAAGTTTACAACCCAGGCATACACCTTTCATAATTTTAAACCATTCAGTATCCTCTTCAGTATTCCACCACTTGTCTGTCAGTTTGTGTATTGTGGTGGCTTGTGTGTTGCTATGAAACGGGAAGCTATGTCACTGGTATTTCAAATACCTGTGGGTCATCCAGAGTTCAGAGGTTACAGCAGAGCTTCCAGACTAAAAATACACTTTGATGAAGGAATCAGCTGCCCATTTCTAAGACAGAAGCCACTGAAAAGCTTATGCATAACTTCAAAATATTATCAGTCACTGAAAACCTCATGAAAAAAAGCAGAACACTGTCATAGATCGTGCCCGAAAATGAGCTCCTTGGGTCAGCAGACACTCGAAATATGACTGAGGAAGAGTAGAGTTGATCATAATGACATGGATGGAGTAAAGGCCTTGGGAGTAAAGCTTCCAGGATCTTTATTTGCTGATGGGGCATGTGGGAGTTACATAATCTCCTATCAACTTGCAAAGGGGTGGAGTCTAGTCTGTCAATCAGGTCACAGCTTGATGACCTCATTTGGAGGCATGAAGGAGATAAATTCCTCCCTGGAGGCAGGAGACTCTCTTTGTGACACATTCCTGCTGACAAGCCACATGGAGCTACACTGATGGAGCCAGAGGCCTGGAGTTGGAGAAGCCACGTGGGGACCTATGCCAGCACTGAGATGCTTCCACTGGATCCACAAGACTTTGCACCTACTGGCCTGTGATCTTCCTGCATTTGGCATCATTGCATGTGCTGTGTAAGTCTGCAGAGGAATTCATAGACTGATATCAGACACATGGGCTAATATCGGACATATGAATTTGAACTGGACTGGGCTGGGATGTTTTCTTAATATTCAAGTACTCTTTGATATAAAGCTCTTTCTTATACACTTATGCGTCTATGAATTTGTTTCTCTAGTCAACCCAGACTAACACAGGGCACAACTCAAAATGAGAAGAAACAGCTGCAAATATCAATTAATAATTGGACTTGGAATAAACGAAGCATGAATCTAGGAAAATTGGAAGTTGAAAAACTCAAAACAGAACATATAAAGATTTATATTCTAGGTGTTAGTGAGCTGAATATAAAAATCACTTGGTTTACTATGCTGGAAATGACAGCTTCAAGAGAAGGTGGGATTGCGTTCATCATCAAAAAAGACAGTTCAAGATTTGTCTTCAAGGATAATGCTGTCTGTGATAGAATAATATCTATCTGCATATAAGGAAATCCAGGAAATACTGCTATCATTCATATTTAGGCAGTAACCATGAAAGATAGTGATGAAATTGAAGCATTCTATCAACATATTCCGTCTGAAATTGATCAAACATGCAATCAAGATGCATTAATAATTATTGGCAATCACAATACAAAAGTTGGAAACTAGGAGGAAGGGACAATAGTCTGAAAATATGGTCTTGGTGAGAAACGAAGCTGGAGATCACATGATAAAATTCTGCAAAACCAACAACTTGGTCGTAGCCAATACCTTTTTTTTCTAAGAACATTAAAGGTGAGTATACACATGAATTTCTCCAGATGGAATAACAGAAATTAAATGGACTGCATCTGGGAGAAGAGATGATGGAGAAGATCAATATCAACAGTTATAACCAGGTCAAAGGTTGACTGGGAAACAAACCATCAATTGCTGATATGTACGATCACATTGACGTTGAAGAAAATTAACACAATTCACCTTTTAAATCTCATCATTTCTTCCTTTTGATTTGTTGTTGTTAGGTGCCATTGTGTGTGTTCTGAATCATTCTGACACATCTGCTTGTTTTGTTTTCTTTTGGCAGTCCACGATGCTTTCAACATTCCTCACCAGCAACATCTTTCAAATGCATTGACTGTTCTTCAGTATTCCTTATTGTCCTCAATGTCCAGTATTCATACGCATATGCGGTTATTGAAATTAGGTAGGTTTAGGTCAGGCACAGTATAGTCCTCAAAGTAACATCCTTTATTCTCAGCACTTTAAAAGGTCTTGTGCATCAGATTTACCCAATGCAATGCATCATTTGATCTGTTGATTGCTGCTACCATGAGCATTCATTGTGGATACAAGCAAATCGAAATCCTTGACAACTTCAATCTTTTCTCTGTTTATCATGTTACCCATTGGTCCAGTGGTGAGGATTTTATTTTCTGTACATCAAGTTGTAATCCATCCTGAAGGCTAAAATCCTGGAGCTTCACCAGCAAGTGCTTTAAGTCCTCCTCACTTTCAGCAAGCAGAGTTGGGACATCTGCAAATCATGGTTTGTTAACAATCCTTCCTCTAATTCTGATGCCAAGTTCTTCTTCATATAACGCAGACGGAGTGAGGGTGGTGAGAGGATAAAGACCTGGCACACGTCTTCATGGCATGTTCTGTTCAGCTGTTCTACTTCATCATTTCTTCTTGGCCTCAGCTACTCTACAATGTAGAGCAAGTTTCCGAGTCTCTTCTAACAACGACTTGGATCTTTACTTTCTCTCCTGTCTGCTTTCTTCATGTATGATGCTCTTGATGTCATTCCACAGCTCACCAGGTCTTCGGTCATTAGTGTTCAATGCATCACCTCTGTTCTGAAGATGTTCTCAAATTCAGCTGCGGTAGATTCCAAGTGGTATTTTGGCTTTCGTGTTTTAATTTTCTTCAACTTCAACCTGAACTTACATACGAGCAATTGATGGTCTGCTCCGTAATCAATCCCTGGCCTGGCTTTAGCTGCTGATACTGAGCTTCTTCGCTGTCGTCTTTTCCCACAGATGTCGTCAGTTGGCTTTAGCTCCTCGTTGTCAAGAACAAGCTTCAGGGTCTCGTTCGGACATTGACCTTGGTCTTTTTCTCTTCGTGTGTGATGTTCTTGATGTCCTCTCACAACCCTTCCAGTCCGCGGTCATTAGTATTCAATGCATCAAATCTGTTCTTGACATTCAGATGGGATGCAGTTTGGCTCTTGTAGACTTGTTTTCATTTTCTTTAGCCCTAGCCTGAACTTGCCTATCTGCTCCCCAGTCGAGCCCTATTTGGGCTTTGTTTCAAAGAGAAAGCCATAGCATTTTGGACCAAAGAATGGTTCCCCTGCTGAGATAAATGCTTTTCTGGTTTTATTATCTATTTGTCCACACGCATAAAAGCACTCAGTAATAGTTGACAACCCATTGAAATGGGAGAGTGATATTGGAGAGATTGCTCAGTTTCTTGTTAGTTAATTTAGGAATGCAGTGGTGACTTCGATACATTTATATCAGCCTTGAAAGTAGAGTAATGCTCAGTGAAGTGTCTTTGGCCTCTCTTCATTCATTAGTCGCAAGAGATCCTGCCCACCTCCCCAGGCTCAGGTTTTTTGCAACAATGAAACAGCAAAAGTCAAGATGAACTTTCTTCTTCTGACTAAATGGTTGTTAACCTCTTTGTAGTAACTAACGCTGTACTTCAAAACACCATCGATCCTGCCTAAGTCCTGAAATTAATAACCAGCGTGAGAGAACGGATGCTTGAAGTCTGCATCAATGCAAGCCACAGAGGCATCTCAGTGCGAGACCCCTTGCCCTTGACAGTGAGTTTTCTCACAGCCGCTGGTGGCATTTCATGAAAGGCCATCACTACATGACTTGCTGCCATGCCCAGTAGAGATCAGAATGTTGGATGCTATGTCATTCAGTGAAGGCAGGTGGGGAGGAGGGGTGGAGCAGGAAGTCCATGTGACTGAGGGTCACATTCACAGAGGGTTTCATGTGTGGATTCGTAACTTTATCTCCAAATCATGCAACACATAGAGTCACGAAGATGAATGGCAGGGTTCACAGAAGGGTTTCATCCCACCACTTCAATATGTGCCCCATCGGCAGCACACATGGCCTCTAGTGGCCTCCACTAATGAAAACAATGAGTATTTTTTCATTCACAATTCGAAGTATAATGGAGTTGGGATTTTATAACCCCCCCCCCCAATTCGTAGCAATAGCATCATTATATTGCATTGTTTCCCCTCCTCTGGGATAACAGTGTTAATGTATTAAGTGTAAATATTTTAAATAGACCACAACTTTTACAAACATATTTTGGTTTGCTGGTTTTGGTTTTTTCAAACCCTGGGAGTGGCCAAAGATTCTGTCACTATTTGAGACTCTCTGGTAAAGGAGTAAGGGAACAGCCAGGGGAACCCTTGCAGGGGAAGAGAGATGCTCAGTATGGGCCCTGGTCTCGCAGCTGCTCGCCTGGTAGAGGGGGGTGTGTAGCTCTTTGATCTTCCACTTGCTGACATAGCCACATTTGGCTCTCCCTTGAGCTGGCATAAAGGAGAGGCCATATCCCCTTATAGTAGTTCCTGCCCAGCAGAATGCAGACAGATGGGTCTGTTCCTCGAGGAGGGGTGCCCCCCGTGGAGGAGACTGCTGGAATAATTCTGCCACGGACTACTTCTTCATGCCTCCCTGCTAAGTTACCAGCGTACAGACGAATGGCTCGCAGTCCCACTCTTAGTCCTCAGGTAGCATGTCCCAAGAAGCTGAAGGTGCTTGAGACCTTAATTAAAGGCGTTAATCGTGTGACGATGGCTTCCCTCTCAGATGATAACTGTACAGCAGGAAACATTGTTCAGTGGCCTTTCAGTACCTTCAGGATGGGTGCTATTGTTGAAAGGAAGGGGAGAATGCAGATGACTCCACTAAGGAAGAAAAGCAGCCAATTCTAACCGGGTGTGATAAGAAAGTCTGTGACAACGTATTCATCAGCTACTGCTGCTGTAACACAAACAGCAGGGGTCAGAAGTCCAACCCGGGGTTCCACAGGCTAAAGGCAAGGTGTGAAGCGAGCACTCCTGCTGGAGAGTCTAGCCAGGAATCTGGTTTCCTGCCTTTGCCAGCTTCCAGTGGCTGACCACATTCCTTGACTCATGGCCCTCTTCTCCCATCTGCACAGCCAACATCAACAAGCTACCATATATACTTGAGTATAAGCCAACCCGAATATCACCGGAGGCACCTAATTTTACCACAAAAATGGCATTTAAAAAATGTGCTGAAAAACTCAGCTTATGCTTGCTTATATACGGTAAGCCTTTTTCACGCTGCCATCACCCTGGTCTGTCTTCTAATTCCCTTTTCCACAATGAAGGGCCTTTGAGACGCCATTGAGCTCACTCAGCTAATCCAATGAATTCTCCCTATTTTAAGGTCAGATGATTAATAACACCGAGTCTATCTGCAACCTTCCTTCTCCTGGCTATGTCACCTAACATACGCCCTCTCATCAGTCCCAGGAATATGAACCCCTTTGAAAATGCAAGCCATAGCTCCACCTCAGCCCTAGATCCTTTCTACTTGACAGTGGTAGTCTTCTCACAGCCTCTGAGAGGCTTTCATGAAAGGCGGTCTCTAAATTTCTTGTCATTCCCAACAGAGCAGGGAATGTTGGGTGCCGTGCCATCCAGTGAGGGGGCTGGAAAGTAAGGTTGATGTCGGAGGATGTGGAGTTGGCGGCCCATTTGGCCGAGGCCTCAGCCTTTTCCTTGTGCTGAGGTTACTGCTTATCCACCACACCACTGTCAAGTCAGTTCCAACCCTATCAGACAGAGGGGAACGCGCCCATAGTTTCCAAGGTTGTCCATCTTTATGGAAGCAGGCTGCCCATCTTTCTCCCAAGGAGCAGCTTGTGGGTTGCAACTTTGGACTTTTCAGTTGGCAGACACATGCTTTCAGCACTGTGCCACCAGGGATCCTGCTGACAACCATCGATGGCAGATAGAAATGGATTGAAAATCAAGCAAACCTTTGTGGAGAGACACCTGTTGATCTCTTCATCTGTACCGGGGAAACAGGAATAGAGCGAGTAGAGAAGAATGTGTCGCAAGGGCCATGATGGAGGTCTAGGCAAAGAGGAAGGCGTAACTCACTCGACTTGAGTGGGGCAGGGAACTAGGCTTGGGTGGGCAAAGGAAGCCCTCGTGTATTTTTGCTGTTTATCTAGGAATCTCATTAATTTCTGACAATCACACCACCAGAACTGCAGAATTGTAGACAAATGTGGCTATGGTGCTCACAGCTAATGTTGACAGGGCATTTGTTGTGTGGTTCAAATGGTTAACACACTCAACTGCTAACTGGAAGGTTGGAGGTTTGAGTAGCCCCAGGCACACCCTAGAAGAAAGGTTCAATAATCCGCTTCTCAAAACACTGCCCTGGAACCCCCAAAGGAGCGCAGTTCTACCCTGACTCACATGGACCGGAATCCACTCGTTAATGGCATCTGACTTGGGCACTGCTCTAAGACCCCTTCCTCATTTTATTAGTGAGTTAACCTCACACCAATCTAATGAGGTACATCTTACTATTACCTGCAGCGGGTCAAGAAAGAAACTGATGCCCAGATTTTGCATAACTTGCTCCAGTTCACAAACCCAGGAAACGCTGTTGTTTTTCCTCTTTCCAGTGGCTGAACTTAAAACTGGTGTGGCAGACAGACTGACAGGAAAGAGTAATAGTAGTCATAATAACAATTGTTTATTGAGTGTGTTCTCTCCGTAGGGCATAGTACTGTGCAGTTGACATATGCTAGCTCATTTAAACCACAGCAACAACCCTGAGGTAACTATTCCCATCTTACTAATGGAATTATTATTATTATTATTAGCACTTTAATTCCACTGATACTGAAACTCAAAGATATTGACCAAGGATGCCTATGCAGAAAATGGTATTCCATCTTGCTTTTCAAATCTGTTCTTGGGAAAGGAAAGAAAAAGAGATAATTTGTGGGTTAATGTAGTAGTTTTATTTTAAGAGAAATACCAATTCACATTCTCTTGAACTTCACCCAGTAACAGTGACACCAAGAGAACTTTAAAAGCTTCTATAAGTGCAGACCTAGGGTGGTTTGTGAGAACCAAAAGAGAGGTGAGAAAAAATGGGCAAATAAATGATTTTATCTTAAAATAAATTCTCTAAAGGCTACGGATTGTTCTCACGCAAGCGTTCTTCTTTTCTGCAGGGACTGGGAACCAGCCACCCGCCACTTGGGGATTTGGTGGAAGATGAACTTCATTCTTTACCAGGAGGAGTTCCACCGCTCGCCCAGCCTTCTGACTCCCCAGGCTGCCTCTCCCCATCACTGTGCCCAATCCTGGAGGTTTCTGTTTTAACTGAACGCACCAAGAGGTCTTCATTGTTAAGATATAACAGCAAGATGGCTTCTTGAACAGAGTTTTAGATATTATCACTTTTAAGTAAGTTCCCAGGAGTGCTAGGCTGATAGCACAGGAACAAGAGGCCAGTGTCGTGATTGATTAGAAAAACAGAGAAGCTGACAGCAAAAGGCTCAAGTTGAAAGATAATGTTTTGAAAATGATGATGGCAACATAACGTACAAGTTCGCTTGATATAATTGATGTATGGATTGTTATGATATCTTGAGGAACCCCCAATAAAATGCTTGGTTTTTTTTTAAAGAAGAAGAAAAGAAAGATAACCCTGGCAGAAGCAACTCCCGGGAGGCCCCTATGAGAGGGCTGATAGGCCCTTGTCAAACAGGGCCAAGAGTGGTGGCAAAATTCAGTATGGTGTGCAAGTCTGTAAGAAAAGTCGAGCTGAGATAAGTCTAAGCCAGCATTTTGTAAGCATTATAGAACACACACACACACACACACACACACACACACGCACGCACACGCACATACGCATGCACACGTGGGCACACAAGAGTACACGCCAGGCAGCTGTTCAGTTTCTGGATTCACTTTGTGCTTTTTTCTTTAAAGCCTTGGCTGGCAGTTGAGCTGCTGATGCTTCCCGGCTCCCAACAGTGACTGACTCAGCGGTGATGTTGCCACCGCATGTCTGCACACACATATTGTTTCTATCACCAATGGAGTGGGGGTGGGGAGAGGGGCTCGAGAGTCGCTTTTAGTTTTGCAAGGGCTCCCAACAGCTCCCCCAGCACTGAAAAAAAACACCAAAATCAAACGTACTGCCATCAAGTCAGTTCCAACTGACTGGAATGGAAGCTCCCAATGCCACCAGGCATGCAGCTCCTTCCTTCTTCTCCAGACAGCCATCCTATATGTGGTTCCCAACATGAGGGCTGACTGATGGCCCAAGATGGTGTGGGAGTGGCGACCTTTAGGCTACGGTTCCTGTGGGGCGGGGAAGAAGCAGGAAAGGGTGGTTCTCCCTGAAGCCTCACTCAACTACTTTTACTTATATTTCACTGGCTGCTCTGGATTGAAAACTGAACCAAATCCACTGCCATCAAGGCGATTTTGACTCACAACAATGCTGTAGGACAGCTCTCTGGGGTTTCTGGGTGTGTCAATCTTTACAGGAACAGACAGCCTCATCTTTTTCCCCGGAGCAACAAGTGAGCTCAAACTGCCGACCTTCCAGTTAGTCCAGTCAGTTCCTCAGTCCACTGTGTCTGAGGGCTTATCCTCTGGGTTGGCAGGAACTGGGAATTCAGTCTTGGGAGGATATTCCTTACAGGGAGAAAGGTCTGTCTTTTGCACACATGTAAATATGCTTGAAGAGTCACACTATCAATGAGTTTCCACTTGTCCACATCTCTGACTCCAGTCTTCTGAGTGCCAGCACAAGAAGCTTATCTAATAGGGAACTCATCTCCTCAGAGATCAGCTAAGGAAGACTTAGGCCACCTTTAACCTTAGGAAAAGCTGAATCCACCAGCACCTCCATGCTATCTTGAGGCTCCAGCGAAGAAGTCTAAATCACAGGAATGAAATACACAGCACATCAGGACTAGTTTGCTCAAGGGCCTGGCAGAAACAGTGCTGCCTGACATCCCCAGAAAACACGAGTTGGCTCTGAAATTCCCTTGCCTACCCCTACCCACAGAGGACTCAGCCCATCCATGCCATCCATAAGAAGCAAACCATGCAGTTATCACAAGGCCCCCAAGCAAATGAGAATGCTTTGTTCTCGTCGCTGAACAGCCCTCGTGAGCAGAGCCTGAAGTCGGATGTCTCTCCAAATGTACAAGAGCAGTTGAGTTTATGCTAGTTCAGATTTAAGAGTGGACAGTACTGTGCCATTTATAAGATCCTTTCCCAACTGTGTTCTTCTTTCTGCAATAGCTAGCCAGGCATGCACAGCATAGTAAGACTTGACTCCTGCCTTAGGAACTAGATCCAGACTTCAAGAGGAAAAGTCTGGTTGGCCCTTAACCCTACACACCCATGCTAGTTGTGAGAGTGGGGTAGACATCAAATCCCCACAGATGTGCACACATACTACTCACACAGTCAGATGTACTGCAACAGTCTGGGTCTTGGTTATTTGGTTGGTTGGTTGTTTAGTTGGTTGGTTGGTTGGGTTTATTGGTTGGTTTGTTGGTTGGTTGGTTGGTTGGTTGGTTGATTGGGTTGGTTGGGTTGGTTGGTTGGGTTGGTTGGTTGGTTGGTTAGGTTTGTTGGTTGGTTGGGTTTGTTGGTTGGTTTGTTGGTTGGTTGGTTGTTTGGTTATTTGGTTAGTTGGTTGGTTGGTTGGTTGGCTGGTTGGTTGGTTGGGTTTGTTGGTTGGTTGGTTGGTTGATCGGTTGGTTGTTTGGTTGGTTGGTTGGTTGGGTTGTTTGTTTGTTTGTTTGGTTTGTTGGTTGGGTTTGTTGGTTGGTTGGGTTTGTTGGTTGGTTAGTTGGTTAGCTGGTTGAGTTGGTTGGTTGGTTGGTTGGTTGGTTGGTTGGTTGGTTGGGTGGTTGGTTATGTTTGTTTGTTGGTTGGTTGGTTGGTTGAGTTTGTTGGTTGTTTCATTTTTATTTCCATGTCTTTTCTCTTGCTTTCCTTTATGCCCAGAGAATTTTCATGCACTCACCTTTCTGTCCTCTGCAGTGTTGAAAAGCAAGGATGCTACTTTGAAGACTAAGGTGGCCTGACCCCGGTCATCATATTTTCAAATGTCTTATATGCATTTTAAAGTTGGACATCGAATAAGGAAAACTGAAGAAGAACCAATGTGTGTGAATCATGTACTGGCAAAAAAGATCAAAAGTGAAATCGACTGCCAAAAGAGCAAACTAATCTGTCTTGGAAGAAATATGTCCACAGGCAAGGATGGTGAGACTTCATCCCCCATACTTTGGACATACTGTCAGGAGAAACTGGTCTCTGGTGAAGGACAATATGTTTGAAAAAATGGAGGGACAATGAAGAAGAGGAAGGCCTTCAAGGAAATGGATTGATACAGTGACTGCACATGAATAATTGAGGATGGCTCAGGATTGGGCAGCGTTTCATCTGGTTGTGCATAGGGTCACTATGGGTCAACTCAATGGCACCTAACAACAATAACTTTCTGCCAAATAAATGTCTATTTGCCCTTCTGATCTCTACTTAGATGTGACCTATTTTGAGAAAACATTTACCAAAAGGTCACAGCTCTCTCCATTGTCCCACTCAGTTACTCCTGTTAGTATAGTTATCACAATAAGTTTTGTGTGTGTTTTCATGTCCCTGACCAATTTGGGAGTGCTAAAAACAAAAATGAACAACAAACCAACAGGGACTACATACTTCTTATTTCTCTATCCAGTGCAGGTACACAGTAAGTGCTCATAAATGTGGTTGAGCTTTAAAACAAATTGTGTTGACTCCCATTTTATACTGGTTTTCTCCAAGCTTAGGACCTTATGTGGAGTATGCAGGTGGTGCAAAGGGTAAAGGATTTCAGCTGATCACATAAAGATTGAGAGTTTGAGTCCAACCAGGAGCCCCTCAAAAGAGACACCTGGTGATTCACTTTTTTTAAATCCATTAATTAAAAAAAAAAAAAGGAATGATGAGATATTTAATGGTCAATTATAATAAATTAATGCTACTGATAAAATGTTTTAAAATCCATTAAAAATACCATAGAGTCAGAAGCAACAATGCCCACATGGAAGAAGCACACCAGCCTGTGTGATCACGAGGTGTCGAAGGGATCAGGTATCAAGCATCAAAGAAGAAAAAAAACAAATCATTGTGAATGAGGGGGAGTGAAGATTGGGGACCCAAAGCCCATCTGTAGGCAACTGGATACCCCCTTACTGAAAGGTAGTGGGGAGGAGACGAACCAGTCAGAATGCAGTATAGCAACAATGAAACCTATATCTTTCCTCTAGTTCCTAAATGCTTCCTCCCCTCCCACTATCATGATCCCAATTCCACCTTACAAATTTGGCTGGACCCGAGGATGTACACTGGTACAGATAGGAACTGGAAACACAGGGAATCCAGGACAGATGAACCCTTCAGGACCAGTGCTGAGAGTGGTGATACCGGGAGGGTGGAGAGAGGGTGGGTTGGAAAGGGGGAACCGATTACAAGGATCTACATATAACCTCCTCCCTAGGGGACGGACAACAGAAAAGTGGGTGAAGGGAGACGTCGGACTGGGTAAGATATGACAAAATAATAATTTATAAATTATCAAGGGTTCATGAGGGAGGGGGGCCTGGGGAGGGAGGGGAAAAATGAGGAGCTGATGCCAAGGGCTGAAGCAAACAGCAAATGTTTTGTAAATGACGATGGCAACAAATGTGCTTGACACGATGGATGGATAGATGGATTTTGATAAGAGTTGTACGAACCCCCGATACAATGATTTAAAAAAAATACCATAGAGAAATTTTATTCTGACACATACAGAGTCTCCATGAGTCAGAATCAACTTAAAAGCAACTGATTTGGGTTTTCTTCTTCTCCTCCTCCTCCTCCTTCTAATGACCCTGTGTTACCGTTTTCCTCATTTACACATCTTCCCTCTGTAAGGAACTCTAAGAATACCCACCTTCCTCATTTGCCAAAATAGCAAAATCAAACAGTTTGAAAGCTTCCAAGTCTGTTGCTAGGATACTGCATTTTCTTTGAACCTTGGTCATTTTCATTTAGCTTTTTATAATTATTTTAAAAGACCCACAGTGTCTCCTCTTCTGATGGTTCTGGGATATTCCTATATTTCCAAGATGACTCTTCTGCACGGAGCAATGGTTTTGAGATGTGAGTTTTGTCTTGCAGTAGAACATAACCCCGAGGAGTAAGTCCAGCTCACTCCAGCCAGAAGCCTTTGTGGCAGAATCCAGGCTAAAGAATTGCTGTGCATACATCCTGTCACCAAGACTCCAACCAATCAAACCATTTCTTGGAAGTCTCCACCCATTCTTGTGAATAAATATAAAGCTATTTCCATGCTTAAACCCCTGTTAAACCCTGTCAAGTTCTTTACTCAAGGAGTCAAGGGTTAGGCTTGAATAGACCCTCCTGATGTCCACTCACAGCACTAACAAGCTTCTTTCTTTAAAGTAACCCTTTCTCATGTGGAACACTTCTGCACCCTGATTAGTCTAAGTTGCAGTTAAGATCCCTCCTTTACAGTGTTGACTAAGGAACAACACCACCTGGGAGTTTAAGTATAGATAATAACTCATTTGATGTGCTTATCTGAGGAGAATATTTAGATTGACAAAGCCTCTTATCAAGAAATTTAAGAAACGATTTCTGCGGCTTATAAGACTGAATGTCTTTGGGGCAAAAGAGGGAACAGAGAGAAAGTCATGAGTCATAGAACAGGATATTGCCACGGCACTACGAATCCACACTTGGCTCTATGTGGTTCAAAGATAGTGACATCTCCCAGTTCTCTGGACACCCAAACACAGGATGGGTTTGATTTGACTAATAGTCACACAATGACTACATCCGATGATGTAGATGAGAGGATACATGACCACTATATCCTGGAGATTATCCCTAAGAATCCTTCAGGTTTTCAGAAAGAAATTTAAAGAGTGAATGTATATGGGTAGGGACCAGGTAGGTAGGATTTTATCCTAGCTTAGAAGTAAATTGGCTCTTCTCCTACAACCTCTGTAAAGATACAATCTTTTTTATATATCTAGGTCTCTAATTTTATCCCAGTGCATGTCATGGGTTCTTCCTGAGCTGTTTGGTCTTATAAACAGCATATTAACATATACATGGGGACTTCAAAAAGTTCTTGGAAAAACTTCATTATCTTTTCATTCAATTTTTCCGTGAATATTTTTAAGCCCCCTTGAAAAGTCACTGTGATAGGTATTTAAAAAGTCACTTCAGGCCTATTCACCGAAGTGTCATAGATCCAACCGATGCCGTTTATCTTGGACACATAGTCACAGCCTCATTTACTGACTACAGAGTGGTCCAAAGCACTGGTTTGGGAGCAAGACTAATACTGATGGAGTTCCATGTACTGTATAGCCTCACCATTTAATCATTTTGACCTTAAAACTCTGTTTTTCAATCTTTAAAATGGAAATAGCAGTCCTATCCACTCATAAGCTATCAAAGAGCAACTGGAGCTTGTGTGAAAAATTAGAGGTAATTGAAGGAACAAAGCAATCCAGGACCTGTCAGAACCTAGTAAGAATTTGCCAAGTGCTTCAGGGAAAGGAAATTTTTCATGGAGCTTAAATACAAAGAGATTTAGAAATTTAAAAGAAAAATCTGATTGATGTTTACAAAATCAAGCTTTCACCAACACAAGACAATGGCAAGACCTTTAAGGAAATTTTTCATGGAGCTTAAATACAAAGAGATTTAGAAATTTAAAAGAAAAATCTGATTGATGTTTACAAAATCAAGCTTTCACCAACACAAGACAATGGCAAGACCTTTCAAACATTTAACAATTGAGTAATTTAACAGATTTTTCTATGGGTACTTTAAGGACCAACATGAATGAAAACTCCTCCTGAGAGCTTGCTATGAGAGGAAATGGGGAAGAAAAAAGGAGGGTGTCTGAAGGCTTCCTGTAAACAAGGGTGTCAGTAACTAGTCAGTAAGCAATCAGTAAACAAGGGCAGTGGAGGGGAGAGGTTGAGAGGTGGATCTGGTCTGCATCTGTGGCAGAATCTTCTCCTTATGCCCAAGTACCTCATTCATTTGAGCTGCTTCATCTGCCCAAAAGACAGCTGGAGCACCGCTGGTGCAGTGAGCTAAGCAACAATTTGTTATCATCAAGGTCAGTGGTTCAAATCCAATAGCCCCTCCTTGATAGAAAGATGAGGTTGTTTGCTTCCACAAAGATTTGCAGTCTGGGAAACCCTGAGGAGCTGTTCGCCTCTGTCCTATAGTGTCAATGAGCCAAAAGTCACTCAATGGCAGTGGGTGAGTTACAAGGTTGCCTTGAGCCCCAATGAACTTGATGACAATGGGTTTGATCTTTTGGGAAAAGCTTGACTCACAGTAATGTTACTGAGAGCACTCGTTCCCATTGAATACTATAAGAGAAGGAGCTGGCTTGTTGTTGATGAAAAGTTATCAGGAAAGGTGAATATTTTCCACATGAGCCAAAGGTTTATTCAGACAGTCTGTAGATGAAAATCGGGAGGGCTGTGCAATGTTCGATCCTCCATCTTTTTTTTTTTCTTTTTTAACATTTTATTAGGGGCTCATACAACTGTTATCCCAATCCATACACACATCAATTGTGTAAAGCGCATTTGTACATCATTTCTCAAAACATTTTCTCTCCATTTAAACCCCCGACATTAGGTCCTCATTTTTCCCCTCCCTCCCCGCTCCCCCCTCCCGCATGAGCCCTTGATAGTTTATAAATGGGTATTTTGTCATATCTTGCCCTGTCCGACGTCTCCCTTCATCCACTTTTCGGTTGTCTGTCCCCCAGGGAGGAGGTCACACACAGTTCCATGTAATGGGTTCCCTCTTTCCTACCCATTCTCCCTTTACCCTCCCTGTTTTGCCACTCACACCACTGGTCCTATAGGGCTCATCCGTCCTGGATTCCCTGTATTTTCAGTTCCTATCTGTACCAGTGTACCTCCTCTGGTCTAGCCAGTCTTGCAAGATAGAATTCGAGTCATGGTAGTGGGAGCGGGGAGGAAACCTTTAGGAACTAGAGGAAGGTTGTATTTCTCATCATTGTTATATCGCACCCTGACTGGCTCATCTCCTCCCCGAGACCCCTCTGCAAGGGGATCTCCAGTGGCCTACTAATGGGCTTTGGATCTCCACTCTGCACTCCCCCCATCATTCACTATGGTAAGATTTTTTGTTCTGATGATGCCTTACACCTGATCCCTTTGACACCTCGTGGTTGCATAGACTGGTGTGCTTCTTCCATGTGGGATGTTGCTTCGCAGCTAGATGGCCGCTTGTTTACCTTCAAGCTTTTAAGACCCCAGATGCTGTATCTTTTGATAGCCGGGCACCATCAGCTTTCTTCACCACATTTGCTTATGCACCCATTTATCTTCAGTGATCCATTCTACACCTCGTGATCACACAGGTTGATATGTTGTTCCATGTGGGCTTTGTTGCTTCTGAGCTAGATGGCCGCTTGTTTACCTTCAAGCTTTTAAGACCCCAGATGCTGTATCTTTTGATAGCCGGGCACCATCAGCTTTCTTCACCACATTTGCTTATTCACCCGCTTTGTCTTCAGCGGTTGTGTCGGGAAGGTGAGCATCATAGAATGCCAATTTACTAGAAGAAAGTATTCTTGTGTTGAGGGAATACTTTAGTGGAGGCCCAATGTCCTTCTGCTACCTTAATACCAAACCTATATCGATCCTCCATCTTTCCGAACAAAAATGTTGCTAGAGTTTTTAAAGGTTTTGGTGAGAAGGGGCATTATGTTTATTCATTAGGTAGGTAGGTAGGTAGGTAGGGATTCCCCTAGGTGGGGCCTATGAATTAGCTGTGCACCCAACAGCCCTTTCAACGTGGATTCTGTCACATGGGGCTTCTGGTAATGATAAATAAAACTTATTCTGGATGTCACACCTGAAGGGTTAGCTCATGCTCGTGAGTAGCATCCTCTGCACACGCTCAGCCTATCGAACCAACTCAATTGTTTGCAAGACATTTTGACAGGAAATTCTGCATGTCACAATGTGTATCACAAATACCATCGTTTCTATAAGCAGAAATCTTTCTGGTACAGGGACTTGGCCAGGTCTTTCAAAGGAGGGTGGACCAGCCCTGCTAACCTGTTTCCATGTTTTTTTAAAAGAGGTTTCCCAATGTATTCGAGTTTATTTTCTCAATATAACATGCTCAAATTTTAGGCTGTTGGTTACCTTTCTCAATGAAACCAAATAGAAAAGTAGGATCAAAGTCACAGGAGGTGTCACCCTGCCCTGCTAACCTATCTCAGTAAAAGCGCAATAAATGGTATAATTATTTCTTTTCTTTTTTTTTTCATTTTATTGGGGGCTCTTACAACTCTTGCTACAAACCATACATCAATTGTATCTGACATATCCGTACATATATCCCATCATTATTTTCTAGACATTTACTTTCCATTGAGCCCTTGGGATCCCCTTATAGATTGTAGATTGTTGATTATTTTCAAATCTCACTCCAACCGTCATTTCCCTTCCCCTCTGCTTTCTGTTGTTCTTCCCCGACTGGGGGGGGGTGTGTTTATGTACTATTCATTGCAATTGGTGCCCCCCACCCTCCCCACCTCCCCCCTACCCTTTTGGTATCTCTATTCCCATTCCTGTTCCTGGGCGCCATATGTTGTGAGTTTTATACCTATGTGCATGCTCCCATCTAGTCTAGATTGGAAGGCGGCACTGAGGTCATGAAAGCTGTTGGGGGGGGGGGCGGGCGGTGTTGGGAGGCCTCCAGGAAACAAAGGTATAGTGCATGACCCATTCCTGTTCTACTGCATCCTGATTGACTCACCCTATCTGTAGGGGGATGCTCCATTGTCCATAGATGGGCTTTGGGTCTCCGCTCCAACCCCCCTTCATTCTCACCAATGCATTTTTGTTTTTTGTTCTTTTTACTGTTTATTGTGAATCTTCTGATGCCCATTGCCCAGTCTCAACACCTCATGCTCTCGCCAGCTGGTGTGCTTCTTCCATGTGGGATGTTGCTTCGCTGTTGGATGGTCACTTGTTTAACTTCAAGCCTTTAAGACCCCAGACACTGTATCTTTTAATAGCCAGGCACCATCCTCTGTCTTCTCTACATCTGCTTATGCACCATTTTGTCTTCAGCGATCGAGTAGGGGGAGTGATGAGCATCCTAGAATGCCAATTTGTTAGAATAATGTGTTCTTGTATTGAGGGAAGGTATGAGCCAAGGCCCAAGGCCTGTCTGCAGTCTCAGTGTATTGTCTTATAAATATATATACATAGACCCATACCACTATTGCTATGGAATTAATGTATTTGTATAAGTGCACATCTCTGTTAATCTCCCTATCTAGGCCTTTGCTTCCTAGAGCTTTCCTCTGTTTTCTTTAGCCTCTCCCTGCCCCGCATCACTTTCCCCTTCTTCCACCTCTTAGTGCTTCCTCTCCACTAGCTTGGTGTTGCTCTAATACCCCCAGGATCTCTAGCCTCTCCTAGGTGCTGGTTCCACCTCCCTAGTTGTTCCCCTGTCCATGGCATTGTCTGCTCACCACCCCTTCCCCCTCCCTCCTTCTTCCCTCTCTACCTTATGGGGCCTTTGGCCCCATTGACTTCTCCCTGGGCTTCCCTCCGAGGGTTCAATCCATATAATTAGAAATCCCATCCATGTCCTAGTCTGAACAATAAGAAAACCTACAGTTGAAGAAAGAAAAGGGGAGATAAAAAGATGAGAGAAAAGAAAAAAGGCCCTAGACAGGTCCAGGTCTGTTTGCTGGTCCCCATGGGTCCCCCTGGTTGTGACAGGGATCCAGGGGCTGCCCCTCCTCATCTGAAGCCCATTCTTGTGGGTGTCCTCAAGGGCTCTGTGGCTCAGCTTTACTCCAAATGCTGATCTATTGTGCTCCATTCCCCCACTGTCTCCCCACCATGTGTCACCATTACTGTCCCATCTCCGTATACTCCAGTTAGGGAGCAGCATGTCTTGAGCTGTTGGTAGTCCCACAGTCCTCTCTGTGCCTTAGCAGCTCCATGCAGGGAGCTCATCCTCTGAACTTGGTGATCCCATATGGAGTCTAGGCCGACTGCCCCTTTCTCTTTCTCCTTCTTGGTTTGCTTCCATGTGGGTGTGGTAGGTCGGTTCCTTTCCCCCACCAGGAGGCCTAGTGTCATTCTCTGTGGCATACACTTCTAGGGCAGAGGTCAGGCTGGTTCTGGTTGAGGCTGGCCCTGTAGTCCAGTCTTTTCATGCAATCCTCTACATGGTGACGTTGCCCTCCTGGTTTGGCACATCATGGTGGAGTCTGCATGCACACTCCAATTCTATGTAGACACAACCAATACTCTCCCCCTGGGGGGTTAGTGCCCTGTTCCCCCCATGTCATCATCAGTTATTATTATTTCTATGACTACATTTAGCTCCTTTATGAAAGGAGGATATTGTGCTGAATTTTGTCTTCATCTCACATAGTTATCCAAAGAAAACAACCACACAAAAATGAAATTAATTGAAAAAAGGTGCCTGAGAGGATGTCATAGACATGACTTAGAATAGCTGGGAGTGGAACACTAGCTGTGCACAATCTGGTGGGTGACGTATTGCAGAAGCTAAAATCATCAGTGTGTTATGCAAAGGCCCAGAGCGCTAGTTAGAGTCCAGTGAGCTCTGACCAACCACATTCTAATGACCTGGGTGAAAAGTTGTTGAAAACACATGGACTAGATTTCCTGAGGAATACACACGGGTTTAAAAATTAAGGGGAAGGGGTGCTTGCCAAAATGCGTTCTGTATTAATCACTGTAACAATGAATGGTTCATAATCCGGAAACATCAATGGATCATCTGCGATGCTCATTAAGCCCTTCGGGCAGCCGGCTGAAACACTCAGGAAATACTTAGGAAGAGATCAAAGAGCTCTGTCCCATCGACATTTGAAAGTCGAACCATGAAGAGACTCGGGAAGGAAAGTGGAGACCCAGGTTCCTTAGCTCTGGTGAAGAGCATGGCACGAAGGGAAGGCAAAGAGACAGATCGGAAAGGAGACACTGCTGCTCCTCTGGGCCAAATCTGCCATTTGGTCCCCAGCTCTGCCCTGTGAGCTACTAGACATTAGGCAAATGCCCTGACTTCTCTCAGCCTATTTTCTCAGCCCCAAAATGAGAATTCTGACTCCCATATTTCCTAAGGGTCCCTGGCCATTTTGAAAGATACTATTCAACAGAAAAGAAGGAAATGGACTACTTTGAGGTCTAATGAGTAAGCAAGCAAGCCCCTGGGTGACACAAACGTTTGCACTTGGCTGCAAACTTTAAGGTGGACGGGCCCAGCTGCACCTCCAGGGAGAGGCTTGGTGATATGCTTCCACGGAGGTTACAGCCCAGACCGCCCTTTGGCTGGTTCCCTCCTCTAACACACAGAACCGTCATGAGTTGAAATGGACTCAGTGTTCATGAGTTTCTTTGCCTTTTAAAAACAGTAATCACCATGTATTAATTAAAAACAGTAAATTAAGTATTTGAAGATCTGGGGGAGAAAAACAAAATGCTCAGAAAGAGACGACAACATGTTCAGAAAGAGAAAATACTCCTTGAGTTAGTTAATTGTGCCAGCCTGGCCGATAATCACATGTGGGGCTGGTTGAAAGGCGGAGGGATAAATGGGTGGTGAAGCCTTGCCTTTCTAGTTCTCGGGTCTCTTGTTTTGTGATGGTTGCATCGGGTGCAGCTGCCTTAGCAGTTCCCTGCTTCAGCTTGCAAGATTGACTTCCTCCAAGACATCCCCAAGGAGAAGCCGCATGGACCTATCCCGATGCAGCCCTGGGTGCTGGAGCAGCCGTGTGAAGACCCTTGCCAGTGCTGAGATGCTTACACGTTCACGGACTCAGCTTTCCTCCTGCAGTTGGCATCATTGCCTCTGTTTTGTGAGGTGGAGGACTTTGTGGACTGGTGTTGGGTTAATGGGTTAATGTTGGACTTGTGGGCTTGGGCAGCATTGGGTTGGGATGTTTTCGTGATGCACCTTTTCTTTACATAAAACTCTCATACATGAGTGGCTGTGGATTTGTTTCTCCAAAGTACCTAGACTAATACACTCCTGGTATTTAAAAATGTCTCTGCTTCATCAAGGAAAGCTGAAGAACTCACCTTTAAACTTCAATGTTTTAAGAGGGCAGTTTTGTCCAGGTCACCTGCTGCTGCCATCAACAGCAATCTTGCTAATAAGCTTTGACAGGATTGGAAATATTCAAGTAAATTAGATAAAGACACATTTTGGTGGAACTCCAAATGTCTCGGGGGGAAAGGAGGGCAGGAGCAGGGGTGCGTGTGTTAAGAATCAGGTTTTATCCGAAGCCAAACACGCCAATCAGAGAACATTCTCTGGGACCACAAAAAACTGAACCTAAATGTTTATCGAAAGATTTCACTATTACTTGCAATCAGATTCCTTGAAAGCTGAATGCCTGTAAATTTGCCATTAAGATACCAGTTATTAGATGCAACCAAATTGATGCTGACTTATAATACTGAATATGCATCAGAGTAGAACCAGGCGCCGTGGTGTTTTGAATGAGTGATTTTGGCAGGAGATGCAGGGAGTGGAGTGGGAGTAAATCACGGGGCCTCTCTTTCAAGGGGCCTCTGGATAGACTCAGCTCTCCAACCTTTGGTTAGGAGCCGAGCACTTGAACTGTACCACCCAGTAACTCTGGAGCAACACTTTATGTGCTTGGTTGGTTCCTCCATTGCTCCTATCGTCCTTGGATTCCCCTTTGTGACCCTGGTTGTTCCTTTGGACCTGATGGCAGAGGAGCAAGGAGAGGAAGATATTTCTTTCTTTTTCTCACCCCTCGTACTTTCCTGTTTCCATCACAGCTTACATCTTGTAGTCGTATCTGGCTCTGTACTGATCTGCCATCAAGGCTATTACACGTATGGGTTTGGAGATGTCCTTCCTTGTGAAATTTTGAGGTGGAAAAGTTAACACTTGCCTTTGAACTAATGAACAGAGAAATCTGAAAAGAGAGCATCATAACCTAAGTGAGATTAAGCAGCTCAAACTGAAATCATTCTCTAGTGTTCAATCTGTTTTATTCTAGCATGATTTTATCAAGACTCAAGTTGTGATGCAAAGTGACCTCAATCGTTCTGCCTTGTGTTGTCATTGTCATTTTACAAGCATGTGTTGGCTAAGGATATAATCTTCATGGTCTAGTTAATGTGTTCACTTAAGGTTCATAGTAATGATGAATCAGTTTACCTTTTTAACTGTTTGAGTATGCTTATGAATTCTTTTGGTACATGGAAGTAACAGGTTTCTAGTAATCCATCATAATGGCAATTTTCTGTTGCTGTTGTTAGTTGTCATCAAATCGATCCCAACACATGGTGACCATATGTATAATGGAATAAAATATTATCTGGTTCTGAGCCATATTCATAATTCTCGGGATGTCTGCATTTTCTGGTACCCAATTCAACAATGCTCTGTTGTGACCCATAAGCTAATATTTCGAAGTAGATCCCCAGGGCTTTCTTCCTAGACAGGCTTAAACCTTGTCTGCTGACACCTGCCCACCCGAGTGTCCCTGCTAGCTATTTAAAATGTCATGGCATCACTCCCAGAGCCACGGAAACATGCAAGCAACCACCATAGATAGCACAAACGGATAGACTGAAGATTCCACGCTTATTTACATGAGAGGAGCCCAGCTTGGATGGGGAAGACAGGAACACAGGTAAGAAGGATGTGCTGGGGAAAGGACCAAGAACAGAGATGCTCCTGGGCTTGCTGTCCCGTCGGTTCTGACTCATAGCAAACCCATGTACAACAGAAAGAAATACCGCCTGCTCCTACGCCAATCCTAACAAGCATTCTGATGACTGAGCCCATTGTTGCAGCCACTGTGTCAATCCACCTCCTTGGCAGCCTTCCTCTTCTGTGCTGCCCTTCTACTTTACCAGGCATGCCATCCTCCACCAGGGATGGGTTTCTCCTGATGGCATGCCGAAACTCTGTGAGAGGAAGTCTCACCAGCCTCTCTTTTAAGGAGAGTACCTGTACCTCTGGCTGTACCTCATCGAAGATACTTCTATTTTGAGGACAGCTGCTATCAAAATGCAAAGATGTTTCAAAATGGTTGTTAGACCAGTTGGATCTGTGTTTTGAGGTAGTGTTTTCCATGTGGTATCTTTTCAAAGGGACTTCATAAGTTTTCTTTAAATCTTTGATGTGAGATGTCTTTTCCTACTGGATGAATTATGCTTCTTTAATTTTGAAAACAAGGGAGTTTAGTCTTAGTCAAATGGTAAGAAAGGTCAAAGTCATACTATCCTTGCAACAGTGCTCACCCTTACATGTGCTTTAAATACTTCTTAATTAAAAAATGGCAATCAGATCTATGTTTTCAACAGATGCAAATGTTCATTCTGACTCAGGAGTTCCACTTCTTGGAATCTAGAAAAATTTTAAATGCAGGCAATGATCTATATGCATAGGTATTCATTATACCCTCAATTATACAAGCTACATCATTGCAAATGTCCCAGAGGAAAGTGGTTCAGTAAATTCTAAATGAATACATGATGGAATCGTATTTCTTTATTAAAATAATGTTTACACAGACTTCTACTGACACTTAAATATCTCATGGATATTGTAAAGATTCTTAACACCATAGGAAACTATTTTAGGAATCTATGAGGATGTTTTTATCAGTATAAAATTTCTATTTGACACAGATATTTGGTTTACATCTCCCCCAAAGTTTTCCAGGCTAAAACCTTTTTGGTTCAACTAATGAGATTGAACTTGGGGCTTCAATTACTCACTGTTCTGTGCTTTATTATCCCTTTGAAAACAATTTCTCCCAAGGAAAAACTTGGTTCTACTTCGGGAAAAGCACTTCAACTTACTTCGCAATGAAGACTGAGTAGCTTAAAAAGGTTTGGTTGTTTTTTTTTGTTTGTTTTTGTTTTTTTTCCTATTTCTTATTTTATTTTTTTTAATTTTTTTTTTTCCAGTTCTTGTAACATTTTTTTTTTTAAATCAATTTATTGGGGCTCATACAATTC
>NW_022111369.1:64118041-64124740 GCF_000313985.2 Echinops telfairi | reverse complement strand
CGCTATAGGTCTCGATAGCCGGGCACCATCAGCCTTCTTCACCACACTTACTTATGCACACATTCATCTTCAGCGTTTATGCGTGGAAGGTGGTTTGGTTGTTTTTTTAAGGAAAGAAAGATGTTATAGTTAGATTAGACCATCTCATTTAACTAAGAAGATTTCAAACGTTCCCTCAGCAATCTAGGTTCACTGCACTCAATGGACATGGCTCCAACTGTCTTTTAGGGCTCATGAACTCATGAGCTCTCTCCCAAGAGAGATCTCTGAGTCAGCAGCAGCAGCATCAACTGGGAACTTGTTAGAAGTGTGAATTCTCAGGCCCCACAGCAAACCCCAAACCAAATCCATTACCATAGAGCTGACTGTGATGCAAATCAAAGCGATAGAACAGAGCAGCACTCCTCCATAGGGTTCCTGAGGCGGTGCTCTTCATGGAAGCCCACTGCCACCTCTTTCTCTCACAGGGTAACCAGTGCATTCCAACTGCCCAACTCTCCTTTCGCAGCCGAGAGTTCAACCATGGTCTAACCACAAGGCCTCCTTGGCCCCACTCCACACCCACTAACTCAGGAGCTCAATAGTGGGCCAGCTCCCCTAGATTTTAACAAGCACTCTGGGGCATTGTGATGCAAGCTGAGTTTGAGAGCCACTGGTCTGTATTTAGCTTCAGGTGCGCATTAGTGCTAGACTTGAATGCAACCTTAACAATATCTGCATTTTGTTGTTAGGTGGCATGGAGCGGACCCACCACTCACGGCAGCCACATGCCAATGGAATGATGGCCAGTCCCGTGCCATCTCAATAGTTGGTCAAGATTGGATTGTCATGATCCACAGAGCTTCTAGTGGATGATTTTCAGAAGTCAATTGCTGGACCTTTCTTCCTTATCTATCTTTGGCTGGAAGCCCCTCTGAAACCTATCAGGACCATAGCACCATGCAAGCCTTCACCATGCAAGACCCATGGGTGGTGGGGGGCTGATCCTGAGGTGAATTGGTTGGAAAGTAAACTCGAATCTCCTGCATGTAAGGCAAGGATATTTGTTGTTGTTGTTAAGTGCTGTCGAGTTGATTCCAAATCATAAAGATCCTAGTAGCACAGAAGGAAACACTGCCCTGTCCGATGCCATCCTCACAATTGTTCTTATGTTTGAGCAGCCACTGTGTCAACCCATCTTGTCTGAGGTCTTCCTCTGTGAGGCTTTTGCAAGCATGATGTCTTCATCGAGGGGCTGGTCTCTCCTGGAAGTCTGTCCAAAATATGTGAGACGAAGTCTCACCATCCTTGCCTCCAAGGAGCACTCTGGCTGTACGCCTTTCAAGACAGATCGGTTGGCTCTTTTGGAAGTCCATGGCTCTTCCCCTACTTTTCACTAGCACCACAATTCGAACGCATCAATTCTTCCTTGGTCTCCCTTAGTCAATGTCTAATTTTCACATGCATATGAGGCAATTGAGAATACATGGCTTGGGTCTGGTACACCTTAGTCTTCAAAGTAAGATCCTTGCTTCTCAGCACTAAAGAAGTCTTGTACAGCAAATTTACCCAATGCAATTTGTCATTTGATCTCTTAGCTTCTTCCATGCACATTGATTGTGGATCCAAGCAAGACAAAATATTTGACAACTTCCATCTCTTCTCTGTTTATAATGATGTTACCTATTGGTCCAGTTGTGAGAATTTTGATTTTCTTTAGATTGAATTGTAATCCACACTTTAGGCTACAATCTGTGATCTTCATCAGCAAGTGCTTCAAGTCTTCCTCACTTTTAACAAGCCAGGTTGTGTCATCTGCAGATTGCAGGTCACTAACAAGCCTTCCTCCAAACCTAATGCCCTATTCTTCCTTATATAACCCAGCTTCTTTGAGGATTTGCTCAGTATACAGATGGAATAAGTATTGTGAGAGGATGCATATCTTTCCTGTTTTTACTTTATTTTTTAAAATCATTTTATTAGGGGCTCATACAACTCTTATCACAATCCATACACACATCAATGTGTAAAGCGCATTTGTACATTCATTGCCCTCATCATTCTCAAAACATTTTCTCTCCACTTAAACATCTTTCCTGTTTTTAAAGCATGCAGCTTGCCCTTGTTCTATTCCCACAATCGCCTCTTGATCCATATACACTTCCACGGAGCACAATCAGGTGTTCTGGAGTTCCCATTCTTCTCAAGGCTTTCCACCATTTCTTGTGCTACTCACAGTTAAATGCCATTGTATACGCAGAAAACACAAGTAAACATCTTTCTGCTGTTCTCTGATTTTAGCCCAGATCCCCCTGACATCAGCAAGGCTGCCCCTTGTTCCACAGCCTCTTCTGAATCCAGCTTGAACCTCTCTCTGGCAGCTCCCTGAATGTCTTGCTGCCACCATTGTTGGATGAGCTTCAGCAAAATTTTACTTGCCTGTGACATTAATGATATTGTTCTATAGTTTGTACATTCTGCTGGGTCACCTTTGTTTGGAATGGGCACAAATGTAGATTTCTTACAGTCAGCTAACTGAATAGCTGTCTCCCAAATTTCCTGGCATAGATAAGTAAGTGCTTCCAGTGCTTCTTCAACTTGTTTGAATTTTGATTGGTAGTCCATCAATTCCTGGAGCCTTGTTTTGGGATAATGCTTTCAGTGCACCTTGAACTTTTTCCTTCAGTACCATTCGTTCTTGTTCATATTTCACCTCCTATGAAAAAAGAATAAGGCTGTCTATTTCTGAGAAATTAGCCGTAGAAACCTTATGGACAGAATGAACACATCGTCAGATACAGAGAACGCATGAAAAGAAGCAATGCATATTTACAGACATGAAATTAAAGGATACACAACCCATTTATTTTTCTTGAAGCTCTAAAAGTTACATCTATTATTACACAAGATCAAGTGTTGTGCTGGTCCCCCATTTAATTTCCTTTCCTGAATTTCACGTGGCTGAAGTGATGCTTTTGGGATCTTTACTGATGAATGCTAGAAAACACAGTCCACAAAATTCCTCAGGTGGCCCCGTTACTGAGGTTGGCCTTCCTATCCCTAACCTGGTAACCTTCAATCCCCTCCCCCTGCTTGGCATTATGTCTTTTAAATTTATGTACTTGTTTATTTTCTTTTGTCTCTCCACTACATCAGAAAGTCATTAACATAGCACTCTATCTATTCATTCTATCTTGCCCACACTTAGAAAAGTGGCCAGACCACCACCATATGACTCAATACCGCATGTACAAATCACACCACTCGTTAGATTACACATGGCGGAGTAGTTGGAAGATTACTTCTGTCTGGTCATTATATCAAGGACAGCGGCATTTCTGTTGACCACTGGATCTGTTTTTCATCTTATGAACATGGCGTGTTTTGTATTTGACCAGCCTTCCCTTTGGGAGTCAGTGGTTTGCAAGCCTGAAGCTTATAAACTGCGGCACACCAAAAGCAAGGCTGAAGGTCTTTATGGTTGGGAAGGTTAGCCAATTTCTGCTTCCATTTTGTGGTCTCATTCCAATTTTTCCTTCTGGGGCTCTTGTTTTTAACTGATGTCATATATTTTTGTGCTTTGGAGTGTGAATGCTTTTGTCACACGCTCTGGCTCAAATCCCTGCACTGTCACTTACTTCCCATGTGACCTTGGGCAAGTGATGAAGCCTCGGTTTCCTCATCTGAAAATGAAGATTGTGTCAGTGTCTGCCTCTTACAGTAAAGTGCTTAACAGAGGGCCAAACCTTTAATAAGGAATCAGGAACGATTAGTTGTCATGTTGTTTTAAAAGAAACCAAAAATACACAGACTTGGATTAGAGACTATGGGTTAAGCATTGAACTGCCAGCGGTTTGGTGGTTCAAAACCACCAACAGCTGGTTGGATAAAGATGAGGCTGTCTGCTCACTGAGAGAGTTACAGTCTTGGAAACCCTACATGGGGCTACTGTGACTTGGAACTGACTTGATGACAGGATTTTCTGATTTGATTAATGCCTTGTTGTTGTTGTTGTTGTTGTTAGGTTTTGTGAAGTCAATTCTGAGTCATAGGAATCCTGTGTGAGATTAGAACGGCCCCACAGAGTTTTCTTAGCTGTAATGTTTACACAAACAGAGCACCGGGTCCTGCTCCCATGGATTTTCCAATGGCTGCTGTAACAAGTGCCACCAAATGGGTGGCTTCGTACAAGAGAACTTTGTTCTCTACCAACTCTGGAGGCTAGGAGTCTGAACTTGGAGCCATTGGTTCCCTCTGAAGGTCAGGGGAGCATCCGTTCTTGCTACTTCCAGCTGCTGGTAGCCTTCGTTTGTGGCAGCCCAAGTCCTAGCTCTGTCTCCATCTTTCCCTGGATGCCTTCCCCCATGTCTGTCTTCATATGGCATTCTCCTCATGTGTCTGTCGCTATGTGTTTCTATTCCTTTTAAATAAATTTGCCAGTCATATTAGATTCAGACCCACCCTACTCCAATATGACCACAGGTCAACTAATTACATCTGAGAAGACCCTGTTTCTAAGGTCACTTTCAAAGGTACCAGAGGTTGAGACTTCCATAAACCTTTTTAGAGGATGCAACTCATCCAGTGTTATTGTTGCTATTAGTTGCTGTTGAGCCAGTTCCAACCAATAGCGGCCCTATGCACAACAGAACTAAATACCACCAGGTCCTGCACCATCCTCACAATTGTTCTTATGTTTGAGCCCTGTGGCAGTTACATAATCTCCTCGTAATGTGAGCGAAGGGCTGGAGTCTAGCCTGTCAATCAGGTCACAGCTTGATGACCTCATTTGGAGTCACGAAGAAGATAAATAGCTCACTGGAGGCCAGACCCAATCTCTCTGCCTTCCCATTCCTGCTGTTGAGACATTCAGAGAGCTAGAGGAGAAATGTGGAGACCCACACCACCACTGAGATGCTTCCACTGCCACTGTATCCACAAGACCTTCTACCCACTGGCCTGTGCTCTTCCTGCATTGGACATCATTGCATGTGCTGTGTGAGTCGAAAGAGGAATTTATGAACTAGTATCAGACTTACGGACTTGCTCTTGACTGGGATGGGATGGTTTCTCAATATATAGTTGCTCGTTTATCTAAATCTCTTTCTTATACACATATGAGTGTCTAGGAATTTTTTTCTCTAGTCAACTCAAACTAACATAAGCCCATTGCTGCAGCCACTGTGTCAATCCATCTTCTCAAAATCCCTTTCTTTTTTAAGCCCATAAGAGAACATACAGGAAATACACTCAAGTGTTCACAGTGCTTTTCTCTAGGTACGGGAAGTGGGCGGCAGTGGGGTGGGAGTGAGGGTTGTCAATGTTGTTTTCTCCCTATATGTCTTATGTTTTAAAAGTCTTAAATGAAGACGTTTTTCTTTTAATAAGCCAGTAGGGTCCTGGTTTTACTTGTATACTCACTGCCATTGAGTTGATGCTGCCTCATAGCGATCCTATAGAACAGGGTAGAACCACACCAGTGAGTTTATGAGACTGTAACTCTTTTTTTTTTTTTTTTTTTGAGACTGTAACTCTTTACAGGAGTAGAAAGCCCCATCTTTCTCCTGAAGAGTGACTGGTGGTTTCAAACAGATTACCTTACAGTTAGCAGCCCAACCTGTATCCACTTATGCCACCAGGGCTAGCTTAAAAATATGACAAGAAAATTCACTTCCAATCCCTACAGAGTAACATAGGAGAAGTTAGGAAAAAGATGAAGCGCTCAATTCCCTAACTAATTACGGTCTGGGAAACCCACGGGGACAGTTCTGCTCCGTTCTATAGGGTCACTCTGAGTAAGTATTGCTTTGATGGCAGTGAGCTTTAGGTTTCTGGTTATGGGGCGGGGGGGGGGAATTAAAAACACCTCTGCTCTCTAGTTTATCATAAGCTATATGGATGGAGCCAGTAACTATGGGAGAGATTATTCAATCAGAAGGGTGACACATTTGGTTTATTTCCCTCAAGCTTTCCTATGATAACAAATTGGGGATTTACTGCTATTTCATCACGAGAGCTTTCATTCGGTTCATAGCTGAGTGCTTAACCATGGCCCCACCAGGATTCCTGAAAGGGGTTCTGAGATTCCTAACACCCAATTTAAAAAAAGAAGAGCATGGTAGATAACATGCCTCCCCTTATCTTAAAAATAAAAGCATATCAGCTGGAAGAATATGAGTTTTATTTAAGGCATTAACACCAGCTCTTCCTGCTTCAGTCATGGCTGACAAAGGAAAATTGAAATTTGTAAAACACAGGTGAACTGGACCAATAACCAGAATGGGAATAATTATCAGTGAACATCCTGTGAGAAACTTAATCTCCTAGAATACAAGGAAAACGTGCATGTTGCTCAGCAACCAAATCTCTTAATCAGCAGAATTGGGGGTGGGGGGAGAGCAATTCCCCTTTCAAAGATGGCAGCTGTGATAGGTAGGTTTTGTGTTAACTTGGCCTGGTCAGGATTGTCAGTGGTTTGATTTAGTAATCCCCCATAATCTGCCCTAACATAATGGGATCAACTCCATAATGGAATCCGCTGTGAGTAACACCCCCTTACGCAGGCCACAAATCGGATGCGATTGAAAGGAAGTTTCTGAGCAGTAATATCGTCCTCAGGGCTTGGTGCGCCGGGATGTGTTCCACTTTCTCTCCTTCCCTCTTCGTTTGCTCCTGTGCACTCTGATCAAACGCGCCCCCTTCACTGAGCTGTAGCTTCAG
>NW_022111369.1:64113252-64117941 GCF_000313985.2 Echinops telfairi | reverse complement strand
AGACCTCTCTAATGGTTCTCTGCTTCATGCCAGTATGTTGCATTCACGTTCTGGCACACCGAGTTACAGTCTGGCTCTCTCCCTGTCATGTGGAGATATAAACAATACCCTCCCCTTGGGTGGGTTTGTGCCCTGTTCTCCTGTTTCCCAGGTCTTTTTTTATTTTTCCTTCTTTCCCTCCTTTTTTAGTTGGCTGCCATCCTGCTCAGAGCAGCCAATGCACAGAGAGGACCATCGGGCTGGCCCTACCATGAGACGAGACCCATAGCACTACAAGGGACAACACCAGAGGCACAGTGCAGGAATTGTGCTCCATCTGACCCCACCACACTGGGGTGAAACGCTAAGGCCATGTGACAGAGCAGCAAGGGGAGCAAAGCAATGAAGTCCCCAGGGAACACAAAAAATAAACTTTGGGGTCAGGGCATGGCACCCCATCAGACTCGACCGGAAAACACACCTAAAAGTCAACAAACAGACCTGGAAATATTTATAAGCTTTTTTTTTGTTTTGGTCATTGTTTGGGGCCGGGTTTTGGTTTTCTTTTGTTGTTTTGTTTTGTTTTGCTCTGCTTTCTTTTTGTGCTTAATATTGTCTGTGCATGTCTATCTATATAAGATAGGCAGGATAAAGAATCCGGAGGAGAAAACAATGGGACTGATGGTTCAAGGACAACATTGGAGAGGAGAGGTGGGGAAAGTAAGTGGGGGGCAACAAACCTTAGGGACAAGGGAACAACAAGTGATCTAAAATCAATGACGAGGAGAGTGTAGGATGCCTAGTAGGGCTTGATCAAGGGCAATGTAACTGAGAGGAATTACTGAAACCTGAATGAAGGCTGAACATGATAGTAGACCAAGAGGAAAGTAAAAGGAAACAGAGGAAAAAACTAGGAGACAAAGGACATTTACAGAGGTCTAAATACAGGCATGTACATATGTAAATATATTTATATATAATGATAGGGAAATAGATCTACGTACATATATTTATATGTTAAGTATCAAGGTAGCAGATGGATATTGGACCTCTACTCAAGTACTCCATCAATGCAAGAAGACTTTGTTCTAATAACCTGGCATTCCGTGATACTCACCTTCCCGACACAATCACTGAAGAAAAAAAGGGTGCATAGAAAATGTGGTGAAAAAAGCTGATGGTTCCCGGCTAACAAATATATAGCATCTGGGGGTCTTAAAGGCTTGAAGACAAACAAGCGGCCATCTATCTGAGGAGCAACAAAGTCTACATGGAAGAACGCCAGCCTGTGTGATCATGAGGTGTCGATGGAATCAGGTATCAGGCATCAAAGACTCAGAACAAAAAATCATATCATTGTGAATGAGGGGGAGTGCAGACTGGATACCCAAAGCCCATCTGTAGACAACTGGACAATGTTTTACAGAAGGGTCGCAAGGAAGAGATAAGACAGTCTGAGTGCAGTATAGCACCGATGAAACATACAACTTTCCTCTAGTTCTTTAATGTTTCCTCCCCCACACCGCCCCCATCATGATCCCAATTCTACCTTGCAAATCCAGCTAGACCATAGCATGTACATGGGTACAGATAAGAGCTGGAAACACAGGGAATCCAGGACAGATAAGCCCCTCTGGGCCAGTAATGAGAGTAGTGATACCAGGAGGGTGGGGGCACGATGGAGGAAGAAAGGGGAAACCGATCACAGTGATCTACAGATAGCCCCCTCCTGGGGGACTGACAGTGGGAAAGTGGGTGAAAGCAGACATAGGTCAGTGTAAGACATGAAAAAATAATAATAATTTATAAATTATCAAGGGTTCGTGGGGGAGGGAAGGGGGAAAATGAGGAGCTGATACAAAGAGCTCAAGTTGAAAGAAAATGTTTTGAAAATGATAATGGCACTAGATGTGCAAGTGTCCTTGACACAATATATGTACGTTTGTATTTTGAAAAGAGCTGTATGAGCCCCCAATAAAATGATTTTTTTTTTTAAAAAAAAGGAAGTTTCCTTTGGGGTATGGACTAATTCCTATGTAAGTGGATGGTGTGGGGAAGTTTGCTTGCTTTGTGCTGATCTGGATCTGGATCTGCCGCATTGACCTCCAATTCTTTGGTTTTGTGCTAATGGCCTACCCTATTGTCTGCTCATTTCAGTAGCCAGCAGCAGCCTGCAATCTGCTGTCAACCTTGGATTCATTCACCCTCCAATCATAAGCCTGCTCTGTCAACCTTGGATTCATTCACCCTCCAATCATAAGCCTGCTCTGTCAACCTTGGAGTCATTTACCCTCCAATCATAAGCCTGATCTGCTGGCCTTGAACTTATCTACCTCTGTAGCTTGTGGTGTTCCTGCTGATCCTTGGGTTCAACAACCCTTCAGCTTAAAATCTGATCCATGGACTTGAAACCATGCTGGACTTAGCTGCTTGTACAACTGTGTGAGCCATTTTCCTGATGTAAATTTCTTTCCATATATTCATATATCCATATATGATAATCACTGATTTTGCTTCTCTAGGGAGCCTATCTGAACACAGCAGTTGGCTGTGTTACTTTGAATGTGTGTCTCTCTCCACTGTCCAGGCAATCATCCAGTTTCCCACATCGGGCCTCTCTGAAAGGACTCACTATGCCTCCTCGGCGTCTCCCATTCCAGGGCTCTGACCCAGAGTTTTTTCTCCCATTCTGGTGTTCGTTCCACTTCATAGAGAGTTTTAAAATTTGGGTCTGTTCCAATTTCATTCCCTGAGACATGACTGAATTGGCTTGAATCAACCTAAAGCCCTGTTTTTCCCCCTATTATACTGAACTGAGAGTTGAATTTCTTCACATAAAATGTGTGCACAATGGAAGATTCCCTGATATTCAGGCTACCACAGTTTTCTTGAATCCTAATAAGGGAGGAAAATGATCCGTGTCAGGGTCTGAAAACGCGTGAGAAAGACGCAGGGCTTGAGAGGAGGTCACAGGTCCAGCCAAGGAGATTGCCATGCTAATGAGGCATCTAGAGAGCCAGGAAATCTACCTATTGTGTTCCCTGCAGTGTCCCCACCATCTAGAATAGTGCACAGCCCACAGAAGACTCTCCATAGGTCATTCTTGAATAAAACAATCCTTGTAATGTCACATTTTACAGTGAGAAAAGGTACGATTAAGGGCTGTATCCTCTCACTATGCTTATTCAGTCTGTATGCTCAGCAAATAAACTGATTCAAGAAGCTGGTACATGAAGCAAAGCACAGCTCCCGACTGGAAGAAGGCTCCTTAATACTCTTGGGTATTCAGAGGGTACAACCTTGCTTTCTGAAAGCCAAGACGTTAAACTCATACTGATGAAGGTCAAAGCTTATATCATCAGCACCATGAGTAACATGGAATGAGTTAATATATCAACTATGATCCACTGTCATCGAGTCAACATTGACTCATAGTGACCCTACAGGACTGAGTAGAACCGTTCTGTGGGGTTTCCAAGACTGTGGATCTTTATAGGCGCAGACAGCCTCATCTTTCTCCTGAAGAGCAACTAATGAGTTTGAAACATCGACCTTGTTGTTAGTAGCCCAAGGCTTATTCTATAGCAGCACCACCAACCCGTAGATTAGCATTAGTAACATATAAATCTGCTCATCGTGTTGAATAGTCTTCATTGGGTTGCATTTTAAAGTTGCATGCACAAGTCTGTGTTTGCCTGCCCCTCCCTCCAGAAGAATTTATTTCAAAGGACAGCACAGAATCTGCAGCTATAGGAGAGGGACATATCTGATCACAGCACACGGGAGCAGGGAGGGAGGAGAAGAAAATGGAGCACATTCTGGACCACCAGGCCTTGAGGACGATGTTCCCGATTAGAGCAGCCAGTCCACCGAGAGGACCACATGGCCAGCCCCACTATGAGACATGATGTCCCTCACTGACCCATAACCCTACAGGGGACAACACGGAAGACACAGTGTGGGAATTACACCCGATCTAATCCCACCACACCGAGGCAAAACACTAAGGGGGTGCAAAGAACAGCAAGAGAACAGAGTGGTGAGGTCCCCAGGGAATGCTGAAGATGGACTTCGGGGCCAGGCCATGGTGCCCCAACAGACTGGACTGGAAAACACTCCTAAAGGCCAACAAACAGTCCTTGAACTAACTACAAGCTTTTCTTTCTTGTTGTGTTTTGTTTTGTCATTGGTTTGTTGTTGTTTTGTTTTCTTTTATTACTTGGTTTTGCTCTGTCTTGTTTTTATGCATGTTATTATCTCCACAGGTCTGTCTAAATAAGATAGGCTGGATGAACAATCTGGAGGAGAAAACAACGGGACCAACAGTTCCAGGGGGATATGGGAGAGAAGGCGGTGGGGGAAAGGTAGTGGTGTTAACAAACCCAGGGACAAGTGATCCAAATCGGTGGTGAGGAGGGTGTAGAAGGCCTGGTAGGATGTGATCAAGTGTAATGTAACCAAGAGGAATTACTGAAACCCAAGTGAAGACTGACCATGATAGTCAAACAAGAGGAAAGTCAAAGGAAATAGAGGAAAGAGCTAGGAGGCAAAGGGCATCTATAGAGATCTGAATAAAGGCATGTACATATGCAAATGTATATATGAGGATGGGGAAATAGATCTATGTGCATATATTTATAGGTTTAGTATTAAGGTAGCAGAAAGACATTGGGCCTCCACTCAAGTACTCCCTAGATGCAAGAATACTTT
>NW_022111369.1:64103371-64112467 GCF_000313985.2 Echinops telfairi | reverse complement strand
GGGCAATGAATGTACAAATGTGCTTTACACAATTGATGTATGTATGGATTGTGATAAGAGTTGTATGAACTCCTAATAAAATGAATGAAAAAGAAAAGTCTGTGTTTGGCATGGAAGTGTTGAACTGTCTGGAGATAATGTTTCGATGTCTGTAATCCGTCATCCTCTGGGTTAAACAAGTGCAGAGGGGGAAAGTTTTTTTACTCCAAACCTGGAGAAGTTGATTTTTGAGAAAATGAAAATGTGAGTTTCCATCTTCCTGTGACTTCATGTAAATACAATCTCCAGTTTTGTCATGCCTGAAAGCCCGACTGTGGCCCAGGGTGGGTGCACTTGACCACAGTGTTGTTCTTCTAATCTCCTGCAGGTGTGTGTCCCAAGGTGGTGATCATTATCTGCCTTCTTAGCATTTCAGAACCCTTGGGTCTGCTGGCTCCTTTGGTTGTTTATTCTTTTCCTTAATGTATGTGATTGTAAGAGATTAAATTCCTTTCCTTTCTGAGAGCCACAACAGATAGTTATAGGAAATTGGTCCCAAAACTTTGGTATTCCATGCTCCACCAGTAAGATTTTCTTTAAATTTAGTGGGTAATTTTGCAACTTGCTTTGGATAATAATGGTAGAACTCAAATGATACACTTTTACAGAAGTGTAAATGGATTTCTATTCAGCTTAAAAATCTGTTTTCCTGGTGAATGATTTAATGTTTGCTAGACAGCAGAGGAGTTCTCTATAATTTGCTAGGGAGAGAGTAGGGAAAGTAAAACTTAGAGGGTTTTGTTCAACCTACACTTTTCTTCAGGCTCCCTTGATCATGCTAGGCTCTTGAGTCATGATCAAATAGCTACTTCCTAGAGCAAAAATCTCCCTTAGAAACCTGGAAGTCTTGTCAATCAAGTCTAGAACCCTTAGGAAAGTCACTTCCTATTAACTCCGTGATGTTAACTCGAATAAGTGCCTTAGGCATCTCTTCAAACCTTCTCTGGGCCCAAATGTTAACTTATAAACTCATTTGTAGCTATTACTAAGAGTTGCTAAATTAGGAATAATGTAAATTTCTAAGAGGCAAGTAAGATTGGGAGGATGGAGGAAAGGTCATTGTATAAAGTTTGGAAAGACCTAACTATGATAGATAGAAACTAGAGCAGGGCTGTCCTCACAAACTTCAAAAATATAGGCAAATGTCTTTCGAAATGGAGTAGATCTGTTGTAAAGCAGGATGCAATGGTGGAGATTCAGAAAAGCATTGATTTAAAAAAATACTTTGATTCCCTGCCAGCACTTGTTTCATTTGCTCCAATGGTTTTATGTTCAACTTCGCAGCTCAATAGTTAGATGACCACTCAGTGGTTTGTGCATGCCAGAATATGCTTAATCAGACGTATTTTTAACTTGAAGTGAAAATATTTAAGTATAAAATGTAGGTTTGGGTATTTTAATATCGGTGATTAAATTTTTAACTTGGAGTTATTGAGATATAATTGACATAAAATAAAATTCACCATTTTAAAGCATACAGTTTGGTGATTGAATCTATTCACAGATTTTTTATAACCATTATTGCTGATTGGAATCATATAATAAGTAGCGTTTTCATTTTAGCTTATTTTACTTATTGTTAGATGCCATTGAGATGGCTCTGATGCTAAGCTACCCTATATACAACAGAATGAAACAGTGCTTGGTCCTCCCCCATGCTCACAACTATTGATGCTTGAGTCCCCCAACACAATAATTCAAAGGCATCAATGCTTGGGTCTTCCTTACTCATTTGCCCTGCTTCCATATGCAGATGAGACAGCTGATGATACTATGACTTTGACAACTTTAGACAAGGGATGTGAATACCCTTGTCATTAGACTGAGAGCATTATAAAGTCAATAATAGCAGCTACAGTTAGGTTAAAATGTATTATTTTATTATTTGACCACTCTTTTAACCTATTTTAAAGCTGTTTCAGCTTTTAAAAATATATTATTAAGAAAATAATGATGACAACATATGTACAAATATGCTTGATAGAATTGATGGATGGATTGTTATAAGAACTGTAAAAGCCCCAACAACATGATCTTAAATATATATATAATGTGGCAATCCTGAATATAATTCTCTGTTGTTTATCATTGGTATTATTGTGGCTGATTTTGCTGTTTATTTTATTCACTATCCTAAGTAATTTTTCACTTGCAACCACTGTAAATCTAGATGTAGCGATATACAACTATGGATACTATTGTGAAGAATGTGAATTCCAGAATGAGTTCCTATGGAACCTGTACATAGACCAAGAGGCAGCCGCTTGAATATAACAAGAGGCCAATGCATGATTAAAATCAGGAAATGTGCACATCAGGTTGGTACCCTTTCACCATATGTGTTCAAACTGTCTGCTGTGCAAATATGCTGAGAAAAGGTGCTATTGAAGAAGACTTGGCATCTTGATTGGAGGAAGATGCATTAACACCTGTGATATACAGATGGCAAAACCTTGCTTGCTGAAAGTGAGGAGAATTTGGGACAGTTGCTGATGAAGATCAAAAACTATTGCCTTTGGTGGGGATTACACTCTATGTAAAGAATGCAAAAACTAGAATAGTCCACATTATAATAAACAAAGGAAATATTGAAGTTACCGAGGATTTTAATTTACTTGGATCCATGACCAATGGTCATGGAAGCAGTGGTCAGGAAATTTGCATTAGACAAATCTGCTGCACAAGATCTCTTTAAGGTATTCAAGAACAAAGATGTCACTTTAAGGACAAATGTATTCTTGATCCAAGCCATGGTGCTTTCAGTTACCTCACATGCATGTGGAAGTGCATAGTTAATAAGGAAAACCACAGAAGAATGGATGCATTTGAACCGCAATGTTTGTGAAGATTATTGAACATGCCCTGGGTGCCAGAAGCACAAATGAAGGTGCCATGGAAGTACAGCCTTAGAAATGAGGATAGAAAGACCTCCTCTCTCTTCCATTGGATAAGTTATCAGGCAAGATGAGTCCCATGCTTGGTAAAGCAGAAGGTCAGCAAAATAGAGGAAGCCCCTCAGAGATGGATTAACACATTGACAGAAGATGGGGTAGTGTTGCCTTCCCCAGATGAGTCGGAGCCAACTTGACAACTTGACAACAATTAACAACAACAAATAAACAAGAGTCACATGTACAAGGATAAGCAGACTTCTGATTTAGAGTAAAAGATGGATCTTTTCTCAAGAGAAGAAATGTATTGAATAGGTTATATTTTTTTTCATTTCAAACGCATGTTTAGTTTTTATCAAAATGAAGTGGGGGGAAGTGCCAAGCTCCAGCCTCAGTTCACTTGCAATGCGTGTCCTTCTAGAGAACTTTCTGAGCAATTACATTTGACACCCGAAGGTCCTTCTCTTGGTTCAAGGGAAGCAGTCCGAGGCAAGTACAGCATGCTTCCCTCCACTTGGAGATCCCTCTAAGAAAACAACACGTCAGAGTGCAGCGAAGAGGATGGCCGTGTGCCGTCTCCTGGCACGGCTGCGGGTTCAGTGACTACATTCATTTCTCATGTCTGCTTGAGAAGCTCCGTCCTGTGGCAGCGGATCCGCTTTCTCAAGCAACTGAGCACGTTGGACAAATGGAAGAAGAAAGGGTCTAAAGTTTATATCTAAAAATGAAAAAGCGAATTCTCTAAAAATGTATAAAGAACTTTTTACTATCAAGCGCTACAGGGGTGCTTCGAAACATTTATAAAAGCAACCCATTTGCTTTTCCTTTTCCATGAAGTTTTGGAAGCCCCCTCATATTAAAAATGAAAAATGAGAAAAGAACACCTTTAGTCCGATAAGATATAACCATATTTAATAGTATTATATTGTCCCTTTTTTTCCTACAGGGTGAATCTGTTCAACCTGCCTTTGGGGCAAGTGAAAATGCCTGTGATAGTACACATCTACGGACAACCCTCAGTCAATGAGGTTCCAGGGATCAATGAGTAAATACCACGGTTTCCTTTTCCTGGTGGGGTCAATGATTGTGTGCATTCTACATGGTTTCTGAAAATATCCCAAGGAGAGAGGCCCAGTGGCCCACACTGGTAAGACACTCGTGAGCCACCCTGAATCAGCTGTTGAACCCTTCCTTTCAAGTCTCACGTGTATGACTTCCTAGTTTGTGTTCTCGGAATCATCTTTCCA
This sequence comes from Echinops telfairi, assembly GCF_000313985.2. Taxonomy (NCBI): domain Eukaryota; kingdom Metazoa; phylum Chordata; class Mammalia; order Afrosoricida; family Tenrecidae; genus Echinops; species Echinops telfairi. The sequence continues at coordinate 64,108,290 of NW_022111369.1, read as the reverse complement.
GGTAAACAAACTGTGCTCAACTCTTTGCTTCAGTGTCTGATTTTTTAAAAAATCCAAACTAAGACAGCTTAAAATCTACAATGAAAGAACACACACAGAGGAAACAGAAGCATAGATGTTGTTGTTAGCCCAACTCACGATGGCCCCTTATACAACTAAATGACATACTGCCCAGTCATAAGCCATGGCCCTGATCAGTTATGGATCAGACAATTCTGACCACAGAGGGTTTTCACAGGCTAATTTTCCGATGTAAACTGTCATGACTTTCTTCCAAGTTCATAATAGTCTTAAAGTTCTGCTGACCTGGTCAGCAGCAGCATCCTACACAATTACCCACAGGAAGTTGGACAGTGGCTGCCTTTGAGATGCCCTGGCTGGAATTAAACCCAGGTCTCCAATAGAGAAGGCAAGAATTCTAGTGACCCCCCCCAAGACACAATGAGAAAAACACCCTAAACTCGCTGCCACCCGAGTCAATGTGGACTCAGACCGACCCCGTGTAGGTTTCAGAGACTGTAGCTGTTTCCTGGAATAGAAAGCCCAGTCTTTCTCCCATGGAGATGCTAGTGGTTTTAAACTGCTGACCATGGGGATCGCAGCCCAACCATTATACCACCAGGGTTCCATGACACAAAGACCCAGAAAGTGTGATTGGACAGGGCAGAGACCACAAGCATAAAAGAGGGACAGCAAAAAAAAAAAAAAAGGCAAGGGGTTCACAATCCACGTGGACATCCCCTGCATGCTGGCATCTTAGCGAGCATCCCCTTACTTGCTCAAGTTAGGAAAGATTCAAAGGACTTTTGCTCAAGCGAAGTGCACAAATATGCCAGGCCTCATGAGACATCATTCATTCATTCAACAAATATTTATTGAACACCTACCAGGGCCAGGTATCATACTGGATAGTGGAGGTTCAGCTGTGTTAGAAGAGGTCCTCTAGAGAAGCAAAGCTAGTGACAGTTTATATGTGCATATGTAGAGAAAGGGATTGATATTGAGAAATGGCTCACCCAGTTGCAGATGTCCAATCTAGTTCAAGTCTGGGGCTCAGATGTGAGCTGGAGACTTCTGTAAGTGATGGGCAGATGAATAGGAAGCAGGGAAATGAAGCAAGATGACCAAGACTAGTGGATGCAGAGCTGAATGGATCTAGATGGGCCTAATGAGCCAAAGGTCGGCGGTCTGCTGATCACTCCTGGACTGACAAGGTAACAAGAGGTCAACAAACCAGATGCAGGGTCCAAAACCAGCAATGGAAGTGAGGCAGCTTCCCCACAGTGACTCTAGTAGACCCCATCCAGAAGGAAACCTCCCTCAGTTCTACCACGACTGTGGCCTATTTTTCTCACAACTGCTCGCCTGCTTCAAAAAAGGTCCCATCAGTGAGTTGACCTCACTATGTTACATCACAGCAGGGGAGAATCCCACCCACGTGGACAGAAAACCCAACTATCACACCTGCTCTTATCCAGCTTAATTTCTAGTAGGGGAAGATAAATAGCGACCATAAAAATAAATACTTGTATATAAGGCACCCGTAAGTAATGAGTACTCAGGAGAAAAATAAAATAGGGGAAAGAGAGTGATGAGATGATTTGGTTTTGCTTCATTCAGTTTTACTTTGCTTTCTTTTGTTGGAAGGCTAAGGGATCAATTAGAGATTCTCTGATAAGGTAACATTTGGAGAAACCCCAATGAGAAAAAGCATCGTGTTACATTCTATGGGAAGAGCAGTCCAGAGAAAAGGGATGGGCAGGATAAGAGCTGAGGTGGGAGAATGTGCGCTTAGTCTCTCTCTGTACACATATTCCTCTCTTGCTCTGTCTCTCTGTCTCTGAGTGTGTCTATGTCTCTCCATCCCTGTCTCTGGCCTTGGCTCTGTGTTTTCTTTCTTGCTTCCATGATTTCCCATTCGCCCCTCCAGGGACCAGCTTCCTCTGCTTGGACACACCCAGCGTGGCTGCCTTCCTTCCCCACCTCTACCCTAACCCAACGCATACAGTGACCACCAAGGTCACCCGGAAGCCTAGCGAGTGCCTCCAGCTTGAGCCACCCCCTAATCCAAATAGCTCCAAACCAAAGGAGGAAGCAGGGCCTGAGCCACGCGAGGAGGACTGGTGGGGAGCCAAAGATTTGAGCAAGGAAGAAGCCGAGAACTCCGTCCAAAGGGGCAAACACAAAGATGGCGTGACTTCAACCAGAAAGAAAGTCCTTTCCTGATTACTGCTGTTGCTTGCTGCAGTTGCGGTCATTCCGACTCACTCACGGGGACCTCATGAGGGCGGGGCCGAACCGCCCCCTGGGGTCTTCAATGGCTGTGACCTTGTGTTAGTACATCTCTAGTCCTTTCTTCCAAGGTGCCTTTTTCTTTTCTTTTCTTTTTTTTTTTTTAACATTTTATTAGGGGCTCATACAACTGTTATCCCAATCCATACACACATCAATTGTGTAAAGCGCATTTGTACATCGTTTCTCAAAACATTTTCTCTCCATTTAAACCCCCGACATTAGGTCCTCATTTTTCCCCTCCCTCCCCGCTCCCCCCTCCCGCATGAGCCCTTGATAGTTTATAAATGGGTATTTTGTCATATCTTGCCCTGTCCGACGTCTCCTTTCACCCACTTTTCGGTTGTCTGTCTCCCAGGGAGGAGGTCACACACAGTTCCATGTAATTGGTTCCCTCTTTCCTACCCACTCTCCCTTTACCCTCCCTGTTTTGCCACTCACACCACTGGTCCTATAGGGCTCATCCGTCCTGGATTCCCTGTATTTTCAGTTCCTATCTGTACCAGTGTACCTCCTCTGGTCTAGCCAGACTTGCTAGATCGAATTCGAGTCATAGTAGTGGGAGCGGGGAGGAAACCTTTAGGAACTAGAGGAAAGTTGTATTTCTCATCATTGTTACATCGCACCCTGACTGGCTCATCTCCTCCCCGAGAACCCTCTGCAAGGGGATCTCCAGTGGCCTACTAATGGGCTTTGGATCTCCACTCCGCACTCCCCCCATCATTCACTATGGTAAGATTTTTTGTTCTGATGATGCCTTACACCTGATCCCTTCGACACCTCGTGGTTGCATAGGCTGGGGGGGTTCTTCCCTTTTGGCTTTGTTGCTTCTGAGCTTGATGGCCGCTTGATTACCTTCAAGCCTTTAAGACCCAGACGCTATACTTTTTGATAGCCGGGCACCATCAGCTTTCTTCGCCACATTTGCTTATGCACCCATTTGTCTTCAGTGATCCGTTCGACACCCCGTGATCACACAGGTTGATATGTTGTTCCCAAGGTGCCTTTTTCTGGGCTCCAACTGCCAGGCCTTGGGTTAGTAGTCCAGGGTTTAGCCCGTGGTGGTGCGCACAGAGTCCCTCTACTCTCACAAGGGTGGAAATAAAGTGGAAAATTCAGCCTAGAAATAAAGGGTGTAGAAAGCAACGGTGAAGAAGATTAGAGGAAAGGTTGCCAAACTCAGCACACAGGTATTGCCAATGGGGGGTGGGGGTGGGGGGGAAATTAACACTGCCATCGAGTCGATGCCAACTCACAGGGATCCTCTGGGACAGGGTAGAGCCGCCCCTTTGTGTCTCCAAGACTGTAACTGTTTACTGGAGTAGAGCGCCTTCTGTTCTGGCTGGCCACTGTTCAGAACAGAGCCACACCCAATCCTTTCAATAGTATCTCTGCCCACTTCCGTCTCCCAAGGCCCACTGGAGCCCTTGGGACAAAGACCGTTTGACTCAAAAAGCCTAAAACGTTTTTTAGGCTTAATTTTTTTAGGCAAACTGTTTGCAGATGCCATAACAAATAGATGAGTCCATGGGGCCAGGTGTCCTCTGGTGCAGAGGTTGAGCACTCACTTGGCTGCTCCCTAAAAGATTGGTGGTTTGACTCCCCCAGTGGCTCCCTGAGAGACAGAAGTGACCATCTGCTTCTACAAAGGTGACAGTTTGGGAGATGCTCTATGGCAGTTCTACTCTGTGGTAGAGGATCACTCCAGAAGCACAACTCAAGGGGAAGAGATCCTAGTGGGTCCTCTGGGTTTTGGGGGCGGTGCTTCTCCAGAGAAAACTCCCAGCCTCTTTAGCTATCCCAAAATCCAGTCCTGTTGCCATAGAATTGATGCATGGGGGGATAGAGTTAGCCTGCTGCTTAATCAATGCTGGAAATGTGATGGGGTTTGCGATCTGGTCTGATTAAAACTTGGTTTGCTGAAAAACCCAAATGCGACAGCACCTTTCACCCCTTGTAGTAAAATGCCCTTTTAAATTCAAGGAAGCTCTAATTGAGCAAGTTCTTATTAGCAAAACCATCTGGGTCAGCAAGACCTTTTAGATAAGGAATGCAGCTGAGATGCTGAGAAAGCCTTCCATTTCTCCTTTATCCCATTGCTGGCGCCCTCTCTGTTCATTGTCACAAGCATTCCTTCCCCTTGCCACGTCGTTGAAGGTATAGAACCTGCTGAATTTTTGAAGCTGTTTTAGGAAGATTCAACCCCACTGCTTCCTTCCGTCAACACTTGCAGAAATAAAATCAGAGCTTCTTGAATCAACCTGAATTTGGCTCTGTATTTAGTTAAAACCATGAGAGACACCTCAACTCTTATCGGTGGCATCAGAATCGCTTCTGACTCACAACGACCTGATGATTTCCACACAATTTTCCATGAATATACTCAGATAGGAGTTGACCCCAGAGCTGCTGTTTGGATTTGAACCACCAACTTTCAGTTAGAAGTTGAGCATACTGTCTCATTTTTTGTGCATGTTATTATCTCTGCAGGTCTATCTAGATAAGATAGGCAGGATAAACAATCTGGAGGAGAAAACAACGGACCAATGGTTCCAGGGGTGACATGGGAGAGGGGGAGGCGGGGGGAAGGAAGGGGGTGTTAACAAACCCAGGGACAAGGGAACAAC
>NW_022111369.1:64080953-64102518 GCF_000313985.2 Echinops telfairi | reverse complement strand
CTCCTCCCCGAGACCCCTCTGCAAGGGGATCTCCAGTGGCCTACTAATGGGCTTTGGATCTCTACTCTGCACTCCCCCCATCATTCACTATGGTATCATAGCACTTTTATTGGAACGGACAGTTTCATATTTCTTCAAAGGAGGCCTGTTTCTGTCATCTGTCTCAATCTGGAAGCTCCACTGAAACATATCCAGTATCACAGCAAAGGATCAGCTGCCGGATTTGAACTGCCAATCAGCAGCCTGACGGGTAAGAAAGATGTGAACAGGCTCAGTTCAGCAACTTCCTCTCTCCTTTCTAGGCTCTTCTATACAACCAGAGGAACTCACGTTCTTTCCTTCGTGTTATATGGTTTATAGGAAAAAACCTCTCTTGTGGGAAGGTCTGTGGTTTTTTCTACTCTGTCCGTGACTAAAGGAATCAATTAATTTGTGGCCACAAATACATTAAGCAATAAGATCAAGTAATTTCATGTTCTCCACCTCAGCTTTCACCAGTAATAGAATGTATATTTTGATCTTATTGTTTTTAACTGTCTGATTCTTGTATCCATCTTGACTGGTTCTGAACTTGGATATGAAAGATAAAGGTCTTCTTTATTTGTCACCCCAAACCTCAAGGTCATCCATAACTATGTAGCTATTCCACCAATGTCTTTCATTCAGTGTGTCGAAAACTCAAGGCATCATCTTCTTCTTTACATAAATTGTCCTATTTTCTCTCTCTCCTATAAATTCACCATCTTATACATACAGGATGAAACATTGCTCTTCATATTCATTCAGTTATTAAGTCATATAGGCCAGGTTCTATAATTTTCTCTCTGAGGTATAGTTGTGCTTTCATAAGAGAGTTCTCACATTCCCTGTGGGGGGATCTGTGTTTGATTTCCAGCCAATGTACCTCATAGACAGTTACCACCTGGCTGTTAGTATAGGATTTCAGTTGCTATGATACTAACCATGTTTTATCAGAGTTTCAAGACAATGACAGACCATGGAGAAAGACCTCATGATCTACTTTCAAAAATCAGCCAATAAAATCCCTGATTCTCAATGAATCACGGGGACAGCACAGAATGGGTCGCCATGAGTTAGGAGCAAACACCACAGCCACTAACAATACAACAATTTTCACTCTATCGCACTATCGCAATAGAGCTAGTCCTACTATTGCACTACTGCAATAGTCCTAGCTCAGATGTCTGTCATCTCTCATCTGTACCCTTGAAATAGCTTCATATCAGGTCTCTCTCTTCTCATAGTTAGCACTTTCCCCTCAATACGTGCATTTAGTCTTCCCCAGCAATGGCTATTCCAACACAATCATGTAATTACCTTGCTCAATCATCTAACATCTCTTGGTGTTTTTTCATCCTTCTCTCTCCCCATCGATCTCTCTCTCAGATTATGCTGAGAAATTCTGAGTAATTTGCAGTTTCTCTTATAAGCCTCTTTGCTCCGTCGTGCCTGTGGTCATTTGAAAACTACTCTTTCCCCAACACCCAAACCAGCTCAATCCCACTCCCAATGTGTCTACCTGTCTCACTGGAAAGTTAAAAGCAAGCAACTCAAAAGCTTTGGCAATTCCACAACTTTGAGACCAAAAGAACTAGATGGTACCCACTACCAACATCCCTGAAAGGTTTCAAATTAGAAGGTCCTGGATAGAGTGGGAGAATAATGGGAAAATTATTCCCCATTATGATTTTAAAGTACTTTTTAAATTATTCAATATCATAAAAAAGACCAGGCTTACTGGTTAATTAGAGACTGATGGAAGCCACTAAGACTAGCCCTTAGTCAACCTTCAGGTCCAGAACTGAAGTCACCCTCGTGACTCAATGTCCAGTCAAGCCATAGACAGGTCTACATGGGGAACACTGACACTCGTGGGTATGCACACCTTACAAGAATTAACCACGTTAGGCCAGAAGAGCAGCATTGACTCAAGGATGAACTTCAGAAGGTTTAGGAAGGAAAGATGTGGAAACCAGAAAACACAGGAAGGAAGTGGGCTAAGTGAAAGTATGTTGAGGGGATTGCAATGGATGAGGTAAAACAAAGTGCGTGACAATTTATGAATGTAAAACTGGCAATCTCTTCAATAAACCCTCACCCAGTTCACAATGGAAAAAAATTTTGTAATCTTTTGGCTATGATACAGGATATATTTTAACAGAAAATAAACAAGCAAGCTGAGTAGCGTGTTAATGAGCTATACATATAGGTGAGCTATATTAATCCTGTACAATTTGAATCCAGTTCTTCCTTAACTTCATTTCAAAGAACTGTGACTTCTATACTATGAGAGATAGTAAAGAAACTAAAACAACTCTTAAGATGGCAGAAGAAGCAAGGCTAAGCCAAGAGGGCTGGGACATCCCTCTGTCAAATGTCTCTTGTCTTTTTATCCTGGCAGTGTGGGAAAGAAAACAAACCTAACATCTAGCAGCTCATGTGGCCCAGTCAGTCAATCAGAGAATCGTACTTCACCATCACTTCCAAATCCAGCTGTGCGTAAGGATTTGGACCACAAACCTACTGAATCACAATTTCCAGATAAGAGGCCTCTGTTTTTTGTAAGTCCCTAAGATGATTCTGATGCTCAAACACCACATGGCCACTTTGTCATAGTTCTGGAACATGTTATTTCATACAGTGATCATTAAGGCTCTGACCAAGTCATAAACCAAGACTGACCCAAACCCACTGCCATGGATTCAATTCAGACACATAGTCACCCTACAGGTCAGAGTAGAGCTGCCCCTTTGTGTGTCCGAGGCGTTAAATCTTTCTAATAGCAGGCTGCCCCATCTTTCTCCCACAGAGTGGCTGGTGGGTTGACACTCCACCACTGACTTTGCAATTACCAGCTTAGTGTGCAACCCACTATGCCGCCAGGGTTCCTTCGTCCCAGACCAGGATTTATGAACTCCAATTCCCCCGCTCCTAGAGCATGGTTGGGACTGTAGCAAACTGAACACTGACGGCTGGCTCAGTTTGAGTCCTAAGACATTCATCTAGTGTTATTAGATTTTACCATTCAGTTAAAGATTAAAAATCCAGATAGATATATACTTTTGCATATCAATTATCTTCATTTCTAAACATTGACAACTAACGGATTTACAGACTTTTCAAACACAAGGGTAGTGAAACAATCATCTTTAGGTCAAACCTGGAGCACAGTGTTGTTTTGCCATCTTTCTGCTTTGCAGTTGTTGGGGTCTGTCAAGTTGGCTCTGACAGGGTTCCTCGTGCAAAACTAAAGTAGCTGGTGCCTGGTTCTGCGCCGTCCTCACAATAGTTTTTCTTTTCGGGCCCATTGTCACAGGTACTTTGTCATTCCGCTTCACTGCTGGCTTCCCTCTTCTGTGACCCCTGCTTGCCCAGGTATCATGCCCTCCAGTGATTGGTTCCTCCTAACCATGTCTTGCCAGTCTTCCTTCTACAGAGCATTCTGGCTGTACTTTCTCCAAGACTGATTTCTTTGTTCTTCAGTCCATGATATTTTCAATATTCTTCAATAAAATCATATTTCAAATGTGTCCATTTTTCATTGGTCTTTGTTAGTCATTGTGCAGCTTTCATATATATAGGAAAGTAGACCTGTCCTTGTATAAAGAAAGTCTCACTTTTCTCCCAAGGAGCGGCTGGTGGTTTCAAACTGCTGACCTTGTGGCTAGTTGCCCATCTTATAACCAGTATGCCACTAGGGCAAGGCAATTGAAATACCAAAATCAGGTGCTCTTTGCTCATCAGAATGATATCTCTGCCTCTTAGGATTTTAAAGAAGTCTTCTCCTATAATATTCTTTCTGCGAAGAATTTGCCACTCATCGATCAACTTCCAGTTCAATACACATCCCAAAATCAGATCTTTATTCTTTTGGAAACTTGTTTTGGCAATAGGCTCAATGAGTTTCTGAAATCACAGGGTAGAAAGTGAAACTAACCTTTCTGTTTGCATCCATCGGTGTTCAACAATAAACCCGAGAAACATTTCAGCCCCCTCGTTGGGGATTGTAGTTGTTTGTTTGTCTTTAACTTGATGTGTGTCTCTCCATCTATATCTCTATTGCAGAGATGGTTGCTAAATTTGAGCTCTTCAGCCCTTCTGCCCTCATGATAGTTTGACCAGCGGAGACAGGCTTGAAGGTCAATGGCCTTGTCAGACGCAATCAGTCAGAAACCCATCTTGGCTGCCTCCTCTTGGCATTCCCAGAAAACCCAGGATAATTACAGTTCAATTCATTTCTTTGAGCGGTTTTAATTTGCCATCTCCTCATTAGCAATTTTGGATTGCGAGGTCTTTTTGCCCTGAATTCCAAAGTAATTTTTAAGAAGAAATAAACTAAGCCTCCCCACATTTGGGTTAGGACTGGCCAGCAGGAGACCTGGGCTTTCCTCCCAGTTTGCCATGAAACAGCTGCATGACCTTGGCCGATCCTCTTCACCTCTCTAGGCCTCAATTTCCTGCAGCTGATCTCTAAATTTCCTTTCAGCTTTAAAAATTATTTTGACAGTGTAATTTAATTATGCAGCAAAATCAAGAATCTAGTTCATCTTTCTGCAGAAGTACTCAAGGGTAGGAAAGGCGGGAGCCATGCTTCCATTCACTCAAAAAGCATTCATTAGGCTTCTACTATGTGCCAAATATTCGGCCAGGGGCTGGGGGCACAAACCTAAATTTAGCATAGATCTTGCCTGGCAGATTGTGCAGTGTCTTTGGAGGTGAGGAGCATCTGCAAAGAAATCTGCGAGGACGACCCAGGGCTGTATTAAAGGGCTACACGGGCTCAAGGGAAGCCTGCGGGAGGGTCATGCAGTGCAGGTGGTGTCTAATCAAAGACAGGGTGCCTTTCCAAACACTCCCTCTTTTATTATGGTTCTATTCCTATTATTATCAGTACATCTATAAATCTCATCTTTAACATCCATGAATGCACATCAGAGGAAAATAACATCAGCAAAGTATGTACTGTAACCTTGTCTGTAGTACATATGACTAATAATAAAATGGACCCCGAAAGGGAAAGAAAAAAAGCAAAGCAGACAGTCTTATGTGTAGTTCCTCATAATTTGAATATGTTGTAAATGGAGAACTATTCATAAGAATAATGTATAGGCATCCATTCCACATTTATAACAACCAAGGACATATTCATAAGTATTCATAAGAAGTGGATTGGGGTGATACCTTGAAGAGGTGTTGACTAAAGTGAGTTTGCAAAAGGAGCGTCATGCTTGGTAAAGTGGAGGCAGTAAAGGAGAGGCAGACCCTCCCTCCACAAGCTGAATTGACACTGCGGCTACAACATGGGTTCAAACACAAGAACAATTGAGAGGCTGGCACAGGACGATGGGCCAGTGTTTCATTCTGCTGTACACACAGTCGCCGAGTCCAAACCAACTCAACAACTAACAACTACCAAAAAGTGAAACCTGTGAGAGCCAGAATTTGCCAGGACTGACTTCTTTTTCCATGCTTTTGTAAGTTTTTTGTTTGTTTGTTACTTACTACTTTTTAATCGTTTGTTTTAGCGGAGAAAGTTTGGAGCATTTATTCTCTGACAGATTTCTGCCTTACACAGGTTTCGGCTTTTGCAGATTTATTGTACAAATGAAATCATCCCTTTAAGGATCCTTATTCCTTAAAAAAGATTGCTAAAGAAATGACACTACCGGTCTTACTCCACCAGGAGTCTGTCAGACTGCTGTGCTGTGGTGGCTTGCTGGTGTCATGCTGGAAGTTATGTCACCAGCTGGATTCCCCCGTGACAAACAGGTTTCAGTGGGGTTTCCAAACTGTGACTGATGAGGAAGAAGGAAGAGGCAGCCCAATTTTGAAAAACTAGTGCCTAAAAACCTCATAAATAGGAGCAGAGCATTATCTTCTCTGATAAAATTTCCATTTTGGACAATTGCAAAATTTCCTAAATTCATACTTTTTTCAATCCACTTTGGGATGATTAATGGATGCTTATAGCTATTTCTTCTCATTTTGAGTTGTGCCCATCAGCCCACAAAGGCCCTAAAAGCTTTGCTCTATCCACATCTTGAGTTGAAATGGAATAGAATCCGCCATTTTGAGCCAGTCACTCATATAATTGACTTCACCAGAAATGGCAAACTGAAACGGAATAATGTTGCATTTATCATCACAAAACATATTCCTACAAGGAAGACTAGTTAATACAACTAGTATTCAAAAATCCACACTGAGCACTAATGGCAAAGATGAAGATATTGAAAAGTTTCACCAACTGACTTGGTTGGTGCAATTCAGATGCATTGACAATTACAGGTGATTGGAAGGCAATGTTAGCAACAAACCAAAAAAATGTTGGAAAGTATGACTTTGGTGATAGCAACAAAGTTGAAAATCACGTGATAGAGTTTCACAAGACCAAGGACTTCTTCATTGCTAAAACCTTTTCAACAACATAGATGGCAGCTATACACATGGACTTAACCAAATGGAAAAGCGTGGAATCAAATTGGATTCACCTGTGGAGAGAAATATTGGAGAAGCTCAGTATCATCAGCCAAAACAAGGCCAGGGACTCACTGTGAAACAAATCATCAATTTCTCATAAGCAAGTTCAGGTTGAAACTGAAGGAAATTAAATAGCAAATCCATGAGGACCCTGGTATGGCCCTGAGGGTATACCCCCTGAATTGACAGACCATCTCAAAAAGAGATCTGATGCCTTGAACACCAGCGATCATCGTTTTAGGATGACATCCAGAACATCATACAGGAAGAACGCACAAGGTCCTTTAAGAGACAGGAACGAAAGACAAGACCGCAGTGAATCGCGGAAGAGACTCTGAAACTCGCTCATAACTGTAGAATCGCTAAAGCAAACGGAAGACTGCCAAAGCAAAAGAGCTTAACAGAAAAACTTTAGAAAGCAACTCGAGAAGACAAAGTACAGCATTACAATGAGTTGTGTAAAGACTTAGAGTTAGAAGGTGAAAAGGGAAGAACATGCTCACGGTATGAAAAGCTGAAAACCACTGAAGGGAATTTTCCAGAATTGGGAGCTGCCAGAATCTGAGGCCCGATTTAGAAGAGGACGCGAAATGACTGGTCTCATGGCTGCTATAAGACAGAGCCTGGAGAAAAGCAGAGAACAACATAAAGATGCTGGCTTGTGCTTTGTTAACTATTAAAATGCATTCAACTGCGTGGATAATAACAAACTATGAATAACAATGTGAAGATTAAGCATTCCAGAACAATTAACTGAGCCCCTGCAGAACTTGTACATGAAACAAGAGACAGTCATTCTGATGGAACAAAGGGATCCTTCCTGGTTTACAATCAGGAAAGGAGCGTGCTGAGCCTGCATCATTTCCCCATACCTTATTTAAGCTGTAGATTCCCTCATGCCTTAGTGGTTTTGAGCTGGGCTGTTAACCTCAAGGTCAGCTGTTAGAAACCACCAGTGGCTCAATGGGAGAATGATGAGGCTTTCTACTGGAAAGAGTTACAGCCTTCAAAACTCATAGGGGCAATACTACCTTGTCCTATAGGGTCACTGTGAGTCGGCATTGACTTGATGTCAGCGAGTTAGTTTTTTTTTAATTGGTATGCTGAACAAATAATTGAAAAGCTAGACTATACGAAGAAGAATGGGCTACTAGGGATAAAGGAAGAAGAATGTGTCCTCAGGGTCGAAATAAAGCTCATTGACCTACATTATGTCGATGATGCAGCCTTGCTCACTGAAAGTCAAGAGGATTTGAAGCCCTCATTGTTGAACACTAAACCCTGTAGCCTTCTGTCTGTGTGCAACTAACCGTCACTATGAGTCAGCATTGACTGGATGGCACTGAGTGTGAGTGAGAGGAATGTAAAGAAAACCAAAATGCTCATCACTGGTCCAGAAGAGAACATCATGATCCACTAAGAAAAGACTGGCGTTCTCTAGAAGTTAACTTGGATCCACAATCGAGGCCCATGAAGCAGCAGTAAAAAAAACTCAAAGGACGTATAGCATTGGGCAAATCAGCAACACGATACCTCTTAAACATGTTCAAGAGAAAGATGACACTCTGAGGCTTAAGGGGCTTTTTAAAATTCATGGACTTATTTTAACAAACCCATGTGGAAGCTGGAATGAGCACCATAGCATCACTCTGCTATCATCCACTAGTGAAACCCCTGAGGGCAAGTCTACAACCACCACCAAGTACAGCAAAATGACTTACTTTCTTCAAAGCCAAAGACAGGAAATAAAATTGACTCTTTGGGCTTCCTTCCCTTCTTTCTACCCATATCTACCTAAACCTGTTTGATCTGTCATAGCTGAAGATGAGACTCTTATTATATCACAACCATAAAATAGTTAGTATGTCTTCGGAGAGCCCCAACTCCTTTTATTATTGAACTATTTCACCATAGTCACTTAAATCACTTTAGAGGTCCCCCAGAATAAGAGCCAGTAAACATACAAGAGACGATGAGAAGTTCTAGTGTTTTATTGATGGAATGACCGAGGGTTTAAATTCATTTTTCCAAACCACAAAAACTTGTTAGGACATCTTTTACAACACTAAGCACATCTCTCTTCAACTTCTCTGTATCTGTGCCAGACTTAACTTGATATGCCTTGACTCACGTGAATTCTGCTCATTATTATCTATTTCTCTGGAATCATCCTGATTTGATTTATCTTCAAAAATAACCAGTAAAATATGAGAACTTGATAAACCAAACATGGCTCCCATACTCCCATTCTTTGGGTTTCATCAAGCTGATCAGGCTGCAATTCATTTCCTTTAAACACAGACAGACACACACACACACACTCAAAATAGTACCTCCTTGTATGATCACCCTTCATTCATGAGGATAATTGTTGTTTTCTAAGAAAAGAACATCTCTATAACACTAAGAAAGATCTGCTTAGTGTTCTGGACCCAGTAGTTCTTTAACCTTCATTCAGGGCAGAGCACGATGACGAGACAGAGATGTCTTAGCTCCAGGGAAGTGAGCTTGTCTTCCTCAGTGGAAGTCTAATACCTCCCAGCAACCTGGGGGCCACTGGCACCAGGTCCTGTTTACTCCCCTCTTGGCTCCTCCAGGGCATAAGAAAACCCCATTTCTCTGGACCATCACCAGATACATGGAATAAGTAGGTGTTCAATCACTGTTGCAAAAATAAGCGTTCCAAATAAACAGAGAATGATAATAGCAACAGCTAACATTTATTGCCACCATTCATTTGTCAATCTCCATACTGTACTGACTTGGAGGCTCCCTGGTGGTGTAGTGGTTACTTCTTGAGCTGCTAACTACAAGGCCAGCGGTTTGAAACCACCAGCCACTCTTGGGGAGAAAGACAGGGCTGTCTACACCCCTAAAGAGTTACAGTCTCGGAAACTCCCTGGGGTAATTCTACCATATTCTATAGAGTCATTATGAGTCAGCAGCAATTCAATGGCAGTGAGGTTTTTTTGAGTTGGGTTTTGTGTGATGCTAGAAGCTATGCCTCCAGTATTTCAAATGCCAACTGGGTCACAGAGGGCGGACAAGTATTGATAGATCTTTCAGATTAAGACAGACAAGGGAAAAAAGCAATCTACTTCCCCAAATTAGCCAGTGAAAATCCTATGAATCACAACAGAATATGTCTGATACAGTGATGAAGGATTTATCCCTTAGGTTTAGTGGAACTCAAAATACCAGGTGGCTGCAAATATGGACTCAAGCATGCCAAAAAATCAGGAAGGTGGTGCCAGGCCCAGCAATGTTGTCCTTTGTGGTTCACGGGGTCACAATGAGTCAGAGGTGGCCAACCACCAGCGAATTGCCATAATATTTATTGATATTTGCTCATGCCAGGCAATATTTTATGACCTCTACATAGGTTAATTTGTTAATTGTATACCATCTAGAAAGGTAGATTCAGCATCTACCACCCTGGCTTTTCAGGTAGAGAACTGAAGCACAGACAGCGTAGGTCATTTCCCCAAGGCCACAAAGCGGAGGAGGAGGAGGTCTGAAAATCACACACAACCGCGCAACTCTAGAATCATTATGGCTTGGATGGTCGATCAGCTTCTGCTTTTGTGAATCCTTACCCATTACAATTCGTTAAGTACTCCAGACAGCAATCCTGGGAGATAGCTAAGATCTCAGGACAATTAGCCGCGCTAACCACCAGTGAAGGAGCCATGGTATGGCACCAGGTGGTTCTCCAGGAAAACAGAAGTTTCCACAGGAACGGAGGTTTCCATTCGTGTGCGGCTTCACAAGTTGAGAATGCTGCCTTAAAGCAAGATGTCTCCGTATAACGTCTTCTCTATGCCCACGTGGAAGTGGCTTAACAGCACCAGTTTTCCTACGATACCCCTTGTAATGGGTACTTCTCATGAAGAGCAAAGTTAGGGTCTTTTCATAGTCTAAGGTTGATGTAAAGTTTCCCTTTCTGTTAGCGTAATTTCCTACTAGGTTGCTGGACGTTCGTGTATTGATTTGTAGGAATATTCTCATATTAAGGAAGCAGATGTCTGTAAGATGCGAGGCAAAGACGGTTCTCTCTGACATGTTGATTTTGTAGTCGTTTTTCTATACATAGGTTGTTGTTGTTTTCTCTCCAAACAAGATGTATCTTCATACCTGACTTTGATCCTGCAAAGTGCTGACTTACCGAAGCTTCCTCTGGCTCACAAGAGTCTTTGTGGAAAATCTGATGCAAATACCCAAAGAACATAAATTCAATAACATTTACTTGCAGCTGGCCCAAACTGGAAGTACTAGCTTAACAAAGCCATCGTCTGTCTGAGAGCAAGCATGGAACATTCCCTAACTAAAAATTGAAACCAAACTGAAACTATCAAATGCCTCATTTGGGAGAAAAGAGAGTTACACGTTGCTGGTTTTAGGTGCCCTAGAGTCCATTTCGACTTAGCGAGCCCCGATGAGGAGCTCTGGCAGTGCAGGGGTTACACAGTGAGCTGCTGCTCCGAGGGAACAAGCCAAGGCTTTCTTCTCTGGTGAAGAGTTACAGTCTCAGAAACCTACAGCGTCACTTCTACCTTCCTCTGTTGACTTAATGGCAGCGAGTGTGGTCTTTTGATTATGCGGCAAACCTGAACTCCTCCATAGGGTTTCTAGGCTGTGATCTTCATCAGAGCAGTTCACCTGATCTTTGCCGCGGCTGTTGGGTTCAAATCACCGACATTTCAGTAAGCAGTCAAGGACTCAACTGTTGCCCAACTAGGCCTTCTTTATCAAGCATTCCAACAACCAAGTTCAGCTGCCTCCCAGTCGACTTTGACTCATAGAGACCCGAGGGGACAAAGTGGAATGACTCCTTCGGTTTCGAGGCTGCAAATCTTTCTGGTAGCCTCATTGTTCTTCAGTGAGCAGCAGGTGGGCTCAAACTGCTGGCCTTTTAGTTGGCCATCCAACTTGTAACGTTCTACCCCACCAGGGCTCCTTTATGAAGCATTGGGCTACTGAAATCTTTCTGTGTCAAAACCAAGTTTCTTATCTATGCTAAATACTGAGTTAGACAGAAGTATAAGTTAACCATAATACAATTCTTATCAGTGCATAGCATTCACAGTAGAAGGGCTATGAGGTACAAGGCACAGTGCTGTCTCACGGAAGAAAACCCCCAAGTCAGGAAGTCTGTGAGCACTGGGTGACAGTTGCAAACATTTCACATGGTCCCTTGGCCACTCTTCCCACAGATTATGCCGAGACATTTCTAATGAGCAGCAAAAGGAAAACCATCTTCAGACAGCAGAACGCGTGGCCTTCTGTAGGATTTCTGATTTCACAAAAGAACCTCATGAGTTCTGTCTCCAAGAGGTAGAAAATTGAGTCATTCTACCTCCCTAGTTGTCAAAGACAAGAGTTGTCCCAGAGCCAAAACTGGGGGAAGGACACAGGAAGACAGATACGGAGATTTAGGGCAAAACAGCAAGGGTGAGCAGAGCCGATTGACTTGAATGGACAAACAGACAAACTCAGCCAGGATTCAGAGAAACACAACCAAACAACATCGATCCCCTCTGACAGAGCTGTGCTGTTCTGGGAAGGCAGCCAGCGTTCAGTGAGAGCTCCTGAATCCAAGCTCTCCCTCAAGATGGGTCAAACTTTCAATGTCTGTGACCTTAGGTGACTTTGAACTGTGGTTTCTCGGGGTGCTTGATATTGTCACCGAAGCTCTTTTGTACTTTGCTGCCTCTGCTCCTCCATGTTCACTTCCCTTTGAATGCCTTTCTAATCTTCCTCCACCCCACTTTCTGAAGCGGCCATTGGATGGTGGCCTTCCATTTCAGTAGCTGAAGGAGACACACTCTAGAGGTGGAAAGGAATAATGTTATTTTTTTTTTAAATCTACTTTGCATTCCACCTGGAGCCAGCACTAAGCCAGAAAGGTAGTTTTTCTTATTGCTTCACTCTGAGTGAAGCAATGTGCATGAAATGAGGGCCGGAGGGAAGAGAATATAATGTCGTCTTCTGTAACCAATAACAGAGGAAACTTTCTAAAACCAACACACATTAGTTAGATCATTCTACTAATTCTCACATTTAATATTTGTGCCAGACTTTCTGCCCTCTTCTTTTCCTGCCCACCCATTCAGCGGAAAGTACTTCACATTTTCTCAGACCCCGAGCATCTGAGAACTATCTGGACTTGAAGTGGTGAATGACGCAGGTGCCGTTGATAACCTGGGTCTTTCAAACGGGCTGTCTGGGGGCACGCCAGAGCCTGATGACACAAGGTCATTGTCCTTAGCCCCATGGAGGAATCCGGATACATTGAGTGCAGGTTCCCTTCTCATCAGGGAGGCCAAGAGGCCAGGACAATTAGTGTCCTGTCAGGGCGCATTCAGCTGCAGGGGGCAGAGCCACCTCGATCCTGAGCTAAGCCACCTAAGCTGGGGTTCCATGATCCACATAGCAAATGAAGGGAGATCTAACAGTGGGGGGCAGTTGCTATTGGAGTCAGTCTCCTATGCCTGGAAACCCCAGGCCCAGTGGAATGACACACTGCCTGGTTCTGCACTATCCCCATGATCAATCCAAATTAGACCCCTAGCTCCACAGGGTTTTCATGGGATGCTTTTCTGGAGTTGACTTACAGGCTTTTTTCCCTAGCCCATCTGGGTCTGGAAGCTCCACCGAAACCTGTTGAGCATCACAGGAACACCAAGTTTCCACTGACAGAAGGGTGGTGGCCGCACTTGAGGGCCATTGGCTGGGAACCAGAACAGCGTTTCCTGCAGAGGGCAAGGATTCTACTACTGACCCACCACTACATCATTAATCCAATGGTTCAAGGTGCACTAATGTCTCACAGTGGGGGGCAGGGTGGGGGGTGGGGGACCTTCTGCCCATAAGCAAATACCTGTCCATGGGATGTAATTCCCTGAAAGAACGACCCCACTCCTCCTGAGGCTTTCAGCATTGCAAATGTTTCTCTCTCTCTCTCTCACTCTCATTTCTCTTCCTCTCTCTCTCCTATCCCTACCACCCTCGCTGATCTCCAACACACACACACACACACACACACACACACACACACACACACAAAACCTTATCAACCATACCTTTTCAATCCCAAAAATCAGAAGATTCCTGCTTCTAACAATATGTAAATAATCTTAATATAAATATAATATAAAACCATACCTCCCTTATGGATCTGAGACATTAACCATGCCCAAGGAACTGGTTCTACAAATACTTTCCTTAGAATTTCTCAACAGTGTTTTTCAGTTTTAGGAATTTCAGCTGGCTTAATAAACACTTCTTGCTGTTTGTCCTGTCATGTAGGGGACTTATAGATAAGGTTTGTCAATAAATATATATTGACGGAAAGGGAAAGTTGAGGACTTAGAAGTTAAAGCCTGGATTTCAGTTTTATTTGGCTCACATGTTCATTTGGCCCTGGAATTTATAGTCTCACGATCTTTGTACGTGCTGGATATCCCAGTTCTTCTCGTAGTTTTCACTAAAATAATAAACTTGTTGGGATAAGATGTGAGATTGTCTGAACAAGGTCCATATACACCGAGACTCCCTTTTCTTGAGCACCAGCGGGACTGGTGAGTTTCAATTTACTCCTTCCACATGGGGAGCTGGCATTCTGTGTTGCCTGTAGGCCAAGTCTTTCCTACAGGTTGGTGCTGTCAGGTGCTATCAAGTCAGTTCTGACTCACAGCAACCCCATGTGCAACAGAACAAAACACTGCCCAGTACCGTGCCAGCCTCACCAATGTCCTTCTGTTTGAGCCCATCGATGCCGCCACCATGTCAATCCATCTTGTCGAAGGTCTTCTTGTTCTATAGCTGCCCTGCTACTTTATTAAATGTGATGTCTTTCTCCAGGCAAACACTGTCAGATACTGAAAACCATGTGAAAAGAGGCAGAACATTGTCAGAGATGGTGCCAGAAGATGAGACCCTGAGATCAGTGGTACTCAAAGTATGACCGAGGAAGAGGTGCCTTCTCAAAATAGAGTCAACCACAATGATGTGGACGGAGGAAAGCCTGCAGGCCTGAAGCCTTCCAGACCTCCATTTCCTGATGGGGCACAATCCAAAATGAGGAGGAACAGACCCAAACTCAAAATGTATGAAGTATGAATTTAGGAAAATTTGAAGTTGTTAAAACTGAAATGGGATGCATAAAGATCAGTATTCTTGGCATTAGTGAGCTGAAATGGATTGGGATTGGTGATTTTGAATCACTATCCTGGGAATGAAACAATCAAGCATTATTTCCTACTTACATGAAACTAGAAATCAGTTTGATGCCTTAGAATCAGTGACCGCCTAGTCAACTCAAAGTCATGGCAATCCCATATGCATCAGTTAAACTACTCCATAGGGTTCCAGTGGCTGGTTTTTCTACAGAAGATCACCAGAGATTTCTCCTGAAATACCTCGGGCACTTCTCCATTAACTGAAATGTAGAATTCTTGAATTTTCATGACATTTTCCCCAATCCATTTGCAGTCGTTTAACACATGTAGCCATAGTTTATTTTTGTTTTTTTAGCTTGGGGCAACAATATTTTGTATTGTTTATATCAGGATCCTAAAAAATAGAACACCAGAATGTGTATCCCTGATTTTCTGTGTGGTATGTTTCATCTAACAGCTGGGTTGTTTTCTCTCTAGCACACTGATGAAGGCACAATAAAAATAAAGGGGGAGGGGGGAGAAGAGGCTTCAAACAAATACTTGTAGATGAAGGTTCATAGCATCATTATGCATAAGATCCAAAGGTGGAAACTACTGAAGTGTTACTAAACAGATGAGTGGATAAACAAAATATAGTATAATTTTATAATTAAAATATTGTTCAGTTTTAAAAAGAAGTGAATTGCTGATCCAACTTTACAACATATATCAGTGGTTCTCAACCTTCTTAATGCCATGACCCTTTCATACAGTTCCTCATGGGGTGGTGACCCCCAACCAGAAAATTCCTTTCTTTGCCACTTCATCACTGTCATTTTGTGTTATGAATCAGGCAACCTCTGTGAAAGGGTCGTTTGATGCCCAAAAGGGTTGTGACCCACAGGTTGAGAATCACTGACACAGATGAACCTCAAAAATTGTATAAATGAAAGACACTAGTCACCAAAGACCACATATAATATGATTCGATTTATGTGAAATGCCCAGGATTCCTAGAATCTGAAAGCAGCTTAATGGTTTTCAAAGGTTGGAGGGAGAGAAAAATGAGGAGCCGTGGTGTAATACCTGTAGGGCTTTAGTGTGGGTGTGAAGATATTCTGGAACTGGACAGAAGTGATGGTTGCCCAACACTTAATATATTGAATGTCACTAAATTATACACTTTTAAATAGCTCCTTTTATGTGATGTAAATTTTACTTCAATAAGAAACATAGATGGAGGAAACAGGTCCCAAGAACCTGCAAGCACACATACACACACACATACACCACACACCCCATGCACACATATGTAAGTGCATGAGTAACAAAGATGACCTAGGGCAGCTATTCTCAACATACAATTTTCCTCTGGGACCTAGGGCTAACTTCGCTCACTCACTCATTTACTCACTCGCTCGCTGTCTTCAAGTTGATGGCTGTTCATAGTGATCCTCTCGAACAAGGTAGATCTGTCCCTGTGAATCTCTGAGACTGGAACTTTTTACGGGAGTAGAAAGCCCTGTCTCTCTCCCTTGGAACAGCTTTGACCTGGCTAACTTAGGAAGGCCTTTTTTCTATGTTGTTGGCTATTGTTAGTTGCTGTTGATTCAGCTACAGCTAACTCTTAGTGACCTTATTAGGAGCAGCATGACATGTGACCAGGTCCTGGGCCATCTTCATGAACATTGGTTGCAGTGAGGGTTTCCCACGTTGAGAATTTCTCACTGAGGGTTTCCCTCACCTTCATTTTCTCATGAAAGGGTTCCTTCTCCTTCACTGGTACTTCACATTACCAAAGATGATCTCTTTTTCTATCACTTGGTCTCTCTTGATGTCCATATTTTACATTATTCTGTGGTCATCCATAAATTTACCATAGACTAATTCTGGCATCTTTCTTCCTAGTCTAACATAGTCTGTCAGCTCTCTTGAAAGCTGTCCACCATGGGTGACTCTGCTGGTATTTGAAATACTGGGAGCATAGATTCTAGCATCAATAATGTGCAAGTGAAAAAATTTTGGCAAACTGGAAGATGAGTAGTGGCCATTTTTTTATGTTTCTCAGATACTTGGCAACCTTGTTACCACTTGGTGATCTTCTTCCTTCAATCCCAGACTAAATTTCATTCTCTTCTTTTCCAAATCAGTGCCTCTGTAGGCTTAAAAGTACTACTAGATTGTGGTTGTAGTAGCAATTGCACAATACTGCTTAATGTGATTGAACTATGGAATGATATGATATCTGTGTTAGCTCCCAATAAAATGGTTTTGGAAAAAACCACTACTAGAATCCACCTTTTTTTGGCCTTTTTTGCCAACCAAGAAGAGGCTGAAGAATCTCAAGTTTCATGGGATCATTGACCTTACCCCAGATAGCTAGTTCACCCATGAAAGTAAAGCCAGTGTAGCTGAATTTTTTCCTCCACTTTTTTACCAGAGACAGCTTCTTTCCTTTCAGTAATACAGATGGACCCCATCTGCAGATCATGTTACATATACCAATTGCTTCTTTCAAAATGTAGACATTTGTACGCTAGGCCCTGTTGGTATTTCACATGTTGGCCCTAGTGCCTTCTCAAACTAGTGTTCATTTTCCAGGATGAGACAGCCAGGGACTTTGTGAGGAAGGCTTCCAGATGTCCCACAAAAAGGAGGAAGAAACAAAACTCCAATGGGACAGCTGAACGTTGAGCTGAGATCTTCCATCCTTATCACTAGAAGGTTGACATAAAGCAGATAGAACTCTGGGAGTCCAATTCAAGATGTGGGAAGCCTAGGAGAGGGGGGTTAAAGTTAACAGAAAGCAAATGTCTACTTTGACAATGTATGTAGCTGACATCAGTTTATTTTCCTCCCCATTGTTCACAAAGAAAACATTTTCAACACGACAGCTCTGTGGAACATGCTAAATACAAAGATGTTCTGCTTGACTTTGTCTTTGCTTCCCTGATGAGCAACAAATGGCTACAACCTTAACGTGTGACTATGCTCCATTATCAATCTGAGTTGTCTGGGAGGGAAGGCAATGTTAAAGGCTAGGGGGGGAAAGAAGAAGAAGATTACTCCAGTAAAGCCACAGAAACATGTTTGAATTTACATATGCATATACAGTGAATTTGATTCTTTTAGAAACTGAGATGTCCCCAAACCGCATAGGTTTCTGGAGTCACTCTTTAACATCCAAAGGAAATGCCTGGAAAACCCATTGAATGTGCTGTGCTAAGCTTCCCTCCAGCCCTCCCCAGGGATGACTAGGGAATTCCCATTTTAGTTACAAGTCGGGCTGCTAACCACAAGGTCAACAGTCCAAAACCACCAGCTACTCTACTGAAGGGAAAAGAGAGAGAGAGACTTCCCATAAAGATTTATAACAGAACACAAAGGACCAGTTCTACTCTATTGTGAGTCAGAATTAACTCGATGGCACCAAGTTTGAGTTTAGATGTCACCATCTCTCATTGGCGTATTTTATGTTGAACATTTTTCCAATCCCTACTATTTCCCCCAAATCATCAAGTGAATATTTATGCATCATTGGTTAAGACTGAAGGATGAGGAAATAGACAAAAATTAGAACATAGACCTGTGAAGGCAATAAATAAAGTTGCATATTTGATACCCCTTAGTCATCTTCTGGTATAAAACTTATTATCTGTAACTAAAACTCATTATAGTTTATTACTAATTTCTTGTCTTCTCCAACCCTCGTGAGACCCTTCTCTGTTCAAATGTAGTTTCTAATCTCAAGCTCTTAGGTAGCATTAACTTTCTTTTCTAATACCACTAGTTCTTTACTGTAGTGCACACACACATCCGATTTTCTGGGTCTCATTGGCACATCTCATTTGTTGCCTTTTAAAGAACCAGAGACAACTCTGTCTTGGAAGAGGTATGGCTAGCGCGCTCCATAGACTTGAGGAGGGTGAGACTGCCTCTTCCGCACTTTGGACGTAGCTTCAGGAAGGGTCCCTGTAAAGGGACATCGTGTTCAGTAAAATAGAGAGTCAGCAAAAAGATGAAGGCCATCAACGCGATAGGTTCATGCAGTGGCTGCAACAACGGGCTCACACATAGCAGCAACTATGATGGTTGTACAGGATCGGGCAGTGTTTTGTTCGATGGCACATGGGGTGCTGAGGAGGAGCCCACTCCATGGCCTCTAACAACAATAACTAAACTTGAAGGGTCACCCCACTCTAGGGATCCACTCATTGATAGCATAAAAGCCTAATATCTGAAGCTTCCAAGTTCCAAGATTCCCATCTATGGTCAAATCTTTTTTACATACGACAAGGCTGGAGAGTGCAAGAAGAGAGGTCAGTTGGATTTAGAAATGGGACCTGATGAGTCTCCCTTTGCTCTGCAGCTGCCTTGGCACTGTCCTTATATCCATTGTCCCTAAGTTCACTTTCCTCCCAGTCACGTGTCACCTTCCAAGAGCAATCTGTTCAATGTGCTTCCTCCTTCAGGTCCCTCATGCCGAAAAGAAAGCTTGTTTTCCAACCACAAAAGAAGATGTATTACTTTCAATCTAGTTGTACCACTTTACCATAACTAATAATGGAGGTAGGGATGGGGTCAGTTTCCTGAACTACGGGCAAAGGAAAGATGTCCAATCAAGATTGGGTCCTACTGGAAGGGAAGGCTTAGGATGGATGTTGGGTGCCATCCCCTAAGTTTCTATGTTAGAATTTTCCATAAGGAGGAAGGGTGAATGTATGGGCAGAAATGAAGATATATTACCGTTGGCCAAAATACACCCCAAAATATTGTAGGGGTGAACTTCTCTGGAATCAAAGAGGATTTTGTTTAGCAATAGCAATGAATCATGTAAGAAGGCAAAGAAATGTCTAAACAGATGGAACAAGCTAAAAAATCATGAATTTACACCAATAAGTAGAACCAAATTTATCTCCCAAACTTGATGAATACTATTTTGTTTAACCCATCAACGCTATATGATGATGGTGACAGTCATGCATTTGAGATGCACTTGAAGCTTGATTTCAGGCTATATTCAGGCTATATTTGCTCATGCTTATGAGTGCCACAAATAGGGGAACTATTCTGCCCATTTGATTTTATCATGTTTCGTTTTTATTGGTGAAACCGCTGCCACTTTTTGCAGCTATTCTGCCTCTTCAAGCTCATTCCTATTTAGACAAACTGGTTGAAATCTCCCTGTTTAGGACTGAATTGTTTTCCTTCCACTTCAAAATACGTGATGTAAATCCTACACTTATACCTGTGGATGTAACCCCACTTAGGGATAGGACTGTCTTTGTTTTGGTTATTACCTCATTATCTATGTAAGGCATGTCTTGAACTCAGTCAGTTTAGAGCCAGGAAAAAGTGCAGATTGGGCACAGAGAAGGAAGCGTCAAGGGAGTGGAAGATAGATGCCACATGACGATGTCCAGGGAACGAAGGAACAGAAGTTGAAAAGACACAGACCTTCCCCCAGAGGTGACGGAGTAAAGCCTTCCCCTAGAGGCAGGGCCCTGAAGTCTGACTTCTAGCCTACTAACTGACAAAATCGCTTTTGGTTTGTAAAATCAAGCACTTTTGGTGTTTCTGCTACAGCAGCACTAAGAAACTGAGACAATGAAAGAAGAAAAATCAGTAGTTTCTTGGTCAGTTTGGAAACAGAAACCCAAACCAAACTCTCTACCACTGAGTCAATGGCAGCTGGTTGGCAGGGACTCTGTAGGACAGGGGAGAGCTGCTCTTGTGAGTTTCTGAGACTGTAGCTCCTTACAGAAGTGGAAAACCCTGTCATTCTCCTGAAAACAGAAAGATCACCCATTTTTATAGCTTTTCCTAGAGAGACCAACTAAGCTGAGCAATCTTATGTGAGATACTGACAATAATTCTTCCTCTTCATGAAGCAGTTCTTATTGTTAAAATGTTGAGGGGAAAGTCGTAATGTATTTTTAAATTAACTTTACTTTTAAAACATGATTTAACAGAGCATGGACAGATGTTTTGCTCTCCCACGTTCACTGGAGCACAGTTTACAGGAGCAAGAAGCTAGAAACAGTCAATTCCCATCGATAAAGGAGTGGATAAAAAACACCCTCTGGTATATACACACGTCGGAATACTACCCATCCCTAAAAGAACAGCGATGAAACCATGAAACACCTCAATTCGTGGAGGGCTCTGGAAGACATTATGCCGAGTGAAGTTAGTCAAGCACAAAAGGAAAGATACTATACGAGTCCACTGTGGTAGGAACAAGCAGAAGATCGAGCACAAGCTCAAGTTCGCAGGCCATCTAAGTCTTCTAGTCGGGGACCACACGGCCTGGTAAGGAGGCGGACCAGTACCAAAGCACCACACATCATCCTCTCCAGGTCAGTATAGTGTAGGTCACTTGCCAGGAGGACACATCACAGCTGGCATCAAATAGACAAAGGAGGAGGGAGGGTGAGGGGGGCTGTCTGCCAAAAGGTAGCTATGTGGATCTGGAGCTAGGTTCCCCCAAGAGGGAGGCAGCTCTTTCAGAGGGATGAGGTTTACTGATGGGAGGGGCAATGCAGAAGTGAAGAGAGGGATTGGTCAAGTTTGGGGGAAACGGGCATGTCTTTTGGGAGGGGATTGGAGGGCTGACCTCCAGGTGTAGGGGGGAGAGACTGAGAATGTGCCCTTGGGAACATTAGGTGGGGAGTGTCTTTAGTGGTATTGCTACAGGTGAGCAGAACTGACCTACGAAATCTGGGGCTATCTCAGGAACCCAGGACCAGGTGCCATGGAATGTTGGGACACTGAATCCTGGATCTTTGGGGCACACGGCATGCTCCAGAAGCTCCATCGTTAAGCTCCCACAGGGACCCCCCCTCTGGGTGAACTGGACCCTACCTCAAACACACTCTCAAGCTGAGGATTTAAGCCGGAAAACA
>NW_022111369.1:64073440-64079754 GCF_000313985.2 Echinops telfairi | reverse complement strand
CAGCAAAGTGTGGTGAAGAAAGCAGATGGTGCCTGGCTATCAATTGAAATAGTGTCTGGGGTCTCAAAGGCTTGTATTCAAACAAGCAGCCATCTAAGTGAGGAGTCAACTGAGTTCACGCAGAGAAAGCACACCAGCTTGTGTGATCCAAAGATGACAATTACAAAATTTGAATCTGGTGAAGAGAAAAGTATCAGAACTAAAATTATGAACACCCAATTTGTGCAGGCTTATGGGGAGGGTTAGAGCCCAAAACCCATTTGCAGAGGATCTAGTCAGACTGATGCACTGGCCGATCCGCTTTAGCCCAAGGCAAGAGTCTCTCTCAAACAACCTTACTGTCAGGCAGAGACCATTGTAATCTTGATTATGCTGGGTTGAACTCGACACTTGGCCAGTTGACCTCACTAAAGACATGACAGAAATGTCTTCCCTGGTTTGTTGAATGTTGTTGGGGGTCTTCTCCGCTTATGCATTATTTGTATTTTTGTCTTTATCATAATCTCAGGGAGGCTATCTCAAAGCTAATATGATATTATCCTTGCCATGTAAATTTTAAAAAATTATTAAGTCCAAATATAGCCAAGGCACTGTTTTACTGTTACCATTCAACAGAAAAAGAAATCAGTCATAAATATGACACAGCTGAAAATAATCATCCCTGAACCCTTCTTTGAAAGAGTCAAGGTTCAAGAGCTATGTCTAACTATCATTACCTCATCCTATTTTTCAGACCAGAATATCCATTTACTTTAGTCGTTCTCAACCTTACTAATGCCGTGACCCTTTCATACAGTTCCTCATGTTGTGGTGAAACCCCCCCAACCATAACAGTATTTTTGTTGCTACTTCATAACTGTCACTTTCCTCCTGTTATGAATCAGGCAACCCCTTTGAAAGGTCCTTTGAGCCCCAAAGGGGTCTCAACCCAGAGGTTGAGATTTTCTTCCTCAGAACTGTAATGAAGTCTTTGATTGCAGTGTATGTGTGGCTGTGGTTGGGTGCGGTGTGCCAGTGCATAGGAATGTCATATGACAGAGCAGAACTGCCCAGAAGGGTTTATTGGCTATAATTTTCAGAGGAGCAGAGAGATAGATCTCCTCACAGTGGTTGCTTAGGTTTGAACCACCAACCTTTCGGTTCTCAGCCAAGCCCCTATATACTCGTGTATAAGCCGATTTTTTTGTTTGTTTGTTTTTTGTTTTGGTTTGAATTGGACTTCTTTTTTTTTAAATCATTTTATTGGGGGCTCATACAATTCTTATCACAATCCATACATTCATCCTTTGTGTCAAGCACATTTGTAGATTTGTTGCTATCTTCATTCTCAAAACATTTGCTTTCTACTTGAGCCCTTAATATCAGCTAAGCCGAGTTTCCTATAGAATTTTCACTTTCTTTCTTTCTTTCTTCCAACTGTGGTTGAGTTCACTCAGTGGCACAGGTTGAGGAAAGAATTGAAAGGTCTCCTTAAGAAAATTTGGAATGCCAATGAACACATCAGCCAGGAAATCAGGAGTCATGTTGCATTGGGCAAATCTGTGACAAGAGGCATCTTTAAAATTGGAAAAGGAACTATATCATTTTGATGACCTAAGTGAACCTGACACAAGGCAGGGTCTTTTCAATCATATCATAAACAATAAGAAAAGAATGCCATATGAAAATTGATGCTTTTAAATGGCAGTGTTGGTGAAGAATATTAAAAGTATCACAAACTACTAGCTAACTGAATGCATTGGTTCTTGAAGAAATGCTATCAGAATGCGTCATTGCAGCTAGGCTACTGAGCCGCTGTTAGACTACATTGGGCATGGCAGTAGAAGAGGACATCACGTTTGTGAGAGGACCTGGAACAGTGAGGGAATCCCTCTGTGAGATGGAGTGACACCACAGCTGCAGCATTAAGAGCAGATGACATTTTGTTCTATCATGCATAATGTCATTATCAGCTGGGGCCAACACAACTGCAACTGTCAATAATAGTCTGAACTAGATGAGTGAGCTTCAAGCTAATTTACAGTCAGAAACCATGGTAAGGGGATTAGGAAATGACAAGAACAGGAAGGAAGATAATACACAGTGTGTTAAAGATCAGATTATCACGTGGGGCAACTAAAGTTGAATATCACTGATATTCCAGTGAAGATGGTGTAGTCATACATAAGAGTGGTCCCACAGGGGACAAAGAAGTTCACATACCACTTTTCAATTCTCATCTGTCATGGACTGAATGCCAATTCCAGGAGGATCCTCAACACTCTCAACCTAGCCCACATGCAGACCAAGCACGTTCCTGTGGCCAGAGAAGTCCCTCCGAGGGAGACTAACATGCATTTGCAGCAGGAAACTATGGGTATGCCCAAGAAATAAGGGCAGGTCACCAAGAGTCTGCTTCACTAACCGGACTGCAATTGTTTCCAGGGATTCCACCTCCATCCAGATCTCTACTCTCTTTCCCTGGTTCCTATGAGTTGGCATTGACTCGGTCGCTGTGAGTTTAGTGGGGGTTTTGGTTGGTTTGTTTCTTGACTCTTTTCAGGGAAGGAAGCATCTCCAGTTCCATTCTTGAAATCACCGTAAAAGCAAATGAGTATATTCTATCAATATGACCCATACAAATGAGGACAGAATAGGAAAAATGACTTGGATACGTACTTTCCAAAATTAGCCAGAAAAAACCCTATGGATCACGAGAACATTATCTCACATAGAGCTGGAAGATGAGCCCCCTAGGTGAGGAATCACTCAAAACACACAGTGCCTGCAGCAAGGGGAGCAAATGCAGCAGTGATTATAAAGATTGCACAGAATGGGCAGAAGATGGGCAATGGTTCCTTCCATTGTGTATATATCACCATGAGTTGAAGGTGATTTGAGAGCAATTAAAAAATCACAACTGCCCAATAACATGTATAAGGCATTATAGTAAAGTACCGTATACACTCGTGTATAAACCGAGTTTTTCAGCACGTTTTTATGCAGTTTTGTGGTAAAATTAGGTGCCTCGGCTGATATTCGGGTCAGCTTGTACTCAAATATATATGGTACTCATTGAGTAATATAATTTTACTTGCTCTGTTCATGCCAAATCTTTGATCTTACCCCAATCTTCTGTCCTGTTTACTAGCCTGTTTCCTTTTTATACAGGTCTCTACTTTAACTTAAAATAATTTTCAGTCATCCACTAATACAATATGACTTTGTGTGCTTACACATGCCTATTTCCTCCCTTTCTTAATTGGTAAACGCCTCTTTCTACTTACGTTTTAAAGAGCCTCATTGACACAATGATTTACTCAGCTGCTAACTGAAATGCTGGCTGTTCAAACCATCAGCTTCTCCGTAGGAGAAAAGACCTATGAATTTGTTCTCATAAAGTCTACAGCCTAAGAAACCATATGGGGGAGTTCTACTGTCATACAGGGTCACCATGAGTCGGAATGGACTTGACAGCACCTTGCAACAGTGAGTTACGGAAGTGCTAAGGGAGCCTGGAGCAATGATGGAGATCATGCAGATGACACCCTGAGCGCTTGCAGGGCAATGTTGCCTGAGAGACAGGAGCCCATTCTGGCAGGTTCTGCCAAATGGTGGTTCTGCTTATGCCCCAGAGTTCATAGGAAGCAAGAGGTTAAAGGACATTGGCCAAACTCCTGAGCGACCTTTCTAACTCAATACTGGAAAAGAGCGCATCCCCTCTGGCTCATTCTGAAAAGCTTGAGTGAATGAAAACCAAAAAGTCCAAACTCACTGCCATTGAGTTGATTCCTAGTGACTTTATAGAACAGACTAGAATTACCGCCTTTGGGTTTCTGAGACTGTAGCTCTTTAGGGGAGCAGACAGCCTCCTCTTTCTCCCTCAGAATGACTGTTGGGTTCAAACCACTGACCTTATGGTTAGCAGCCCACTGCACCGCCAGGGTATCTTGATTGAAAGTGAAGTGTTTCAATAAATAAAAAATATTTTATTTGGGCTAATCCTAGGTTTTATGTTTTATCATATTACTAAATCTAAGGTTGTAATAGGTAAGTTAATGCTTTGATAACATTTCAGATAAATCTTTTCTTCTTCTTTCAGTTAACACTTTTCCATTTGTGGTCTGCGCAGTCATTTGGAGGAACCAGTGGTAAGAGTAACAAATGCCATCCTGGCTCAGGAAATATGTTCCCCTATTCCTTGGTTGTAAGAACATCCAAAAGCACAGGAGTTTCCCTCCTTTTTCCTTTAAGGAAGGACTAATTGGGTTTAGCAATATTTTCAGTGAAAAAATTATCTTTTCTTTTCATGTTGCCAAAAGAAATAGGTAATTGATGGCTCACTGTTTGGGGAATTGCCATGAAGACTTCTATTAATACCCAACATAGCTGGGGCATTGACTTTGGCTTGAATAAGACTTCTGGACTTAGATGAGGATCCAGGATAGTGAGCACACCCTATGGCCTGCAAGCCATCCCTCTAGACCCAAAAGGAGCAAGCCCCCCAGTCAGGTATCCCCTAGTAGAGGCCCATACCACTCTTCTAACTCCTGCTATTGCTCTCTTGCCAACCCCCAGCCAAGGTGAAGTAAAAAATGGCTCCAGATAATGGCTTCTACAAGGAGAGCACCACATACGTGCCCGTCCATATAAACTGGAAAGGGGTGTCCTCATCTCACCTCTGGCAAACCACGAAGTCCAAGTACAAACTGCAAACAAGTGCTGTCAAGCTTTTCCTTGGCCTGAAGCTCCTCTTCAGCCCCACTAACTTCCGGTTAAGAACAAAGCCCCAAATCAAAGCATCCCCTGCTTCAACATGAGTTTTCATTAATGAACTTAATGAATATTTATTTGTTTATTATTTATTATATCAAGTCAATCTAACTCATTCAAAAATCATCACACAGTGAAGTCAGATATGCTCCCCTCCCTGATGGAGTTTATGATCATGTAGAAAAGAAATGCATCCATCGTACCAAATAGTGGAAAACATTAACAGTGTCAGGCGGGACGAAAGTTGCATGGTGGTATGTGAGGAATTGAACTTAGAGTACAGGTAGGACAAATATTGGTGTTAGGTGCTTATGACATATGTATATGAGTGTTTTATAGTAGAAGATTGTGTATTTATGTAGAAATAATGGCACATGTGGTCAACTTAAAACCGTGTTATGTTTTAGTTGTGTGTCAATACAGCGTAATACAATGAGCAATTTATATTTGTGTTCTAGATCTGGCATGCCTGAGTCATACAACTAGTTTATGTGCTAAATAATGCTACTAAACAATAGGTTGGAGATTGTCGTCCACCCAGAAGTATCTTGGTGAAAAGGCCCAGTGATCTACTTCCCCAAACCAGTCATGGGAAAGTCTGTGGAGTAAAGTCACACGAGGATACACAGGAGATTGTCCTGAATCGAATTGACTTGATGGCAAGCATGTGTCTGTCTTTGTTTTGGGTACTGAGACAACATCCGTTTCCCCTAGGTATCATATATAATAATAATGCTGCCTGATACTCCTTTCTTACAGATTTGCTGAAGAAAATAGCATGATGACACACATAAAGGTACTTATAAACTCTACATGGTTCCACAAGATTCCTTTGTATCTGTTTCAGTGATGTTTATGTCTCCTGGCCTTGTTACTATCTAGCTACATACATCAAGGGCCATGTAAAGATCATAAATTAGGAGTTTCCTCTTCCAAGTTTCAGGGCAGGAGTACAAGCTTGGTGTCCTTTAAAATGGATTCTGCTTTTCTATTATTGACCCATTAATCAGCATCCCTGGGGAAGACCTAGCTTTATCTTGAGGAAAGAAACTAAAAGGGGGAAAGAAGCTGTCAAGGGCTTTGAGGCTTGGTGTCCCCTTGCAGCCTTGCTGGTTGCCAAGAGGGCAGGTGTGGAGACCCCAAGGGTGCTGAAAAGCAGCCTGAGACTCTAAGGGAGGGGTTGTGGAAGTAGTAAGGAAACAAGACTCCCAGGCAAGTCCCAACTGGGAAATAAAATAGATCCACACAACAGCATTCACCTTCAGTGGGGAAATCATCAGGAGCAACCCAAACACTAGCCAAGGTGAAAACAGAGAAGGATGTAGACTTCCACTAACACAAATCCAAAGTTAAAAAACTCCATCTCCCACACCCCCCACTGAACCATAGCAGTACAGAGGACAATACAGGAGACACAGCATGGGAATTGTGCCTGATCTGAGGTCATGCAACAGAACAACAAGGGGAGCAAAGCGATGAGGTCTCCGGGGAACTCCAACAATAGACTTTGGGGACAGAGCGTGGCACCCCATCAGACTCAACTGGAAAACACTCCTAAAGAT
>NW_022111369.1:64070541-64072236 GCF_000313985.2 Echinops telfairi | reverse complement strand
ATGGGGGAATTGATCACAAGGATCAACATATAACCCCCTCCCAAGGGGATGGACAACAGAAAAGTGGGTGAAGGGATACAGTGGACGGTTTAAGCTATGAAACTAATAATCTATAATTTATCAAGGGTTCATGAGGGGGGGAAGGGAAAAAAATGAGGAGCTGATATCAAGGGCTCAAGTAGAAAGAAAATGCTTTGAGAATGATGATGGTAGCATACGTACAAAAGTGCTGACATGATGGATGAATATATGGATTGTGACAAGAGGCCACAATAAAAGTGTTTGATAAAAAAGAAAAGAAAAAAATTCATTTGCCCTAATAAGAAGATGGGGTAGTGTCTCCGTCTTTGTTCATTCAGGATTACTTCATGTATGCACACACATTTTACAGAGCAGGGATCTCTCCTTAGATATGTCTCACAGCACCAGGCTTGATGCTTTGCATTGGCTGCATGAACCGAATTGAATAAAATGACTCAAGATCAAGGAAAAGAAATCAATCCATAATTATTTTCTGAGTGCATGCTATGCACCATGAAGATTGCTAGATGTGACTCTAAACCAACCCAGTTGTTGTCAGGTTGATTTCGACTCATGGCAATACCATGTGTTCAGATGTGGATCACTACACTTTTCTTCCAAGGTACCTTGGGGTGTATTTGAACCTCCAATCTTTCATTTAACAGCCAACTGCATTAACTCTTTGTCTACCCAGAGACTCCAGATGTGTACAAGGAGCGATACAAGGAAGCAGACTTCCTTGTGATCGTTGAGGAAAGCAGGTCAGCTACTGTCTAGTTTTATTTCATACTTTATCTATACCAAACCCATTTTGGTTGCAAAAATTAGAAAACTTCCATGAAGATGAAGAGGACCAAGACCACCAAGGCCCTCCTCAACTATCTTGGGCTTTGTTTCCTTTTCCTGTTATTCTTGTTCAGTGCCATTGAGTCAGTTCCAACCTTTAGCAACCGTACACACAACAGATCTAAAACAGTGCCCTGCCCTGCGCTATCCTCACAATTGTTCCCATGCCTGAGCCCATTGTTGCAGCCACTGTGTCCATCCAGCTCGTTAAGGGCCTTCCTCTTTTTCTCTGCCCCTCCACTTTTCCTAGCTGAAGAGCATCTCCATTTGTAAATGAGGATATTGCGGCATGTTGTTGTTAAGTGATGGGACGAAGATTCAAACTCAAGCTGACCACCAGGAAGTCTCTGCTACAGTAAAGCAAACTCAAAAACCAAACTAACTGCCATTGAGTCACTACTGACTCAGAGCAAACCTCCCTGTGCATTTCTGAGACTGTAACTGGTGGTTTGGAACTGCCAACCATGCGAATGACCTTACAACTCATAACCACTACACCACCAGGGCTCCAGAAAACCTAAAAAGGTGGTTCACTGAGCCAGTGCCCTCTAGCCGGAGAAGGCCATTCAAACAGATGGGAGCTCACAGAAATACACTAAGCAGACCACAAAAGACCGCATTCCTTGACAGGGGAAGATAATTCCTTGCTTTTTTCTGATCATGGTATCAATGATCCCAGAGAAGAAATGAAGTTGTCGGTGATTTTTATTCACTTCAATCAGTCAATAGTCATGGACACAGAAGTCAAGAAATCAAACAATATATTTCACAGGAGAAATCACCTACATGAAAACCCTCGTTGACGTTCTTAAGTATAAAGACATCATT
>NW_022111369.1:64066967-64069649 GCF_000313985.2 Echinops telfairi | reverse complement strand
TTGATAAAGGAGAGGGGTCGGGAGAGCAAGGGAGTCTCACAAGGAGATGGACTGACACAGCGGCTGCAACAATGGGCTCCGGCATAGGAACGATTGTGAGGATGGCCCAGGACTGGGCAGTGTTTTGTTCTGTGGTGCATGGGGTCACTATGGGTCAGAACCACCTCAATGGCACCTAACAAGAACAGATGGAACTTGAAGATGAATGTAGCTTCCAAAGGGAAGTAATGTACTGGGTTCTAGGGACCAGAGCCTGGGTTTCCTCATAGAATAATAGCAAACCAAATCCACTTCCATTGAGTTAATTCCGACTCATGGGGACCCTATAGGACAGGGAAGAACTTCCCGCTGTGGGTTTCTGAGACTGGAACTCTTCAGAGAAGTAGAAAGCTTCTCCTTTCCCTTGAGTGGAGCACCTGGTGCTTTTAAACTGGTAGCCTCTCAGTTCACAGCCCAACATGTAACTCACTACACCATGGGAGCTCTGCATGGAATACAAATTTTACATTTGAACTTGATGTTTGAACTGATCATGAAGTTTTATTTTGCAAGGAAGGAGGATATAACTTTTTTATTTAACAAATAACTCACTTGATTTATAATTGCAATAGAGAGAATAACTTACTAGGTCTCTTAGATCAATAATCTTTATGTCTCCCACACAATGATTCAGTTGTTGTTGTTTTGGGGTGTCATCAAGTCAGTTCAGGACCCAGAGCAACCTCTGTTCAACAGAGTGAAGCACTGTGCAGTCCGGAGCCATCCACAGAATCATTAGGCTGTTTGAGCTCGTGGATTCAGCCCCTGGTGTCAATCCATCTTGTCAAGGGCCTGC
Organism: Echinops telfairi; assembly: GCF_000313985.2. Classification (NCBI taxonomy): domain Eukaryota; kingdom Metazoa; phylum Chordata; class Mammalia; order Afrosoricida; family Tenrecidae; genus Echinops; species Echinops telfairi. Next base: position 64,068,814 of record NW_022111369.1, on the reverse strand, counting down.
CTTGCCTCTAAGGAGTCTCCTGGCTGTACTTCTTCCAAGACAGATTTGTTTGTTCTTTAAGCAGTCCATAGTACTTTCAAAATTCTCTTCAAGCACCATAATTCAATGCCTTGATTCTTCTTTTGTCTTCTGTATTCCATGTCCAACTGTCACATGCAAAATGACTGGGTGTGACTATGCAAATAAGATGAATGAAACCAGTGATTCAAATTGTGTGTCAACTTTGCAGATCCATGATTTTCAGTAGTTTGGTGGTTATATAGTGATATGATTGTCTTCCATTTTATTATCTAATGTAATTACTCTTCATTTTGTGATGTGCTGTAAATGTTAGCCTTTATACCTATGATTATGGTCCCACTTTGTAGTGAGTTGTCCATTATGTCAATGAGGCAGGATTAGGAGAAGATGCATCTAAGTCACTCAGTTATGAGAGGGTCTGACTGAACTTACCCCAGTCACCTTCCTTCCCACCCTCAATTCAAACACGTGCACAACTCTACACAAGTTGCAAAATTGAAAGAATCTATGAGCAAACTATTGAACAATGTGGGAAATGTACAAAGAAGATTGAAAGAATACACAGCGTCCCTGAACCAGAAAGAACTGGTTGGCATTCCACCATTTCAGTAAGTAGCAGATGAGCAAGAACTAGTGGTGCTGAAGGAAGGCGTCCAAGCTATAACTGAAAGATGAGCCAAAACAAGGGTCCAGGAATTGATGGAATACCTACTGAAATTTTTAACAGGCTGATGAAGCACTGAAAGTACTTACTCATATATTCAAGAAAATTTGTAAGACAAAATTGGCCAACTGACTGGACAGGATTCATATTTGTGCCCATTTCAAAGAAAGCTGATCCAACAGCATGTTCAAACTGTAAAACAATATCATTGACATCACATGCTAGTAAAATTTTTCTAAAGATCATCCAACAACAATTGCGGCAGTATATTGACAGGGAGCTGCCTGAGGTTCAGGCTGGAATCAGAAGAAGATGTGGAACAAGGGATATTATAGCTGATGTCAGATAGATCTGGGCTGAAAGCAGAGAATACTAGAAATCTACTTACTTGTGTTTCATTGACTATGCCAAGGTATTCGATTGTGTAGATTACAATAAACTATGGCTAACCTTGATAAAAATGGGAATGTCAGGAAGCATCATTGTACACATGCAGAACTTGTACATGGATCTAGAGACAGTTGTGCAAACAAAACAAGGGAATACTTCATGTTTTAAAATCAGGAAAGTTGTGCAACAGGGCTGTTTCTTTTCATTACACTTATTCAATCTGTATGTTGAGCAAATCATCAGTTTTTCAGGATTATATGGAGAATAATGTGGCATCAGGATTGGAGGAAGGTGTATTAACAACCTGTGATATGCAGAGGACACAACGTTGCCTGCTGAAAGTGAGGAGGGCTTAAAGCACTTGCTGATGAAGATCAAGGAGTGCAGCCTTCAGTATGGACTGCAACTCAATGTGAAGAAGACCAATATTTTCACAACTGGACCAGCAGAGAACAACATGATAAATGGAGAAAAAGTTGAAGTTGTCAATGATATTGTCTTGCTTGGATCCACAATCAATGCTCATGGAAGCAGCAGTCAAGAAATTAAAAAATGCATGGCACTGGGTAAACCTGCTCCACAAGACCTCTTTAAAGTATTGAAAAACAAGGATGTTACTTTGAGGACTAAGCCAGAGTATTTTCTCTTTTTTTTAAATCACAGTATTGGGAACTCTTATAGATATAATATTCCATAGTTCTATCACATTAAGCATTATTTTTATCATTTATTAGAGGCTCTTACAGTTCTTATAACATTGCATTCATCAGTT
>NW_022111369.1:64063761-64066536 GCF_000313985.2 Echinops telfairi | reverse complement strand
CAAAAAACCAGTGGAATATTGTGTGTTTCATCAGTGCTATACTCTACTCTGATTGACTCATCCCTTCCTTGTGACCCTTCTGTGAAGGGATGTTCTATTGTCTAAAGATGGGTTTTTTGATCTCTGCTCCCCCTCGTTCTCAACAATATGTTTGTTTGTTTCTTTTGGGTCTTCTGGTGCCTGTTATCTGATTCCATCATCACCTCATGATCACACAGGCTGGTGTGCTTTTTCCATGTGAGCTTGTTTCTCTGTTAGATGGCCACTTTAACTTCAAGCCTTTAAGACCCCTGATGCTATATCTTTTGATAGCTGGGCACCATAAGCTTTCTTCACCACATTTGATTATGCACCCATTTTGTCTTCAGCAATCATGTCAGGAGGTGAGCATCACAGAATGCCAGGTTGTTAGAAGAAAGTGTTCTTGCATTGAGGGAGGGCTTGAGCAGAGGCCCAAAGTCCATCCACTTCCTCAATGTAGTGCCATATAAATACATGTCCATTGGCCAATAATTCTATTTTTATGAATTAATATCTCTACATGAGTACACACCTATGTTTATAGCTCTATCTATAGCTTTGCTTCCTAGATCTTTCCTGTTTCCTTTCGCCATCCTCCTGCCCCACCATCATGCTCAGTAATTCCTCTCAGCTAGATTGCTGTTGCTCCAACCCCGCCAGGACCTCTATGTCCTCCTTGTTGCTGCATTTAATTCCCTAGCTGTTCCCCTGTCGACGGCATTGTTTGCTCACCACTTCTTATTGCACAATTGCTACCACAATCAATTTCAAAACATTTTCTTTTTTCTTGAACTGCTTGATATCAGCTCCCTTTTATCCCCTCCCTCCTCTACTCTACCCCCCGAAACTCTTATTATTCATTCATTTATTTACTTACTTAATTTTGCTGCTGTATCTTACACCATCCGATATAGATCCATTCACATACAATTCTGTTGTTTTCGCCTAGAGTGGGGTTATACAGTTATCAATGCTATCAGCTCCCCTTTTGCCCCCACTCTTCCCATACCCTCAGGGAACCATTACTCCTATTACTGTTTACAAAGTGTTATCTATCTTCAAGGCCTGGTGTTTTCTATTTTTTTTTAATTTTTAATTTGATTTTATTATGTAAGTAATGTCTACTGCAATAGAGGAACTGAATCCCCGGGTTGAGCCATAGCATTTTTTCAATTGACTCATATGCATGTGAAAGTTAGACACTGAATAAGGACAACTGAGGAAGAATTGATACATTTGAATTGTGGTGCTAGAGAAGAATATTGAAAATATCATGGACTGCTAAAAGGATAAACTGTGTATCTTGGAAGAAGTAAATCCAGAGCGCCCCTTAGAGGACGGATGGGGATATTTGGCCGTATTGTCAGGAAAGATCAGTCCCTAGAACAGGACCTCCTGCTTGGCAACGTGGAGGGGCTCATTAAAGAGGAAGGCCTCAAGATGGACTGACACAGTAGCTGCAGCAACGGGCTCTGACATAGAAACTATCGTGCAGATGGCCGGGGATGGGGTAATGTTTCCTTCTTTCAGGCATAGGGTTGCTATGGTTTGGAACTGACTCGATGGCACCTAACAACAACAACCACCACAGATCATCAGCTTTCTAGCCTGCCAATTCGGGTTCAACAGTCTCTGCAAGGACAAGCGTCAGGGAGAGCCTCCAGCCTGATGCCTGACCCAGGGACTTAGAACCTGCCAGCCTCCACACCTGCTTGAGCTTTTTCCTTGATCATTTGTGAGTGGCAGCGAATTGCAGAACTAAAAGATAGGAGAGAAAATACTAAGGGTAGGGATAATTGTTGATGATGAAGTGGTAAAGTAGTTTGGAAAAGTTGAACATGGGGGCCTCTTTCAATCCCCACCTCATAGGATCCAGCTTTGAACTGATGCTTATAAAACAAAGTATTTATTTACTAACAGATTTATTACCTTAGATATTTAGATGTTTTGGGCCTCCCTTATACTCTTGCCACAGGTCTGCAACTGTTAGGGCAGGGCCTCAGCCTGAGTGCTGAGCAGGCAGGTCCCGCCTAGATCATTCCTGAAGCACAGTTTTGAGAGTCCACCTGCTTAGTCTCTATGCTGCCTATTTCTAAGCCTTTCTCTCACCAGCAATCATCTTTTACTCAGCAATCATCTTTCAACAATTTTCTTTTCTGCTTAGTCAGCATCTATATGCTTCTATTGCATACAGCGAAGTACCTTGATATTTATTTGAAAGAAGAAGCAAAAAGGCTTTCTGAATGACTTGCTACTTAGCTGAACCACACGTAACCGCCTAAAGTAAATGTTTTCTTTCAGCTAGCTGCCTCCACCTGGGATCCTTAAAGTTATTCTCAGTTTCTGAACAATCCAGCACTGCGAGTACTCACATGATGCAGGGAACAAGAACTGCTCTCTAGACTCACAGCCACGGCTGGGCAGCTTGGAAGGCCTCTGAGGATCGTAACCTGCACAGCTGTGTACCTGGGAAACATTGTTCTCACTATTTCCAGCCCAGGTCCGGAGCCTGCCTCACCCCTGGGACTCCGCATGCAGAGTATCATTCTCAGAACAGAGCCTGGCTTCTCATTTCTGAGGAGAGCTCAAAAGGCAGAAGCTGGGGAGACTCGAATAGGGAAAACACTTACCAGCGCATACTCTGGAGCCCTTGAACACAGGCTTTCAACTGAAGTAGGCTTTCCCCATCTTGTACCAGGATCCCAAGCTAGACTGGAGCTATTTCCCTTATGATGGTGACGGCGGGACCAGCTC
>NW_022111369.1:64061158-64062187 GCF_000313985.2 Echinops telfairi | reverse complement strand
AAAAAAGAAGAAGAAAAAAAATATCAACGTTCTCTTCATTTAGCATGCTGTTGCTTGTGGGCTCCATCGTGCGGATTGTTTACTATGTTGAGACGTAATCGATCCTGCATGCTGTACTCTTTGATGTTTATCAGTAAATAATGCAAGTTTTTGCTTTCAGAAAGCAAGGCAGTGTCATCTGCTATTCATGTGCTAATGAAGCTTCCTCCAAGCCTTTTTCATAGAGTCCCGATGAGTTGTTCCACCTGCAGATTGAACAGTACAGTGAAAATGACACGACACTAGGGCAACGCAGCCAAGTCCCACCTACTGCATCAGGTGCGCTTTTTCCCTTTCCAAATAATCTTTGCATTTTGCTTCCAAAAAAGACACAATCCACACAGGTTCCCTTTGTTCTGTTCACATGACTGTCTCCTGTACAGCTATGGTCTATGTACAGTGTCCATGTGAACACAATTAAATTTCTTCTCAAAACGAAAAGAAACAGATGCAAACGTGCATTAATAATCAGAACATGGACTGTACAAAGTATGGCTGTAGGAAAATTTGAGGTTTTGAAAAATGAAATGGAATTCCTGAAGATAGGCATCCTTCAGAATTCATGAGCTGAGATGAACTGGTGTTAGTCATTTGGAATCAGACAACCATGTGTTCTACTATGCCAGAATCCCAGTGTGAAGAAGAACAGCATTGCATTAATCATCTGAGTCAACATTTTGAGATTTTGAGATCTATCTTGAGGTGAAATCTGTGTGAGAGGGGATCATATCTATACACCTACAAGGGACACCGGGTAATATGACTAGTGGACCAAAAGAGGCAGCAGCCACTATTGGCAAAGATAAAGAAATGGAATGTTTTTACCAACTTCCACAGTCTGAAATTGATCAAATATGCAGCCAAGATGCATTGATAATTACTGATCATTGGAACGTGAAAGTTGGAAATGAAGAAGGGCAAGCAATTGGAAAATATTTCCTTGGTGATAGAAACAAAGGTAGAGATTACCTGGTAGAATTTTGAAAATAC
>NW_022111369.1:64057647-64059740 GCF_000313985.2 Echinops telfairi | reverse complement strand
CCTGCGCCATTCTCACAATTGTTCCTATACCCAAGCCCATAGTTGCAGCTATAGTTCAATCCATCTCCTTGAAGGCCTTCCTCTTTTTCGCTGCACCCACCCACCCCACGCCCACCCCGACCACCACCACCAAACTATATCAAGCATGCAGTCCTTCTCCAGGGACTGGGCTCTCCTGGCAGCATGTCCAAAGGGTCTAAGACAAAGTCTCGCCGTTCTTGCCTCTAAGGAGCACTCTGCCTGTACTTCTTCCAAGACAGATACATCTGTCCTTTTAGGGCTCCGTGGTCCTTTCCACATGCTGCTGTGTGTTCAGACTCTGATCGGAAAAACTCAATGTGTATGGAGCAATCCACAGTAACAAATCACTTCCTTTTTTCTAAGGACCTCCTGGTATGTAGAAATTTGGGACTACCTGTTGGTCCCACACATATATGGCACAATACACCCCAGATTTGGCACAGCAAAGCAGGGTCTGACAACACGGATGCATCCTCAACCCCATACATGATGAGACAAAATCCTGCCCAGGTCTACACCGTCTCCATGACTGGTTATGGATTTTTAAAAACATGATTCACAGTGTTTTCATGGACTGATATTCAAAGCAGATGTCAACCCTCCCTTCCTAATCTGTTCTAGTCTGGAATCTCTGCTGAAACCTCGTCAGCATCAGAGCAACTCACAGCCTCCGCTGGCCCCGAGGTAACCTGGATGGGAATCAAACCATGCTCTCCCCCACAAAAGGCGAGGACTTTACCACTGAACCACCACTGGCCTCCATGGTATTATATACTTTTATGGAATGATACGTTTATTATATATATCACACACATATAAGTACACTACTTACAGAGGAGGGAAGAGGGGACCATCAGTACAATCATCCAAATGTTCATTTCAATTCTTGATCAGAGGCAAGTGTACGGGTGCTTTCTTTCTGTATAGCTCTATTTTCTAATTTGTCAACAGTTAACAAATACTCTTTGTGTCATTGGAAATATTGTGAGGAAGAAAAAGAAAAGAAAAAGGAGACTGGGAAAATTGTCATCGGTACATTAACATTGATACATAAATTTATGTAGTACATTTCGTGGGGCCCCACCACTGAAAGCACATTGCCAAATTTTCATTTATTTAAAACTTGAAGCTAGACTCCAAGTGCCCTGGAGTCACCCTTTAACTGTGCGTTAATATTTCCCTCCAAAAAATCTGAGTAGCCGTGCCTCCATCTGTGCATCAATTGGGTTGGCTTGGGTGTTTTCCATTCTCTGGAGTTTTACTGAGTATTCCTGGAGCCACTATAAACAGTCACCAGTCGATCTCCCAGTAAACATGTCTTCTCGCCAGTTCTCACATAAAGATGGAACTGATTTGGAATTTTGGTCTCCCTCTCCCGCCCCATCAGAATTTAGGAACAGCCCCCCACTCTCTTTGAGAGCTATTTTTCCTTTTTCCTTCTCATTGCAAAGAAATTTCAAGTCAATTTGACTAAAGCTGTATGCCTACAATGGGAATTTATTATTTTGTGAATTCTCAAAATGTTCCTTAATTTGTGTGTGGAGGAGGGAGATGTGTGACTTCAGATTCCAAATAAAGAGCTACCATGTATGGAAGAAAATCGGCAATCAGTATCTCATAACTTTTAATAAATCATTTTATTTGGGGTTCTTAAAACTCATATCCATACATCAATTGTATCAAGCCCATTTGTACATATGATGCCATCATCATTTTCAAAACATTTTCTTTCTACTTGAGCCCTTGGTATCAACTCCTCTTTTTTTCCCCTCCCTCTCCCACCCTTGTGAACCCTTGATAATTTATAAATTATTTTTATTTTCATAGTTTAATTACACCATCCGCTGTCTCCCTTCACCCACGTTTCTGTTGTTTGGGGGTGTACATGGATCATTATGATCGGTTCTCCTCTCTTCCCTTCCCCCCCCACTTTCTCCCTACCCTCATGGGCATCACTACTTGATGGGTTTATCTGTCCTGGATTCTGTGTGTCAAGAACACTTATCTGTACCCGTGTACATGCTCTAAGCTAGCCAGAGTTGTAAGATATAATTGGGGTCATGATAGTGGGG
>NW_022111369.1:64054305-64055815 GCF_000313985.2 Echinops telfairi | reverse complement strand
TGATTAAGTGCTTGATCGCTAATCAAAAGATGGTCAGTTCAAGCCCATTAAGTGGCTCCTCAGAATAAAAGACCTGGAGACCTGCTTCAGGAAACATTAAAGCCTTGGAACCCTTGGGGGAAATTCTGTGATGTCCAATATTATCACTTTGAGTCCAAATCGACTCAGCAGCACACAGCAACATAGCCTTGGTTTGTTTAATTGTCTTCCCATTTTTGCTTCCCTTTGCTTTGAAGAATTAACTGAGATATTGCATGTAGAGTGCTTACCACCGTGTCAGGCACAAAGTTCTCAATGAACATTAGCCTTTACAAATCTATCTGGGTGACATCTACTTCTAGATAGTGTGAGGAAATAAGGACTGTATTTACCTTCTTGCCTGAAACAACTTAAACACCACACAAAATATAAGAAGCAAAGGTCTTCAAGATATTGAAGACCAGTGAGATGAGAAACAGCACTATGAGCTATGGAGCAGGAAGGGAAACCGGCAGCTCCTGCCCATCTGCAGAGGATGAGGAGACCAAGGAGAGAGTCTGGGGAAGCCAAGGAGACCAGACGAGTGTTGGGAATGGAGTACTGAAGGGGAGAGAGCTGCATACAGAGAGACATCTGGACATTTTCAGAGGGCGCCCCTTGAGTTTTCAGCTAAGTATTGATAAGCACATGTCTACGGGGAGCTACACACAACCAGCAAACGAACCACCTGGAATGATGAGAAGAAAGAGTCCCTGAAGATCACACAAGTCCAGGAATGGCTTTTGTTCTCACCGGCCAGAGTGGAAAACACTTCCGAATTCATGAAACCTCAGGCAGAGCACTCAGTAGGATTGGCCAGAGTCATGGGACAAAATCAGTCCTAAATGAAATGCTAGTTGAATTCCTTCTAACAAAGCTTAAAGGAAAGACCCCAAAGAATCAAAATGTTGAACAGATGACTTAATTGCCATATTAGTTTGCTTGTGTTTTAACTAATGCTTTCAACAATAATCACTCCCAAATGTAATGGCACACGGTGTGACCCCTCTGCATAGTGATGACATACAAAACAGACTGAAACAGTGGCCAGTCTTGCCATAATCACAATTTTGTTTGGCTCAACCCATTGCTGCAGCCACTGTGTCAATCCATTTCATTGAGGGTCATCTTCTTTTTCTATGACCCTCTACTCATGAAGCATGATGTCCTGGGATTGGTCTCTCTTGCTAAGACATGAGATAAAGTTTTACCAACCTTGCTTCCAAGAAACATTCTGGTGGTACTTCCTTCAAGACAGATTTGCTTGTTTTTCTGGCAGTTGACAGTACTTTCAATATTCTATTCCAACAAATCAAGGATTGTAGCCTTCCGTGTGGACCACAACTCAATGTAAAGAAAACAAAATCCTTACAGCTGCACCAGTCGATGTAATCATAACACACCAAAGGATTGAAGTTGTCGAGGGTTTTGTCTCTCCATCAACGCTCACTTAGGCAGCAGGCAAGAGATCAAAGAACACATGGCCTCGATA
>NW_022111369.1:64035174-64053013 GCF_000313985.2 Echinops telfairi | reverse complement strand
TTCCCCTTGCTCCTCTCCCCCTGTAGTCTTCCCCATCCCTTCTCCCCTGTTCCTTTTCCCCTTGTCTTCCTTTCCCTCCCCCTCTCTCCTGCCCTCCAGTCTCCCATCTCCATGTGGACCACCAGGTGGGGCTAAGGTGAGCATGTTACCAGGAAATGTATCTGACTTCTTTATTTTACTCTCTCTCTCCCATCTCTCTCATATTCTCTATGACCTTATAATAATAAATATTTTTTTTTTAACCATACAATTGCACCTACCGAACCCGCGATTAGTTGTGGGTGGCCTTCCCCCACAAATGTCTTCTTGGTTTTCAACATATAGTCTGACTTCTCAGATTATTTGCACAGCATACAAAGTGAATGCATATAGTGATAGGATACAACCCTGATGCACACCTCTCTTGATTTCAAACCATTCAGTCTACCCTTTGTTCTATTGGAATGACTGACTGCTTAGTCTACATACAGGTACAGATAATTAAAGTACCCCTAATTCTTCATCCTCTTTTAACTCTGGCTTGAATTTCTGACAACCTTCTGTTAATGTACTTCTGTATCCATATTTTAATTATCTTCTGCAAATTTTACATGCATGTGATAGTGGTGACATTTTTTGTTCATTTCTGCATTCTATTGGCTAAGCTTTCTGTGGAATGGGTACCAATAGGGATCACTTCCTGTCAGTTGGTCAGATAGCCATATTCCAAATTTCTTGGTGCAGACTAATGAGTACTTCCAGAGTTCCATCAGTTTGTTGAAACATTTCAGTTGTGATTTCCTAGAATCATGTTTTCTGCTAATGCCTTTAGCCAAGCTTGGATGTCTTTGTTCAATACAGTGGGCTCTTAGTCATATGCTAGCCTCTTCTTGAAATGGTTGCATGTCCGGCCAATCTTTTTGATACAATGACTCTAATTTTTTTGCAATGTCTTTTGATGTTTCATGTATCAATCACTATTTTGCCCATTTTGAGGCTTGAGCTTTGCTTCAGTTCTCTCAGCTATGAGAGATGTTCTGGGTATGTTCCTTTCCTTTTAGTTTTCTAAAGTCAGATCTTTTCACAGCTCATTGAAATGATTTACTTTGTCTTTTTGAATTGCCTTTCCATATATCTGTTCAAATATGTCTGTTCTTTTACTTCATCATTCTTCCAATAGGTCAGTGAGAAGACAGGAAAGAAAGAAAAGACCAAATTTCAGAGTTTCTTCTGACGTCCACTTTGGCCTTCTTCTAAATGGGTGTTTGGTTTCTTCAGGTATGATGTTCTCCATGTCATCCCACAACTCATCTGGTCTCTGATCCAATGCTCCAAATCTGTTCTTGGGGTGATCCCTACATTCAGGTGGAATATACTCAAGGTCATATTTTGGCGCCTGTGGAGCTATTTTAACTTTTTCAGCTTCAACTTGAATTTGCATATGAGCAATTGATGATCTACTCCACAGTCAGCTGCTGGCCTTGCTTTGGCTGTTGATATTGAGCTTCTCCAGTATCTCTTTTCACTGACACAGTTAGTTTGCTTCCTGTGTATTTAGTCTGGTGAGGTCCATATGTGCAGTCATCATTTATGTGGTTGATACAAGGTATTTTCAATGAAGATGTCATTGTTACTGTAAAATGCTATCATGTAATCTCATTTCATTCCTGTCACCAAGGCCATATTTTCCAACTACTAGTCCTTCCTTTTTGTTGCTAATCACCAGTAATTATAAATGAATCCTGGCTACACATTTCATCAATTTCAATCTGAAGAAGTTGAACTTCTTCAATTTCTTCACCACTGTTTTCAGTGGTTGGTGCATAAGCTTAAATAATAGTTGTACTTTTAAGCCATATAGATATTATTCTATTACATATAGAATTTTGCTTCAAGATAGATCTAGAAATGCTTATTTTTTTATATCATTTTATTGGGAACACATACAACTCTTGTCACAATCCACACACACAATTGTGTAAAGCACATTTGTACATTCATTGCCCTCATCATTCTCAAAGCATTTGCTCTCCACCTAAGTCCCTGGCATCAGCTCCTCATTTTTGCCCCTCCCTCTCCCCTTCCCCCTCCCTCATGAACCCTTAATAACTTATAAATTATTATTTTGTCATATCTTGCCCTGTCCGAAGTCTCCCTTCACCCACTTTTCTGTTGTCTGTCCTCCAGGGAGGAGGTTATATGTAGGTCCTTGTAATCGGTTCCCCCTTTCTAACCCACCCTCCCTCCACCCACCTGGTATCACCACTCAAACCACTGGACCTAAAGGAATCATCCTCCCTGGATTCCCTGTGTTTCCAGTTCCTATCTGTACCAGTGTACATCCTCTGCTCTAGCCAGACTTGCAAAGTAGAATTCAGATCATGATAGTGGGGGGAGAGGAAGCATTTAGGAACTAGAGGAAAGTTGTATTTTTCATCATTGCTACATCGCACCCTGACTGGCTTGTCTCCTCCCCGAGACCCTTCTGTGAGGGGATCTCCAGTGGCCTACTAATGGGCTTTGGGTCTCCACTCCACACTCCCCACCCCTCATTCACAATGATATGATTTTTTTTTCTGATGATGCCTTATACCTGATCCCTTCGACACCTCACACAGGCTGGTGTGCTTCTTCCATGCGGGCTTTGTTGCTTCTGAGCTAGGTGGCCGCTTGTTTACCTTCAAGCCTTTAAGACACCAGATGCTATATCTTTTGATAGCCGGACACCATCAGCTTTCTTCACCACATGTGCTTATTCACCCACTTTGTCTTCAGTGATTGTGTCAGGAAGGTGAGCATCATAGAATGCCAATTTAATAGAAGAAAGTATTCTTGCATTGAAGGAGTTCTTGAGTGGAGGCCCAATGTCTTTCTGCTCCCTTAATTAAGCTATAAATATATGCACATAGATCTATTTCTAGAAATGCGAATTCTGACAATGCATGTGATAGCATACCTACTGAATTGGTCACTCTCATCATAGTAAATCATATGGTTGTCTGATTCCAATGGCCATTTCAGCTTACTAACACCTAGGATATCAATCTTGACACATTCTGTTTCATCATTTATGACTTCCAATATTCCTAGATTCATACTTTGTACATTTGACATTCAGATTATTTGTAGATGCTTGCAATGGTTTCTTCCCATTTTGAGCTACGTCCATCAGCACGTGAAGGTCTGACAAGCTTTGCTCTGGCTGTGACTAGACGTTAAAGAGGCAGCTCTTCCCCAGTGATAGTCTTCCAACCTGAGGGGCTCGTTTTTTTTGGCACTGTGTCAGATAATATTCCACTGCTGCTCTAAAGTTTTCAGTGGCTAATCCCTAAAAAGTGGATCACCTATTTCTTCTTCTTAGTCTGTTTTTGTCTTAAAGCACCAGTGAAGCTTGTTAACCAAGGGTGGTTTTACTGGTGTTCAAAATGCCAGTGCATAGCTTCTAGCGTCACTGCAACATGAAAATCACTGCAAGGAGACAAGGTGACAGACACGTACTCACTTAATGCCAAAATCAGTCCTTCTTTTCTCATACTGTGTCTGTGGGTCGAGAGTAAAGGAGCAGCTTACATGGCTAGCTCTGGCTCTGTCTTGCTCATGGCTCCATTCAAGGTATCATCTTGGGTTACGTTTGCAGATGCAGGATTTACTTCGTAGACTTCTTTCCCATGTATGTGTCTTTGGACTGGATAGCTCGGTGTCTCACTCTAGCAAAAGAACTAAATCCTTCGCTATATGAGCCTCTCCACATGGCTGTTTGAATGTCCCAATGACATGATCAACTTAAAAGCAGTCTGATCAGGAATGAAAACAGAGAGGATCCTCAATATCTGGAATGAAAGAGGTAATATCATGAAAGATTTATAGTTTCTGAAATAGTAGTAAGGGGATATTATGAATAATTTGGCAACTTAGAAGACAACACATTTGAGAGCTTACATACAATAGCCAATTCCTTGAAGGAAACACAGTGGCTTTACTATGGAATGTGTGTTTGGGGGGTGTGTGTAGGCAGTGGGGCAGGGCAGAGGCAAGTCTCACCAGGTGACCCCACCAGGGGAGGTGAAACCAAAATGATTGTCTATAATAGTCTCATGCAGTGTTTCAGATGACATTTATTATTCTAATGAAATTATCCTTGAAATAATTTTCAATAACAAAAAAATTTCCTTAAATCTAATTTCTCACTGCCATCAAGTCAACGCTGACTCATTGTGATCCCTTGTGTGTTTCCAAGACTGTAACTGTTTATAGGAGTGGAAAGCCCAGTCTTTCTCCCAAGAGAGTAGCTGGTGGTTTTGAACTGCCGACCATGAAGATCACAGCCCAACATGTGACTACTACACCACCAGGGCTCCATATCCATATACCTACAAGACTAAATCACCATGCATCTGGTAGTTTGTCCTATGTGGTGACTTGTATGTTGGAAACTATGCCACCATTTTTTTTAAATACCAGAAGGAGCATGCAGAGTAGACAGGCTTCAGTGGAGTTTCCAGACTAAGGAAGCTTAGAAAGAAAGAATAGGAACCATTAGAATAGTAGTAGTATATTCTCTGATATAGTGCCTGAAGATGAGACCTTCAGTTTTGAAAGAACTCAAAATATGACTGAGGGAGTGCTGCCTCTTCAAAATAAGGTCAACTTGAATGGCATGAATGGAGCAAAGCTTTGGGGGCCTTCATTTGCTGATGCAGTGCAATTGAAAATGGAAACAGTTATAGACATCCAATCATACTTTGAACATGAAATAGATGCGTCTAGGAAAATTGGAAGCTGTCCAACTTAAATGTAATGTGGAAAGATCAATATCCTAGGCTTTTGTGAGCTGAAATGGACTGGTATTTGTCATTTTGCCATATGATCTACTATATATACTGGGATTGACAAATTCAAGAGGAGTGGCATCACGTTGATCATTAAAAAGAACACTTCAAGATCTATTCTGAATTACAGTGCTGCCAAAGACAGGGTAAGAACTGCCCACCTACAAGGGTGACAATTGTGAAGATGGCAGAGGTCAGGCAGTGAGTGTTTCATTCTGCTGTGCATAGGGCTGCTAAGGACTGGAACTGACTCAATGATACCCAACAACAACAATGTGCTGGAGATACCTCCCTGTCTATGCCCAGAAATTTGGAAGACACATCTGGGACCAGCCAACTGGAAGAGATACATATTCATTCCTGTTCTAAAGAAAGATGATCCAACAGAATGGGAAAGTACCAAAAAATATCATTAATAGAAGACATGAGCAAAATGTTTCTGGAGATAACTCAAAGGTACATGACACATCAATGCACTCACATGGGGTCAGAAATTCAAGCTGGAGCCAAAAGAGGATATGGAATGAGGAATATCATTGCTGATGTCACATGGAGTCTGAAAGCCAAGAATTCCAGAAGGATGTTTATCTATATTCCATTGCCTATGCAGAGGCGTTCAGCTGTGTGGATCATAAAAAATAATGAATACCATTGTAAGGAATGATGTGGTGGTTAGATTTTATGTCAACTTATACCTGGATTAAATGTTAGGGTGGACTCCAACCTATCAATCAGGTCACCACCTGATGATGTCTCCTTAGGGGGAGGGAGTGGCCTTTTCATAAGAGAGACCCTGGGAACCTCTCTCTCTGTCTCTTGTGTTTACCTTCCTGTTTGCCTGTCTTTTATGTCTTCATCCAGACGCAGCCCGATGTGGACCTTCAAAGTGTCAACTCTGGGAGCTGTCACTGCCCTGCCATGTCCCACTGACCTTGAATCCACATGGCTTTGCACCCAGCACGCTGTGAATTGTCAGCAACTCAATTTTCTCACAATTCACCTTCAACAGTCTGCTTCACTGGCCTACAGTGAAGTGGGTCTGAAGAGGGATTTGGCGAACACCAGACCCACAGACTTCAGCTAGACTGGGCTGAGATGCCTTCTTGATATGAAGTTCTTTATTCTACATACATGAGTGCCATTGGTTTTGTTTCTCTAGACCACCCAGCCTAACACAAATGTGAATTCCAGAACACTTACTTATGCTCATGTGAAACTTGTACATAGACCAAGAGGCAGTTATTTGAACAGAACAAGGGGGTAGTTCGTGGTTTAACATCAGGAACGGTTTATGTCAGGTCTATATCCTTTCACTACATTTATTCGATCGTTATGCTGAGCAAACAATCCAAGAATCCCAACCATACCAAGAAGAAGGACATGGCATCAGGATTGGAGGAAGACTCACTAAAACTTGCGATGCATAAATGACATAACTTTGCTAGCTGAAGGTGGAGAAGACTTGATGCACTGACTATTGGAGATAAAAGACTACAGCCTGCAATATGGATTGCACTTCAACATATAGAAAGAAAACAATCCTCACAACTGAACTTATAAGCAATATTATGATAAATGGTGGAAAGATCGAAGTTGTCAGGGGTTTCATTTGGATGCACAATCAATGTTGATGGAAGCAACAGTCAAGAAGTTAAACAAGGTCTGGCAATCGACTGTGTGGACCATAATAAACTATGGATAGCTTTGAGAAGAAAGAGAATTCCAGAGCACTTCATTATACTCATGGGAACTTGTGTATGGATCAAGAGGCAGTTGTGTGAATATAACAAGGGAATACTGTATGATTTAAAATCAGGAAAAGTGTGTGTTAGTGTTGCATCCTTTCAACATACTCCTTCAATCCGTATCCACTCGATATACTGTTCAATCTGTTTGAAAATGATCAGAGAAGCTGGTTTATATGAAGAAGAATGTGGCATCAGGGTTAGAGGAAGGCTTATAAACAATCTGAGATATACAGATAAAGCAACCTTGCTTGCTAAAAGTGAACAGGACTTGAAGCACTTGCTGAGGAAAACCAAGGATCCCAGCCTAAAGTATGGATGAGTACTCAGTGGAAGAAAAACCAAAATCCTCATGACTGGACCAAAAACATCATGTTATAGAGAGAAAAGGTTGAAGTTGTCAAGGATTTTGTCTTACATGGATCCACAATCAATGCTCGTGGAAGCATCAGTCAAAAGATCAAACAATACAACATGTCAGGTAAATCTACTGCACAAGACTTCTATAGAGTAGTGTAAAGCAAGAAAGTTACTTTGAGCACTAAGGTGTGCCTGAATTAAGTGTGGGAAACCAGCCCCCATAATCGAACGGGTCCAGGGGGTGGTTGTGTAATTGAGGGGTAAAATTAAAGAGACAAGATAGGGCATGCAATCACTCACCTCCAGGACAACCATGATCTCAGCAGCCAGGCTCATGCAGAGAAAGGAGATATATTTCTAATCATGGCTTATATACATTTCGGGGATGTGCAAGCACCCCTGAATAACATCATAATGGGAAAGAGCTGTACCATAGGCATACGTTCAACAGGAAGAGGATGAGCTAGGGGTGTACACACAATAGAAGGGGAGGCACTAGGGGTACACATGTGACAAGATGGGCAGACCCTAGATTCAAGATGGCAGCCTAACCTTGGTCCTCCCTGAGTTGGCTTGACCTTGTCTTTGGGCTCTCCTTCAGGGGAGAAATCCACTATCCTTATCAGCAGGGAGTGGGTCCCACCTAGGGTGGGACAGACAATAGGGTCTGATTGCTCTAAATGGCTTATAACCCTCAGGTAGATAACCTTTAAGCAGCTGACCTCCAAGTATACAGTCACATTATATGGGGGGGGGGGGGGGCACAAAACAACCTGGGGAAAAACCTTTCTGTATCCCACACCTAAGCCAGGGTATTTTCTATTGCCTCATATGCCTGTGAAACTTGAACATTGAATAAGGAAGACGGAAGAATTGATGCATTGGAATTATGGTGGTGGAGAAGAATATTGAAAGTACCACGGACTGCTAAAAGGACAACCCCATCTGTAATGGAGGAAGTATGGTGACACTTCATCTTACATACTTTGGGTTTGTTGTCAAGAGAGACCAGGCCTGGAGAAGGCCATCATGTTCGGTAAAGTGGAGGGGCAGTACAAAAGAGGAAGGCCTTCAAAGAGATGTACTGATACTATGGCTGAAACAATGGGCTCAGGTGTAGAAACAATTGCAAGAACAGCAAGATTTTGTTCTGTTGTGCACGCGGTCTCTATGAGTCAGCACCAACTCCATGACGTCTAACAAGAACAACAATAGCATTGTGTGGGAAAGGGGAATCTGCTGCAGATGACTTCTTTAAAGTGTTCAAAAGCAAGGCTGGCACGTGGAAGACTCAGGTGTACCTGATCCAAACAAACCCCACGGCCATCAAGTTCATTCTCACTCATAGCGACCCTATTAGGAATTCGATGGCTGTTCATCTTTACAGGAGAAGATAGCTTCAACTTTATCCAAGGAGCAGCTGGTGGACTTGAACCACTGACCTTGTGGTTAGCAGTCCATGGCTTACCCGAGAGCTCTGATCACCACAATTCTAGACACCTGGCCTAAGCAGTGGCTATTTCAACCTCCTCAAGTGCATGGGAAGCTGATAAAGAGTAAGGAGACCAAAGAAGAACTGATGCCTTTGAATCATGGTGTTGGTGAAAATTATTAACTATACTATCGCTGGCCCAAAGAAAAAATATATATGAGTGATGGTAATGGTAAGAAAGTGTATTGATTCAGTGTGGGAAACAGAAGGATTTCTCCCAAGTCTCCCCCAAATATATGTTAGACTTAGGACACTGCTTGCAGCTAATGGTAAATGATTGTCAAGTTACCTCCCTGAAGGCAGTCAGTTGCCAGACTACTGTCTGGTCCCACCACAGGTAGGACCCTCTCCCTGCTGTTAAGGACAATGGGCTATTTCTCCCTAGAGGCTTGTGACCAGGGTTTGGTCCCTATAGGTGGGGTTTACACCCTACTGATAATGGTTTCTATGGAGATCCAGAGAACAGATCAAACCTGCTCAGTGACATCCAAAGTTAGGCTGCCATCCTGAATCTAGGATCTGCCCATCTTGTCACATGTATACCAATCCCTCCTCTTCCTATTGTGTGTATATCCCTAGATTGTCCCCCTCTCATTGCTGTATTACCTATAGTACAACCCCTTCCTGTGACGTATGTCTTTACCTGTAATTAGTGGGCTAGCACACCCCCAAAAAATATATAAGCCATAGTTAACAATAAAGATTCCCCTTGGCCTCTCATCAGCTCCCTCTCCTCTCCGGTCCACTCTCCCCTGTTCCTTTCCCCTTGTCCTCCTTCCCCTCCCCTTCTCTTCTGCCCTACGGTCTCCCATCTCCATGTGGACCACCAAGGCAGGGCTGAGATGAGCATGCTACCATGAAATGTGTCTGACTCCATTTTTTCAATCTCTCTTCTATCTCTCCTTATTCTCTATGACTTTATTATATATATATATCAACCATACAATTGAGCCTATCAAACCCATAGTAAGTTGTGGGGGACTGGCCTTTCCCTGATAATTCAGGAATCTGGAACTGAGACAATGTCAAAACTTATACCTGGCTCAGCCAAGAAGAAAATTAAGTCAAATAACTAGACCTCAGAGACATAGAACGCCCGTTTTCTTACATGTCCTATTGAATTTCACAAAACTTACTTCAGTTTCTTGTGGAATTTTAAGTTTTTGTATTGCCTTCATGATGTGGATTAAAACTATTAAATTCCCAATGTGGATTACATTTCTTTTAGCTGTAATAGCCCTATAGGTAACACTAACTAATCAAGACAATTTTAAGCCATGTATCTATCTTTGTCCTGCTCTCTCCTCCTTGCTCTTCTCAGCTCCTAGCCTCTTTGCTTCTAGGTCAAATATTAAAACAGTGAATGTCAAAAATCACTGGCAGGCAAAGAAAGAAATAAAATCATTGTTTTGTTCTGTTTAACAATAAAATGTTAGTGCCAGAAGTTATGTAAATAAGAGTGACTGATGATGATTGATCTTATTACGTGAAAAAGAAAGGATATTGAAAGCATCACATACACAAATAAAGGAATTATGAAATCTCATTTATATACAATGAAAGCCATGCGGTTCAGCTGAAAAGCATTTACTCACAGATGGCTGCCTTATTGTTAGCAGATGTTGTCTTCAAAGAATTTTAGACAACAGAGGGAGAAAAGCTTTCTAGATATTTTATGTGTGTGTGAGATATGTATACCAATGGTCTAGTGGCATAGAGCCATATGGATTTTTATCTGGAATCCAATTCCTCTCGATTGTCTTGACTGGCTTAATAATTGTCAAGTAACTGTGGCCTTCATCATTGGCAAAATCAAGTGGACTTTGACAAGAAATAAACAGAACTCTGATATCCCTTCATCTAGTCTTCAAGGTGGTTATTCTCGTTTGCTGTTTGTTTTGCTCTTTCTTCTTCTGCCTCAAAACCTTGTTTGTTGGGAAGACATTGATGCTGGATAGAAAAGTAAGCCAGGATTGTCTCCTGATGAGCAAGCTAACAAAAGAGAACATTCTACTTGTCAGTTATTGTTGCCTTAAAGAGGGAGGGAAGCATTTCTTTGTCTATTTGTGGGGGCAGGGAAGCATTTCTTTGTCTTATTTCTTTTGCGATGGAAAATTTGAAAGTAGGCCCTGGAAGAACCACCTCCTTATTGGCATTCAAGTTTTTATTTTCTCTGTGAACCTGATAGAGATGCTACATTTCAGGACACATGCCAATAAACTGAGTTATGTAAAGGGGACGCCCTACACTTATTTTCTAGGTCTTAATAAATACACCCTCCACACTTTTTTTTTTGCCAAGCAACCCAATTTCATTAGCTTTTCCAAATGTAAGGATCCTTCATTGTGTAGGTACAGTCTTTCTCGAACCCAGTTTTTGTAACTCTGCATTTAGTATCAAGGACTCCTGGTGGTTTAAATGGTGAAGCGCTTGACTGCGAACCAGAGGCAACTGGTTATAACCCACTACCTGGCTTCATAGAAGAAAGACGGAGAGATCTGCTTCCAGGGTTGACAGCAAGAAAACAGGATGGGCAGTTCTGCTCCATCACAGGGGTCACTCTGAGTCGAGAGTGGCTCAGCCACAGGGACCGGTTCACACTGTGCGCTCTGTGCAGTCAATGGAACTTTACCCCGCAACGAGCCACAGGCTTGGTTTCATGCTCTGCTCTCACAGCGATGAAGTTTCCGCCTCTTCACTTTGCACTGGGACCCTGTGAGTTCGGTAGCCACGTTTGCTCCATCCTTGCAATTGCTCACCAAATTTCAGGTGACAGGGTATCAAGAGCCTTCCCCAGCCAAATAGTAATGAAGAATGTTCGTCAAGCTTTATAGGTTGTTGAAAGTCTCTGGGTGGTGTGAATTATTTCTGCCCAGATACTAACTGAAAGGTGGGTGGTTCAAGCCCACCTAGCAGGCCACATAAAAAGGCAGGCAATCTGCTGCCCCAACGATGACAGCCGTGAAAAACTTACACAGTTCAGTTCTTTTCGTTTCTGACCCTTGGGGACATCATGAGTCAGAATTGTATCCACGGTCATGAGCGTGTGCTAGGCTAAGTGCTTTGTGGGTATTAATTCATTTGAGCCTTTAAAAAAAGCCATCATATGTGTTATCATTGGGCTCCATTTTATGGATGGGGAAGTTGAAGCACACAAGATTAATGAATTTTTCCTTGTCATTCACTTAATTAATTGTGGTGTCAGATGAGATCCCAGATGGTCTCCGTTCAGAGGCTGCTGTGTTAAAGACAGCGAGAGTGGCTTTGGAAGCACTGGACGCTCGGCGAGGCCGCACCCATGTTGGAAACTGATGAAGCCCATCTCGTTTTGTGCCTCCGCTTCCCGCTTTCCTCGTGTGTCAGGCTTGCTCTGGGTGACCTGTGCATCGTGACTATTTTATTTACCATAATTCATATGATCCATGAAGTATCCCACCTGCTATGTGTTCACTGGACAGAGGATCACAATGTACTTCTCCTAGGAGTAGTACCTGAAATGCATCTGGGAAGGTGGACAGTTGACATTCTAACTCCTGTATTTGCTAACCCAGAAGACGCTCCAACTTTCAACTCTTTTATTTCAGGTGGTCCCAGTCAGTGCCCTGACTGAACTGAAAATGTATTTTGCCCTATAAAACTTGCTCTAGCAGACTTCTAATTCATTTTCCTTCTGCTAGCAATGGGGAGACCAGTTTCTGGACACTAATTTTTTTAGGACATGGAAGGTAATAAAATGCGTCAGTCGACACCTAGGAATAAAAAGAGAAAGCAGAAAGGAATTCCCATTTTGTGGGACACGGTAATAACTCAAGGCCAAGACAGCCATGGGCGAAGTGATTTATTAAAAAGTATTTTAAAACAAAGAAAAGAAGGAGTAGCATAAACTTCATTAAGGGGAACATTATTGAAGAGCCCAGGAGAGAAGGCCACGCATGCCCAATTAAGGCAATGGGACGGGGTAGCTGAGCAGCTGGGAACTCTGGACCTTGAAGAACTGGGTTCGAATTGTGACTCTATCTATTATTTACTCTTATCTTAGGCAAAGTTTTTTTCAGATATACAATGAATACCTACTATGTGCCAAGCATGCTAAACTCTGGGTAAATAGAAATGTCTGGGGATAAAACATGGTGCCCGCCGAAGGTCCCATGGTCTAGAACAGTGTTTTCTACAGTGGAAAACATTCCTGGGGGGAGGGGGGGCGGGACAGTGGAATGATTTCACTTACTCACTGTTGTCGAATCGATTCTGATTCATAGCAACCCCATAGGACAGGTTGGAATGGCCCACATAGGTTTCCAAGATGGTAGCTCTTTATGGGAGTAGAAAGGTTCATCTTTCTCCCAAGGAGCAGATGGTGGTTTTGAATAGTTGACCTTGCGATTAGACCAACAAGTAACAACTATACCACCAGGGCTCCCTGGAATAATTTAGACACTTTACACTTTATCCCGGATTATGAACTACAATACAAATTTTTTTTAGTTTCCAGGGAGTAATAGGATTTTTTTTTTTTTTTTCGTGAAAAGGGGATGTTGGATCAAAAAAGTTTGGGGACCTATGACCTAGAAGGCTACTGGTGTATCATAGGTGTAAAAGACATTCTTGAGTACCAGGTTCGTGTAAAAAGTTAGCCTATGAGGGGGAACCCCCCAGAAACCGATTCTCTCTCTTTTTTAAAAAAATGTGAGGAGGATAGTGCATTTGGAGTTTGTTCTATCAGGTAAGACTGTTAATCAAGCTTTCTATTTAAAGGTTCTGAAAAGATTGCATAACAATGTGCAACAAAAAAGGGGCTGATTTGTGGCAGATGAAGGACTGGTTTTACCACCACAACAAAGTACCTGCTCACGCAGACATCTCAGTGTGGCAGTTTTGGGCAAAAAAACAACATGCCTCTCTTGCCCCACACACCTTATCTGCCTGCCTTCACTCCGTGTGACTTCTTTTGGTTCCTGCAAATGAAGAGGGACATGAAAGGACAGTGATTTGACAATCTTTCTAGATTGTCAAGAAGAAAACGAGGGAGGTGCTGTCAGCCATCCAAACAGATGACTTTGAAACATGTTTCCGGTGCACGGGGCATGGTGCCAGAGAAGCACCAGGAGCCTGAGCACGGTGCCTCCTCCCCGAGACTCTTTGAACATCTTCAGGTCACAGCCAGGGCCAACCTGACTTAAGCTCTCCCGAGATGGCCAAGCAGCCGGACTCTGACCTGGAGAAAATTGAGAACAAAGCAGAACCCACGTAGCCATGCTTCCCAATGACCTGCGAGCTTTCAGGAAAGCCCTGGTCCTGGTCATGCCGGTCAAGAGCAGACCAACAAAGCACCAGCAGCAAGAAAAAGCCCCAGGGATGGCTCTGAACAAATCTGAAAACAACGGAAGTTTCCCACAAACTTTCCGAAGCCCCTTGTACACCTATCTCACAACTTTTGCCTGTTCAGTTATTTACAGGTTTAAGCCTTATTGACAGCAATTACAAGAACCTGTTTGCAAGCTAACATTCCATGATCCTTGTAGCTCTTCCATCACCCTACCCTCCACCCCCCACTTTCTGCATACTGACCCTAGTAACCACTAATAAACGTTGATATACATATATAAAAAAATAAAATAAAAATGTTTCCAAGAATGGAATCACAGATTTGACAAGTTTACTTACTGTAATGGAAAGTACTTTGAAGGTGATATGGTTGTTTTGTTTAAAAAATAAAATAAATATATAGCTTTGGGAGAAAAAAATTCTGTTTTTTGGGGAGAACCCCTCATACTACTCATCATTAATTGAAGAGTTAGTGGTCCAAGTTCAACCAGAGGCCCCTCAGAAGACAGATCTGGTTATCCACTACTGAAAAACAATCATCCATTGAAGAGCCTGTGGAGTGCATGGAGCTACCCTAACACACGCGGGTCACTATGAATCAGAATCAACTTGATGGGAACTGATTTTGTAAAACACCCCCCAAACCCAAAGCCAAATTCACTGTCAACGAGTTGACACCAACTCATGGTGACCCTATAGAACAGGGTAGAACTGCTCCTGTGGGTTTCTGGGACTTTTAAATCGATCCTCGTCTTTCTCCCATGGAGTGGCTGGTGATGGGTTCAAACTTCTGACTTTGTGGTTAGCAACATACCGCAGAGCCCACTATGATCTCACCATGATGGCTACAAATACACACATATGTTCTAGAGTGGAGTCTAACAGCACTCTATAGTTCCCTCTCTCTGAGGAATTGGGGATAACCCTTAGCCAAAGGTTAGAAAGATGCTCAGGTTCCACCTGGGACCTCTCTGACTGCATTCATGTATCCTTTGTCTGACTTCACGTTCTAACTTCCTATGACACGTAGGTCCCAGCTTAGGCACTGCCCAGGAAGGAAGTTTTTGCTTCCTTCCAATGTGGTCTCTAAATTGTTGACAGTGGCTTCAGAATGCTGCAGCTCTCTTCTCTAACCTGAGCATGTTTGTGTCTGTGTGTTCCCTGGCTGTGTCCCTCTGTGGGGCCAGCAGTGCAGAGGCCTGTGAAGCGAGAAGGGTGCACTTGAATCATAGGTTCCTAAACTGTGTGGCCTACTGCCCCTTTTCTAAGGAAAATATATCACTCAGTGCCCCTGACAATTAGAAACTTTTGTAGTATAGCCCGTGGTCCAGGATGAAGTGTTAAGTATCTGCTTTGGTGCCCCAACCCCTCACCCTGGATTGTTTCAGCACCGACTGCACCCCCCCCCCAAAGGGGCAGTACCACTCACTTTGGGAAACGGATTTAAATGAAAGGGTACATTAAAAAAAGTTTGTTGAAAAAGCTCATTTTCCATTGGACTCCAGGCTGAAAAATGACACTGTATTATGAATCACTTCTGGTTAATATCATTAAATATCCCCTATATATGCCCCTGCCCTTTAGTGACTATATATTTGCTAAGTTAATGAGTCACTGTATACCACTATCTAGTAGTTACATACTCACCAGGATTTAAGAGGCATCAAGAGTATATGAAATCTCAGAAAGATATCACCCTGAAGACTTGATTGTCAAAATAGTCCATCACAGTAGGGAAAGCACCAGATGGTCTCCAGATGTACAGTGTCAGTTCTCTTTAGCTCTGGTTTACTATTTTATAGACTTAAAGATAAGTGTATATGTGTAAATACAATAAGGAAGCAGATGGACTTTGGGCCTCTACTTAAATCTTACCTCAGTACAAGAAGGGTATGTTTTAATAATGTGGCACTGTATGATAATCACCTTCCTGACATGATCACTGAAGAAAAAGTGGGTGCATAAGCAGATGTGTTGAAAAAGTTGATGGTGTCTGGCTATTAAAAGATATAGCGTCTGGGGTCTTAAAGGCTTGAACTTAAATAAGTGACCATCTAGCATAGAAGCAGCAAAGCCCACATGGAAGAAGCACACCATCCTCCGTGACCATGAAGTGTCCATGGGAACAGATATCAAAAGTTAAAAAGCAAGCAATCAAATTGATGTAAAGGAGCATAGACAAAGTGGAGACCCAGAACCCACCTCTAAGAAAATTGGACAGTCCCTCACAGAAGGGCCACCCGGAAGCGATGACATACTACTGATGAAACACATAACTATCCTCCAGTTCTTTAATATTTCCTCCCCTTACTATTATGGTCCTAGTTTTACCTGATTAATCTTGTTATACCTGCATATGTTCATTTGTATAATTAAGATTGTTCAATGCGTGGGATCCAAAATAGATAACCCCTGAGAAATAGTAATGGGAGTAATGATTCCCTGATGTTACGGGAAGAGTGGTGGGGAGTGGGGAAAGGGAGAGCAGATAGCAATGATGACTATATAACGCCACTCGAGAGGAACAAATAATAGAATGGTAGATGAATGGATACAGTGGATGGTGTAAGATACAGCAAAATAATAATAATATATGATATAATAATAAGGGTTTTCAGGGGGATAGGGCAGGGGAGGGGGGATAAAGAAGAGTTGATATCAAAGAGTTCAAGAAGAAAGAAAGTGTTTTGAAAATGATGGTGGTCGCAATTGTACAACTATGCTTGAATTATGGGGTTCTTATAATATCTGTAAGAGTTCCCAATAAAATGATTTTTTTAAGTATTCAAAAGTGGCACGCTGATGACTAAGATGAACCAAACTCAGGTCATGTTTTATCAGTTACTTCATATACATGGAAGAGTTGGACAAAAGGGAAGATGGAAGAAGACCTCAATGTTTTAACCATGCTGTTGGCAAAGAATATTGAATGTGCCGTGGCCTGCCAGACAGACGAGCAAACAAGTCTTCAAGGCAGCACAGCCAGAATGCTCCCGTGAAGAGGGCATATCTGATTTCCTCTGGCCACCTAAGGAGGCAGGGGAACCCATCTTCACTCCACTTCAAGTCCTAGTGCCGCACCACAAAGGTCAGACAGGCCTCCACCTTCCATCTTTCTTTACTCTATTCTGACACCAACTATTCCTCCCATGACACTCCACTTTTTTGCGGTGTTCAATAATTCCTTGCAATGGCTACACAGAATTCACACACAATACTCACAATTATAGGGGATTATTAGAGAAGTTAACTGGTCACTACAGGCCAGGATCAGATACATTAAGGATACAGTCATTGGCCCACAGCAATACCTCTTCTCAGCTACTAGCCAAGTCTCTCTCTCTGGTTCTCAGCCTCTTAGCCTCATGATCCCATGGCCTCTGCCTCTGTGAGCCAGGAAGCCCACCGCTGCCCTGCCTCACGGTCACATAGTTTTGATGCTGCTCCTCTGCTCCATCTCATGGACTTCTGATCTTAGCCTTCACCGCTTGACGCAGGGGTTGCAAACATGCTCCACTGGGGCTGTGCTTTTCTTGATGGTCCCCGCGGTGCTCTCTGTTCCTGATTCTGAGATGGTTCTCTTGTATACCACTCACCAATCCCATCTATTCATGCTTCACACACTCTATATGCATGGCCCCACCCAATCATTGGGTAGGAATTAGAGAGATGTGGATAGAAGAGCGATATTAAGAGATGTCACTTGACCACCGTTCCTTAGAAGAGAGGACGGCAAGACTTCATCTCTTGTACTTTGGGTTTTTTATCAGGAGAGACAAATCCCTGGAAAAGAACATGCTTAGTAAAGTAGATGGGCAGAGAAAAAGAGGGAGCCCCTCAACACGATGAACGGACACCATGGCCGCAATAAGGAGCGCAAACATATGATCGTGAGGATGACGCAAAACTGGGCATTTAACATAAAATTGTGATGAGTCTGAGCCAACTCAACATCACCTCAACAACAACAAAAACGAAGACGTTGTAGGTATTTCTTGCTTGTAACAATATGCTTTTGCTTGAAGGCAAACAAGCGGTCATCTAGCTCAGAAGCAACAAAGCCCACATGGAAGAAGCACACCAGCCTGTGCAATCACAAGGTGTCGAAG
>NW_022111369.1:64030144-64034604 GCF_000313985.2 Echinops telfairi | reverse complement strand
GGAGCTGATGCCGGGGGCTTAAGTGGAGAGCAAATGTTTTGAGAATGTTGAGGACAATGAATGTACAAATGTGCTTTACACAACTGATGTATGTATGGATTGTGATAAGAGTTGTATGAGCCCCTAATAAAATAAATGTACACATATACACATACACACACACACACACATATATATGCTTTTGACTACCCTCCCAGAGTGGGCAGGAATATACTAGCATTGCATGTTAAGTTGCTTATTTTAGTAGCAGGGGTCTCGGGTCCAGAGTATGCACTCCACTGCTTTTGCTGCTCATGAGATCCCTCCTCCTGCTTCTCAGAGGGCTCCTTTTATACACAACAGGTGGCACTCCAGAGAGTCCTGTTCACAATTACTCACAGGTAAATCTTATCAGTACCTTCCCCCACCTTCTTACCAGGGAAAGGTCATTTGGTGGGAATTGAAGACTTTGTCTAAAAGAGCCACATTAAATAGTTCACTAGCCCCTGCAAACAGGACGAAATAACTAAGTCAATCACTATCATGCCCTAACTCAGCCCTGCACATTCCTCCTGAGCCAGTAAGTACCTGACTACAAGGACCCAGAGCACACATACATTCACAGTGGATGGAGGAGAGTCTCTCGTTTCATTGATGTAGAGTTGTCAGCAGGATGTTCTGACCAAGCACGTGGCTAATTTGCACATTGAGTGAACTTGAAAAACCCTGGCTTTTTGTTTGTTGGTTTCCTTTGGTGTAGAATTTTCCAACCTTGGAGAAAAATCAATTTGAGTCTTTCACACAGGACACTCAGCAACCACTGAACAAAGTCGTCAGCACCTCTGACCTCACCTTTCTTTAGGGAAGGATCAGTTAAGCAGAGTGTTTCTCTGAAGGTTCATCTTACATACCTTTTTTTATGAAATCTGTCATAGCCACATACCATTTACTTTATATGGCCCTTAACCAACTTCATAATGGAATATGGTGAAATTTATTTTTTAATAAAATTTTTCATATCAGCTGGCATTTTAATTTCATCCAGATCCCAGGCCATAAATGAGGACTGCTGGTGGAACAGTGGTCATACGTTGGGCTGCTGACTGTGAGGTCTGTGGAACCACCAGTTTGAAGCCACCAGGCGAACTGATGGAGAAAGACAAGGTTGTCTACTCCCATAGAGTCACAGCATCAGACATCCACAGGATCAGTTCAACCCTGCCCTATAGGGTCGCTATGAGTCAGAATCGACTCGATGGCAGTGAGCGTGAGAACCAGACCACCATCAGACAGGAACCTAAATAGCCAAGAATCCTCCACTAGCCCCACCTCGTGGTATAGTGGCATTTCCCAATCCGTTCAGAGCATTACTAAATAAAATCATCATCGTCCTTTGAACAATTCTTTGGCACATAGTGGGAAACCCTGGGTTGTTACAAGTTTTCTTTATTTGGGAACTGCTCACAGCTTTCACTTGCTAATATGCACATGATTTGCTACTATGCATTTCCAAGAGAAGAATATGGTTGGCATGATTTCTCAAAATGATCTAGCCTGGGAACACGGAATGACCCCCAGCTACCACCACTGAATGACTCAACAACGATTCTACAGAAGAATCTGGTGGGGAGTGAAATTCCTGACTATGGCCCTTCTAGCCACGTCTCTAACTCCCACCAAACGACTGGGTGGGACGATGCAAACAGGGCACATATATAACACAGAGAGGGGCTAGTTAGTGTTCCTTACTACTGTGCTGGCTCAGAGGATGAGCCTTTTAAGTAGTTGAGAGAGAGAGATCCCAAGAACTTTGGAAGAGCACATTCAAAACTCTGAAATAGCAGAACCTACCAAAACCAGATTCGCCAGAGACTTTTGTCACGGAGACTCAGATGAGCAGCAAGGAGACTAGGAGAGGCTGAGAGGAGGGGCAGTGACCCCCTCATAGGCCCTGAAGACTATGAAACTGCGTGCCAGAGCAGCAGATAGGCTGCCTTCCTGGCCCATGGAGGCAAAGGCCAAGGGACCACATGGCTGGGAGACTGAAGGGAAATGCGGAATAAAACTTCAAATTCTCCTGTGAGTCCAGACTTTCTGGACTATTTCCTTAAAATAATCTGTAAGTCTTAAAACTGAAACAATCCCACAAAGAGCTCTTTAAAGAAAACAATGCTTAATATTTCTTAATTAGAAAACAATGTCATGTTAGTCCGGGTTGACTAGAGAAACAAATTCATTGACACTCAAATATGTGTAAGAGGGAACTTTATATCAAAGAGTAATTGTATATTAAGAAAACATTCCATATGTATGGATTGTAATAAGAGTTTTACAAGCCCCCAATAAAATGATTTGTAAAAGAATTTTTTTAAAAAGGAAAACATCCCAACCCAGTCCATTTCAGGTTCATAAGTTCTATACTATCCCATAAGTCCAATACCAGCCTGATAAATTCCTCTTCAGACTCATACGCACATGCAATGCACTGCATGCAAGAAGAAAGGCCAGTGGGTGGAAAATCTTGAACATCCAGGGGTGGTGGAAGCATCTCAGCGCTGACAGGGGTCACCATGAGGCTCCCCAGCTTCAGGGTTCTGGCTCCATCAGCCTAGATCCATGTGTCTCGTCAGCAGGAAGAGGAAGCAGTGTGGGTCTGGCCTCCAGTGAGCTATTTCTCCCCAAGTGCCTTCAAATGAGGTCATCAAGCTGCGACCTTATTGACAAGCTAAACTCCATCCTTCACTCAAGTTGACACCAGATTATGTAACTACCACAAATATCAACCTTGACCACGGTGTTTTTTATAGAATGATCTATCTAAGATCAAACTGACAGAGGCAACGCAGAAATTAAATGAGATGCTTTAGAAGGTGATGAGTTTGTGTTGAGATGGCAAAGCTCTTCAGAAAAGAATATTGAGAAAGATGGTACAGTGTGAGGAATGTGACTGACGTCACTGGATTTTATATGTTGTATTATTGAATTGATGTCTATATCTCTTCACCCACAAGGAAAATTATCCAAAATCAAATCCTTTTTGAGAGTCATTTTATTGGCGTGGTGTTCCATGAAATACTTGTGCTAGAAATATCCTGGCCGTGGAATACAAGTAGACTACAAGGCTTCAAATAAGAGAGGTGGAAATTTCAGTATTTCCCTGTGTTCTGGCTCCTGGCTGGCAGGAAACGTTCCTACAGTGGCTCCTGAGTATTGGAAGAAGTGAATTTCCTTGGGAGTTAACACCTCTCTAGCAGAATTTAAGAAATGGGATAAGAATAAAATCCTGGCATTTATAGAGCCCTATGAGTCTCTGGCCTATAGCAGTGGTTCTCAACCTTCCTAATGTTGAGGACCTTTAATGACCCTTTAATACAGTTCCTCATGTTGTGGTGACCCCCCCCAACCATAAAATTATTTTTGTTGCTACCTCATAACTGTAATTTTGCTACTGTTATGAATCAGATGACCCTTGTGAAAGAGTCATTCGACCCCCAAAGGGGTCGCGACCCACAGGTTGAGAACCGCTGGCCTATAGGATCACTATGAGTTGAAATAAACTCGATGGCAGTGAGTTTGAGTTTACGAGCCCTTGAAAGGAGCCCTGATGGCAGAGTAAGACCTTGGGCTGATGACTGCAAGGTCTGTGGTTCAACCTCACCAGCTATTCCATGGAATAAAGATGAGACTGTCTGCTCCCATAAAGATTTACCGTCTACAAGGGCAGTGGAAATGATGCCCCAGGCAGATAACTGATAATGTTCTCTAACATAAAACAGCAATGATGTCTCTAAGATGAACCAGAGACATATATAAACCACATATGCATGAATGGATTTTGGACTTGCACTTAATTCTAGATTCAATCTAAGAACAATTTTTTCTTATGATATAGCCCTGCTTAATGCTCACCCTCATGATTTGATCATTGAAGATATGGGTGCTATAGAAAAGTATAGTGAAGAAACTAGATGGTACCCAGCTATCACAAAGAATAGTATCTGTGGTCTTAAAGGTTTGTTTTCCAAGAAGCAGACATCTAAGTGAGATGTCAACTAAGTCCACATTGGAAGAAGCATACTAACCTGTGTGAACAGGAATATTCTAAAGGAGGGAATGGTATCAGAGCTTAAATTGCCAACCCTTGGTTTGTAGAGGCTATGGATGAGAGCGGAAGCCCCAAATCCATTTGCAGGGTTCATTCACAGATTAAGGTTCTGGTGAATCTCTTCCAGTCATAGTTTAGGGATGTGAATAGCCCTGTTATCAAATAGAGAGCATTTAAACACTGGTTATTGCAGGCATAGTTAGGTCAAATGTAATAGCTTATCATTTTATCTCTCTTTTGACCCATTTTAAAGCTGTTTCAGCTTTTAAAAGAAGTGAAGGATAAATACATGTGGATCACATCCCTGGTGAATCCCTCCCACCATGGACGAGGGATGTGAACAGCTTGCTACCATGCAGCCTGCATTGGAAAATGG
>NW_022111369.1:64027748-64028888 GCF_000313985.2 Echinops telfairi | reverse complement strand
GGGCAGAAAAGACCCAATAGTTGCCTTCAGTTGAAATGGGGTTTGGGATCCTTGTCTTGGAGAATTTAAAATCCTGAGCCAATGAAGACTTTGTAAATATTTTCTTAGGGCTAAGAATATAAATTTAATTATAAAACTGGAAAAAAATCAATCTTATTTCTCCATAATGTGGGTATCTGGGTTTTTTTAAAACACCTTTTCAGGTAAATGCAACCCAAGAGCAGAGGGTAAATGCAACCCTGGCTCTCAGGGCCTCGGTTGAAAGCACTTCTTCCTCTAAAGTGTTGACGGAGCCAAGTTAAGCACAATATGTGTGCAATATTTATCCCCCAAATGCCTCACTTTTATTCCCATCAGCAAAGGAAATGAGTCCTTCTTAAACGTCTTAGGGCCTTATAAATTTTATCTACTGAAGCCAAATTTTCTTTCATTGTAAGTGAACAAAATCCATTGCTCCTCCTAACATAAAAATCGAGTTTTGACATATGCTTTCTAAGGCACGTGACAGGTTTATAAGCCCCTTTGACAAGTTCCCACATGTTTTAAGGGGCATGGTTTTCCACTGCAGACTTGGGTGCCACATGAAGTGATCACTGCTATGCTTGCGTCCACTGTTGGGGTCGTTGAGTCAGTCCATCCCATCGAGGATTTCCTTGCTTCGCTCAGCCTCTACTTTACCGCACAGGATGCTCTGTTCCAGTGGCTGGTCTTTCTTCATGATGTGTCCGAAGCAAGCAAGCCAAGTTTTCCCACCTTCACTTCTATGGAACCGCTTGGTTGTATCTACAACTTGATAAAGGAAAAATCACAAGTGATATGTTCAAACACAAGTCAACATATTTCTGGTGTTCTCTGCTTGAGCCAAGATCCATCTGACATCAGCAATGTCACATCCACATCTCGTTCTAAATCTGGGCTGAACTTCTATCAACTCTCTGTCAATGTACTGGATGACCTTCAGCAAAATTTTGTTATTGTTGGAGATATTTAGCGACATTTTACTTGTGTCAGTATCATTCTCTAGATTGAGCATTCTGTCGGGTCCCCTTTGGGTACAAATAGGAATCTCTTCCAGTCAGTTGGCTAAGTAGCTGTCTTCTAAATTTCTACCAATGATCATGAGGATGGCACAGAGCCAGG
>NW_022111369.1:64015687-64026620 GCF_000313985.2 Echinops telfairi | reverse complement strand
ATGTATGTATGGATTGTGATAAGAGTTATATGAGCCCCCAATAAAACAATTGAAAAAAATCACTAAATCAGTATATCACTTTGAGATGAAATTTAGCTATGAGTAAACTGGAATGTGAAATAAAACAGTATCTTGCTTACCCAAGAGCAATATACTCAATATCCTCTCATTTAAAAGCAGTCTGGAGGTTGGTCCTCCAGAAATGGTGATTCCATGAAGTAAGTTACCAAAACTCATGCCTCTTCTGTTGGCCTGTTCCTCCATCCTCGGCTGTGGCTCCCATTCTTGATGGTTCATCTGGGTCTGAGGGTTGCTGGAAAGACCGCCAGGACAGCAGAAAGGAAGGAGGGGAAAAATAGGGCTTGTTTTCTCTTCTTAATTAACCTCCTCTGTCTTAGAAGAAGTACGGTCAGAGTGCTCCTCAGAGGCAAGCATGGTGAAACGTCCTACGTGTTGTCAGGAGAGATCTGTCCAGGAGAAGAACATCGTGCTTGATAAAGTGAAGGTGCAGCAAAACAGAAGGTCCTTAAGGAGATGGATGGACACCAAGCCTGCAACAATGGGATGGACCACAGGCACAATTGTGAGGCTGGCACACAACCATGCAGGGTTTTGTTCTGTTGTGCATAGGATTGCTGTGGGTTGGAGCCCACTCAATGGCATCTAGCGACAACAGAAATCTCAGTTGGAAATGTCACTTTTTCAGCAGGGCACCTTTCATGGATTGAATTGTGTTCAGATCATAGCCCTTGTACTTATAAATGTGATCCTGTTTGGAAGAGCCTAAACGGATTCACTTCTACCAGAAAAGACACAGAGACGTGCTCAAGCCTGTGGGAGCTGCCCTATGAAAACAAACATCAAGAGCAGGTGCGGCTGCAAGCCAGGAACACCAAGGCTTGCTGGCAGCGGTAGGGACGCTGGTTCTGCACAAAGTGTTGGGAAGTAAGGATGCTACTTTGAGGAGTAAGAGGTGCCTGACCCAAGCCAGGGTATTTTCTATCACCTCAAAGTTGGGCATTGAATAAGTGAGACTGAAGATGAAAACTGATGTGTTTAACTGCGGTGTTGGTGAAGAATATTGAAAGTCTCATGGCCTGTCAAAAGGACAAGCAAATCTATCTTGAAAGAAGTACATTCAGAGTGCTCCTTAAAGTCAACGATAGCAAGACATCATCTCACGTACTTTGGGCATGTTGTCAAGAGCGATCCGTCCTTGAAGAAAGACATCAGACTGGATAAAGCGGAGGGACCATGAAAATGAGCAAGAATCTCCATGAGATGGACTGACAGTGGCAGCACCAATGGGCTCACACATAAGAGCAATTGTGAGGCTGGCACGGGACTGGGCAATATTTCATTCTGTTATACGTAGGGTCAATCACACCTAACAAAAGCAGCACCTCCTTGTTCCATTTGAATGACTGCCTGCCTCTTGGTCTATGTACAGGTTCCACACGGACACCCAGAGGTGTTATGTTTTTGTACATAGGGTTGCTATGAGGCAGAACGAACTCAACAGCACTAAGCAACATCAACAAGGGAGAAGCCTGGTGGCACAGCGGGTTGTGTGGTGGGCTGTCAACCACAAAATCAGCTGTTCAAGCCCACTAGTGGCACCAAGGGAGAAAGATTAGACTTCGTTCCGCTGTAAATGTTTAGAGCCTGAGAAACCCAAAGGGACAGTTGGACTGTGTCCTCCAGGGTCCCCATGACTCAGAATGGACTCAAGGGGAGTGAGTAGTACATGCCTCGAAACCGAAACAAAAGACCTCCCCCTGGAGCCACATCCACAATTCAAACTTCGACCTGCTAAACTGTGATGAGATACAGTTCTCTTCTTCAGAGCCACCTCCTTGTGGTCCTCCTTTTATGGCATCAGTAGGTAACTAAGAAACCACCCACTGTCTACAGGAGAAAAATGAGGCTTTCTCTTCCCATAAGGAGTTACAGTCTTGGAAACCGACGGGGAAGTTCTACTCTGTCCTGTAGGTCGCAATGAGTCAGAATCAACTCAGTGGCAGTGGTTTTGGGTTGGGTTTGTGGTAAGTAAGACGGCTGGTTATCCCACAGTCTGCTCAGAA
Organism: Echinops telfairi; assembly: GCF_000313985.2. NCBI lineage: Eukaryota > Metazoa > Chordata > Mammalia > Afrosoricida > Tenrecidae > Echinops > Echinops telfairi. The sequence continues at coordinate 64,024,536 of NW_022111369.1, read as the reverse complement.
AGAAAGTAAAGTGGATATGGGAAGCAGCCCTCCACCTCCATGCCACTTTCACTCTTTGAGTATTTTTCTAGCTGGTGCAATGAAGAATTCATTCATTACTACAGGTTTTAGTCCATGTCAAATTTTATCAACACATGTTGTCGTTGTCTTTAGCTACCATCTAGTCCATTCCAAGTCACAGTAACCCTACACACAACAGAATGAAAACACTGCCCGGTCCTGGGTCATCCTCGTAATTGTTCCTGTGTGTGCTAGTTACATAATTGTCAATTTAAGGATTAAGCATGTAGGGTGGAGTCTAGCCTATCAATAAGGTCATAGTCAATGAGGCCTTCCTGTAAGGATTCTGGGAATTCCAGTACTTCCTCCTTGGAGGTGGGAGACCCTCTGCTCACACCCTGGGAGACATAGCAGCTGACAAGACACATGGACCCCCCCTGATGCAGCCCTGGGTGCTGGAGAAGCCATGCAGAGACACCTGCCAGCGCTGAGATGTTTCCAATGCCACTGGATCCAAAGACTTTCTACCCACTGGCCTGTGATCTTCTACATTCAGCGTCATGTGTTTCATGAGTATGAAGAGGACTTTATAGATTGTTATTGGACATATGGGCTAATATTGGACTTATGGACTTGATCTGGACTGGGCTGGGATGTTTTCTCAATGTTCAATTGTTCTTGTATATAAATCTCTGTCTTATACACACGTGTGTCCATGGATTTGTTTCTCTAGTCTACCCAGACTAACACACTGTGCTTAAGCCATTGTTGCAGCCACTGTGTCAATCCATCTCATCACAGAAGGGCTTTCTCTCTTTCACTACCCCTCCACTTTACTCAGCATGATGTCCTTCTCTAGGGACTAGTCTCTCCTGACAACATGTCAAAAGTACATCAAGCAAAGTCTCACCACTTTTGCCTCTAAGGAGTACTCTAGCCATACTTCTGCCAAGCCAGATTTGTTTCAATATTCAGAATTGATGCATTTGAATTGTAGTGCTGGTGAAGAATATTGAAAATACCATGGTGCCATAGTGAAATCTCTGTTGTGTCCATGGTTTCTACCTATGGTAACTTAAATTTCCTAATGTTAGACATGGAGCTTTTCTTACTTCATCTCTAGTGGTATTGTGAAAAATGAAAATATATTTCACAGGACTTGAAAAGTCAAGTGGCAGATAGGTGTATAAAAGTAAAAAAAAACTTCTGTTCATTCCCTCCAAGGTCAAAGCTACTGGACATTTCTGCATTTGCTGCATCCCTCCAGCAAAAGTACAATATATATTTATTTCTTAGCTGTGCCATGAGTGAACAGAGAATAATTCGATAAGAGAACACACTACAAGCGTAGACAGGAATAGACTGAGCTATAAGCCCACAAGAACTTTGCAAAAGGAAATTCTAATAAACATAGAGGGGCTTGGGAGTAGCTGGCAGTTCTTGGTTTTTGATCGACTGTAAACCTAAAGGTTAGTGATTTGAATCCATCCAGTAGTGCCATAGGTTAAAGACCTAGCAAACCGCTTCCGTAAAGATTCCCAAAGCAAACAAACCGGTTGCAGTCAAGTTCACTCTGAGTCAAGGGCACAGTAGAATTGTGTTGGCAGATCTGCTGCGCAGGCATCTGTTTAAAGTGTTAAAGAGCAAGGATGCCACTCTGAGGAGTAAGGTGAGCCTGACCCAAACCATACTAGGAGCACTGGTGGCATAATGGGTTATGTATTGGGCTGCTAACTGCCAGGTCAGCAGTTCAAAACCACCAGGTACTCTGAGGGGGAACGATGAAACTTTGTACTACCTTAAAGAGTTATAGTCTTGGAAACCCACAGGGGCAGTGCTACTCTGTCCTATAGTGTTGCTATGGGTTGGATTTGGCTGGATGGCAGTGATTTGGGTGTTTGAGTGGTATTCAAGATATCGTCATTTCAATCACATGATATGCATCTGGAAGTTGGACAATGAATAAGGAAGACAGCAGATACATCTGAATTATGGCGCTGGCAAAAAATATTGAAGCACTTTCACAGATGGCCAGAAGAACAAACAAATCTATCTTGGAAGAAGTAGAGTCAGAATGCTCCTTAGAAGTGAGGGTGGTGAGACTTTGTCTCACGAACTTTGCACATGCCAGCAAAAGAGGCCAAGCCCTAGAGAAGGCCATCATGATTTGAAAAGCAGAGGGTTAGTGAGAAAGAGGAAGAATCTCAAAGGGATGGATTGACCTCGTAGCTGCGACGATGGGTGCAAACATAACAATTATGAGGATGGCATGGGACCACGTGATGGTTCCTTGTAATTCATTGAGTTTTCATTGACTGGCTATTTTTCCAAGTCCATCTTAGTCTGAGAGTCCCTAGGAAACTTGTTCAGCATCACAGCAATGCACAAGCCTTCCCTGACTGATGAGTGGTGGTGTCCATGAGGTGCGCTGGCTGGGCATCAGCATGAGTCACCTGCCATGAATGTGAGAGTTCTACCAGGGAACACCAGCTGTGGAGTCAGTTCTGACTCAGAGTGACCCTAAGAACAACAGAATGAAAGTCGCCCAGGGCTGCACCACCCTCACAATTGTTCTTCTGTTTGAGCCCATTGTTGCTGACACTGTGTCCATCCATCTCATTGAGGGATCGCCTCTATTTCTCTGGCTGGCCAGTTTACCGAGCATGATGTCCTTCTCCAGGGACGGGTCCCTGCGGACAGCATATCCAAAGGACGTGAGATGAAGCCACAGCATCCTTGTCTAAGGAGCATTCTGACTGTACTTCTTCCAAGACAGGTCTGTTTGTTCTTTTGGCCATCTGGGGTACTTTCAAGATTCTTCACCATCATAATTCAGATACAATCAATCACTGCTCTGCTGCATCTAATTAAAAGAGGTAATTTGTAATTGCCCTAGTGAGTTATAGTCAGTTGACATGGTCCTTCTGATCATAAATTCCTTATATGATATATTATAATTTTGGAGTCTATCTGCTTATATCTATTGTTATAATTTGGAGGGCATTTTCTGCTATTCTAATGGGCAGGATTAGGGTGGGGTGAAGACCTGTCATTAGTAGAGGATGTGAATGAACTTACACCTTTTGTTTTCCTGGGCCATCTTTAAGAGTACTTTCCTCAAGGGTGTAACTTAAGAAACCCTCCTTTGTGTTCCTTGGGGGAGGGGGCAGTACGGTAAGACATCCATTAGGCTTTTAGTACCTGACTATGTTTCTTTTTTTTTTAACATTTTATTAGGGGCTCATACAACTGTTATCGCAATCCATACACACATCAATTGTGTAAAGCGCATTTGTACATCATTCTCAAAACATTTTCTCTCCACTTAAACCCCCGACATTAGGTCCTCATTTTCCCCTCCCTCCCCGCCCCCCCTCCCGCATGAGCCCTTGATAGTTTATAAATGGGTATTTTGTCATATCTTGCCCTGTCCGACGTCTCCCTTCACCCACTTTTCTGTTGCCTGACTATGTTTCAATGCCAGCCATTGGGCTTTCAATGGCTAATTCCTCAGAAGCGGACCACCACCTCCTTCTTCATAGTCTGTTCTTAGTCTGGAAACGCTGTTGAAACCTGTCCATCTTGGGTGACCTTGCTGATATCTGAAATACCAATGACGTCACTTCCGACATCACAGCAACACACAAGCCACCACCGTAGGACTGACTGACTGACAGGAATGCTCCTTGGAGGCAACGATGGTGAGACTTCATCTCACATGCTCTGGACATGTTATCAGAACGACCAATCCCCAGAGAAAGAGGATCATGGCTGGTAAAGTAGAGGGGCAGTGAAACAAAGAGAAAGGCTTCCACAAGATGAACGGGCACAGTGTCTGCCACAATGGGCTCAAACCAGACCACCACTGTGAGGATGGTGTGCCACCCAGTGGCGTTTCCTTCTGTTGTCGATAGGGTCGCTATGAGTTAGAGCCGCCTAGATGGCATCTAACAACCATAACAACATGGTTGGCTAAAAGACAAACTGCACCTCCATCAAGCCCATCCTGCAGTGCATAAGAGCCTTCTGGGACCCAGAGAAAGCCTGCAGAACCTTGGAAGGAAGAGCATGTCTAAGATCTGCCTCAAGTCCTAAGGTTGCTAAAGCCAGATGCACCCGAGACAGAGGCTCAGAGAAGCAGCACAGAGGCTGGGGGTACCTTCTTCCCATCTGGCACGCGGCTCTGGAGCTGGGAGACAGAGCCCAGGCAGGCGGGTTTCCTGGCCCAAGGAGGCAAAAGCTAAGAGACCACGTGGGAGAAACGGAGGACTGGAGAGAGACTTGGCTCCTGGCTGAGGAGGGGTAGTGCTGTGCTATAGGCCGATGACTGGATCCTTGCTGTTTACTCATCCTGGCTTGTGGTCAACCTGATTAACTTCCCTAAGCAACCTCTTTACTTGTAAATCTTGACCGTGAGTTCTGTGTAGCCATTGCTATGACTTTTCCAAAGAAGTAGAATACCGTGGGAGGAAGGGCTGGTGTCAGAGTAGGTAAGGGTGGACCTTGGAAGCCTGTCTGCCCCCCACGCCTCCTGGCAATACGGAAGCCAGAGGAGGTCAGATATGGCCCCCATGCTGTTTACCGCAATGAGAATTTCTAAACTATTGAATAAGCTAAGGGCTCAAAAAGGTTCTGCTTCCTTCCATCGCTGTCCTCTCACCTGAGGTAGGTCGGGCAGGCATGATTCCCTCCACTGTACCAATCCTGAGCGACGTAACTGTCTAACAACTGGCAGGATGAGAGGGGAGACATCCAGTTTCTCCAGCTAGTGCTTTTTCCGCTGAGCAAATAAATGGGTGTTGAAGTTTCCATATTTGATACCAAAGGCTTGGGGGGGGGGCAGCCACCAGCCACCTTGTGGACATTGCTCTGCTGTCAGACATTGCCTTCAAACCACCCTGTGGCTAGACAGCAATCCTGGTGGTACAGCAATTCAGCCCTCAGCCACTAGCCAAAGGCTGACCCTGCGTGCTCTGTGCCCGGGCCCATTCGCTGCAAACATCCGAAGAGCTTGGCTCCAGTTCAGACTCCATTTCTCCCTCATGACTCCTCGGGCTCACTTTATTGGCGGCTTTCTCACTCCCACAATGACTCACTGTGACTCTGTGGGTCTAATTTCATTAAAATCTCGTCTTGACAAAAATAACCAACTCCTATGGGACTTGACCTCTCCAGGGGGTTATGATATTCTTCCTTGCCAATTCACGGAAGAATAATGCCACTGAAACTGATCCAGGCTGCACACGCAACCATATGATCATCCAAAATGCCATGCCCCATCCCCACACTCGTTACAAAGGGGCCTTCACGGTGCAGGAATGAAGTGCTCAGTGGCGTGGCTCCCCATAGTGACTCTCTAGAAGAGTCACCCTCAAGGTGACAACCAAGAAAACCCTGTGCAACCATTCTACTGTGCCACCTGGGGGTCCCTTGTTGTTGTTGTTGTTGTTGTTATGTGCCATTGAGTTGATTCTGACCCACAGCAACTCTATGCACAACAGAATGAACCCTGCCCAGTCCTGCATCCTCCTCACAATTGTTCCTGTGCTTGAGCCCATGGTGACCGCCATGGTGTCAATCCATCACCTCTCATTTTTGCTGCCCCTCCACCTGACCAACCATGATGTCTTCTCCAGGGACTAGACCAACAGGGGTCTTTCACAGGGGTCACCCAATTCATAACAGTAGCCAATGACAGTGATGAAGTAGCAATGAAGATAATTTTATGTTTAGGGGTGTCACCACCACATGAGGAACAGTGTTAAAGGGACATGGCATGAGGAAGGTTGGGAACCGCTGGACTAGACTCTTCTGACAGTATGTCCCAATTCTGTAAGAAAAAGTCTCGCCATCCTTGCCTCTAACGAGCACTCTGCCTTACTTCTTCCAAGGCAGATTGGTTTCTCCTTTTTGCGGTCCATGGTACTTTCAATATCCTTCTGCGGCAGCACAATTCAAACACAGCGATTCTTCTCCGCTCTTCCTTAGTCATTGTCCAATGTTCACCTTCCTACGGGGAGATTGTTAAGGCCATGGCATGCGACAGGAGCACCTGAGTCCTCAAAGAACCATCCTTGCTGTTAAAAACGATAGAGAAGTCCCTAGGTGGTGTCATCAGCTCAGTGGCACCCCAAAACAACTCTGGTTACAAAGCCAGGTGCCCGGAACGCTGAAGCAACTTTTCCAGGCCTCAAAGATGCCCCCCCACCCTCTCCCCGCTGCCCAGGAAGTCCAGACGCAGAATGGCATTTCCAAAGCCGGGGCTCCCACTGCTCGAGTTTCATTAGGATGGCTTCTCTCGGCCTGCAGATGTGATTTCCCATCCTCCGAAGCCTGGTCTTGATTAGCAGGGCAATGGGAGCGCACTGGGCGGTGGGAGAGCCTGAGCCTGCTTAACAAGCCCCTGCAGGTTCACCCCGCAGGCGGCCGCAGCCCTAAACTGTCTGCCGCCCCTTCCAGTCCGGCTCCACGTGAAACCCGAGCTTACGGATTTTAGTTCATTACGTCTTTATTAAAAGTGCCAAGGGTTTGGCGAGCGGAGTATGAAAACAGCACGTCGCCACGGCCCGTGCGCTGGCACGTCCCCCTCACACGCACCGAGGGTGGGGACCCTCTGCTGGCGCCTTCTCACCCAGGGGCAGGCCGAGCTGGGGCTGGTCCCCAGGGCTGAAGGCTGTGCTTTTCCAGAGTGGAAGGGAGAGATCACGCGTCTCGATTCTGCTGGGACGTCCCCAGGCCCTTCCCCGCAAGAACCTGCGATGGAAAGAGTCTGCCGCTGTCTGCAGAGCACCAGCGCCGGCCAGAAATGACACTGGTTGCTGGGTGGGTCACCGACAGACGGGGAGAGCCTCTGCTGGGGTCTCACTGCAGAAGGGACCAGGGCCTGCGGGCTCCAGCAGTGTGGGCGTGGTCTCTCACTCACTCTCACTGCCATCGAGGCGTGCAGACTCACAGCGTCCAACTGCCCCTGTGGGTTTCCAGGACTGTAACTCTTTATGAGAGTCAAGAGCCTCATCTTTCTCCCTCGGAGCGCCTGATGGGTGCAAACTGCTGACCTTGTGGTTAACAGCCCGAAGCATGGTAACCCACCATAACCAGCAGGGCTCCCTCTAGGTGGCAAGAGGAGAGTTTTAGAGAAAAGATCCTCTCTTTCACACATTTTCACGTTTTACTACAATAATGGCAAATAATTTAAAATAAAATCACGGTGTTACAAATGCATCAAATCAATGCATTTGAATTATGGCGGAGAATATTGAAGATACTGGCTCAGCATGAAATCTGAGCTTTCACCCCTCTTGTGTTTATGGATTTGAGTTCGTTGAGGTTTTAATCATTAAATTGCATCCCTTAACGGTTTCGTTAATACAGTCTCTCTGCAAAAGAACAAACAGGTCTGTCTTGGAAGAAGGACAGCCAGAGTGCTCCTTAGAGGCAGGAATGGTGAGACTTTATCTCACGTACTTCGGACATGTGGTCAGGCCAGAGCAGTCCCTGCACGATGAGGGACATCCTGATTGCTCAAGTGGAGCGGCAGCAAAAGAGAGGAGAAGGTGGAGAGGCACGCTGGCTGCATCGATGGCACCTGTTCCTAACAACATCGTGCTCACGTCAGCATGCCCCTGGGTTTGTTTGGGGTTTAAGCTCTCTGTGCTATTTGATTCCTTACTAGAATCTCCTGATCTCCTTGAGTCAACTCTGAACCGCGGCGTGTGTGTGTGTGTGTGTGTGTGTGTGTGACAGGAAGAACTGAGTTCCACTGGGTTCTTATTGGCTGCCATTTTCAAAGGAAATCACCGGGTCTTTCTCACAAGTTGCCTCTGGGGCAACCTACAATTAACCAGTTGTACCACCCAGACACCTGTTCTCTCAGGGATAATTCTTAATTACGACTTTTCAAAAATATCAATTCCTTTTCAAGCGATTGTACGTGTGTTCAAAGTAGCTCATAGGAGAACCAGACTGGGTCTGCTAGCCAGAGCATGCTATTTCCTGGTTTTCCTGACTTGCTGTCGTGCCTTCTTTCAAGAAAAGTCCCAGGATTCTTACAAGTTCCTCAAATAGCCTATGTATTTATGCCCGGACACAAAAAGCCAGCAAATGCAGGGTGCTGGGTGATTTCCTGTGGGCACTGCGCAGGAGCACCATGGGAACATGAGGGAAGTGAGGAGCTGAAGAGAAGGGAGGAGAGGGAAGGGGAGAGGGAACGCATGCCAACTAAACCAAAGCCATTGAGTGGCTTCCCACTCATAGCCATCCGATAGGGCAGAGTAAGGGCCTCCTTGGAGCTCCTGAGACATTAAAAGAACCTTTACAGGAGCAGACAACCTCATTTCTCTCCCACAGGAGAGACTAGTGGGTTTGAACCGCTGACCTTCAAGCTAGCAGCTCAACACAGAATCCACTACACACCAGGGCTCCTTCGGTAGTAGACCTAACCAAAACCAAACCCACTGCATGGAGTCAGTGCTGACGCCTAGTGAACTCCTGTGAGTTAGTTCTGAGACTGTAACTATTCACAGGAGTAGAAAGCCCAGTCTTTCTCCAGAGGAGCCACTGGTAGTTTCAAACTGCTGACCATGTGGATCGCAGCCCAACATGCAACCACTACACCACCAAGCCTTATGTATAGGACAGAAGGACCTAAAAAGATGATCGGCGAAATCCAGTATTAGCCTGCGTGATGGGAGGGCCCCAAGTCACATGCAACAGTGGGCGGAGTGTCGCCAGTCACAGCCTCCCCAATGCCTGGAAAGCACCAAGTCTGAGCCCACCTTTTTGTGTCATACTCCCGCCTCCGGAAGCATCCTGGGGTGGTGCAGACTGCTAAGGCACCCAGCTGTTAACTG
>NW_022111369.1:64003619-64013201 GCF_000313985.2 Echinops telfairi | reverse complement strand
TTTTAAAGGAACAAATATTTTGCTCCATGTGTGGCAGTTACATAATCTCCTGTCAACTTGAGAGAAGGGATGGAGCCTAGCCTGTCAATCAGATCATAGCCAATGAGTCCTCTGTGTGGGCATGGCCTTCTTGTGAGGATTCTGGGATCTCCTGTCTTCCTCCCTGGAGGCAGGACACACACACTCTCTGCTTCACATTCTGTTGACAAGCTACATGTTGACAAGCCACACTGATGCCAGCCAGAGCCCTAGAGCTGGAGGAGCCACATGGAGACCCATGCCAGCAATGAGATGCTTATACCACCACTGGATCCACAAGACTGTCCACCCACTGGCCTGTGATCTTCCTGCATTCAGCATCATTGCATGTGTGACATGAGTCTGGAGAGGAATTTACAGACTGGTATCGGACATATGGGCTATTACCGGAGTTCTGGATGTTTTCTCAATATTCAATTACTCTTTGTTATGAAGATCTCTTGTACACACATATGAATGTCTCTGGATTTCTTTCTCTAGCCATCCCGGACTAACAAAGAATAATAGCAACTAACTGGGCATATTATCTCTGGATCCTCCTTCTTATAGGCATATTTTTCTACCGGGTTGTTGTTGTTATTGTTGTTGTTCGGTGCCGTTCAGTTGGCTCCAACTCACAGTGACCCTAGGTGCAACAGAACGAAGTACTGCCCAGCCCGGCACCATCCTCACAATTGTTATGTTTGAGCCTACTGCTGTAGCCATTGTGTCATTCCATCTCATAGTGGGTCTTCCTCTGTTTCACTGCCTCTCCACTTTAGCAAGCATGATGTCCTTTTGTATGGACTTGACTCTCACGATAACATGTCCAAAGTACGTGAGACAAAGTCTCACCATCCTTGCTACCTGGCACATGCATTCAAAATAAAATTTTCCATAGCCAAGTCTCCAGCCTCTGTTAAGCACACCAGTTAAGTATTGAACTCTAACCAAATGGTTGGTGGTGGGAACCCACTCAACGGCTCCATGGGAGGAAGGCCTGGTGATCTGCCCTCACACCAATCATGGCCTAGAAAGCCCTACCGGTAAATCTACTCTGTCTCATGAGGGTCAGTGTAAGGTGAGACCACTTCAGCAGCACCTAACAGAGTCTAGTATAAACGGGTGTGCGCGAGCATTCATACACAGTTGTGCAGGATGCACAGAATCCCTCGTGCAGTGGGTTGGTTCTGGAAGGACTATTTGTCATAAACTGGGAAAGGAACCAACCCAATGAAGGAGTAGTGTCTGAGTCTCAGCTTTACCTCCTGATCTACCTCATTCACACCAGCCCAGAGCGTTTGCACACAGCACGGCCAACGTATTTGACAGGGTTTCCAATCTGTGCCTATGGTGTCAGGGACTTCTTCCTTCCAAGTGGGGAGCTGAGTCCTTCTTCGGAGTGTGTTCTTAGTCTGGAAGCTCCACTGACACCTGCTCACTTCAGGTGACCGTGCTGGCATTTAAAATGCCAGGGACACAGGTTCCAGCATCACAGCCACACAGAAGCCCCCACAGTATGACATGCGAGTGGGGAACAAACAGACACATATTGGAAGAAGTAAGGCCAGAGCGCTCCTTAGAGGAAAGGAAGGCGAGACTTTGTCTTACATATTTAGGACGTGTTGTCAGGAGAGACCAGTCCTGGGAGAAAGACAGCGTGTTTGGTCACGTGGAGGGATGGAGAAGAGGAGGAAGGCCCTCGGCAAGATGGACTGACACAGAGGCTGCATCGTTCAGTTGTGCATACGGTTGCTTTGGGCGAACTTGACTCTTTGGCCCCTAGCAGCCGCAGCAGCAGCACAACCAATGTGGTGCTCCCAACGCCTTGTGGATGTGGATGTAAAACTCCAGCTGACTTTAAAATTCCAACCAAACTCACTGCTACCGCATCCATACCGACTCATATCGATCCTACAGGACAGGGTCGAACTGCCCCGTGAGTTTCTGAAACTAATTCTTTATGGGGGTAGAAAGCCTCATCTTTCTCCCGAGGAGCTGCTGGTGAGTTTTAATTGCTTACTGCTACCCAGACTCCCGACCTAGAGCAGCCTCAAATCATTGCCTAGCCCTGCACATCCTCGCAACAGTAGGTAGAGTTGAGCCCATGATTGCCCCACTGTGTCAGTCCGACTCCATGAGGGTTTTCCTCTGAGACTGCACCACGCATGATGTCCTTCTCCAGGGACTGGTCTCTCCTAGTCCAAAGCAAGCACGACAAAGTCTCACCCTCCTTGCTTCTAAGGAGCATCCTCACTGTACTTCCTCAGAGAGAGCGTTCTTCCTTTTACTGGCAGTCCATGGCATATTCAATATTCTTTACCAATTGTGGTAGTCCAGGTTGACTAGAGAAACAAATCCAGAGACACTCATATATGTGTAAAAAAGAACTTTATATCAAGAATTATGCATCAATAAAACATCCCATCCCAGTCTAGATCAAGCCCATGAGTTCGATACCAGCCCACAAATCCCATATTAGCCCATGAATTCCTCTTCAGAGTCTCACAGCACATGCAATGATGCCGAATGCAGCAAGATCACAGGCCAGTGAATGGAAAGTCCTGTGGGTCCAATGGCAGTGGACGTATCTCCAGGGTTCTGGCTTGTCAACAGGAATGTAAAGCAGAGAGTGTGTGTGTCCTGCCTCCACGGAGGAAGACAGGAGATCCCAGAATCCTCACAAGCAGGCCATGCCCATCCAGAGACCTCATTGACTATGATCCGATTGACAGGCTAGACTCCACCCCTTCATTCTTATTTATCAAGTTGACCTGAAATTGTGTAACTACCACACCAATACCTTCACCAGAGGAAAAGTGAGAAGTCAAAAAGCAAAAATCATTCTATTTTTGCATCCACGTTCTGTGTTATTCTCTCCTCAGGGAGGTCACAAAGCTGGAAGACCCACAACCAGGTAGCTGCAGTGCTGCTGGGCTGGCACGGAAGTCACTACCTGAGATTCCTCAAGGGCGGCTCTGGAGGGGCCTTCTGACTCCCACCAGGATTATCACTCAGCAGAGCAAGCAGCAGCAGGAACACAGGGTCTCCTTTAGTCCCAAAAAGCAGGGCCTGCCACACAGGGAGTCGTGAAGGGATATGGGCACAGGAGGCTGAGGGGACAGTGCAGGCGGACCATCTTCTCCGAAGGCCCCAGTCAGCAGACTGGCTTCATGTCTTGTTCTTGTTAGGTTGCCTTTAGCAGCCTGGAGTCTTGAAGAGATTGTGGTGCTCCACCCCCACACTCATTTATAATTCAATTGATTTTTTAAGTCTAAACTAAAAGTTTAAGGAAGTCTAACAAAATTGTCCCTAGACCTACTTCTGAAAATTCACAGGCTGCATTGTTTTCAAATCCTTTGGGGAGCGGCCTTGCCTTGCTAATACCGTAAGTTACGTTAGGTCTGGCAACGTGGGCAGCCCAGGATCCATCCTGATCCTCTTTCACAGGCTTTGAAAATCAAAATAACATGCTGCCCCTGGTCCTTCGGATGATGAGCACCCACAGGCCTGCAGATTCCGAGAAATAGGAAAAGGAGTCTTCAGGGGCAGTGAATTCTTTAATGTGGCTCATCTAGACCAAGCCCCTAACTCCCACCAAATGACCTTTCCCTGCGTGGGGGAGATACTGATAGGATTTACCTTTGAGTAATTGTGAACAGGATTCCCTGGAGTGCCATCATGCTGCAAATAAAAGGAGCCCTCTGAGAAGCAGGAGGGGGATCTCATCATCAGCAAGAGTCTGGAGGGGAGTGTCTCCTCTGGACTTGAAGTCCCCGCCCAGTGACCCTCCTGGACGCAGAGGAAAGCCATACCATCAGCTCAGAAGCAGCAGCAGAACCAGGAACCAGAGCAGGAGACAGTGGTGGACAGCCCAGCCCACGGAGCAAGAAGAGCAGAGTGCTTTTGTGCAGGAAGCCGGCCTGTGGAGTGGGGTGCCTCTGGGCACTGAATTGGGGGATGGGATTTGCTGACCCAAGAAGTGGAGTTGAGTGCCTTTGGGCTGAGGTTTACTGGAATAGGGTGCCTCTGGACAGTTAATTCAGAGAGCTAGGTTTGCTGACCCACAGAGCTTAAACTGAATGCCTTTGGGCTGAAGCTTATAGTGGAGTGGTATGCCCTTTGGGCATTTATTAGCAGATTTGCCAGAACTTTGTAACATTGTTCTGATAAACTCAACCCTGAAGCACTTCTCACCAGCATTACAATTTGTTAAATTGCATTACAACTTGTTAACTTCCTTAACAACCCCTTTAATCCTGAATTTTGTCAGTGATTTCTGCATAACCATTGCAATGGATATTTGAACCTAGAGATCAAATAGAGAGGTAATTTATGGAACATGAATTAAGGCAGCATAGGGTCTTTCTTTGGTTTCAGTAACTTTATTGCCATCATCATAAAGTTTAGAAACAGTGAACATCACTTAGCTATATTTACTGTACAAGGGTGTTCTAAGAATGAGTGCTTGGTGGGACAGCAGGACACTCCAAATGCAATGCTTTTATGATATACACATGCTAGAGTACATCCTGTAAATGCCAGAAGGTTAATTCTTCCTGAAGCAATTCTCTGGTTCTAGGGAATAAAGCCAAACATGACCCCTAGTCTAGGGAGCTCTGTCAAAGAACTAGGGGGCATCCAGCAATTCATAAACCCTCCCATTCTCTCCGAGTTTCCCTGGAAATGCCTTAAGACGCAAGATGTTCTCTGGCTGTGACATCAGAGAGGATCCTTGGCTTAAATAAAAGTTCCTGTGTTGTTGTTGAGTTTCTTTACATTGTCATCCACTCTGCCCTTGAGAGATTGAAAATGCTTTTTAGAGCAGCTCGTTCCCACGTCAAAGGAGCCCTTGAGATACGGTGGCTAAGCCCTTGTCTGCAGAAGGAATGATCTGGTGGCCTGCTCCTATAAAGGTTGCCAGCTGGCAAACCCTCGGAACGCTGGCAGCATAATGGGTTATCCGCTGGGCCACTAACCACTAGGGTTGCCATTAGAAACCACCAGCAGTTCTGCAGGAGAACTGTGACAATTAAGCCTTGGAGACTCATAGGAGCAATTCTACTCTGACCTAGAGGGTGCCTGTAAGTCAGGTTCAATCTGGTGACGGTGAGTGTGGCTCGGGTTTTGTTTTAGGAGACTCTATGAGGCCGTTCTATTGTCCTATAGGGTCACTCCGCTCTGAATCATCTCAAAGGCACGCATAACATTACTAATGTCCATGCATCAGATCCCTAGTGCAGTAAGTACCCTAATCCATATTGTAGTCTGAAACACTTGTGGGTATAGAAGGGAAGCTGGGAAATTGGATCCGTATAGGGCAGCTCAATGTCAACAGAAGCTGAAACACCAGAAGGTGGTGGTGGTGTTTAGTGTCATCTAGTAGGTTCCAACCCATAGCAACCCGATGTAAACCGAAAGAAACATTGCGCCCCACCCCCACCCCCTCAAAGATGCTCCTTTGCTGAAACCCATTGGGTAAGTTCTCATTACACCTCTCATTTGTATGGCTTCCGAGATGAGTCTCTAGTAAATCCATTCTCATTTGATGCAGGGGACTTGCTTATTGGGGTTTGGGTTTTCAGCCCTTGTCATTGAAGAGATCTCAACAGGATTCTCCCATCAACTCCATCGATACCAGTCAAGTAAAGCAAGTCAGCAGATAGCAACGCGGTATGCATTCAAAGCCCAGGAGAACGTATTATCAGAGTCCATCTTCCGGAAAACTAAGGAGCTTGCCCCAAACCAACCCTTAGCATTTCTAAACCTGGCTTGGGGCCTAAAAAGCACTGATTGTGTGAATAATCTTAGCAGTCCGGAGGATCTAGGAAGAAACCACTCGTTTCTTCTCTTCCACATTGAAGAGCGAACGCCTGAATCAACAGTGACAAACTGCCCTGTAGCCAGCAAGAACTCCACATCGACAAGATGGTGGCATTTGGATGAAAAAGAGGATTGTTTTCTAATAAAAAATGAGCATCTATGAGACTTAAAGGAATCAAACACATAAATCCTTTATTGGGTTAGACAGAGTTAACATTTCACACTTCGTATCATATGCTCTGTATTTTATGCCTAAACCATCCTCCAAAAGATTACGTTACTCTCCAAATTTATGGAAAGCAGTAAAACTATTACGATACTAACTTTATCTGAGGAATTGTTCTTTCCCAAGTTGAATCTTATGACTGACTCATTTCTTAAGCAATATTGCCATCTTGTGGCCAAATGCTTACATTCACCAGGAAAACTCAAGTTTATGGAAACTCCAGGCTTGAAGACTCACAGGGGCAGTTCTACTCTGTCCTACAGAGTCACTATGTAGTGGCATGGACTCCATGTCAGTGACTTTGGTTTTTGGATGGTTTGGGACAGAAACTAACCCAAATCAAACCCACTGCCAATCGTCAGATTCCAACTCATACAGACCCTCAAATAGGGTTTCCAAGAACAAACCTTTATCAGAGCAGACAGCCTCCTATTCTCCCTTAAAGCAATTGGTGGGTTTGAACGGCCCACCTTGAGGTTAGCAGCTCAAGGATTACCTGGCAGCATCATCAGGGCCCCTAGAAAAGACCTCCCACAATAGTACCAAAGATTGGAATTGATTCACGTCTCTAAATCTGATTAAGTTGTTTAGAGATGGAGAGGTCATTCCAACAACTCATACAATTTTGGCTCTTCTTGCATGAACACATTGGCTATTCAATGAAGAAAGGCTGAATTGGAGGAAGAAAAGTACTGAGAAAATTATCTGCCAGGTGTCCATCCACAGAGATGATCTTTATTAGAATGATGAACCCATATATTTCAGACCCTGTACCCTCAAATGTAATCTATCATTTCTGCGCTCGAGCTTTTCAGAGGGAACCCATCTTTCAATACTAAGACACTGCAGCGATGAGAGATTTTATTTGGCTCTTTCTCTTCCGAGGAGGAGCAGCAGCAGCAGGAGGAGGAGGAGGAGGAGGAGGAAAAACACGGGGAGAGGGGGATGAGCGTCCACTGCCCTGAATGAAAAAGGAAGCTGGCGCATTTCCAGTCTTCTCTTTGGGACATTCAGTGCTTTGCTAAGTAACGAGAGTAAAGCAAATTGCTTTCCTTGATTCCAATGTTTGGGAAAATTCCAGAGGAGACAAAGCCACCTGTGAGGTCTAATATTTGGTTGTCAGTTTCACTCTACTTGAGCTTTTTGAAATTTTTTGAGCTTTTTTCGAGAGGCTCCAATGGATACTCATAAAGATGTTCTTGGATCATCCCGGTGACTCCGGCTCCCTTTGGCTGCTGACCATGGCCGTGCAAACGACGGCCAATCGGGACTCATTAGTCCTGAATCTAACTCAGATTCCATCCTTCCATTATACAGTGAACGCAGATCTACCGTGTGGAGGGGGAGATGACCTATGGGTTTAATAAGAAACATATATATTCTGACAGCTCAACAAAGAAACTGTCTAAACATGAAACCCACGGGAAGAAAAGTGTAAGGTCTAGGGAACAGAAATAAAATTGTTATTCTTTCATTTCTCTCCTTTCAGTTTCTTACATTGACAACTTAATTGTATAACCCATAACCAGGTATGCAGGTATGTGTTGGCATGCCAAGAGAGAGCACATGTACTAGATTTTCAGTAATTATGTCTGAATTGTAGAAAACAATTTATTTCCTGAGGCCATCAAATTAATGAAATAGGTCATTGAGAAAATTAGAGCAGGCTTGTAGAAGCATTATTTCTGTGGTATTCTTGTGAGTCAAGCTCATCGGATGATGTTAAAATGTTAGATGTTCCTGAAGACTCTGATTCTGTGGTTGTCTCTGATAAGCATGCCAACTGATTTTCATCACCAAATATTTGAGGAACTATTTTAAGGGGCAAGCCCAATCATAGGACAGAACTACTAGAAGTTTATCATCAATTTTTAAATACTGTAACCAAAATATTCAAAAATTTGGGAAATAAGTTAGGCATGCTCACAAAATGAAAGCACTACATGAATTGAAGTATAAATGCATTTCTATGTGGAATATTATCATTGTGGGTGTGTTTTAATAGCATGCATGTAACTCACTGGTTCAGAAACGAGGTGAAATAGTAAACAAACCCATCACCTTCAAGTCCGTCTGGTTCACCTGGCTCCCAGTCTGTATGCAAACCTTCACGAGAGCAACTGGTGGGTTTGAACCACTGACTTTAGAATTAGCAGTCCAATGACTAACCCTCAGCACCACAAGGACTCTTTACATTGAAGATTCACAACTAAGCCAAACCCACTGTCATGGAGTTGATTCTAATCCCTGTGACCCTCTATGGGGCTTCTGTGAGTGGCTGATGAGAGGAAACTTGCAGTGAGCAGCCCAATGCCAGGCTTTTCATGAAAGGCCAGGTGCATGTGAGGTAAAGCCTTATAAATGGACTTGCTTGGGAGAAGATTTCCTGGGGAAAGTAAAACCTGGAAAATGGAGAAGAGACGAGAACAAGGGAAAGTGACATTTGAACATAAAATCTCAGTGACACTGAGTCAATTCCAACTCATAGCAACTCTATAGGACAGGGGAGAATTGCTCCTTTGTGAGTTTCCAAGACTACTGTAACTCTTTACAGGAGTAGAAACCCATGTCTAGCTCCTGAAGAGAATGTAGAGAGATATAAAACATGGCTGCAGGTATCTAAGGAAATGCAGACAAAGATCTAGAAAGCAAAGCTATGGATATACATATAAACATAAGTGTGGACTTATGTGACTATATTAATTCATAAAAATAGAGGTATTGGCATAGGTACATATATTTATACGGCAATAAGTTGAGGTCGTGCATGGACTTTAGGCCTCTGTTCAAGCCCTCCCTCAATGCAAGAACACTTTGTTCTAACAACCTGGCATTCTGTACTGCTTATCTTCCCAACATGATCACTGAAGACAAAATGGGTGCATAAGCAAATTTAGTGAAGCTAGCTGATGGTGCCCAGATATCAAAAGATAGAGCATCTGGGGTCTTAAAGACTTGAAATTAAACAAGTGGCCGTCTAACAGAGGAGCAATAAGCCCACATGTAAGAAGCACACTAGCCTGTGCGAGCATGAGGTGTCCACAGGATCAGGTAAAAGGCATCAGAAGACCCAAAACAAACATACAAAAAAAATACATATTGTTGAGAATGAGGGGGTTCAGAGCAGAGACCCAAAACCCATCTGTAGACAATGGGACATCCCTCACAGAAAGGCCGCAAAGAAAGGATGAGTCAACCAGGGTGAAGTAGAACACTGATGAAACACATAATGTTCCCCTGGTTCCTTGAGGTTTCCTCAACCCCCACTATCACGACCCCAATCCTGCCTTTCACTGCGGGCTAGGCCAGATCATGTACACAGGTACACATAAGAGCTCACAACACACGGAATCCAGGTCAGATAAACCCCTCAGGAACAGAAATGAGAGTAGTGATACCAGGAGGGTAGGGGGAAGGTGGGGAGAGGAGGGGGGAAAAACAGCAGGGGAAGGGAGACAGCAGTCGGTGTAAGATATAAAACTAATAACAATTTATAATTATCAAGGGGTCACAAG
>NW_022111369.1:64000535-64002203 GCF_000313985.2 Echinops telfairi | reverse complement strand
AGTACTTGAGTCAAGGTCCAATGTCCATCTGCAACCTTAATTCTTAACATATAGATATAAGTACATAGATCTGTTCCCCTCTCATTATATATAAATATATTTACATTCAGGTTTAGTAATTCCTTGCTGCTACATTGCCCTTGATTAGGCCCCAGTAGGCATCCTACGCTCTTCTCTCCATTGATTTTAGTTCACTTGTTGTTCCCTTGTCCCTGGGTTGGTTACCAACCCCCTTGACTCTTTTTTTTTTTTCAAGTTAGACAATTCAAATTTTTTAAGAGAAGTTATATCACATACATGCCAGTAATTTGCCACAAAGAACACACGATGTAAGCAATGAGGTATAGAACAGATACGAATGGGTCTTGGATCAAAGAGAACCAATATAACTCTGCTCTTGCCAAACACAACTGTGAACTGGAAGAAAGCTGATGTTCATTCCCACCCTTGCCCATGCCATTCAAAAGAAATCCTGTCGCTACACACCCTGTCCACATTAACATGTATCAAGCCCCTAATAATTATTACAATCTTTCACCTTTTCCTCTTTCCACATGACATTCAGAAAAGAATCCAAAAGCCCATTTACCCTAAGAGTTACTGCTGAGTTACTTGTATGTGCATTTCAACTGCGTTCTTAAATCTGAATAGCACCCTGGAAATTGGGCTTTCCCGTGAAAAGTCACTGCCCTAGAGTCATTCAGACTCACGGTGACCCTATAAAGGGCTCCTAGAATTACTTTCTGTAGAAAGTAGATTCTAGAACCTTAAGTACATGTCTACTCTTGTTCTAATTAATGTCTCTTTTCTAAGACTGAGGGGGGTCCCTAGAAAACTGTTAATTAATGTGCTGCTCCACTGTCAATTGCAAGATCTATCCAGATGTATTTCCTTAGAATGGTGATCGACTTCTGAAACAGCAGTCACCAGAAACCTATGGCTCCTAGTTCTACAATGACATGCTCAGGGACAAAAATCAACTCAAGCTCAGGGGTGGTGAAGCTTCTAAGCGTGAAGACACAGACTGTTGTGCCCTGCTTGCCATTTCCAGCCCATGGTTTAAGCTGCAGCTGTGTTTTCTCAAATTCATTCTCCTGGTATGTTAGGTTGAGCTGGGGAAACGCCCCACATGGAGCTAAGTATGGGTGGATGGCAGTGCCATGGGAGACCAAATAAGAAAGCCTGAGCCATTCACCACTGCCCCATGTTTCAGAGAGATCACAGACTCACCGGTCGACATCAGCAAGCAGCGCTCAGGGGATTCTTTCCAAACGCCAAGTCATGTTCACCATTGCACCCCGCACGCAGCGCCTAGCATAGTGTCAGGAACTGCCTTGTTAACTGAGTGCACAGACCTGTCACTCTCTTCCATTCTCACTTCAACTTGTGACCCACAGAGCTGGACCACGCCCGCAGCCTGTCTTTCTAAGGCCATGGTTTGGGAACTCGCTCCTTGGCTTAAGAAGATGAGAATCATCAGGTGAGCTGCAGCATCTCCACAGCAGAAATCAATTAGCATGGGTCTGATTCATCACGTGGCACTCAGAGTGCTCTGACCACCTGTCCAGTTACTTGAGAGCTTTTTTAAAAAGACAGCCCACCTGAGCTGATAGTAGGACAAGAGGAAAGTAAAATAGAGGAAAGAACTAGGAGGCAAAGGGCATTTAT
>NW_022111369.1:63996175-63999455 GCF_000313985.2 Echinops telfairi | reverse complement strand
ATGGATGTATGGATTGTGATAACAGTTGTATGAGCCCCCAGTATAATGATTTAAAAAAATACAACCCACTGTTAATGTGTTATTTCAGTTCTACCATTATGTTTATGGCTAAACCTATCTGGAGGTAAAACTTGGCATTGACCCACTTGTCATACTCATTGCACACCCGCATAAAAACAGAACCAACCACCCAGTTTCGAACGGCTACTGTCTGTGATTCTATGCTCTATGGACATCATGCTGTTCAGGTGGGCACCCTGTGCCTATTTTTCAAAGAGCAAAATTGTCCCATCACATTTCTCCAGGAAACAAGGCAAGTAATCCCTGCTTGTGTTCAAAGCCCTGTGCCCTCAGTTCATCAAACCAGCAAACCTCATTGTTTTGGTCTTTAAGTGCTATTTACTCAGATGGTTCCTGGACACACATTTCAATGACTGAATGCAATTTGGAATAACATGGGCTTCTTAAAAGCCCCCAAAATACTTCGCCCCTAATTTGAGATACTACTTGGGCTCTTATTCAACCCAAACTCTAAGGGACACTACCGTCAGCCAGCTGCCTAACAATGGAAACTTTGAGCGGTGCCTGAAAAGGGATTCAGTTGGTCTGGAAATTACCTTGCTCCTCAGGATCACTGCAGCAGAACACACAGCTGTGATCACAGGTCTGATGAGCACTTCAACCTGCACTCCTTGCATCATTAGCAACCCTTGGGTTGCCAGTAAAGATGTGTTAAGACAGAAATTCACCTGTGACTCAAATAATTCAAAATAACTGAATTCATTTGCCCCATAAATTAATGTACATGTCATCAACTGATATGACATTCTTCTTTCTTTTTTTCCTTTCTGTCTTCATCGTATCTGTTGTTCATCATATCTCGGCGTGATAGGACGCTCCTAAGGAGCTAGCATTCCGTTCACCACTGCTTGACGCAGTTGACACTTACAGAATGAATATGCGATCTGGGTTCTGCCCTCACAAAATCAACAGGGTGAAGACACTCAGTGAAGCCGGAATCCGAACGAAGCTCCAACTACAGAAGTACTCTCTTGGCTTCCTTACTGCCACGGAATCGATGCCGACTCATAGGCACCCTATAGGACAGGTAGAACTGCCTCTGTGGGTTTGTCAGACTGGAACACTTTACAGGAGTAGAAAGCTTCATCTTCTCCTGAAGAGCAGCTTGTGGTTTCGAACTGCTGACCATGAGGTTAGCAACCCCAACACGCAACTCACCGCACCACTGGGGCTCCCTTGGTTTTATTATTAGATGTTAAATTCAATAACAGGGCAACTAACATAGGTTACAATGTAGGAGCTTTTCATTTTTCAAATCTCTAAAGGGAAGGCCCTCAACAACAGTGTGGTAGATATATAATCGTTTGCCAATTTGAGGATTAAGAGTGTAGGGGTGGAGTCCAGCTTGTCAATCAGATCACAGGCCAGTGAGGCCTCTGTGTGGGCATGGCCTTCTCCTGAGAATTCTGGGAAATACAGTACACTTCCTCCTTGAAGGCGGGAGACACTTCTCTTTCTGACACTCCCTGGGAGACACGGCAGCTGACAAGACACATGGACCCACTCTGATGCAGAGACCCCTGCCAGCACTGAGATGTTTCCAATGCCACTGGATCCAAAGACTTTCTATCCACTGGCCTATGATCTTCTACATTCAGCATCATTGCATGTGTTTCATGAGTCTGAAGAGGACTTTATAGATTGGTATCAGACATATGGGCTAATATTGGACTTATGGACTTGACCTGAACTGGGCTGGGATGTTTTCTCAATGTTCAATTGCTCTTACATATAAATCTTTCTTATACACATATGTGTGTCCATGGATTTGTTTCTCTGGTCTACCCAGACTAACACAATCAGTGACTGCTTCAATGTGCCCAAGTATAGCACCAATCAGTGACTGCTTCAATGTGCCCAAGTATAGCACCAACAGATGGCCTAGGCCCAGGCATTGTTGCATTCTGATATACAGAGGGAGGTTCGCTATGGCTTGGAACTGACGATGGCATGTAAAAATAACAAATTAAAGATATACTATACAGCCATCTTCCTTTGGTCACATGGATTCTTCCATGTGGATCATTCATGCCGCAACAGAGGACAATACTGGGGACCCAGGGCAGATCAACGACAGGAGCAAAGAAAAGCCACAAAGCCCCTGAAAAGTCCCCAAAATAGACTTAAGCTAGGAAAGGCAGTTCCCAGGATGTCCCCAGGATCAGTGGGGAGACAGTCATAAAGAAGAGGGAGAGAAGGACCAAGGCTCGACCCAGTGTGCCAAGACATGAATACAACATAATCTGCATAAAGCAGGGAACCAATAGAGATCCTCCCCCACCCACACCCACGAAGAATGCACTGCAGAGGATGGCACTGAAACTACAGCTCAGGGAGAGGGCAACATCTGATCATAATACACAGGAGCAAATTAAGAGGGAAGGAGAGAGTGGAACACATCCTGGCCCAGCAAGCCCTGAGAACAATATTCCTGCTCAGAGTAGCCAATGCACAGAGAGGACCATAGGGCAAGCCCCACAATGAGACACGATGTCCCTTACTGACCAATAGCACTATGAGGGACAACACAGGAGGTACAGTGTGGGAACTGTGCCCAATCTGAGCCCACCACACCGGGTTGAAACACTAAGGGTATGCAACAGAGCAGCAAGGGGAGCAAAGCAATGAAGTCCCTGAGGAATCCCAAAACTAGATTTTAGGGGCAGGGCATGGCACCTCATCATACTCCACCAGCAAACACTCATAAAGGTCAACAAACAGACCTGGAATTATTTATAGGCTGTGGGGGGAGGTCATCCTTGCAGGCATCCTCCCTGAGGGCGATCAGCTACCAGACTTCAGTGGGCCCCTCCCTGCTGTTAAAGACAATGGACAGGGTTGCAGTCATCTATTTGGTTCCTGTAGGTGGGGTTTACACCCTATTGATAATGGTTCCTATGGAGATCCAGAGAACAGGTCAAAGTTAAGCTGCCATCCTAAATCTAGGATCCGCCCATCTTGTCACGTGTATACCCCCAATCCCTCCTCTTCCTATTGCGTGTATGTCCCTAGACCACCCCCTCTCATTGCTGTATAACCTATGTGCAAACCCTTCCTGTGACATATGTCTTTACCTGTAATTAGTAGGCGTGCACACCCCCAAAGCTGTATAGGCCTGGGTTAGCAATAGAGAGCTCTCTCTCCACCTCTTTCCCTCTCTCAGCTCCTCCTCTCCTCTCCCATCCTTGCTCCCTTGTTC
>NW_022111369.1:63969195-63994826 GCF_000313985.2 Echinops telfairi | reverse complement strand
GGAAGGTGGTGGGAGAAAAGGGGAACAGATCACAATGATCAACATATAACACACCCCCAGGGGGATGAACAACAGCAATGAAGGGAGACAGTGGATGATGTAAATATGAAAACAATAACAATTTATAATATATGAATGGTTCATGAAAGAGGGAGAGTGGGGGAGGGAGGGAAAAAACGAGCTGATACCAAGGGCTCAAGTAGAAAGAAAATATTTTGAAAATGATGATGGCAACACATGTACAAATGTGCTTAACACAATAGATGGATGGATGTATTGTGATAAGAGCTGGATGAGCCCCCAATAAAATGATTTTTTTAAAAAGAGTTACAGTCTTAGAAACCCCCATGGGGCAGTTCTACCCAGGCCCTCAGGGTTGCTCTGAGTCCGCATCAACTCCTTGGCATTGAGCTTGGTTTGGTGAATGTCTGGCATGTAGAGGACAAAGACCACAGTTGCTAGATGAGAATCAAGCAGACTTGCACAATTTAACACATAACACAAGGTAATTGTTGCAAGGCTTTAATTTACACTTGATTTTCCAGGAATGCAACTTCTATGTCAATCAAGGCAGAGATTCTAAAATTTTTGCTTGACATTCTCCGGTGAATTAGCCAGGATTGCAGGAAGTCATACCCAGAGACCCCCTGCTTGCTACCTCATGATGCTGACACAACACACACTGATCTGCATTTGCAGCTGGTGATCCAACACACACAGGCACAAACAACGAATCAAGTCTACATTCCCAGGGAGACTATGCCCAAGCATTTTTTTATTGATTAGTACACACTAATTAAAATATGACTTATTTGATGAACACTTGCTTTCCTTCTTCCAGCTTTATATTAGGGAGTGGGGACTGAATTCATTATCTAAAATGACATGCGCCTACGGATCACCTCAACTGTGAATTTCATGTCAGAGACAGAGCTGACTGGATGGCACTGAACATTTCAAGGCAACCAGAATGAAGGATCTGTTGTAAGAGGACATGTTGAGTCTGGTAGGGTTCTCATGCGATCTCCTCAACTGTGTCGTGAGGAAACAGACCCAGAGAGGTGAAGAAGCTTGCTGAAGGTCCCAGAACCGACTTGATGACAGCCAGGATGATGGGTGACCTGGTCACCAACATTAATGTGCAAAGGAGGAGAAATGGAACCTCCCACGTCAGAGTTGGTGACCGTTAGGTTCAAGGAGTAAAGACGGAGGACATCTTCCTCTCTCCAGGTCCACTGCCCAGCATCACAGGTAAGATGCTTGACAGTTTTGTTTTGTTTTCCACCTGAAGTGCTGGTGTTGCCATTGAGCTCAGAGACCTTGAGCTATGGCCAACTCAGAGAGAGCGTTTCTCTGAAAAGCACACGGATAAAACAGTCATTGGTGAAGCTTATGTTTAAGGCTGGCTTTACCATCGGATAGGGCAGAAAGCAGGTTATCTCAATAGAGCCCTACTCCGTCATTCTCTTGACCTTGAACAACTCTCCACAGTACTTCTCGGTGATTGGATCACTGAGATGCCCACTCCATTTTCCACCAATAAATGGTGCCCTCGGTTTTAGACCATGAGTTCAGCTGTTTTCAGTTAGATGGAGTCCATGGGAAGTCTGGATTCGGAAAAACTGGATGGGCTTGGTAAAGGTGGGTTTATACTGTGCATGCGCATTGTAACAATATGGAATAGTAACAGAGGACAAACTTGAGGTGATTGATATTTACCCCAAAGCTGCCTTCTACCCAAATTATTGCTCCTGCTTTCCAGAAGCAAGAAACCCCTCTCACTGACATCAGTTTCAAACATAAGGTACTCAGCTAGGCTGAAATAGGGGCTCCAAAAGCAGTGACTGAGAAGCCAGGCAACTATATGGCCTCAAATCATCAACTTTCTACCTTTCTTCCTAGCCTTAGCTCGCTGCTACAAATTCCCCAACCTGAAATTAGGAGACTCTTCCAAATCTTAACAAATAAATAAATAAGAGCAGTGGATTTTGTTAAAAGCTAACACCAGCATTCATGATCCAATGGTCAATGTGTGAACTCAAGTGACCTGTTTGGTCTTTTGGATCCTGCATGGTAACGTTTTTTGTTTGTTTCCACTGTTGTTCATATCGTTTCCTACTCACCTACAGACATCTTGAACCTGTATCATGCCTCAAATGAATATGATCCTAAACACCTATGCAATCTTTCTTTTTATCAAATTAATGGCAACTGTCTCTATAGAATAAAGTAAAATGAAATTATGTCTAAAGTTACAAACCCGCTTAACCAAAACATTTAACTCTCTGTGCAGAGGGATACAGAGAATTGCCTTTTGACATTATCTTAAGTGAGGTCTGAGGCAGACGCAGGAGGCTGGTGGAGACACTGGCTATTGCAGATGTTCTGTTGCAAAGGAGCACATCTGGTCATTTTAAAACCCTAGGGAGAAAAGGTAAAAGTGCGTTACTATGGTCACTCGGTTAGAACTTAGTAGGGAAGGAAGGGCTTATGGCAAAGAAGGAGCTCATGAAATCTCTCCATTGGGGATGCCTCCTAGGGGATGTGGATGCTGACTGTCAGCTACCCTCAGTGAGCAGGCCAGAGACTTAAGACTTAAGGTAGAGGAAGATGATCCCTAGGAAGTAAAACTTTGGCTGCACAATACTGCCTACTGAAGGGAGTATTAAGAAGCAGAATGCGTGATTCATCTGAAAGCGTTCCTTTGCAATGCACGATCCAGCTGCAAGCGTCTACTTACTTGGCAATCCGCACCTTATTGGAGAAGGGCTCCGACTTCGAGAGAGCTGGAAAATAGAAGATGCCAACGTGAGCGCCACGTGGATGGAGTTCCAAGTCCGAAGCCTTCTGGCATAGCTTTTTTTCCCCCTCTCACACCAGCTAAGTGGTTTCTCTAAAGTACCTTGGAATTTGGCTCCTCCCACCTCCACCAAGATTGAGTGTTGTGATTTCTTTCATATTTCATTAAATTACATGGGCATTAAATCTGGTTTCAATTTTATGTAATAATTAAACGTTGGGCCCAATGGCCAAAGGGCAGCCATGTGGACTCTAGTGCCTTCCAGAACATAATTATTCTTGAAATAACTAATTAAAAATTCCCAAATACTCTCTGGTAGACCCTTCTTATAAGCATTATCTGCCACATTCAGAAACCTACCCTACTGAGGGGGCCACTTGGCAGCCAGAGAAGACTCTCCCTGTCCAGCTGTCGCCGTTCATGTTCATGAAGCCAAGGCATGCCACCCACCTTCTCAGAAATGACAAGACTAAATGCCTCATTTTGCTCTAGCTTTCAAACACTGCAGATACCAGATACTAATGAAGACAGAAAATGCTATGTATGCATTCAAGTCTCAAATCAGCCAAAAACACCGGTTAACCAAAAACATTTGTCTGTGACTACGGAAGCACACACCGTCATGTAGGAAGAGGAAGATGAGAAAAGAGTGTTGACAACAGTCTCACCTCTGAGAATACACTTGATCCTAGTTTGAAATTTGAATTCCTTGGCTCTCCCTGAGCACAAATGGAAAGAGAGAAGAGAAGAGGTGGTCCCTGCATGTATAGGGGCTAATGATAGAGAGCTATTACTAGGGCTAGGCCTTCTAATGAGAATCGAGACTAGAAATGTTCCTTGGATATATGTCCAACCCAGTACCATCAAGTTGATTCGGACTCTTAAACTCATAGCGACCTTATAAAACCAAACTCCCTGCCATTGAGACAGTGTGACTCATAGTGACCCTCTGTGGCTTTCCGAGACAGTCACTATTTACAGGAGTAGACAGTCCAGTCTTTCTCTGGACTGTCCAATACGGCTTGGAGCTGCTGATGGTTTCAAACTGTCGACCATATGGATCAAAGCCAACTCATAACCACTACACTGCCAGTGCTCCAAGCGACCTTGTGAGACAGAGCAAAACTGCCCCTTAGGGTATTCAAGGCTGGGAATCCTTGTGGAAGCAAAGTGACATGTCTTTCTCCCAAGCAGCAGCTGGTGGGATCTAACCACTGATCTCTAAGTTAACAGCCAAGTGCCTTCACCACTGTGCCAACAGGATCCCACCCTTGGCCCACTCAAAAAAAATCACTGCTAGTGAGTTGATTCCAACTCATAGCGACCCTGTAGGACAGAGATTAACTGTCCCTGTGGGTTTCCAAGACTGTCAATCTTTATGGAAATAGAAAGCCTCATTTTTCTCCCACAGGCTTTGTGCTTAGCAGCCCAACACATAACCTACTGCACTACCAGGGTTTCTCCCTCGTGTAAAAGTCAATCGGGAGTTAGTGTTATTGCAACAGGCTCTCTTTCTACCTTTATAATAATAGCCCCCATATTTGTTAATTTGGAGGTAATGCATATATCGTGTCATTCCATACTTCAATCACGTCAACCAGTATTGTATAATTGCGACCACAATCAGTTTCAAAACATTCTTTTCCTTCCTGGACTCCTTGACATCATCTTCCTTTTACCCACCCTCCCCACCACCGGCCACCGATGCACAACCCCCATCACCACCACCCCACCAGAAACCCTTATTCCACTTGCTGTCCCTATAGGTTCATCAGTCCTGGCTTTCATATACCGAAAAGCAGAAAAACATGTAACACAACTTCAAGAGGGTGACCCCCAGTGACATAACACATCTAAGATAAACCCTAATATGACAAACAAAACAAAAAATATAGAGAAAATGTTGAAATCCAGAACAGGTCCAGCATGTATCAGAAGGGGAATCAACCAATCAATAAAGCAATCAGGTTTATCCCTTTGATCTTCTATCCTCCTCAATCCAATGCCCTCTGTTTAGGTGCCACTCTCCTCCCAGCCCTCTATGATGGATAGAGGGAGAGTACCAGAAGTATGTAACTGAAGGATTGTAAATCATATACTCTGAAGTCCAAGGAGGGATTAGTATCAGAACCTACATTGTGAGAGTCCCGTGTGCAGAAGGCTGTGGATGACCGTGGGAGCCCAAGATACCTTTGTGGGAACTACATAGAAAATAAGCCTCTGGTGATCCTCTATCCATAGCTCCCATTTTTATAGGCAAATGTTGAAGCAAAGGCAGTGTTAACCGCAGGATGATTTTGTGTAATAAATGATTAGACAGATACTTACTGTGCTTAAACCAATACGGCTACGAGGGCAAATGGGACTTAGGCTCCGGCTTCGACATCGAGTTACAGGCCGAACTGAATTCCACTAAACAAGAGAGAACAGAGAAATAGCTAAAATCAAGGCATCCGTCCAATATCAGGAGAGGTTTGACTAATAGGATTACACCTGCTCATCACATCAGAATAAGTATACACTCTTTTCATTGGACATTTGTCCAATATTGGGTGATAACTTCAGTGTATTTCTCCAAATCCCATCACAATGAACTTTGGGACATAAAAATTCTTGTCACTACTTTAAATTTTGTTTTGAAGAGTAAGTAAGCAGTTGGAAGTTATATTCTGGATTTGCCAAGAGTTGAAGAACAGAAGCTTAAGGAGGGCAGGCATTGGTCTGTTTGGGTCAAGGAATTCCCAGTGCCTTCATAGAGTGCCAATAGTAGCTGGGCAGTAAATATACATTATCAAACAGAACAAGTGGAGGAAATAAGGAAGCTACCGATGCTCTACTCAGCTGCTCTCCCAGAACTAATTAAGCATACTATACTCATTATAATGACACCTGGTGGTACAGTGGTTACGTGTTGGGCTGCTGAACATTAAGGTCCGCAGTTTGAAACCACCAACCACTCTGTGGGAGAAAGAGAAGGCTGTCTACTCCCACGACAAGTTAGTCTCAGAATCCCACCAGGGAAGTTCCAGCCTGTCCTATACGGTCACTATGAGTCAGAATCAACTCGATAGCAGTGAGTAAGATACTCATTATAATGAAATTTCACTAGTAAAACCTTTCCTCTAAATTTCTCTTCATTTGCCCCTTCTCTTATTCAAATTCCTCCTTTTATAGGATTGTTATTTTGCTTTAAATGTTTAAGCTTGGGCCAGTCTTGGTGTTCTATTTGATGGAAAAGAAAAAGGGAGTTAAAAGGCAATTGCTATTTGATGCTAGAACCTAAGAATCATGCCTATGTCTTCTCCCTTCCTTCAGAACTGCACTGCAGAGTATAAATAGTTTATTAAAAGAGTTCTCTTTACAGGGATTGATTATTATAAGGCAAGCAGAACCTTGTAGGAGATTATTCATTGGAAAGTGTAGGTGGTGGTCAGGTCAATAAAGCCCAGTTTCTGAGTTCAACTCCCACAGTCCGAAACACTTTATGGAGATAGTATTCATTGTAATGGGATTTCTTACCTGGAAAAAAAAAAAAAAGAAGAAGCTCAAGTTCCCCGCTTCTTTATTTGCAGAAAGCTAGCACGAAGCACCTCCCCTGTGCTCCAAGGCAGAGAGGACAAGGACGGAGAACACCACGGGGTGGCTTTGCTCTCAAGAGCTGCACTTCAGAATCTGCTCAACTCCTTCCAGGAGGGGTCGGAGTGAAAGTTACATACTATGAACTGTACAGGAGATCTACACACCATTTCCAACACCCAATCCCCACCCCGGTGCATGTACACACACACACACACATACACCACATACCTAAGACTCTCAATGCTTGAAACTAAGCACACGTTCAAAGCAATCTGCCACCAACACACATAGAAAGGCATCTTCCAAACTGGTTGGCTGCTCTCTCCACTCCCCTCCCCCCCACCCCCTGACACATACAAAGGAGAGAAGCACAGGGCACACGTAGAGTTTCCAAAAACAGAGGATTTCCACTAAAATTTGGCAAAAGGCTTCCAGAAAGTCAATCAACCATTTTGAAAGCTTAGCCCGCTAGAGGGTCTCCAATCAAATGAATGCAAAGGGTTTTGCCCAAAAACAATAGCAAGTTTCTTAAGATGGAGAAGGCCAAGGTGATTAGTTCCATCTTACACATGAAGAAACAGGCAAAGAAGCCACCTCCGGGAAGTTACGGAGCATCCAAAAGGCAAACATAAAGAGAGGATCTGTTCATTCCCAGCCAGGCCCTGGTACCACACACTTCCTCCCCTTTGTATGGGACCTGCACTTAAGAACCCCTTGCAGACATCTTTTATAGAATCTCTGGGTTTATAAATGTTCTCGAACTTGTGGAGCAAACACTTGGGATGAATGTTCACTATGCAAGGCCACCGTACAAAAGCCCCTCTCTTGGTGACCGCCTCCCCCTTCATGAGGACGCAGTCATTCTCCATGAGAGCAGGCCACACATGGTAGAAGACCAAAGGGGCGGTGAAATCCGAGTCGTAACTGCGACGGTACCTATTGGAAACACACAGAGACCAAGAAAAAGAAGTTTAGTTGGGTAGCATTTCTGGGTGGAGGGGAGAGGGCATCATTTCTTACCTAGACAAATAGGAATCCTGTCTGCAGTCCTGAACAGGTGATAGTGGCTCTTGGAAGAGAGGACCCAGTGACAATGTGAACCCAGGGGGCACATCATATCTGACTAGTCCTGTTCCTTTTCTTCTCTTGGATTGCAAGATTTAAAATTCAGAGAAATGCTAGAGATGTATCACTAAATCTTCCTATGAGGATTCTCATGATTTTGTGGACAAAATAGGAGTACTCTAACCCACAACCAGTTGCCATTAAGTTTATACCGACCCCTGTGTGTGAGAGGAGAACTATGCTTCAGTGGGTTTTCAATGGCTGATTTTCTTTTCAGGATATCATCATGCAACCCCAAAATGTGTACGTGGCAATATGTCTCCAACCTGACACCAGCAGAGCTAGATGGTGCCCTGCTACCGCTACCAACTGTTTTGACCAGGTACACAATAGAAGGTTTCAAATAGGAGAAAAATGTGAAACACACTCAAATGCCTAAAAAAAAAAGTGGCCTACTGGATCAGTAGAGCTGAAAGGAACCCCTAAAACTATTACCTTAAAATATTATTTGAACTTCGACTTGAAACTTTTTCTGAAGTCATCTTTCAGCCAATTAATACATTGGGTATTAAAATCAATACCACTCCTGAGTAATATGCTCCCTTAAACAATTAAAAGAATGAAAATAATATGAATATTGGTACATTATAAACTTATAACCAATGTCACAGAATGATGTTTATAAAATTAATTAAAAGGTAACCTAATTTGCTTTGGAAACTTGTATCTAAAACACAGGAAAATATTATTTTCTTTGTAAAGTATACCACCACCTCTTTCTTCCAAAACACCTCTTGTTAAACTCACACCTCCAGCCTTCCAGTAAGGAACTAAGGGCTTCCCCATTTGGACCATTCAGTAACTCCACCGTCAACACACAAGGCTGCTGGAGGTTGGATTCCACCCAGAGGAGCCTCTGAAGAACTCTCCATGGTCTACTTCTGAAAAAACCAGCTGACTGTGGGGCACTCTTCTGCGCCCAGACGCGGAGCTGCACACGGCCATCGGGGCTGACTTGACAACCACTGCTCATAGAGAGATGATGAGTCCATTCGGTGAATTTGCAACTGGTTGAATGGCCATCTCCAGAGTGAGCATAGGGGGAAATTAATAGATCACTGAAAAACCTGAATTGAGGTGCCAAGGACCCTCCCTCCCTCTTGTGAGGAGCCCCCACTTTTGTCAATGACTTCCAAGAAACACAGGAAACAAGTTCAAAGATGGAGGAGTAAGAGAAAACAATCATTGGATGACAGCATCAAAAACAGCTCAGGACTCTTCTCTGACATAACCAGTCACCTCATGGAATTCCTTTTCTTGTTTGGAAGAGATCGGGTTCTAGTCTCCAGGGACAATTCAGCAAATGGATATAGTGTAATCCAAAAAGTGTATGTTCTACATCCTAGTTTGATGAGTAATGGCTGGGGCCTTAAAAGCTTGGAAGTGGCCATATAAGGTACAACTACCTCTATTCATCCGAAGAGAAGGAAGGAAACCCAAGAGCCAGGCAAGGGGCTGGGCTGCAGGACTCATTGTTTCCATGAACCATGGCCTCCTCCACCTTGTGACATCGTGCCAGGCTACCACTACTAAGCATTGTGGTCAGGCTGATAATAGCTGTATTCTGATAGAAAGGGTAGGAAATGTGGGACACAATTTGAAAGTCTAAAAATAATCCAGGCTGACTGGACCCCCTGAGGCTGGAGTAATAGCCATGAGACGCTCTTGGACTATCACCTGAAGTCACCATTGAACTACACAGCAGGTTAGCACAGCAAGGGAAAAATGTCA
This sequence comes from Echinops telfairi, assembly GCF_000313985.2. Lineage (NCBI taxonomy): Eukaryota > Metazoa > Chordata > Mammalia > Afrosoricida > Tenrecidae > Echinops > Echinops telfairi. Next base: position 63,985,591 of record NW_022111369.1, on the reverse strand, counting down.
CCCTTGAGTACTGCAAGCTTTTAAAAAGTGCCCTCACTGTAGCAGACCAACTGGCCTACAGTTCCTCTAAAGCCGAGCTGGGGAGGGATGTTAGAGGAAATGAATGGGGATGCTAGAACCAGGACAGAAATCATGAGAATCAGAAGAGTACAGCCACTGTCAACGAACGCTCTGTGTAGACATTGCGGAAGGGGAACCTGTTTCACTGTGTACCCTTTCACCAAAAATACTGTATAGCATTTTAAAATATGAGACACTCTATTAAAAGTTAGAAAATTGTATCCTATGGTTATAATAGGTCTTGGGTTCTGTTTGTTTGGGGTTTGGGGGAGCTTGTGACCAAACAAAATTGGCATCAATGAAAAAAGGAATGTGTACTCAGCTTAAGAAAACTGTAGCAGTAAGAAGAGATTCAACTCTGCTTGTCCAAAGTCCATTGCTCATTAGATAAGGAGCTTTCTCTGAAGCCAACTAGCCTGTGTTGTTGGGGGGAAAGGGTTAATACAGCTCAGGAGTAAAAAGCTGAATCTACTAAGAATGATGAGCTGAGCTTCTCAAGTTAGAAGACACTCAAACTACATTGCCACAACAGTGGGCTGGACCATATCGGGATGGAGAAGACGGCATAGGCCCAGGCAACATTCATTTTGTTTCATGTGAGGTCACCGTGAGTCCGGGCCAAAGAAAGGGTAACCAATAACCAAAGCCCATTGGAAAGCCCATTATTCGAGCAATTCGATTTGCTCAAGTGAACGATGCTTGGTCTTTGTCATCAACAAGCTTGCAGGGGAAATTGGACCACCACCAACCAAGCCTGAAAATAAAAACCTGGCACTAATGTTTCCCGTCTGCTCACCACCTGCCAGGTTGCTATCTAGTGCTTTATCTGGATTATCTCATCTAACCTTCTACTGGCCTAGGAAGCAGTATGACATAGAAGAAACAAACAAACAAACAAAAACTAACTTGACCAAGAGTATGCAACTAAGAGTGGTGGAGCCAGGAATCAAAGCTAGGCAGCTTGACACCAGAGCCTGCAGCCTTTGGGCTCTACCCAGGAAATCTCCAGCTATATCATAGGATCTTACAAAATTCTCATTAAAATGCATTTCATCTCCTCAAATTTAGAAGGGAAGTAATTACCATGCGTAACTTGGTAAAATCAATGTTCCTAGACAGAGGTAGGGCACTCCAAACCATCAAGTCCATTCTGACTCATATCGACCCTAGAAGACAGAATAGAACTGCCCCGTGGGTTTGTGAGGCTGTAAATTTTTAAGAAAGAGGAAAGCCTCATCTTTCTCCTAAAGAACTGCTGGTGGTTTCAAACTGCTGGCCATGAGGTTAGCAGGCCAAAGCATAACTCAGCACGCCACCAAGGTTCCTGGTCAAGTAGGCAGAGTTCTCAACTGTTAGCATGTATAAGGAACACCTGGGAGCTTGTTACATTACAGAGATCTCTGTCGCACCCAAAACCTACTGCATCAAATATCCTGGGTGGGGAGGGTCCCTGAATCTGCAGTTTTAGCAATCACCCAGTGTAATTCTCAGGCAGGTGATCCATACACCTTACTTTGAAATCTCTTGCCTAAACAATGCAATAAACCCCATCACAAAAGAACAAATATTACATGAGACCACTGTTATAAGGGGAACAAATACATTAAAAACCAAGACAAAGCCATTCATACCAAAGGAAACAGATGTTAAAGCCCATCAAGGTGGGAAGGTAAGAGAGGGAAGGTGAAACAAAGGGCCAGACTGTGAGCGGATGTTAACTTGGGTGTAGTACTATGGACTGCCAAAAGAACTAACAGATCTGTCTTGGAAGAAGTACAGTCAGAATGCTTCTTGGAAGCAAGGATGGTAAGACTTCATCGTACGTACTTTGAACTAACTGTCTCTGGAAAAGAACATCATACTTGGCAAAGTAAAGGGGCAGCGAAAACAAGGAAGACTCCGAAGGTGGATCGACACAGTGGCTGCAACGATGGGTTCAAACATGACTATAATTGTGAGGATGGTATTTCATGGTTTTCCATGGAGTCGCCATGAGTCAACCCAACTTGCCGGAGGCGCCTAACAACAATGGAAGATTGTTGAGAGGATTGCTGAAGAGAAATCCAAGAGCGGGCGAAAGATGAACTATAGGGGGGGGGACTGGTTAGTACTTCAAACTGTTAACTATAAAGTGGCTCACCCAAAATATAACACCCCCCACCTAATTTACAATAAACAATTGAAAAAATAAAAGTACTCATTCACAAGGGCAGTTCTCTGTCCCATAGGGTCACTGTTATTCGGAATGGACTGGGTGGCAAGGACTGAGAAGTCATACAGATGTGTATTTATATACTACTCTCCCTGCCACCAAGTGGGTGCCGACTCAAGGCCACCCTGTAGAACAGGGTAGAACTGCCCCTGTGAATTTCCCAGACTGTAGTTCCTTATGGGAGCAGGAAGCCCATCTTTCTCCCAAGGATTGGCTGGTGGTTTTGAACTGCTGACCTTGCACATTGCAGCCCAATGTGTCACCACTATGAGACCCGGGCTCCTGCCTATGTATACAGCACCGTTTTTTTAAGCACTCCAGATAAGCTCCAGTGATTCATGAGTCTTTCCCAAAGACCAGTATGGAAATCATAACATGCCCTCTGATTTACATCTTCCTCGGAAGGAAAATGACCCTAGGAGAGAGCTCTGCCCAGAGTATGGAGAAATCTATGACAAGTCTCAAAATCAGACAGTGTCTGCTCATTTCCACCGCCACCCCACCCCAAGATTCTCCAGCCATTAGGGCACTTCCCCCTAACTTGTCCTTGAACTTGTGCTCTGGTGTCTCTTACTTGCAGTCGTTGAAAATTTCTCCATCGGCCCCAAATGCAATATCCAGGGGCGGTTCTAGGGTCTGCATGGCGAAGGCAATGCAGCATATCTCCTGGATGAAGTCGCTGAGGAGGCAAAAGTCAACTTCGGGGGGGAACGAAATCTTGGGGTTGACATTCATGGCTCGGATCACATCCTGGAAAGCAAGACGAAGGGTGTCACCTGGGCATACCTCCACTGTGACAGCTTAACGGCATGGGGGAGAAAGGGTAAGTGCAAGTAAATGTAAGTGCAAGTCAGTTATTTCAGAAAAGCAGTGCATGGGCTATCAAGGGAAAGATCGCATCTCTCTTTAAGAGAGGACGGAAGGTGATACAGGGTACAGATGACATACGCATGGCCAAGAGTCCCGAAAACTCAGGAAAAGACCCTTCACTCATGTCTATAATGTCTTGCTTACATCATTTTTACATCTGTACGATGTGCCAACACAGAAATGGCTTGCTCGTATTCTGTGATTATTATTATTATAGTTTGCTTTCATTGAGTGTTTACTTCCATTTACTTGCTTTGATCGCGTGTGCTGAGTTTTGTACTGAGCAAATTACCTCCCTCCTTTCATGGAATCGTCTGTGTAATGTTCTATGTTAATCATTGTTGTTCCCATCTACAAATGAGGACACTAAAGCACAGAGTGGCTAAGTAAAGCAGCAATGTCACACAGCTAGCCCACGGCACATGCATACTTATCTTGCCCAAAGCTGATGCTTGGAAGCACTACAGTACTATATTTCCACTATATCTCCCTATTTTAAGGTCCCCACATAGACACAGCCTGTAGTAAATCACCTCAGTACAGTCAAGGGATGGAAATAGCCTTATTGTCAGACAGAGAGCACTGTAAAGACAAATATAGCGGATGTAGTTAGGTGAAAATGTAATTCCTTATCATTGATCTCCTTTGCCCAGTTTTAAGTTTTTTCAGTTAAAAAAAAAGTGAAGGGGAAATACGCGTGCATTCAACGTCCAGCGAACCACCCCCTTTGACCACAAGGAAGTACACGCCTTGCTCGCCTGCAGAGGGTACTGGAAAGTGGATCATTGCAGATGCAGGTAGGTTGAAGGTAATTTTTTGTATCATTCGATCTCTTTTTCACCCATTTAAAATGTGTCCTAGTTTTTAATGTTTTCTGCTTTCTTTTCCGTGGAAATCTTTCCCTGTTTTACTTTGAGAGTGTTATTTGGGCTTTTGGTTTTGCATGTTTTTCTGTGTATAAAATCCAGGATAGATAAATTATAGAGAGAACAACTAGATTAATGGTTTCTTGGGAGTATGGCCGGGGAGGTTGGGGCTAATAACAATGAGTACAAGAAATGTTCTAAAATTGAGTGTGGGGATGATTGCACAACTCTCTTTAATATGGTTGAACTATTGTATTGCGTGTTATACCAATCATATGCCAATGAAAATGTGTTTTTTAAAGGATATATAAAGCTCAGAACATTTATTCCCCATAAAGTACTAGGAAGCAAACCACCCATAATGACTGGTCTGACAAAGTAAATAGGATCTGGTGATTTCTTCTCTTCGATTACAGAGAATACTCACGACTGGGTGGATTTCTGAGTTACTACTGTGATTCAATGGAACGAGTATCATCAGTGAACCGTCCCTGGAATGGGGTTCCAGCACTTACATTAACACTGCTTTGGGCATCATATAGATCAAGATGACAAACGATATAATCCGAGACGACGTCTTCAAAGTTATTCGACCCAGCATAAGATGGAGTCAGTGTCTTTCTCACTCGGATCTTGAAGTGCCTGAATGCCATTTTAGCAACATGGAAGGCTTCCTGCACGGGAAAAAGCAGCACATGTATTTGGCCAGAGGAAAGGAGTAAGGAGATCCAAGGCAAGAAATTAGAAACCAAAAGCCCACTGCCATTGAGTCAACACTGACCCACAGCAACCCTCTAGGACAGGGTAGAACTGACCCGGTGGGCTTCCAAGACTGTAACTCTACGGGAGTAGAAAGCCTCCTCTTTCTCCCAGGGAATAGCTTTGGTTTCGAATATCTGACACCGGGGTTAGCAGCCCGATGCATAACCACTACACCATTGAGGAAGGAATTAGAAAGAGGTCCAAAATTCCAAAACCATATGCTTCTACTGATAAGCTAAGCGGGGTTCACGAAAAGTATTTCTGATCCGAGGGGGAAAAGAACTTAAATTTTGAAAAACACCTAAATACATATGTGACGATCTACGTTCATAATCCTCCATTGTTCTGAGAATCCTGAGAGCAGAAAGAAGCATCAGACGGATGCTCACGGAAATAAGCCCTCTGTGGTGACACGGGTATTTGAAAAGTATTCGTGTTCGTTGTGGCTATGAACCCGCAGCCATGCTATGCTACTGGTAAAGACATGAGAGAAAATTGGCAGTTTATTTTACATATAAACGCATAGCAGAAACAATGGCTCCTAACATATATTAATTCAACAGATATTTACCAAATGCCTGTTATGTAGTAAAACCAAACCCAAACTCACTGCCACTGAGTCAATCCTCCAAGCCACTCTATAGGATAGGGTAGAACTGTCCCTGTGGGTTTCTGAGACTGTATCTGTTTACAGGGGTGGAAAGCCTCATCTTTCTCCCAAGAAGCAGCTCAGGGATTTGAACTACTGACCTTGTGGTTAGCAGCTCACTCATAAACCACTATGCCACCAGGGGTGGGAAAACTCAGCTATACAAGAAAGACATTGTCTCTACTCTTCTTAAGCATTAGCTAACTCAGTGAGCAAAAACACTGCCATCAAGTGGATTCTGACTCATAGTTACCCTATCTAGTGTTTCTTAGGCTATATATCTTCATGAGAGCAGATAGTTCCTCTTTCTCTAAGGAGCAGCTGGTAGTTTTGAACCTCTGGCATTCCAATTAGCACCCTAACGTTTATCCACAGTACTGCCAGGGATCCAAGTCACTGAGTTTTATCTAACCCAGAAGTTGCTGGGGTTTCTTGTTTTGTTTTGTTTTGTTTTGTTTCTGTAAAGAACCAGATAGTAAGTATTTTAAGCTTTTCAGACCACATACCATCTTGGTCACATCTTCTTTTTTATTTTAAACAACCCCTTGAAAATGTAAAACCATTCTTATGTTCTTAGTTCTCCCATGATCATAGGACAAGAGGCTGGGGCTAGATGTGACCCACAGGTCAAGCAGAAAATAAAGTTCAACAGATGCTGATAATTCTGCTTTTACTCCAATTAAAAACAATCAACTTATTCTCATAATGGGCTTTTCATCTCAATTTGGTAGCCATAGAACAAACTACTTGCTTTGGGAATTTTGAATTGCCGGTGTGTTTTCCCTGTGTGGTTCCATTGGGAAACCCAGGACCTTCTGTGTGTAAGCTGATCCACTAAAAAAAGAGAAGGCTTTCTACTCCTGTGAAGGATTTACCATTTCAGAAACCCACAAGGGCAAGTCTACTCTGTCTTATCAGGTCACTACGACTCAGAATTAACTAGACGACAGTGAGTGTAGTGCGCCTGTATGTGTATTTTTTAATTTTTCATACTCTGTAGCAGATTTGCTATAGTCTTTTAAGGAACTGCTGCGCTTCATTGCCCAGCAGCCAGTTCTGACTCCAGGCAAGCCCATGTGCTGCAGGGCAGAATTGCTCCCTCCAGTTGTCAAGGGCATGTGATCTTTCCGGTGGAGATCAGCAGGTCTGCTTTCCAAGATAACCTCTGGGTGGATTCAAACCACCAACTTTTCATCTAACCGGCCAGGGCTTGATCAGAAGTTCAATAACACTGAACTTTTTAGGAATCACCCAATGATTGCCATTGGCACTAACAGTTACAGCCAGACTCAAGACTTTGTGGCCACATTAGGCAGAAGATATAAGGCACATCGGTTAGAGTCCATAGACCTGAGCTAGTACTGCAGGGAGTGGTTCTTCTAACAAACGTGTTCAATAGAAATATTGACACATAAGAGTAGTGAATGGAAGGTGAAAACACTTCACCCCAATACTGGTCATGAAAGGAAAGTGAAAAGGAGGGGCCGCTGAGGCTATCAGGAGCACAGGGACTTCCGTCTTTAAGGCTTGTATTCAAACAAGTAGCCATTTACTTGGGAACGCAACTAAGTCCACACAGAGGAAGCACACCAGCTTGTGTGATCCAAAGATGAAAATTACAAAATCCTAATGTGGTGAATAGAACAGTATCAGAGCTGAAATTAGGAACACACAATTGGTAGAAGGCTATGGAGGACAAGCGGGGGCCTAACCCCCATCTGCAAAGTATCTAGCAAGACCAAGCTGTTGGCAGATGCGCTCTAGCCAAAGGCAAGGGTCCTTAACAGCCTTACTATCAGGCAGAGACCATGGTAAGCTTGATTATCCTGGATCGAACTCGATCCGTGGCCAGTTGATCTCCCTATAGACCTGACCTGAATTTGTTCTGGGTGCAAGCATCTCTTAGCTGCTTCAAGACAGAAATTTCTTTCTTGGCTTTTTGGGTGTTGATGGGGGTCTTCTCCCTCTCATGTATTGGCTTCTAGTTTTGTCTTTATACTAATATGATCTTATCTTTACCCTCTTGGTATGATTTGTTCTCCATTGTCCTCTGTTGTTTCCAGATGTGAAGCACGGGAGGAGTGGAATTGTAATGAGAAGAAACGATGCAAGGGGTTACAGGGAATGCAGGATGCGGGTGGGGATGGGTGATAGGGAGGGACACGAGATTTGGGGAGTCAATAATGAAGGCTAGGGGCGTCGGGGCCTAGAACGAATCCTGGTGCACAACTCATTTTAAAGGTGATTTAACCATGGGGGTGGGAGGGATGCTCTAAGACAGATTGTGGTGCTGACTGTACAATTTCCCTTGAAACAACTGAACGATTGAAATATTCAATTCTATGATGTGTAAATTGTGCCAATAAAAATGCTGAAAAACGCATGTACAAAAGTGTATGTATGGATTGTTCTAAGAGCTAAAAGAGCCCCCAATAAAATTATATGTATATAGTGGGTGGGGGGAAGAGCATATTGGGATTTATCTGAGTCCTGGACCAACAAACTTGGGTTGGGGGGAGACAAAAGAAGGGGCTGATGGAGCCAGGGGCACAGTGGGAGAAAAGGTCTCCCCCTTCTGTGACCGGGATCCACTCTTTTTTTTAAGCTGCACTTTGTGTTTCCCAAACTGCGGGCTCCCCAAGGACCCGCGAGGCCCTGTTCCAAGGCCAGCCTGCCTGCGGAGCGGCCACCTACCACGGTGGCGATGTAGATGATCCGCTGCACGGTCTCTGCTTTGTCTATGCAGCGCCGCAGGAGGCACTGCGCATCCAAACGGGCCTGGGAATAGGCGTCGCTGAACCGGGACAGGAGGGCGGCCTTGCGCGCCACGCTGGACAACTTGGAGCGATTGGGGGACGGGGTTCGCACTTTGGCCACTGCGGTGTTGGGGCTGCCAGACCGGCTGGCCGGCCGGCTGTGGCTGCTGTGGCTGCGGCTGCGGCTGCGCGAGTCAGGGCTTGGAGACCGGCTCCGATTGGGCCTGTGGGTAAGAGAGAATCAGCCAGGGAGACGCCTTGAGTGAAATCCCCTCTTGATCCTGGACCTTGGTCCTCCTCCCCACAGAAACCGCAAGCGACCCCCAGGCCCGTGCTTACCCTGCAGGCTTCCAACACGACCACAGAAACAACAACAACGGGCATTTACTCGCTGGGTTAGACTTTCCAGAGGGCCTCTGACTCACTCCGCATCTCAACTGATCCCCCAGATGCAGGACAACGGGGACATCTCCGGGAATGGGATGGGGCAGAGGGCTGGCAGAGGAAGGTGGCTCTGATAGTGGGACTGGGGTGGGTGTGTTTAGGACCAGGAAAATGGCCTTCCTCTGGCCTCAAACTCAACTCTCATGAGGACCTCCCTTCATGTTCTCAACTCCATGGGTTGAAAGAGATCTCACAGGTTTGCTTACCTGCAAATCCTATGCGGCAAAGTCAGAAAGGAAATCAAAGGTCTTGGGACCAGTCATAGGGACCAGTAACATGGTCACCCTAGAGAAGGGGACCCTCACATCTCAGAGAAAAGGAGACGACTATTAGGGAGCATGCTTTCAACCTGGGTACCACCACTGACATTGTATGCCTGCCCAAATCTGTTTTCAAGCCGAAGACTTTTCCTTCATCGTCTCTCCGAGAACCCTTCTGTCCACATGAGCCCCAAATTACTGAATGCTCAAGTAGGGACAATCCAGGAGGTGTTCTCTCTCTAGAAAAAAGCCATCCCTTTACAATTCAAAGCTCCCCATCATGGTCTTGGTTTGGGGTCTCGTTTCATTCGGCTCTCCCCCAAGCCAGGCTTTTACCACAAACTCAACACCCGAGGCATCCAAAGGAGCTTAAATAGAAAGGCCCGAGAGTCTGCAGACCTTCCTTGGAGGACATTCTTTTCGGCAGACAGAACAGCTATCTCGTCCTTGAGCGTGCGGAGCTGTTTCTCGTAGTCAGAGATGACTTCTGGGGCCCGTGAGTCTGCGCTCCTCCAGTCCAAGTTCTTGGCGTCTGTAGATCGTGCCTCTGAAGATCGTTGCTCTAGGGGTCTTGACTCCAGGCTCCGATGCTCTGTGTTCCTACCCCGCTCTGTGTAGAAATCTGAGTTCCTGTGGCGAGTTTCCTCTTGGGCTTGCAGAGATTTAAGCCTGAACAGCGAGAGAGAGAAAAAGAGAGTGAGAGAGAGAGAAGGAAAGAAAACAAAGGATGGGAGACAGGGGAAAGTAGGGGGGGAAACAAAAGGAGGAAGGGAAAAACAAACAAATAAGCCACAGTTGGCATGTGTAACAACAAAGATCCCTCTAACTACTATGGTATACCATTACTGGCTTGGAGAAGTGAAGCGGATATAGATGTGCAAACACAAATTAGCAGAACAAGACTGTCAGAATGCCCTGAGACTTGAAGAACTGCATGGTGCCCAGCCACCATTTCTGAACATTCTGATCAAAGATTTGACAGTCAAATCCTGATCAAAGGGGGGAGAAACACAGAACATAATTTCATTTCTCACGTGATCTAGACTTTCTAGAGCAGTTGCGGAAGAATAACCCCCAGAAGGACTTCCTTGAGATAGCCTTTACACCTTAAACCAAAACTCTGCTCTGCAGTCTTCGTTGAACAATAGTGTGGCCTGGTCAGTAAATTACTTCTGCCGTAAGCATTGTGCGCTCTTAAAGAACCATCCGTATGGACTCAAATTAAGAACAACTTGAAAGGGGAGATGAGACACTTAGGGGCAGTGAAAGTATGTCACTGAACGCCAAAACCCAACTCCCTGCCACTGAGTCCATGCTGACTCAGAGTGACCTTGAAGGACCAAGTCGAACTGCCCTGTGGGTTTCTGAGCCTGTCACACTTCACAGGAATAGCCGGTCTCGTATTTCATAAAAGGGTAGCCAGAATGATGGCACAGCTTGCAGAATTTGAACGAGTGTGCATACGGAAATTGTTGAAATGCTGTGCCTTTGCTGTGTACATCTTTACTGGAGAAAAGAGGAAATAAACTATTTTTTTTAATACAGAACGATTAGGGATCAGGGATCCCCATACAGGTGCAGATTTCACAGAACATGATTCCTGCAACCAAAAAGAGAATGCTCATACTGCTCCTCAAACAAAAGCAGTCTGCAGTAATGCTTCTTTCTCTTGACTGAGCTTAACCATCTGAAAGCACCGGATCTCCAAAACGTACTCCGGGGGCTGGCCTGAGATGGAATCTCCCACCTTCACTAGCTCTTTGCTTCTCTGAACAGGTGGACACGTTTTAAAAATCTATCAGCATGAAGTCAACTACAACGCATCGCGAACCTATATTGGCTCTGCCGAGCAGAGTGGAACTGCCCCAGAGGATTTCCAAGGCTGGACATGGTCACAGAAGCAGACTCCCACATCTTTCTCCCGCAGAGCTGCAAATGGGTTCAAACTGCCGACCTCTCCATCAGCAGCCAGTGCTTAACCACTCCATGGCCAGAGTGCCTTAAACAGATGGACTCTGGAGGGAAGTGCCGTGGAAACTGAACGTCCACAAGACTAGGTGGAAAGTTTGGGCCTCAGAAATAAGTGGTGCAGACATAAGCCAACCTACCTTTTGAAACAGAGTTGGGGGTCTTCATTTGTGATTTGATTAAAAAGGCAAGACACAATAAAACAAGAGCTAAATAAAATAAAGTCAGCGGCTACAGAACCCGCTGGGGTGGAAAAAAACAACGGTGCATGATGAGAAGGTAAAGGGTCCAATTAAGAAGGCTGGAGGGAAGCTAAAAAACGCGAAAGCAGAATTAAAAGCTGCACCTACAAGCAGTCAGGCATGGAATGAGCGCTACGGAACCTAATGGAAAATACACCAGTGAGCTCGAGAGACAGCATGGCATGGCAACTAAGACGTGAAAATCAGGAGACGGAGGAGGGACGTGAATTCAGGGCAGACCAGACCTTCGATCCAAGACTCAGGGTTGCTCTTGAATCCAGGACAATCGGATCATGGCTGAAAGCTAGGGAAGACATTCACAGGGCTGCTTTAGGTGTTCTTAAGAATAAATAAATAACAGTATAGCAATAATGAAACCCACAACCTTCCTCTGGTTCTTAACCGCTTCCTCCCCCCAACTACCAGGACCCCAATATTGCCTTGCAGACCTGGTTAGACCAGATGATGCACAGCGGGACAGATGGGAATCAGAAACGCAGGGAATCTAGGACAGATGAACCTCTCAGGACCAGTGGTGACAGTGGCAATACCAGGAGGGAAAGGGGGTGAAGAAAGGGGGAATGGATCACAGGGAGCTACATATAACCTCCTCTCTGGGGGACGGGCAGCAGAAGGGTGGGTGAAGGGAGACGCCAGACAGTGTAATATAAGATACAATAATAATTTATAAATTATTAAGGGTGCATGGGGGAGAGGGGAGGAGGAAGGGAAGGGGAGGGGGAACCCAAGAGGCAAGCGAATTTTGGGAATAATGAGGGCAACAAATGTATAGATGTGTTTTATACAATTGATCTATGTATTGTGATGAATTGTATGAGCCCCAATAAACTGATTAAAAAAAAAGAATAAGTAAATAAACCTTCATCTGCTTTTATAAGAAACCATTGAAATAAAGAACAAAGAAGGTATAACCTTCAGGAATGGGTATTTATTTTCCCTTGTAAACATGTACCTTTAGAGATTATCTGAACTTTGAATGCAGATTTGTCACAACAATAATTAATCACGCTATTATTTTAATGTTGAAAATGAATGGATCATCAAACAAACTATCTGATCTCAGGGAAATACCCCAATTATGCACCTATTTTAAACCTCAGCTCTGCAATGTTTTTTCCTCAGCGATGGTCAAAAGCAACATTAGGTGAAAATGTTGGCTCCACGCTTGTGTGACTCTGAGGGGCTTCAAAGAGATGGTGCAGAAACTGAAAGAACAAATCGAGGAATTTCCCAAAAAAACGTCCTGAATCCCCCTCAAATGGACTTCATTCGGTAGTTTCAACATTACTTTTAATACATGTTCTGGAAGAAATATAAAAATGGTGACTGACTCTGAAAGGAATGTTAAAAAAAACCCACTAGAATACATATTGCTGACTTTCCTGCGTGCATTGGGACAGCTTGCATCTGGTACTGGCATACCCAAAGGGGAGGGAGACGCTAAATTTAAAGATTAATCTGCAGGCTGCAATAATTCTGCCATTTTTTCCTTACTGCTTTTTTAGCTGATTTATTTCCTCCTCTGCAGCCAAAAGGGTTACGGCCGATCTGTTCTTGGTCTCTTCAAGAGTCTTTTCCGTCTCAGTCAGACTGCAAGAGATATCAGCAACTATCACCGCAGGGCTTCTCTAAACCAGGCACGCGCTCTCTGGGGCACTTTTGGCGTATGACATACATTCAGCTTCAACAAAGTTGAATCCTAAGACATCTGCTGTCAATCCCATGAGGTTGGAACTACTGCTGAGGATTCGAAGGCCCAAACGTGCCAGCGTCCTTTGCTCAAAGTCCAACTCTTATAAGAAATTGCGGAATCATGTTACCAAATAGACCAGGTAACAATCATTCATAGTAGCAGATAAAGAACCAAGAAGCACCGCTAGGACTTTCTTTCCACCCTCTTTCTCCCCCCAGGCTGCCTCTCACCTATCAGACCTCCATTTCCCTTCAGTGCGCCAATGTCTTCTCTCACGACGTGGCGCTGTGGGGTGAATGTGCCCTCCAACTCACTGTCATTGAGTCAATGGCAACTCATAGGAACTCTACAGGACAGGGTCTTATTGCCCCCATGTGGGTTTCCGAGACTGTAACTCTTTAAGAAAGTAGAAAGCCCCGTTTTTTCTCCCATGGAGTGGCTGGTGGTTTCGAACTTCTGTCCTTGGAGTTAGCAGTCCAATGTGTAACTGCTATACCCACCAGAGCTCCTCCGAATAGTTCCAGACCTCCCAAATGTAAAAACCTTATTTTTTCACCTATAATGAATTAATAAACCAAATTAATTGCTATCAGGTCAATTAGAACTCATAGCGACTCATGAGTTTCCAAGACTGCAAATCTTTATGGGAGTAGAAAGTCTCATCTCTCTCCCTCAGAGCAGCTGGTGGATTTGAACCATCAACCTTGTAACCCACAAGTAACCCACTACACCATCAGGACTCCTGTGACTCCATGAACAAACTCCATAAACAAAGTCACTTTTGTGACTTCCTGCCGCTGACCTTCCACCACCAATTGAGCAGTTTGCCTGAATTTTCAGCAAAGCTCAGTCATTGTCATTTCCAAGGGCTCTCTTTGTTGTAGGCAAGTAATCTTTAGCTCTATCTTAATTGTAACAGAAGTGGAAGTGGGGAGGATGGCACTGGATAAAAGCCATTGAGATTAAGCTGCCCTGGGAGAGTTCATGGATTGGCCTGGGTGTCTGTGATCTCTTGGATTCTGCCTCCAGAAACCACCATCACAGGAGCCCTGAGGCAGAGTGCCACTGCTACCTCCACTCAGAGCAGCGCCCCCCCCCCTATAACCTAGAGAACTGAGGACAAGCACGGCAGGGACGCTCATCTAGGGAGGAGTGAAGCAGACTCCAGATCATGAGAGAGCAGCAGGGCTTCAGTCAAATGTCAGCCAATCAGATCCTTACCGAAAGTGCTGTGCATTATCCAAAGTTCCATCCCACCTCCTGTTCCTCCTCCTCCTCTTCCTCTTCCAAGTGCCACTCCACATATCACCCCACTTTCAGGCATCATCTGCCTTCCTCCGCTGTGCTCCTCCAGCACTTGGTTCACACTTATAATTTCATTAGAAAGGCACTGTGAACCACTGAGGGCAAGGATCAGGTCTCTATATCTCTCAGTCCCCCGCACCTCAAGTAATGCTTGCCATATAGTAGAATACACACACACACACACACACACACACATATAACTGAAGGAATGGACAAAATGTCTTCAGCCTAAAGAAAAAGCAAATGGAGCAATATCTTCTTAATTAGGGTATTGGAGGTGGACAGGAAATTGCTGTGAACATATTAACCGTTTTTTAAAGTACGAGCAGTCTTATCCAGAGAACACTAAAAGAAGAATGTGGTCCAAGAAAGGAAGGAGAGCATTTACCCTGAAAAAGGAAATAAGAAATAGTAGGGGCTTTCTCACCCCCAACAACCACACAGCATACATGTGCGGTCCCATTCCAAGGAGGGTGCATGTGCTCATTTGGCACGGCTGGATGACACACAGAGAGAAGAACGGGACGTGCAACCGTGCACCAGGCATTGTTGAAAGCAGTCGGGCACACTGTATGTAAATGAAGCAAGGGATTGAGGGCTTCCTAGGTGCTGGGCACAGAGCAGGATGCTCGAGATTCAACGGAGCCAAACTAGCAGCGAGACCAGGGCTTAGCCCCTTGGAGTCTCCAGTCTAGTGGGGGAGGGAGATCAGTCTGCAAACAAATCAACTGCTGGAAATCCAAATGGTCGGAAGCGCTTTGAGGAGAAATCCAGATCACAGTGCCAAGAGGACTACGGGGGCGGGAGGAGGGAGGACCTTTCGACATAGAGAAGTCCGAGGAAGAAGGACCCTGAGAAGGGGCAACAAGTAGGCCGAGCTCTGGAGGATAATTAAGGAGCTGGGCAAGCAACGAGCCAGGAGACTATCCCAAGGAAACAGCCGAGCGGGCCTGAAGAAGACCACGGGCGGGAGGAGGCTGGGTGAGGCAGGACTCACGTAGGAAATGAGGGCGCCGGGCGAAGCAGGGGGGCACAGAGCACTCAAAGCCTGGACAGTCCCGGTCACTGCTTTGAAATGTTCTCTCAGAACAAAGCCAGGCTACTGCTGTGGGGGCTGGGAGGTGACTTGATACCATTTATTTCAAAATGATTTTTGATTGCTGCTGTGTTGGAGGTAAGTGTAGTTGAGCCAGGGTAGAAGCAAAGAAGCCCGTTGGAAGGCAAGAGCGATCAGAGGCTTAGATGAGGGCAGAGAGTGGAAGCGAAACAAAGAGAGAAGCTAGAGATGCATGCATTCAAAGGACACCCTGATCAATTGACGGGGGAAAGAATTTCATGACCAGAATCCACACATAAAATCTCGCGCGGTTGGTTCTCCCTTGTCTAGCCTCCCTGCCCACTCTACTCTCCGACCCCCCCACCTCAAGCCTGAATAGAGCTGTCCCTATTCAACCCCTTATTGGAATGTGCCCCTTGGGAACGGAGTCCTAACCAAACCAATCTCCACCAGGTTAGAAATGAGGACGCTCAGAGGTGGGTGGCCCATTCATTTCATGGAGGGAGCACCCTGGCCCGAGACAAGCCGGCGAATAAGCCAAGGAGGGCAAGGCTGTCTACCATAGAATGCAGGGAAGAAACAACATTGTTTTTGTAGTGCTAGACATAACCATTAAAACATAGAATAAGAACCACAGGTGGATTTTGAAACTATTAGGAAATCTGGTGGAAAACAGAAAGCAGTGTTATGTATACACCATTCAAGTGGTTGCGGGGGCAGGGAGTGAAGGGGAGGGAGCCTGTCTAAACATAAAGAGGGCAACAAAGAGCATACATAAGGCAGCATACGTACGACAAAAGAGAGGTGAAAGGGCATATGGATGTTCTTAGTATCATACTTGCAATTTTCTGTACGTTTGCTATGACTTCCAAATGGAAGCTAGAGCAAAACCATATGAGCTGGACAGCTTCTCGGTCCATGGCGCCTCTATGGGTGGCAACAGAATCATGGGTCACTCACTCATGGCCATAGTCACCACTCTCAGCGAGTGGGTTACAAGTAGAGCTACTACCCGCAAGGTCTGGAGTTCGATCCCACCAGCCATTCCACGAGAAAGGAGAGATTTTGTTTTTAAGGGAAAATAAAGAGAAAGATGAGGCTGTCTGCTTCTGGAAGGATTTACAGCCTCAGAAATTCAAACGGACAGCTGTACTCTGTCCTATAGGGTCACTATGAACAAAATAGTAGAAAAAATATTCCAAGCTATGGCAACTCCTTTCTACAGAATAGA
>NW_022111369.1:63963852-63968763 GCF_000313985.2 Echinops telfairi | reverse complement strand
TGTTTGTTTGTTTGCTTGTTTGAACTCTTACAGGAGCAGAGAGACTCATCTCTCTCCTGGGGAGAGGCTAGTGGTTTCAAACTACTGTCCTTGTGGCTGGCAGCCCAAAGCACATATTCCTTATTTGCCAATGTCCACATTTTACATGAGCCATGATTCCCTTTCCAAACTTAACTAAATTGAGAGCAAATAATTATTTTTTGGAGAAAGACAACTTGCATTCCTCTTACTCGTCTTGAACCTGTTTAAGTTGACTACGGGTGGAGCTCAACTCAGACTCTAATTGTAGGTCCTGGTCTCGAAAAACAGAATTTCTCTCCTTTTCGAATGTGTCCTGGAATAAAACACAAGCTTTAAAAAATAGCCTGAATAATTGGAAGCAGCATGAATTAATTGCAAACAAACAAAAAAAAACCCAACAACAACCAAGAAACATTAAGATGAGCAAAATAAACCAGCCTCAAAAAGGCACATCGTGCCCAGTACCATTTACTCTTGTGTTGGTGCTGCCAAATGAGTCACCAGTGGTTAAAAAAAAAGTGGTTTCCCTGGGGCGGGAGGTCGGGGTTGGGAAAGCAGCTCCGGGGAATGATCTGGGATGATGGAAATAAATGGACTATCTTAATAAGGATGTGAGTTATACAGGTATATAATACCCACTAGTCTAAGTTCACCAACCTCTAGATTCCTCTGTTCCAAACTGTATATCTCAAGTACGCACACCCAAAGCTTTGGTGCACCTGCATCTCCCATCTCTCTACCCAGAATAACACCCATAGGGGAAGAAAGATAATCTGAGAAGCATATGGAAATATTCTGGGGAAAAAAATATTACTCGTGGCTGATATCCATGAGTAGTTGCCTACTGTGCTGGCCCTTGTACAAGTTGTTCCCCATGCTGATCACATTTACTTCTCACAGGGAGCATATTAGATTGGCAAAATGATTGCGCCCATTCAGCATCGGAGGAAACAGTGACATAAAAGTTTAGCCCATAGAGGAGAGACTGGAACTCTGCCCAGTGTTCCTATCAACGTTCCAAAGTAAGCTGACTAATGCATCCGCCGCGAGCAGTCTGCCTTTGAGAGAATTGTGTACGTGAGATCAAATTAGCAACACCAACCTGAAAGGTAGAGGAGCTGAGGGGTCAAGGAGTTTAGGTTAATGGTGGTGGAACAGTTTGGAGAAGGGTCAAGAGAATGGTGGCCCAACTTAACCAAAATAGCCAAGGTCCTAAGTTAGCCATGCAGGAACTGTTGACATGGAATATGGCTGTGTATATTTCATGACAATGGTAAAACTAAGATCACTGATGTTTTGTTCACCTAGACATCATAATCCAAGGCCTTTGGCAAAGTATGGGTTCTTTTCCTAGTGTCATCTTCAATTGTTCCAACCCTGATGCTCTCCCTGGGAAACCACCCATCTCAACTTCAAAACATGGCGCCCTTTGTCAGTCTACCAGAATTAAGTATTCTTTTAAGCTTGGGAGTTGCCAATTATTTTCATTTCACGCTTTCAAATTACAGGCTTTTCCCATTTGATGACCTCTTTCTCTCCTGAGGCCCTTGTTGGTGTCAGCTGCCCTTGAGTCTTCTCTGTTCTTGGCGATACTGTGTGTAACAAAAGGAAACGTGGCCCAGTCCCGTGTCATCTTCATGACCTTTGATGTGCTGGAGCCTCTTGTTCTGTCAGTCCTGCCAGCCTATCTCAGGAAGGGTTTCCCTCCTTCCCGCTGACCCTCTATTGACTACATCTGACGTCCTTTCCTAGCTACTGGCCTTTCCCGGTGACATGTTCCGGAGAACCCTGATGGAGTCTCACCAACCTCCCTTCTAAGTAGCGTTTGGGTTGTCTCTCTCCTAGACAGATTTGCTCCCTGTCCATATGTTCAAGGTTCTCTGCCAACACCAAGCTCAAATACATCAACCCTTCCATCCTTTTTTTCCTTGTCCAGCTCTCACATGCACATGGCATGACTGACGGGACCATAATTCAGTTCATCTTAGTCATCGAAGTGACAGCTTTTTAGAACTTCAGAGAGGTTTAGTGCAGATTTCCCTGATGAAATATGCCATTTGGTTTTCTTGACCGTTGTTTCCATGAGCCTTGATCGTTTGATCCACGTAGAACGAAGCTATTGACTTCAAAATGTTCCCCATTTCATATGATGCTATTAATCAGTCCAGTTGTGAAGATTTTCCTTTTCTCCACACCCAAATGTAATCCACCGGGAAGGCTGTGGTCTTTTGCCTTCATCAGTAAGCACTTCAAGTTGCCTTCATTTTAGGCAAGCAAGGTTGAGTCTAGGTCTCGGGTTCTGAATGAGTTCTCTTCCATCTGTTGCCGTGTTCTTCTTCGCAGCGTCCAGATTCACAGCTTTTCTTTAGGATGCAGACTGCATGAGTAAAATGAAAGGACACAAACCGGCCACATGCCTTTTCTCAAGTCCTCATTGTTTGGATGACTGATTTGTCATTTTACAGTTACTAGTTAGTGTCTAGGGTAGACCCTGCAAAGTCCCAGATGTAGATCACCACTCATGCCCACTTTACAGTTGAGCATGGAGAGGCTCATTGATTGGCCTGAAATCAGACCAAAAGAAAAACTGACGAATGATGGTGCTGGCAAAGAATATTGAAAGTACACTGGACGGTCACAAGAGCAAACAGATCTGCCTTAGAAGATTCAACCAGAGTGCTTCTTAAAATAAGGTGACCAGATTTTAACGTTGGTAAAGCGAAATAGCCACATGGCAGCCGAAAACCACATACCCTAGCTTGTCATGCATTCTTTCCAAAAATCGGGACTTTTTTAAAATGCCACGGGACGCGGGAAAAATTGTTAAAAATCAGGACTGTCCTACCCAAAGCAGGACATCTGGTCACCTTACCTTAAAAGCAAGGATGGAGAGACTTCCTGTCTGGTACTTGGTGCATGCTATCGGGAGAGACCTATCCCTGGATAAGGACATGATCGGTAAAGTAGAAAGTCAGCAAAAATGTGGAAGACTTTTGGCAAGAGAAATTGTCACAGTGGCTGCACCAATGCCTCCAAGAGGAATGCGAGGAAAGCACAGGACCGAGTGGTGCTTTGTTCTCTTGTACACAGGGTCGCTATGCATTGGAAACGACCTGACTCCACCCAATAACGGCACACCACTAGTAAGCAGGCAAACCTGAGGTTTCAATGCAGCCCTGTCTTCAGACCAAACGCAAGCCATTAAGCTACATTACACAGCTACTCACTTTTTGTATCTAGATCTCAGGTCCCCAATTGAACTTGAGTCCGTCACTAGTTAGAAACCATATCGTATGTTTGAGTTCCTAGAGCTGGGTGAGGATGCTGAAAGCCAAGGGTTATCTGTTAGCATCATACCTGCAGAGAGAGGGCTGCACCATCAACAGGCTTTCCCAAGGAAGCAGCAGTAAAAGTCGCTTCCAGCCAAGGCAAAAGGCGCGATTTGATTATTTCCACACCAGCATACTGTCCTCCTAAAAGAAAGCATAAGTCAGGTCAGCATGAGAAATCCAGCTATACTACCTGAGCCACACAGGGCACAGAAGATGGAAGAGGAGGGAGCGGAAGAGAAGAGAGGTGGCTCAGGGCGCATAGGCCATTCTTACCCTCTTGGGCTGTTGTAGACAGGACCCCAAAAAGTTGACCCTGAAGCTTGGCAACTTGCTCAATGAGTTCAAGGCAAAAATTTAGATTTTGCTCACAGGAGTTTGTCTGAAAAGCCAAACACAGGAGACATTAAGACAACTCCTTCATTCTGTAGGACCTAATGCAGGCAGGCAAGGGACTGCCAAGGACCAATTGGCTCCAGGAGGCCACCAGGGGTAGAGACTACTACGTGTTCTGGTCAAAGCGTGGGAGGTGACAGGTGTCACTTCCAGGTTTAAACCATAGGAAAGTCTCTCAAGAGAGCCCTCTTTCTCCAACTCCCTCTTGAGCACAGAGGATCCAGCAGAAGACCGCAGTGGTGGGCCACAAGATCTGGAAGACTGCTAACTGGATGTGTGTGTGGAACTGTTACTTAACTAATGCGGCAGGTGGATATTTTATGTCAACTAGACATTTCTGGCTGGTGGGGGAGTCAGACATGTTAATCAAGTGGTAACTTGATGACACCTGCTTGAGGGGGGTTGGCCTTTTGTATGAGCGTGGGGGACTCTGGGAACCGTGTCTCTCTCTCTGCCCTCCACCTTCCTGCCAGCTGGAACTTTGTCTGCCTCAAGGGGTGGCCCCATGGGAGCCGCCCAACCCTGAGAGCTGTCAGCTTCCCGCCATGTTCCCATTGACTTTGGATCCACTCAGCTCTGCACCCACCAGCCTATGATCTTCATCATTCGGTGCCACCAGCATGTGGCTATGGGAGCATGCAGAGGAACTTAGGGACTAACATCGATTAGACTTATGAACTTGAGTTGAACTTGGCTGGGATGCCTTCCTTCTATGTAATTACTGCAAGATATAAAGCCCTGTCTTATACATAGATGAGTGTCACTGGATTTGTTTCTTCAGACAACCTGGCCTAACAACAGAAATAAAGTGTGTGTGTGTTGTTGGTGGTGGTGGGGGTGGAGGTTATAGCATCAACTTTTACTGCCTACTCAGTAGATCTCTGCCAAAAAAATTAAGTACATTAAACTGTTGATTATTTAAAATGTAAACCCCCACCTAACTGACAATAAAAATCGATGTAAACATAAGTGAGTAAACCTTTTGCAATACAACACCACCATCATCAGATTAACCAAGTTGCTGTTGATTGCTGCTCTATGCTGCAGAGCAGAACTGCACCCCACAGGGTTCTCACCGCAGTGCCCTTTCAGAAACAGATGGCCAGGTCTGTCTGGATGGAAAGGAAAGAGGGGTGTGTGTGTGTGTGTGTGTGTGTGTGTGTGT
>NW_022111369.1:63960160-63962973 GCF_000313985.2 Echinops telfairi | reverse complement strand
ACACAGATGTTTACATTACATGTGCATAAGGAATATCCTTGTTGACACAACACAGGAAAAGCGGCTTAGGGCTTTATGGAATGTGTAGACTAATGAGGAAGACAGGTAAGTGGACAGCTAACCTGCAGTGAATAACTAAGTCATACAAGACACTAGGAGTTGTCTAGGACTTCATTTTACTGGGATCCACAATCAGTGGTGATGGAAGCAGCAGTCGAGATCAAACAACACATTGCATTGGGTAAATCTGCTGCACAAGAGCTCTTTAACGTGTTGAAAAGCAAGGATGCTACTTTGAGGACTAAAGTGTGCCAAGCTAAGCCATGGTATTTTCAAAGACCTCAAGTGCACTTCCTTATTTAATAAGGAAGACCGAAGAAAACTTGGTGCATTTGAACTATGGTGTTGAAGAATATTGAAAGTACCATGGACTGCCAAAGAACACATCAGTCTTGGAAGAAGTACAGCCAGAATGATCCTCAGAGAGAAGGGTGGCGAGACTCCTTCTCGTGTACCTTGGACTTGTTGCCAGGAGAGGCCAGTCCTGGAAAAGGCTGTCACGCTTGGTAGAGTGGAGGGGGGGCAGAAAAGAGGAAAGGACTCAATGAGATGGACTGACAGCCGTGGCTGCAACAATGGGTTCAAACATAAGAACAATTACGGGCTGGCGCAGGACTGGGTGGTAATTTGTTCTGTTGTACAGGTCTTTATGTGTCAGAACCAACTCACCAGCAGTGGGTTTGTACAGAGGAGTCTTCAAGAGCTCGACTCATAGCCCACCATGCTACTGGGCTCCTTGAGTCCCTTAATAGCACAATGTTCCTATGACTGAAACATTTGCCACTGCTGTCTTAGGAGCCATAACCACTCCTTCCTCACAGAGCCAGCAGCCTCTCACCCTTTCTATTGCACTTCCACCTTGTTCTCTCTCACACACTCAGACACACACACACAGCTGCTGTTGGTAACTCATGACAACCCCCAGGTGTGCAAGAGCAGAACTGTACTTCACAGAGTTAACAATCACTGGGTTTCCAGAAGTAGATCACCAGGCCTTTCTTCAGAGGCACATCCCAGTGGAATCAAAACACCAAGCCTTCCTTTAGACACTGTGTGCATTCATCTTTGGTCACCCAGAGGCCTCTACCATGTTGAACTTCGATCCCCTGTCACCCTCTAGCTACATCATGCCATCTGCTAAGTGTACAGAGAAAGGGCATGGGAAGCAAGCAGACCTGAATGAGTTGTCTTTAAAAAAAAAACAATTTGGGGGTGGGGGGAGCTAATGTTTTAGGTGAAAGAGTGAATTGTCTTTGCTCTGTCAGTTGCCATAGTTCTGTGTGTTCTTATACAAGTTGCCTACTCTTTCTGAGCCTGTTTCCTCTGCAATAAAATACAGATAATGAGGCCTTGCTGTATTAGAAAAATTAAGTCAAAATAATGTATGGACACCACTTGGGATTCAAAAGACAGTTGATAGTGATGACGTGGTATGCAGCACTGGAGGAAGGAAGGGGTTAAGGCATGAGACAGACCTTGGCTTACATCTGGTTCTGTCCTTTATTAGCTGCTGCCACGAACTTGATGCCGACTCACAGAAACCCTGCTGGACAGCGGAACCGCCCTGTGGGTTTCTGAGACTATAACTCTATGAAATAGGAAGCCTCATCTTTCTACCACAGAGTGGCTGGTGGTTTTGAACTACTGACCTTGCAATTAGCAGCCCAACATGCAGCCACTATGCCACCAGGGCTCTTGATATAAGCTGCATTCCCTTTGAAAAGACATTTAAATATGCTGTTGGTTTGCTTTTGTTTAGGGTGTGGCGGATCCCTTTTTCACGAGCTACCTCAGGTACAGAGATGTGTACAGAAAAGATGCATTTATTATAAGGACATGACTACTGTAGTATTCGTATTACCTTCTGCTTGTGTGTCTCGCCCAGTGCTTGGGACAGAGTGGCTGTTTAGAGGAATGTTTGTCCAGTGAATGCATAGCACAATGTAAACAGAAGAGTGTGTGTCCTGAAGGTTCTTTTTCTCCAAACAAGTCACAGCATGCTGAAATTTCAAACACAAAGGATGGCACCAGATACGCAAGTTGCAGCAGGTGATGCAAGAAGTCTCCTTAGGAGTAACTGGTGATTTTTTTCTACTAAGCACAAAAGATAAACAGATCAAAGATTGGAGAGAGGTATACCATCTCTAAGGTCAGGGCACAGATTTGCCACATGCACCCACTCCAGGAGCACTGAGTTCCTGTTGTGTGTGAGGCCCTGGGCTGCTGGTCCCAGAAACAAACTTATTTTTTTTTAAAAAGAAGAAGAAAAGTCACATGTTGTCCGTGAGCTGAGCAGTAGGGCAGAGAATGGAAAACGCGTGGATCGTGACTAACTAGCTCAAACTCAAGCAACTTCGCCGCCACTGAGCTCATTCTGGCTCCCAGCAGCCCTGTAGGGCAGAGTGGAACTGTGGGATTCCGAGACTGTAAATCTTTCCGGGAGTAGCAAGCCTCGCCTTTCTCCTGCCAAGCAGCTGGTGATTTCAAACTGCTGACCTTGCAGTTCACAGTGCAAGGCATCACCCACCGGAATTACGAAGTCCTCCAAGTGGAGAGAGCTCTGGAGAAGCAGTAAAAAAAGCTCTGATGGCGGTAAAAGGAAAGGGCATTTTAAGCAGCAGAAACAGCAAGTACTGTGGACAAGATGCAGCAAGGCCTCTTAAAACAAAAACCCAGCTCACTCTGCCATCAAGCTGACTCTGGCTCACAGCCACCCTATACGACAGGGTAGAATTACCCCTTTGGTTTTCCAA
>NW_022111369.1:63951044-63959634 GCF_000313985.2 Echinops telfairi | reverse complement strand
TCCGTCGTACTTGAGGTCGCTGTGAGTTGGAGCTGACTCAGTGGCACCTGATAACAACAGAAAAGGTGAGAATGGTCCATTACAGGGTTTCCCAGCCCCAATCACACCGACTGCCAGCCAGGTTCCTGTAAATACTAGTATTCCTTAAGGAGAAGTTTAGAAACCGTGATGAAGGAGTGTGAGAGGGTTGATCCTAAACCGCTGCTGTTGATCTTTTTGGTTTGATTTTGTGTTAGTTTCTTTGTTGATTGCTCAGTTTAGAGGGTTGAGGGACTTACAGATGGAGATGTCTACTTAGGAGGTAACACTTACTGTGTACCTACTGTCTGCCCGCCAGGCACTGTCCTAAGAGGTTTGTAAGAGCTCTGGCTCCACCAGTCATGATCCTGCTCTGCCCTCACATTTCTGTCGTCCCTCTCCAGAATGACAAACAGTCCTTTGGTCACTTTCACTCCCTTTAACTTCTGAGCATCTTCAGCCTTATTAACAATCATCTAGCTCTTTTTATAAAGGGCCCTGGTTACACGCTGGGCTGCTAACCTCGAGGTCTGCAGTTCAAAATCACCAGTTACTCCTAAGGAGACAAATGAGGCTTTCTACTCCCATAAAGAGTTACAGTCTCAGAAACCCACAGGGGCAGTTCTATCCTACCCTACTGGGTTGCTATGAGTCGGCATCGACTCGTTGGCATTGAGCTTATTCATAACCTAATTCTCACAACCAGCTGATTTTTACAACTCAACAAATCAGATACCATTCTCAGCCCTCATTCACAGGTTGAGAAAAAACAAAAATGTTTGTAATAGGGAAGGGACAGAAGGTTAAGCTGGGTCCTAAACACCCAGCACCGGGACTAAGCCCTCAAACACAAATGAAAAGGGTGCTGGAGCTCAGGGGAGCATTGAGGTTGAAGGGATGGCTTTGGAAGCCTTCAGCAGATGGAGAACGTAAACACCTCTGCAGGGCTGAGATCCCCAAAGGGAACAGGGAGTGGGGAGAGGGCTGAGGGCAGAGCGACGGGCTTGTTGTTTCGGAAGTTGACTGAGGATGAAGAGCCAAGTGAATGGACAAGCAACAAAACAAGAGCAGCAGTGAGAAGTGAGACGCAGGGAAAAGGCCAAGGAAGCAGGAAGCCAAAGAAAGGAGAATGTGCTTTCTCCTCGGCTTCATGGAGGGGAGAGATTGAGAGAGAGGTAAAAGGTAGATCCTTAAGGCATCATGAACTCATTCTGATGTGTGAAAGAGATGGGAAAGGAGGGGTCCCAGCTCTCTGACTTGGACCAGGAGGGTCAATTGTGATGCCGACACATAGCCAGATGCCACCAGAGGAGACCCAAGACCCAAATGAGCTGAAATGGGCTGGAATTGCCCATGTTGAACCAGACAATCACATGGTTGACGATATCAGGAATGTAAAATGTAAAATGTAAAATCCAAGAGGAATGGCTTTACATTTATTTTTATAAAGAATATTTCAAAATCTATCATGAAGTACCATTCTGTCTGTGATAGGATGATATCTATTCACCTACAAAGATGTTCAATTAATCTATTCATTATTATTCAAATGTATGCACCAACAAAAGCTAGTGATGAAGACTAGTTCTTGATTGTAAATATCATTTTTCAACAGCAATGGCAAACTGTACAAATGACCCTCACCAAATGGATTACACAGAAATTAGATTGACTACATCTTTGGGGAGAGGTGATGGGGAAGCTAAACATTAGCAACTAAAGAATCCAATGTGGAATCAACCATCAACTGCTCATTAATGAAGTTAAGATGAAGAACTTAGAGATTAGTCTATGAGATCCAAAATATGACCTTGAGTATATCCCACCTGAACTTAGATCAGGTCTCAAGGACAAATATGATACATTGAACACCGATGACAGAAGACTTGATAAGCTGTGGGATGACATCCAGGTCATCTGTGAAGAAAGCAAGCGGTCACTAAAAAGACAAGAAAGGGGGAAAAGATCAAAGTGGATGTCAGAAGAATCTCTAAAACTTGCTGTTGAACTTAGAGTAGCTAGAGTAAATGGAAGAAATGATGAAATAGAAGCGGTGAACAGAAAATTACAAAGAATAGCTCAAGAAGATAAGTAACCTTCACTGCCATCAAGACTCTTAGAGACTCTGTAGGACAGGGTAGAACCGTCCTTGTGAGTTTTACAGACTAACTCTGTACAAAGTAGAAAGCTGGGTCTTTCTTCCTCAGGGTGACTGGTGACTTCAAACTGCTGACCTTTCAGATTGCACTTGAATGCATAACTACTACCCCATCAGGGCTCCTTCAGAGAAGTAAAGTGTTATAAGAAAATGCATAGAGACCTGGATTAGAAAGCCAAAATAGAAGAATATATATAGCTCAAAGTGAAAGAGCTGAAGAAAAATGTCAAATCTTGAGTTGCAATATTGAAGGATTCTATGTGCAAAATATTAAATGATATTTTGAAAGCATCAAAAGAAGAGGGGAGGAATCAACAAAGTCACTGTATCCAAAAGAACTGGCCAGCGTTCAACCATTTCTAGGGGTACCATCTGCTGAAGAACCAATGGTCCTGAGGGCATTAGCCAAAAAGCAAGGCTCCAGAATGGGCAGAGCTGATGACACACTGGAAGCACTCACTCACCTCTGCCGAGAAACTGGAAAGACAACCCCCGGGCCAGCCCAGTGGAAGAGCTCCAATATAAGGGGGCCCAAACAGTGCTGAAAGTACAGAGCATTATCATTAATATCACATGCAAGTGGAAATTTTCCAAAGCTAATCAACAACAGTGGCAGCACCACAGTGCCAGGGAGCTGCCAGAAACTGAAGGGGTATCCAGACGACTTGGAAAGAGGGATGTCACTGCTGATGTCAGATGCACCTTGGCTGGAAGCAGAGAATACCAGCAAGATGTTGATTTGTGTGTAGATCATAACAAACTATGGAAAGCATTGAGAATGAAAATTCCCAAACACCTCATTGTGCTCATGTGGAAACTGTACATGGACTAAGAGGTGGTCTTTCAAACAGAATAAGGGAATACCGGCATGGTATAAAATCAGGAAAGGTGTACACCATACCCTGTCACCAGACTTATTCTAGCTGTAGGCTGAGCTGTATGAAGCTGGACTACAAGCAGCTGGACTCTATGAAGAAGAACATGGCATCAGGATTGGAAGAAAGCTTATTAACCTGTAACATGCACATGGAATCTAGGGAGATTTGAAGCACTGGTTGATGAAGATCAATGCTTGCAGCCTTCAGCATGCACTACAAGTCAATGTAAAGAAAACCAAAATTCCCACCACTGGACCAAGCACAGTAATTTGTTTTGTTTGGGTGGGTTTGGGTTCTTTTCCTGTGCAGCCGAGACCTTCGGGATGGCACGATGAGACAGCACCCCTACGTGCCTGGGAGCACCCAGTGATGAAGGAGAGCTGCATCAAGCTTGCCAGGCATGAGAAACAACTATGTTGTGATCTTGAGATTTGGGGATAGATTCATTTCTTTAGTATAATCTGGCTAGTAAAGAGAAAAAGGAAAGAAAGCTATCCTCCGAACTGTACTAGTAGATTAAATCCTCAAGAATGTAAAAGCATGTTGACTATGCAGGGAGGAGTGTATGTGGGCAGGGAGTCTGTTTGAGTACACCATAGCAACGACTACAACCCTTTGGAATTTCAACCATAAAGATTATTCTAAAACAAACAGAGGAGATAGCGCTTTAAAATCGCACTTGGTGTGCTGACATTTAATACTCTTTTCAGTCATCAGTGCAGATTCCTATAGCACAGGAAGCAAGTCATGCAAGAGGAAGGTCATGCAAGAGGAAGGTCATGCAAGAGGAAGGTCATGCAAGAGGAAGGTCATGCAAGAGGAAGGAAGCACTGCCAGCCTTCAACGCCCTCCATCCCCACTCAGTTGCTGAGAAGTCAAAGGTATGAGATTGTAATATCCTGATATTTCCTTTCTTACGTTAAGGTATATTATCTTATCCAAGCATGGGGATGGGATTATCAAGGGTGTACAAAATGTATACCATTTGCTAGTAACTACATCGTGAGCGACGGGAATTCTAGAACACTTCATTGTGTTCTTTAGGAACCTATGTACAGACCAACAGACAGACATTTGAACAGAACAAGGGATTACTGCTTGGTTTAAAACCAGAAGAGGACGGCAAGGTTGTACCCTTTCAGCATATGTATTCAATCTGAGCAAATAATCCAAGAAGCTGGCTAGACTACATGAAGAATGCTGCATCGGGATTGGAGGAAGACTCATTAACAGTCTGCAACATGCTGTGCATGTTCAGTGAAAATGAAGAGGACTTGAAGCACTTACTGATGAAGAGCAAAGATGGATTGCATTGCAACATAAAACAAAATCCTCACAACTGGACCAATAAGCAACATCAAAATAAATTGAGAAAAGATTGAAGATGTCAAGGACTTCATTTCCTCGAATCCACAATGATCACCCATGAAAGCAGCAGTCAAGAAATCAAACAACACATCACATTGCGCAAATGTACTGCAAAATACCTCTTTAGAGTATGTAAAAGGAAGGATGGCACTTTGAAGACAAAGGTGCCCGTGGCCCTGTTCAATCTTGTCATATACACGTGAAAGCTGGACAGTGAATAAGGAAGACCAGACAAGAACTGATGCTTTTGAATTATGGTATCGGCAAAGAAAATTCAATATGAAATAACCTGTCAAGAAATCCATGTGGGAAGACGTATAGCCAGTGGGTTCATTTGAAGCAAGGAAGGCAAGACGGTGTCACCTCCTTTGGCCATGCTGTCTACATGTACCAGTGACATCATGCTTGGAAGAGTCAGTGAAAAAGAGGAAGATCTCCAAGGAGATGGAGACTCACAATCCTGGGCTCAATCAACCACATCAATGATTGTGGAGATGGTGCAGCACCGGGCCTGTGTTCTGTTCTGTTGTACATAGGGTCGCTAGGAGTCTGAACCCACTGTGGTAGTTACATAATCTGGTGTCAACTTGAGGATTAAGAGTGTAAGGGGAGTGAAGGGATCAGTTATCAGGCATCAAAGAACAAAAATCATATCATTGTGTGCTCACCTCCATGATGCGATCGCTGAAGACAAATGGGTGCATAAGCAAATGTGGTGAAGAAAGCTGATGGTGCCTGGCTATCAAAAGATATAGCGCCTCGGGTCTTAAAGGCTTGAAGGTAAACAAGTGGCCATCTAGCTGAGAAACAACAAAGCCCACCTGGAAGAAGCACACCAGCCTGTGTGATCATGAGGTATTGAAGGGATCAGGTATCAGGCATCAAAGAACAAAAAATCAAATCATTGTGAATGAGGGGGAGTGCAGAGTAGGGACCCAAAACCCATCTGTAGGCAACTGGACATCCCCTTACAGAAGGGTCCCGGGGAGGAGATGAACCAGTCAGGGTTCAGGGTAGCAATGATGAAACATACAACTTTCCTCTAGTTCCTAAATACTTCCTCCCTCCCGCCCCCCAACCCCACTATCATGATCCAAGTTCTACCTTACAACTCTGGCTAGACCAGAAGATGTACACTGGTACAGAAAGGAACTGGAAACACAGGGAATCCAGGACAGATGATTCCTTCAGGACCAGTGCTGGGAATGGTGATACTCGGAGAGTGGAAGAGGGTTGGGTGGAAAGGGGGAACTGATTACAAGAATCTACATATAACCTCATCCATGGGGATGGACCACAGTATAGTGGGTGAAGGAAGACGTCAGGCCGTGTAAGATATGACAAAATAATAATAATTTGCAAATTATTAAGGGTTCATGAGGGAGAAGGGAGTGGGGAGGGAGGGAAAAAAATGAGGAGCTGATACCAAGGGCTCAAGCAGAAAGCAAATGTTTTCAGAATGATGATGGCAACAAATGTACAAATGTGCTTGACACATGGATGGATGGATGGATGGATGGATTGTGATAAGAGTTGTATGAGCCCATTAAAAAAAAAAAAGTTGTATGATCCCCCAATAAAATGATTAAAAAAGAGAGAGAGTGTAAGGGTGGAGTAGAGCCTGTCAATCAGGATACAGCCAATGAGGCCTCTGTGTAGGTAAGGTCTTCTCCTGAGGATTTTGGGAACTCTGGGATTTCCTCCTTGGAGGCGGGGACACTCTCTCTCTACACTGACTACCTGAGAGACACTCTACTGACAAGACACATGGAACTACGCTAGAGCCTCGCAGCTGGAGAAGCCATGTGGACAGCCCTGCCAATGCTGAGATGCTTACAATGCCACTGGATCCACAAGGCTTCCCACCCACTGGCCTGTGATCTTCCCGCATTCGTCATCATTGCATGTGTTTCGTGAGTCTGAAGAGGAATTTATTACTGGTATCAACATATGGGCTAATATCGGTATTATGGACTTGATCTGGACTGGGCTGGGATGTTTTCTCGATATTCAACTGCTCTTGTATATAAACCTCTTTTTTATACACATGAGTGTCTATGGATTTGTTTCTCTAGTCTACCCAGACTAACACACCCACTCACTGGCACCTAGCAATAACAACACTGTAACTACACAGAGCAGAGAGTACTTCTTTTGAGACATCTAAGAGCATCTTACCAAGGTTAACTCCCTACTCCACAGGGCACTAAGGGGACACAAAGCATCTCACAGCAGAGAGGGGGTTTGGCCAGGAATGGCCCACTCTAGATATTGCCAACACTGCATTTGATCATGTTAACATCTCTTTGAAGTCATTAGGGCATCAGAATCTAGTTCTGCAAATACTCAAGCTTGCTCAATGAAGTCAGACAAAGATTTCATGGTAAAGTTATGAATTTGGGGCAGCATACCCGATATAAACTATTCTTAGAGTCTTTGATTGTGTTTACTCAGTGTGCCAGAGTAGCTTTATAAGAAGTTGATAAAATCTTTTGCTTAAAGTATGGTACAGTCCCCATCTGTTCTCCAATTTCCTGGTAATGCTAAAGCTAGGATCACTGCCATTGAGCCATTGCTGACTCATATTGACCCCCCTGTGGGTTTCTGAGACTGTAACTGTTTACGGGAGTAGAAAGCTCAGTCTTTCTCCCTCGGCACTGCTGGTGTTCTGAAATCTAACTCAAACATATTTCTGCCCTTTATATACTGTCTTTAGTTTCTTCCCTTTGCCCTCAGAAAAAGGTGCAAACTCCTTAACACTCTTCCCAAGGCCCATCACCATCTGGCCTTAACCACCCAACTTATTCAGCCTCTCATTTCCACTCCTTGTGACCCCTTCACACCCACCCCCAAATACACTAGGGTTTTCCTGGCATTGTTTTGTTTTTTCCATGCTGCTTCCCAGATGTAAGCACACAGAGTAACTCTGAAAGATATAATACATAATATCTGAAAGATAGAATAAACAAATGAACAAATGGACACAGATAAATACTGTAAATACAAGCAGAGCCCCAAAGTAGAATCACTTATTGAATGGACTGTGAAGCTCTGGATAATGGACTCTGTTCATGGCTAAAAATGGTGCTTTCACCCAACACTCTCAAGAACCACAAACGAAGAAAACAATTTCTGAAAGTTCTGTGTTCAAACCGAGCTTTCCCTAGCTTCCAATAGAAACTAAGGCTTAGAGGGAAGGCCTTCATCAAAACCTGAAAGAGCCTTGCATTTCAGTACAGGAAATTGAGTAAGCAATGTTTTGGTTCTGCTTGATTATCTATTTCTTTTGTTTTTTAAGTCTTTGGTTGTTTTCTTAATATCCCTTCTTGAAATTAAAAAAAATAACAATAATCATGCAAAAAGTTTTTTTAAGGGAATACTGAAGAAGGGATTCCTGAGTGGTGGACATCATGTGGTTAAGAGCTGGGCTACTAATTGAAAGGTTGGAAGTTTGAGTCCTGCCAGAGGCACTTGGGAAGAAAGATCTGGCAAAAACTGTTCTGAAAATCAGCCACTGAAAACCCTCTGGAGCACAGTTCTACTCTGACGCACAGGGGGTCAACATGAGTTGGGGCCCAGTCAACAGCAATTGGTTTATTGTAGTGAACTGGAACTGAATTGATGTCATAGTCAACAAGTTAATCATAGGGTTGTGAATAAAGTCAACCTTCCATGGCAAACGTGACTTACCGTTTTTAATTAACAACCACAGTTCTTTCAATGCATAGATAGTTCAATTTTATTTCTGCTCATGGAAGCAGCAGTCAGAGATCATTGCATTGGGTAAATCTAATGCACAAGACTTCTTCAAAGTGCAGGAAAGAAAAGAGGTTACTTTGAGGACTAGGGTGTGCCTGACCCAAGCCATGGTATTATCAATCACCTCCTATGCACATGAAAGTTAGATATTGAGTAGGGAAGACGGGGAGATTTGAATTATGCTGCTGGAGAAGAATACTGGAAGTATTCTATTGGACTGCCAAAGCAACAAATATGTCTTGAAAGAAGTCCAGCCCATTGGGCCTCCACTCGAGTATTCCCTCAATACTTTCTTCTATTAAATTGGCGTTCTATGATGCTCACCTTCCCAAAACAACTGCTGAAGACAAAGCGGGCGAATAAGCAAATGTGGTGAAGAAAGCTGATGGTGCCCGGCTATCAAAAGATA
>NW_022111369.1:63944602-63949989 GCF_000313985.2 Echinops telfairi | reverse complement strand
GAAAACTTCATCTCATGTTGGCCATGTTGTCATGAAAGACCAGGCCCTGAAGAAGGACTTCATGCTTGGTAAAGTAAAGGAGCAGCAAAATAGAAGACCCTTAGCAAGATGGATTGACACAGTGGCTGCCACAATGGGCTCAAACAGAAGGGCAATTGTGAGGACGGTGCAGGACTACTCGACAGCGCCTCGCAGCAGCAACCACTCTAGCTTGGATGACAGGCCACAGCACAAGAGGTGCTCATTGCCAGGAGGCACTGAGTTGTTTTTTTCCCAGAAAGTCTGTGGTAAACCAAATAAGTGTGGGAGCCTCTGATGTAGAGGCTTTGGGCAGAAGAGTAACTTGATCTGATTTCACAATTTAAAAAAACAAAACCACTTCAGGTTGATTTTTTAAGATAGTGCAGGTGTAAAGGGGATTAGGAGGGCTGCAGTGGAGGTGGTGGAAGGTGCTCGGATTCTACAGGGGTTTTGAAGTCAGCACCACTAGATTAGGCTGATGAACAAGGCTATGGAGTATATCACAATGAAGACAATGAAGAGGTCCGTGCTTCACCTAGTGATGCAGTCTGGTAAGTGTTGGTTGACTGATCAAAAGGTTGGCTGGCAGTTTATACTCACCAGCCACTCTATAGAAGAAAGAACTATTCTTCCCCCCGAAAACAGTGACAGCCTTGGAAACCCCGTGGAGGGTTAACATGAGTCAGGGTCAACTTGATGGCAGTGGGTTGGACTGTGAGAGCTGAGACAAAACTAGGTCCAGGATGTAGGTCTGAGGTTCTTGGACATACTTAGAACAATCGATACTGGAAAGAGAGCTAAAAAGAAGACTCGTAAAGTCTGACCCTTGAAGAAGAGCCACAAGAGAGGAATGGGTCAAGCAAGGGGCCCCACAGTCTGGGAGCCTTAGGAGAATTGGAATGTCCACCGTCTGAGGAGAGAGATGTCTGAGAGGTCAAGATGGATGCTGCTGCCTGGGAAATGGTCACGAGATCTGAAAAATCAAGTCTCTGAAGCGGAATGACGGGAGGAGAGGCTATATTGAAATGGTTTGGGTGGGTACTGAGTGAAAAGCTGAAAAAGGAAAAGGATAATAAAACGGTGGCATTTTCAATGGTTACAGATGCTTCCTAAAAATATCATGTAATTTGCTCTAGTCAAAAGTTAGTGTCATGTGTTCAGTGTAATTTTGTCAGTAACAATTTGTGTAGGTTGTTGTTCGTAGGTGCCATTAAAAGGGTTCTGACTCATAGCAACCCGATACACAACAGACCGCTGCCTGCTCCCACACCATCCTCACAATTGTTGCTGTGTTTGCGCCAACGTTGCAGCCATTATATCAATCCGTCTCCTGGAAGGTCTCTGCTTTTTCACTGAACTCTAGCGTGATGTCCTTTTCCAGGATCCTGCTGATAACAAGAACAGAGAGTGACAAATCCTCAACATTCTTGCTTCTAAGGAGCATTCTGACTGTACCTCCAACACAGATGTGTTTGCTCTTTCAGCAGTCCATGATAATTTCAATATTCTTCTTCACCAGCACCATGAATGTTGATTATGGATCCAAGCAAGATGAAATACTTGACAACTTCAATTTTTTCTCCATTTACCATGATGGTACTTACCTATTGGTCCAGTCGTGAGGATTTTGCTTTTCTTTACATTGAGTTGTAATCCATACTGAAGGCTTTGGTCCTGGGTATTCAAGGTCAAGTCTTTCTCCGGAGTTCAGCAAGCAAGGTTGTGTCATCTGCATATAAAGGTTGTTAACAAGTCTTCCTCCTCTTGATGCCACATTCTTCTTCATACAGTGCAACTTCTCAAGTTATTTGCTCAGCATACAGATTGCATAAGCATGGTGAAAGGAGACAAGCCCGATGCACACCATTCCTAATGTTTAACCACACGGGATTCCTTTGTTCTATTTAAATGACTATCTCTTCATCCATGTACAGGTTCCACATGAGCATAATGAAGTGTTCTGGAATTTCCATTCTTCTCAATGTTTTCCATGGTTTGTTATGATCCACAAGGTTGTATGCCTTTGCATAGTCAATAAAATACAAGTGTTCTCTGCTTTCAGCTAAGATCCATCTGACATTAGTAATGATATCCCTTGTTCCATATCCTCTTCTGAATCTAGCCTGAACTTTTGGCACCTTCCTGTCAATGTCCTGCTGCAACCATTGTTGAATGATACTCAACAAAATTTTATTTGCAAGTTTTATTCATGGCATTGCTCTATAATTTCTGCATCCTTCTGGGTCCCTGTTCTTTGAAATGGATACCAATATGAACTTCTCCTTATCAGCTGGTTAAAGCATTTCCACTGCTATTCCATCGGTTCCTGGAGCCTTGTATTTCCCTACTGCCATCAGTGCAGCTCGGAATTCTCCTTCAGTACCGTTAGTTCTTGAGCCTATGCTACCTCTTGAAATGTTTGAATGTCAACCAGTTCTTTTTGTTTCAGTGGCTCTGTGTAATACTACTTTTTTATAGTTCCTGCATCGTTCAATATTTTGTCCATACAATCTTTTAGTATTACAATTTGAGGCTTGATTTTTTTTTCTTCAGTTCTTTCAGTTTGATACGCTGAACATATTCTCCCTTTTGGTTTTCTACTCTAGGTCTATGCAAATTTCTTTCATTATAATACTTTACTTTGTCTTCTCAAGCTGCCTTTTCAAATTTTCTGTTCAGCTCTTTTACTTTGTTTTTTACATTTGTTTTAGCCATTCTACATTCAGGAGCAAGTTGCTGGGTTTCTTCTGACATCCACTTGGCCTTTTCTTGACTTTTGTCTTTGTAATGATCTTTTGCTTTTTTCCTGTATGAAGTTCTTGTGTCGCCTTCAACTCATCTTGTCTTTGATCATTCTTGTTTAATGCATCAACAGGGTTCTTGAGTTGGTCTCAAAATTCTTTTGGGATACACTCAAGGTCATGTCTTGGCTCTGGTGAAATTCTTTTAATTTTCTTCAGTTTCAGCCTGAACTTACACATAAGACTGTTTCACAGTCACCCCTGGTCTTGTTTTAGCTGATGATATTGAGCTTCTCTATCACCTCTTCCCACAGATGCAGCCAATTTGTTTCCTGTATAGTCCATTTGGCAAGGTCCATGTGTATTGTCACCATTTATGTAATTGAAAAGCATTTGCAATGAAGAAGTCATTGGTCCTACAAAATTCTATCACTCAATATCCAGCTTCATTTCTATAATCAAGACCTTATTTCCAACGTTCTGTTTGTTTCAAACTTTTGCATTCCAGTCACCAATAATTGTTAATGCATCTTGATCACATATTTGATCAATTTCAGGCTTAAGAAATTGGTAGAATTCTTCAATTTCTTCATCACTAGCTTTAGTGGTTGGTGCATAAACTTGAATGATAGTTGTATTAACTGGGCTTCCTTATAGGTGTATAGATATTATTCTATCACAGGCAGAATTGTACTTGAAGTCATATCTTGAAATGTTCTTTTTGAAGATGAAAGCCACACCTTTCTTCCTGAATTTGTCATTCCCACACAGGAAACCATATGATTTTGATTCAAAATTGCAGTCCCAGTCCACCTCTGCTCACTGATGCCTAGGATATCAACGTCTGGGTATTCCACTTCATTTTTGATGACTTCTGATCTTCTTGGAGTCCTAGTTTGCATATTCCACATTCCGATTGTTAGTGGGTGTTTGCAGTTGCTACTTCTCACTGAGTCATGCCCTATCAGCAAAAGAAAGTCCTAACAGCTTGACTCCATCCATGGCATCATGGTTGACTCTCCCTTGAAGAGGCACCTCTTCCTCAGTCCTATTCTGAGTGCCTTCTAACCTGGGGGCTCATCTTCTGCCATTATAGCTGACAATTTTCAGCTGCCAATCATAAGCTTTCCAGTGGTTAATGGCCCAGAAGTGGATAGTTTATTCCTTCTTCATAGTCTGTTCTTAAGTCTGGCAGCTCTGTTGGCACCTGTTCACCTTGGGTGCCTCTGGTATTTTAAATACTAGTGACATCTCTTCCAGGATCACAGCAACATGTAAGCCACCACAGTTTGAAAAACTGACAAGTGGCAGAATTGGAATATAGAGTTTAAATTCAAAGTTCATTTAAGACACATGGTAGTAACGCTTTTTCTTCTGGATTGTGGGGGTAGAAGGTAAAAGGTAGTTTTAAGAAGGGTGAACATATGTATTAAGATTTTTCCATCTCAGTCTTCTGAGGTGGAAGAGAAATTAAGAACTTTTAAAGATGAGGAGTAGTTCCTAGATGGGGTGCAAACAGTTCATGTGCTCAGGTGCTAACCTTGGAGGTTCAAATCCAACCAGACATGCCTCACCTCTGAAGAAAGATCTGGTGACCTCAGAAAAATCAGCCCTGATGGGGCTCGGTAATACTCTGACACACATAAGCCTAATTATCTGTCAATTGATGGTAAAGACGATGGGGAAGGGACCCAGCCTTTTTTGTGAAGTAGGAACAATCAAGGGGGGTGGGGGAGATATTGAACACTAGAAGGAAGGCTAAGGAGAAAGGTGTGACTGTCCTTGAGCTCCTCAACCCCACAGGAACCCCACTTGAAGGGTTAAGGCAACAGCAGCTGCATTCTTCCTGGTAGTTTGAAACAAAACGGATCTGCATTCCAAACCCTGCAATTGAAAAAGAACTATGTGTGCCATCTAATTGCACTCTTTTTTATAGACGAGGTGCCTGAGACCCAGAGAGGTGAACTGAACTGCCCAAGGTCATACAGCTACTTCGGTGCTGAACCAGACCTAGAAAGAGGGAGAGAGGATCTGACTCCTAGCCCAGAGCCTTCACCTCTCCTTGGAGAATGAGACCCCTTATGTAAGGTGGGTGAGAAACAGAAACCAAACCCACTGCTAGTGAGTGGGTTGCGACTCATAGCAACCCTCTAAACTAGAGGTTCTCAACCTGTGGGTCGCGACCCCCTAGGAGTCAAACGACCCTTTTACAAGGGTCACCCGGTTCATAACGGAAGTTACAGTGATGAAGTAGCAGCGAAAATAATGTTACAGTTGGGGGGTCACCACAACATGAACCGTATGAAAGGCTCGCGGCATGAGGAAGGTTGAGAACCACTGCACTACATCTTTTCGGAGCAGACGGTCTCATCTTTCTTCCGAGGAGTCGTTAGTGAGTTTGGATCGCAGACCTTAGCGTTAGCAGCCTGATGTTTAGACCGCACAACCACCAGGGCTCGAGTACAGGCAGCTCAGCTCGCAGGTGCTTCTTTCCGTGTACTGGGAAAGTTCTGGAGCAGGGCTGAGGGTGGAGGTGAATGGGCGCGGAAGTTGGAGGACAGAATGACGGTTTATTACACTTGTAATGTGCCTCGGTACTGCAGCATGCTGTGCTGAGGAGTCCAC
>NW_022111369.1:63928826-63944149 GCF_000313985.2 Echinops telfairi | reverse complement strand
GAGTGGAGCTGGCGCTTTCGCTGGGGGCTGAAACCGCATCCGCAAACGTAGTAGTGATTGCGGCACCACATGTATGTGTCAAATGCTACCGCGTTCACACACACACACACACACACACACACACACACACACACACACACACACACACACGTGAAGCGAGTCCCCGGCCCGCGGACTCACGCTGTACTCCCGCAGCCAGGAGTCGAGCCTGTCGGGCAGCGACAGTATGTACTCGTTGGAGACGATTTTCCTCAGTTGGTCTGCCATCGCTGGCGCGGGCTGAGACGCGGCGTCGGGCGACCGCGGGTGGACGCGCGGCCGGGTGGTCCTCTAGCTGGCGGGGCTCAGCGCGCGGCTGCTGTTTCCATCCTCCCCCGCGGGGCGCACCGGGCGGCGATCGGGAAGCCGCGGGAGGTGCCCTGGGCCGCAGCCGCTGCCCCGCGCGATCTTGCCGCTCCCGGGGCCGGCCCGCCAGCCCCGGCCCTAAATACCCGGCGATGATTAAACAAACCGTGACGTGGGCGCGGCTGCGGGGGACGCGCGAGGCCGGCGTCCTGGCAACGCGCCCGCCCTCCCGCCGCCTTCCAGCGCTGGGCACCGCGGCGGGCACCCCGGGGCGCCGCTCCTGCGCCTGCTGCTGCTGCCGCTGCTGCCGCCCTTCCTCCCGCGGCTCTTAATACTGCTGGCCAGGGCGCCCGAAACCACTGAGACTCTGGTTGGACGTGGCCTGGAGGGCTCCAAGACCCGGGAGAGGGGACAGCACCGTGCCTCGATGGGCTATGGCGCTACCTGGGAGGCACCCCAGGCCAGAACCCTCCTTTCCCCGCTGGAGGTCTGGGGAACCTCCCCTCTGGGAAAGCAAAGGTAGTTTCTTCCTAGAGGTTTCTGGCTAGGCTCTTTCATTCTTCCATGTCACACACTTTTCATTAAAGTTTCATGTGTAGCGCCCCAGGGTTTGCGTGTATGAAATTGACTTGGGCTACAATTTCCGTTCTTCCCACTTGTCTCTTTTTGCTTGGCTCCTCGCTCCTCGGTGGGTGCCCAGATGAACGGATTTGAACTCCAGAATGTTGACAGACGGAAGCTAGTTCCTCGGTTTTTTATAGGACTGCTAAATCGCAAGGCCAGCGGTTCAAAACCATCAGCCACTCCCGGAGAGAAAGACCAAGAAAAGGCTTCTACTCTTGTAAAGAGTTACGGTCTTGGACACTCACAGGGGCAGTTCTACCCTGCCCTGTGGGTTCTCTGGGAGTTGGAATCAACTTGATGGCACGGAGTTTGGCTTTCTGGTTTAGAATTAGTAGACACTGTGAAGTGCCATTTTCTGGGAGTTCTGGTAGTACACGTGTTTTCAGTGCACCACTACTAACAGATTGGGAGACCAGCAGGAGCGCGGGGAGGAAGATTAGCAGTTTGTACTAAGCAGCTGCTCCTCAAGATAAGGATGAGGATGCTGGCTCCCATGAAGACTTCCAATCTAGGAAACCCTATGGAGTATTTACTTTCTCCTACAGCGTCCACACGGGGGGCCACTGGGTTGAGGTTTGGTGGTTTGTTTGGTGTTCCTGTATATCACAATCCAAGGGCTATAAAGGCACAAACATGTTGTCATAGTATATGACGAAAGTGGAAAAGGACACACACTTCTAAATATTCATTACCTAATGAATATTAGATATTCATTTGTCTTCCCTTAAAGGGGGAGCGTTGGATGAAAACCTTACAGATATCTTAATTTAGAACCAACAACTGCCTACAACCACTGTCATCTTCAAAGTGTGCTCATTTGCTTAGTCATAGGAGAGAGTATGTGTTTAGTAATACTGTACTAAACTGATGTTTCTAGTGCTTATTCTGAGTCCTGTTAGCACAGTGGATAACCTCTGGCTGCTAACTGAAAGGTCTTCCCTCCAGACTCCTCTGGAGAGAGA
This sequence comes from Echinops telfairi, assembly GCF_000313985.2. NCBI lineage: Eukaryota > Metazoa > Chordata > Mammalia > Afrosoricida > Tenrecidae > Echinops > Echinops telfairi. The sequence continues at coordinate 63,942,218 of NW_022111369.1, read as the reverse complement.
GTGGCAGTCTGCCCCCTGTATATTTACAGCCTTGGAGCTTGGGGCAGTTCAACTCTGTCCTTTAGGGGTGCTAGGAGGTGAAATAGAGTGGGTGGCAACCAGTTAGTTTGGATTTCTCTTAGCTGTGGACATCTTAAGCTTCTGCCTCGTCTATTAAAGAGAGACAATAGTTCCAATTTCATTGAACTATTATGAGACCAGTCAAGATCATTCCTGTAAGGTGCTTAGCAAAGTTCTTAGTTTTTCTTACTGTTGTAAGTGCTCAAAGAATGTTAAAAGCACTATTACAATGATCGTAGTATTTAGTAGGGAAAACCTAGGAACAGTTAAAATCTCTAACAATAGTGTTGGACAAATCATTCACCAAAATGTTGCATACTAAAAATCATGTCATTAAAGACTATCTAGTATGTAGAGATGCATACTATACACATTAAGTAGAGAGGAAACAGGGCTCTAAAGGGTACTGAAGCGAAGAGGCCACCCAAGCGAGCGAGATACAGGCTCCAGGAATTGACAGGATATCAATTGAAATGTCTCAACAAGCTGATGAATCACTGGAAGCACTCACTCATCCATGCCAGGACATTAGGAAGACAGCTACCTGGCCAGTTGACTGGAAGAGATCCATATTTGGGCCCATCCCAAAGAAAGGATGAGGAAAATTATAGAATATCATTAATGTAACACAAAGGAAAAGTTTATGGAAGATAGTTCAACCACAGATGCGCATTCACAAAGAGCTGCGAGCAATCCAAGCTGCATTCAGAAGAGCAAGTGGAAGGAGGGATATCATTGCTGATGGCAGATGCATCTTGGCTGAAAGCAGAAAATACCAGAGAACTGTTTATTTGTGTTTTATTGACTATGCAAAGGCATTTGACTATGTGGATCATAAACAAACTATGGAAAACATTAAGAAAAATGATATTTCTAGAACATTTCTTTGTGCCATACACAACCTATACATGGAACAAGAGGCAGTAGTGCGACTAGAACAAGGGTGGCATAAGATCAAGAAAGGTGTTCGTCAGGGTTGTAGCCTATCACCATACGTATTCTAGCTGTACGCTGAGCGGACAATCCAAGAAGCTGGGCTATGTGAAGAAGAACGAGGCATCAGAATTAGAGGAACACTTATTAACAACTTTTGACATGCTCATGACACAACCTCGTTCACGGAAAGTGAGGAAAAAGACTTGGAGCATTTGCAAATGAAGATCAAGGACAGCAACCTTCAGTCATGGATCACAGTTCATTCATGAAGAAGACCAAATTCCTCCCAAGTAGACCAATAGACAACGACATGCTCAATGGAGAAACGATTAAAATTGTCAAGAATTTCATTTTGCTTCTATCTACAATCAATGCCTATAGAAGAAGCAGCCAAGAAACAAATGACATATTGCATTAACGTGCCACTTTGAAATCTAGGGTGCACCTAACCCAATCGTGGTACTTTTCATTGTCTGTGAAATGCAGGTGAACATTAGACAATTAATAAGGAAGATCAGAAGAACTGATGCCTTTGAGCTATGATGTGGGCAAAAAGTATTTAAAGTCCCACTGAAAGAAACCAATCTGTTTTGGAAGAGGAACAGCCAGATTGCTCCTTGGAGGCGAAGATGGTGAGACATTGTCTCGTGTACTTCAGATATGTCATCAGGAGACTCCAGCCCCTGGAAAAGGACATCACTCTTGGCCGAGTGGAGGGTCAGTCAAAAAGAGGGTGATCCGAAACCGAATGATGCGCTGACTGCACCAGTGGACTGCAACATAGCACGAGTCCTGAGGATGGCCCATGAGTGAGCAGTGCTTCCTTCTGTTACACCGAGGATCGCTGAGTCAGAACAGATTGGAGGGTGCATAACAACAATGGATATTGTTACACTGGCACTATGAGGCCAAGGCTGAATTCTGAGTGATTTTAATTTTCTAGTTTTCTAAGTTTATACCTGTGTAGGAATTCATTTTATAACAGGTTAAACCCCCAAAAAAGTTACCAAAGTGATAAGATGCCATAGATCGAATTGTCTCCCCACTTCGCTCTCTCAAAAAAAGTGTCCACGTGCAGATGTGACGTGATTAGCCATTTGGGTGTAAGGGGGTTAGGGTGAAATACAATATCCTTACTCTGGTCACATCCCTGATAAGGGAAATTTCCCTGGGAATTGATCTGCATCCCCATTTAGCTTACAAGAGATCAAAGGGGAGAGAAATGAGCCAAGAAGGAGTGAACCATGAAGAACCAGGAATGGAATGCATGGTTTAGAGCCAGGGACACTGTCCTGAGAACCTCCTGGACCCACAGGAAGACTGATGCCCAGACACGTGGAGATTTCAATGGGCCGCCGAGAAGTCCCAAGAGGTTAAAAAGAGGACAGGACGTTCCCCCGAAGCTGAGAGAGAGAGAAAGCCTGCCTGAATTCCCAACACTCTGAATCCAGACTTCTAGGCTTCTAAACTGAGAATATCAATGTGTTTTTTAAAACCAGACATGTGTGTGTGTGTGCACTAGATAATTAAGACCCCAACTCTAAAACTTTGCCAACTCAGAAAAATGCTAGCCAAAATACCAATATTTAAGCTGCTGACCCAAAACAAGATGCTCTGACCAATATGACTTATTTAGCAATTAGACTCATAGGCTCTTACAATAGAATGGGTCTTGTAAATGGCCTTATAATATACCACCTGATATTGTTTACCTCTATAGCTTAATATCCAAGGCTCTTACAACCTGAAGTCATTTCATATACCTCTTGTCTTCTGAGAAACCAGGAGCATATCTTGTTCATCAGAGCAACTTTGTGCTTTTTGATAAGAGAGAAGCATTTGGTTTCCACTCAATGATCAAAAACCAAAAAGATGGTTTATATATTTATTCATTATGAATCCACAACTTCCAAACAGCAATCGGAAGATCACCTAGGGAGAAAGGTCTGGCATTCTGTTTCTGAAAAGGTGCCATTGGAAACCCTATGGCTCAAGCCCATCATGGGACACGCAGGACCAGGTAGCATTTTCGTTCTATTTCGCATGGAGTTGCCATGACTAAGGGACTGATTTAAAGGCAGATAAGAACAACCTACCAAAAAGGATCTGAGCTGGCTTGAATAAAAGATTCATCAGAACGGGGGAATTTTTTCTTTAAGAAAGAGAAAATAGAAATTTAAGCTTAAGTTTATATACGGAGATGAAGCCTCATTTTATACTTGTCTGTGAGCTTTGTGAAAGCCAAAGGATAAAGGAAAATTGGTCTTAAGGTTATTTATTAGACTTTCTTTTTCAGATTTTAATAGTACACATAGCAGTTCTTGGAACGAAAAGATTGACTAAGTAAAGATTCTGCCTGGGGATTGTATTGCTGCTCTAATTGTGTCCCTGAGGGAGTGATAGTTCAGTGGTAGGATTCTTACCTTGCATGCAGGAAACCCTGGTTCGATTCCTGGCCCACCCATCTCTCAGTGGACCCTTTGTGTTACTGTGATGTTGGACAGCTTTCAATGGAGCAAATTCCAAGACAGACTAAGAAGAAAGACCTGCTTGTCTATTTCTGGAATTCAGCCCAGAAAACCCCGGCGGAACACAACAGTCTGATCCCACCGGCCAGAGGGTAGCCATGAGGCAGGGGTCAACTGCGCAACAGCTAACAACAATTTTGTCCCAATTAGATCAGTCTAACAAACTGTCCACTGTCACTTTTCAGAAAGAAAAGATAAGCATTACATGTCTCGTTTGTGTTTTTTTCCCCTAAAGGACTATAGTTACTGCATTGAGCACATTAAGTAAAATTAATACATACTTAACAGTTTGGGTTTATTTATACAGTACACTAAATAAGTTATGGATAATTAAGTAACCAAAGTTCCTATCAGAGTCAAATAACAAAGCCCCCAAACCAGATTCTACTGCATTCTGTAGATGGCTCCACAATCAGCTCCCCCCTTTGAAAGCCATGTTCACAGGCGTGGGTGTCTGTTTATTTACATCCTTAACTTTCACGGATGGAGCCTTTGTGGCCTGTGAACAGGCTTGGAGAGCCGAAACTGGCCTGAAAGCCTCTGAGCCCCAAAGCCCTTTCAACCATTCACCTGATGCTTGTTGCTGCGTCTCTCGGCAAGGGTGGGACTCCGTGACAATCGCTACACACACAGCCTGTTTGGTATAAACACCAAAAAGTGTACTGAGGAGTTGTAAGCCTGACCAGATGGGGCCTGCAGGGGGAGCTCCATCCCTGCAGCTGTGGAAAGGGGCCCAGATCCAAATTCAGTGTCTAAGGGGTACAGAAACGCCACCCCTCTAGCCTCCCAATCTTCTACTGGCTGATACAAGCCTTTCATTTTTGATACATTTCCACGTATCTTGGGTAAGTTGAAACAAATACACAAACGGCTTAGAACATGAACACAATTGCTTTATCTCATACTATGCTATTTTGTGTTTCCTCATACCGTTTCCCCGAAAATAAGACAGTGTCTTATATTAAATTTTGCTCCCAAAGATGCGCTAGGTGTTATTTTCAGGGAATGTCTTAATTTTCCATCAAGAAGAATTTGGTACACATTTATTGTTTATTGTTTTATTAAAAGAGACCTCGCACTTCCTGTCTGCTCTGGCTGCACTGCGGCCAACAGTGAGCTGCGCAGTGGCACCCGCCACTACGGTCCAGAGTCCAGAGTTAACAGCAGCTTCAGGGGGCCTTATTTTTGGGGAGTTCTTATTTTCAGGGGGATGCCTTATATTTCAGCAAGAGGCAAAACTGTAAGCAGGTCTTATTTTCGGGGGATGTCTTACTTTCTGGGAAACAGAGTATTATTGCTTACATCCTGATGGTGTAGTGGGGTTATGCTTTGGGCTGTTGACCTCAAGTTCTGCAGTTCAAATCCACCAACCACTCCGTGGGAGAAAGATGAGGCATTCTACTCCCATAAAGTGTCACAGTCTCAGAAATAAGGGCACTTCTACTCTCTCCTATAAGTTTGCTGTAAGTCAGAAGCAATGGCAGTGAGTGTACCAGTGTGTGTACTCAAGTCTTTGATCACGGCAAGGTTGGTGGTTCAAACCCACCAGCCACTCTAAGATAGAAAGAAGAGGCTGTCTGCTCCCATACAGATTTATATTCTCAGCAACCCTACCCAGGTTCGTTGGGAAACTGACTCAACTCCATGAAATTGGATTTGATTTTTGGATTTTAACCACCCCAAGCCTCACTTTCCCCATACATAAAACACAACGTGGGGGTGAGATAAGCTCCACAATCCCTTGCATATGTCAAAGAGTAAAAATTAGCCAGAAATTTAAGAAGAGAACTCAGCACATTTTCTTTGGGATTTGCAAGAGACCAAATGGGGGGAGTATTGGGTGAAATACTGAGTACCCAAAACTCTGAAAGAGGAAAAGAATCTCTTCAGTCGGGCGGAAGTTACATATGAATCACAAGTACTTTCTGAAAGCAAACGATGTAAGTAAAATTTCGAAGCCACAACAGGATACAAATACTTTTTGGCAAGAAACATTCTCACCATTCACTTCCAGAATGTTCTTATCGTTTTGTTTTTAACCATAAACTTGTAAAAAGAAGATGTGACACGGGATAGTATCTGACCTCCTCCAGCTATACAATGGGGAAGGAAAAGTGCTCCCCATCATCACCGCCCGACGCTGATTCCTCTGAGACTGAGGTTAGACATGCCTCCACCTTCCATTCATTTTGCCCTTTTCTGGCCCCAATTGTCCCTCCTACTGCACGCTCTATTTTTCAGCTGGGTTTGAGCTTTCATTGCAATGGCCACACAGAATTCACAGACCATACTCACAATCAGGGGGTTTGTTGGGGGAAGTTAACAGGCTACAATCGGCGTGAGAAATGCTCAGGCTACAGGTGTGCCATCAGGACAGTGTGTCCGCAGGCAGGCCTGCCTCTGACCCTCGCCACTTGACCTGGCCTCTGCCCTGCGCATGCAATGCTACAAAGAAATGTTAGGGCTGCCAATAAATACCCAAAGGGCACACCACTCCACCATAAGCTTCAGCCTGAAGGTGCTCAGATCTAGCTCCATAGGTCAGCAAACTCAACTCCTCCAATTAAACACCCAGAGGCACCCCACTCAACAAGGCAGATTCCTGCCCGCAAGCACACAGTAGTACTGTATTTGTTCTGTGAGCTGGAAAGGTCACTGCTCTGTCTCACACTCTGGCTCCTGGATCTGCTTTTGCTGCTGCTCTGTTGTCAAAGCTGTCTCCAGGATCAGTGCGCTGGGATTTCAGGGTCAAAAAGACATGCTCCACTCCTGGATCTTACATCTTGCTTCTGAGATGGCTCATTTTATACCCAGGAGAATAGCAATACCACCACTTTTCCAACTTGTCTGTCAGTTTGTCATACTGTGTTGGCTTGTGTGATGCTGAAAGTGAAGTCACTGGTATTTTAAATGCCAGCAGGGTCACCCAAAGTGAACAGGTTTCAGCCGAGCTTCTAGAATAAGAACATACTGTAAAGAAGGAATAGGCTATCGACTTTAGAGGGATTCGCCACTGAAAAGTCTGTGGAGAGCATAGAAACACTGTCAGTTACTGAAAATCTAATAAACAGAAGCAGAACATTGTCAGAGATACTGACAGACACTGAGCCCCTCAGGCCAAAAGACATTGAAATATGATTAGAAAACTATGACTCTCAAACTAGAGTTGACTATCATGAACCAGATGGATGGAGCAAAGCCTGCTGAAGGCAAGCCTTAGGGACCTTCATTTGCTGATGAGGTGTGACTCAAAATAAGAAGAAACTGCTGCAAACATCTCTTTAATAATTGGCACTTGGGAAAAACACAATTGGCACTAGGAATGTATGAAGTATGAATCTAGAAAATTGGAAATTATTAAGAATAAAATGCATAAAGATCGATGTTCTAGGCATGGGTGAGTTGAAGTGGACTGATACTTGGCCATTTTGAATCAGAAAAATCATATGATTTCCAGTGCCGAGAAGGACACAATCACGAGGAGTGGCGATACATCAGTCATCAAAAAAAGGATATTTCAAGATCTAATTGAAGTACAATGATGTGATAGAATGATATTTATCTGCATATAAGGAAATCCAGTCAGTACAACTATTGTTCGGATTTATGGACCAAACACTAAAGCAGAAATTGAAGAATTCTACCAACACCTTCAGTCTGAAATTGATCTAACCTGTAATCAAGGTGCACTGATAATTATTGGTGATTGGAATGCAAAAGTTGGAAACAATGAGAAAGGGACAGTAGTTGGAAAATGCGGCCCAAGTGATGGACACAAAGCTGGAAATCATGTCATAGAATTGAGTCCTCATGGTCGGTAGTTGGAAACCACCAGCAGCTCCGAGGGAGAAAGACTGGGCTTTCTTCTTCCAGCAAATAGTTAGTCTCGGAAACCCACAGGGGATTGCTGTGAGTCAGCATTGACTCGGAGTTTGGTTTTATCAAGAAAATGAAGGTCATTTGGTGCAAATAATAAAGGTTCTTGAAGAGTCATATTAACGAATTAGGGAATTACACACCTAGAAATTTCTCAACAAGTATTTCTTCTGAGAACAAAATATTTTATCAGTATTAAGTAAAGAAAAACACACTAGGGATGGTGCACAAATTGTATTCAGATTTATTTGTATGACTCATGCCAGGTGCCTCAGTTTTAAGGTGCTCTTAAACTCATTCTTCCAAACTGTTTTTAAACTTGGTTCGTTTCAACAAACCAGTGGTTCAGCAAATTTTGTCCTTTCTTTCATTTTTGGCTCATAGGTCAGTTTGGGTCAAACCTTGCTTTCAAGTGATTATTCAATGATCACAAGTCAAGTACCTTTCTTGAGTATATTTTTTACCCTAAAGTTTTTCTGCAACAACCAATCCTTCTAACCTCCAGTAAAGAAACAAAGATTTCTCTGCAACTTCAATTTTAATATAGAGGGGTAACCTGACAAAATTTCCCCAATTCACCCCACAGTGCTTCTCTCTCTCTAGCTTCTGGACATGTTATTATTGCTATATTAACTATACTCAGTGATACTTACTGATGTGCCTCCTTGATAAGTTTGTGAGCTTCGTAAAGGACAGCATCTTCGTTCGCTTTCTATCCTCAACTCGGGACCCGACACAGACTAGACCTTCTATCACAGATGCTAAACAAAATTACTCACAAAAGAAAGAAATGGAGAAAGTGCGGGAGAGAGGCTGGGAGGGCAGGGAGCGGGGAGACGATTGGCTGGTTTCTTGCTGATGTCATAATCCCAGTGAAGCCAAAGAAAGCACATTGAACGGTTGTTCTTTGGGCGTCATTCTCCGTCCAAGCAGCCTGGGGCCTTTTGTTCAGGAAATGTGCAATGGGCCAAACATCCATATGGAATGTTGTTGTTGTTGTTGTTGTTGCTGCTGTTAGGTGCTGTCAAGTCGGTCCCTACTCATGGCGACCTGATGTACAGCGGAAGGAAATCACGCCCAGCCCTGTGCCATCCTCACTAGAGCCTTCGGAAAGTGCTTAATTTTGTCCATCCTAACTTTTACCTGTAGTAGTCATTTGCAGAGATTTTTCCTCCCACTTGAGGGTTTATGGAGCCAGCCAGGTTAACAGAATGCACTCAAGGAGTTGTCCATGCAGTCCACAGTGCACTAAAATAAACACGTGTAGCAAGCTCGAAGGAAATGCACTGTGGTCCTATAGGAATGGCATGGGGGCCATGTCTGACTTCCTCTGACTGCACCAGGGGAAAGGAGAATCCAATTCCACATCAGCCCAAGGCCAGTTTCTAAGAGGCAGAGATTAAACATGTCTCCGACCTCCATCCTGCTTGATACTAACTGTTCTGGAGTCCACTGTCCCTCCGTGTCACTCTCCTTCTCTCCTGGGTTCAATAATCCTTGCAATGCACACAGAACTCACAATTAAGGAGTTTGGGGGAGAAGGTAACAAGTTACCATTCAGGATCAAGATAAGCAGTTCTATTAGGAGCCGCTCTTCCCAGTCACATTCACATCTCTCGCTGGCCCTCAGCCGCTTGGCCTGTGCCCTGCTGGGACACGTGTTAAAAGCTCCTTTAGCGCGTCAGATAAATGCCCAAAGGACACACCACTTCTCCATAAAGTTCAGTCTGACCTCTAGCTCCACGGATTGTGGATAGGATGGGCACACCTAGCCCCCCAGATTAAGTTTCTGGAGACACCCAAGAGTCAAAAGTCTGGGTTCTGCCACCGCCTCTGCTAGCAATGCTCCTCCACCATGTCTCTCCCAGCTCTAGCTGTCTCTGGGGTCACAGCTCTGTCTCCTGGGATCTAGGAGGGTCAGCAAAGGAATCTCAGCTCAAAAGACATGCTGTACTCTCGGTTTTCTTTCTTGGTGGTCATGAGATTCCCCCCATTTCTGCTTCTGAGATGGCTCATTTCAAACCCAGATGGATGGCAAATTTGACCAGTTCTCCCATTAGAGTTCCATACAACCCAATTGCACGGCCCCTACCCAATCATTTTCTGGGAGTTTTGAACACTATGGCGAGAAGGACCATACCAAGTCATTTCCCTGCACCATAGGTCTTTGCTGTCATCTACAATTCTTCCTCGCTCGGGAAGAACCAATGTGTAACTAAAGGAATATCCCGTGTTCTCTGGCCTGGATTCCTTTTCAGGCACTCTGATCCTCTTCTGGGTTATTCTTGTCTCACAGCTGTCTCTGTCAGGATCTTGAGTCTTTGAATCAAAGCCTACAGTATTTGAAGAAAGTTTCTGAGCCTTTGCTGACTCACTTGCATGACTAAAGCAAACTAACTAACCTCGGGCTGCCATTGAGCTGCTTATGATTCATGGAGACCCTCTGTGGGGATTCCAGGATTTTGTGAGATCTCATAAGTCTTTAGGGGAGTATATAGCCTCGTTGCTTTCCTTAGAGTGGCTGGTAAGGTTTGAACTCTCAGCCTTGTGGTTGAGTAGTTTAATGTTTACCTGACAGTGCCACCAGGGAAGTTTCCTTTAAACACAGTCTTTAGCCGTGGCACTGTTAAAGGCAGGGAGGCCTTAACAACTTGGTGAGTTCTAGCAAGTAAGGGAACTGAAAATTTCACCCATGGCTGAGTGAAAGGTAAATTTGTGTGAAGGAGGAAAGCATGGCTAAAAGGAGGTAGACCGGAACCAGAAGGTAAAGGACCTTAGGTGCTAATATGAAGGAGTTTGAAGTTTATCTTGGAAAGCACTGGAGAACGATCAGCTTTGGGGCAAGGGAGGACATGATCAGATTTGTATTTGAGAAAGATCACACTAGAGACGGAGGAAACAGTCAAGAGTGAGGGTGAAGTTTCTAGCTGGATGTTGTACTTGCCTTGCTCACTAACAGGACACATGAGAAGCAGATCGGTAGGAGAGAATTTCAGTCCAATTTTTGGATGCACTGACCTAGAAGTGAATGAATGTAGAAATGTCTTTGTAATCTGACTAGAAGAGGCACTGGTACAGGGGATTCAGCATTAGTCTACTAACAAAAAGGTCAGAAGTTCGACTCCACCAGCCATGGGAGAAAGATGAAGTTGTCTGCTCTGCTGGCATAAAAATGGACAGCCTCATAAACCCTCTAGGACTTTATAAGCCAGGATCAACTCAACAGCAGAGGGTGGTAGATCCTGACTAGTACTCCAGAGTTGTAAATGCTATTGATATGCAGCAGGCAAAAAGAACTGCAGAACTAAAGGCAATGAGCAGAGACTTTAATTAGATGAATTTACGTCAGTCCTGGCTTTTTGTTAGTTGAAAACTTGATCAACCACCTAACCTCAGTTAGCCTTGATTTCTTCATTTGTAAAAGAATTAGAGGAATTACCAGGCACAGAGTAGAGTCTAAAACTCATTATTTCAGAAAACAAATTCGAAGATAATATCTCTGGGAATGATCCACAAGCAAGAAGTAGTCATGTGACTGAATTGTTGTTGCTGTTGTTAGATGCTGCAACGGGTCCTGCACATCCTCCCAATTGTTGTTATGGTTAAGGCCATTGTTGTAGCCCCTGTGTCAGTCCATTCCCCGAATGGCCTTCCTCATTTCCACCCCTCTACTTTACCAGGCATGATTCTCTGCTGATAACATGCCCAACGTGTTGTTGTTAGGTGTTCTCAAGTCCGTTCTAACCCATAGCGACCCCATGCACAATACAGAATGAAACACTGTGCGTTAGGCCAGGTGGACTAGAGAAACAAATCAGTGACACTCATACTTGTGTAAGAAAGAACTTTATATCTAGAAGTAATTGTGTATTAGGAAAGTATCCCAGCCCAGTGAGTCGCAATCCATACTGAAGGCCAAGCCCAACCCAAACTCACTGCTATGGCGTCCATTCTGACTCCTGGAGACCCTGTACTGAAGACGGCAGGGATTTTTATCAGCAACTGCTTCAAGTGACTCCAGGTGATTGATTGGATTTCTTAAAGGGTACAGCAATCCGCATCAAGAAGAATACTGTGAATACACACTAAGGAGAATAACAGGGTGTCTACTCAGAGAGACGTGAGGCAGCAGGGTGCTATCCAGGAGAAGCCCACCCTTGGTAGCCAAAGGAATATTTAACTTCAGGAAAATCCATGGTCAGATATCTCAACATGGGAGATAATTTGGCAAAATCAAAGGTAGCAAAATCTCTTCTAGCAGCTTTCTAAAACATGAATTGAGTCCCGTGGCTGTGATAGGCACTGGCGGAGAAAGGAGGAGTAAACTACACAAACCTTTCAGGCTAGAGCTCACCATCTTCTAGTAACAGTCAGTCGGGTGAACAACATAAAATTCCATGGGACCTGACAAACGCTACGAAAGACTAAGGAGCAGAATGAAGGGTCAGACTAACTGCCAGCGGGAGCCTGGGAAACCCTTGGAGAGCAAACAGCATATGAATGAATTCTTACATGTTTGGCTGCTAACCACAAGATGAGCAGTTCAAAACCACCAGCTGCTCCTTGGGAGAAAGATAAGGCTTTCTACTTCCGTAAAGGGTTATAGTCTTAGAACACCCCCCCTCCCCAGGAGCAGTGCTACCCGGTCCTGCTAGTCAGAATTGCCCTCATTGGCAGTGAGTTTGGTTTTCAGTTAGAGCATAAATAAGAATGTGCTAGTCAAAGCAGAAGAGGACTTCCTAAGCAGAAGAAAAAGAGACAACGCATAGGAAGTCAGGATTCCATCACAGTAACTGGGGGCAATAACTGAGCACCAGTCAAAAATCCAGTTATCCGAATGGACAAAGGGAACCAAAGCCAGACTATTAACACAGTGACATCCTGCTGGCTCCCCAAGCAATGGGCTATACGTTCTAATACATATCCTCTCTGAAGCTTGTCCTAGAGACTGGAGCAGGCGTGAGCCTAGAGAGGGGAGCCCACTGGGTAGAACATTAGGGAAAGAAGATGGATGAGATGGATGAGCAGCTCAGAGAAAGATGAGGCTTTCTACTCCTGTCAAGAGTGACCGTCTTGGAAACCCACAGGGCAGTTCTACTTTGTCCTATAAGGTCGCTATGCGTCTGTATTGACTCAACGGCAGTAAATTAGACACTGACATTAGCTAAAAGCAGGGAAGAGAAAAGCATACGATTAGAAGGGATTTACTCTGTGCCAGATTACCTCATTTAAATTTAACAACAATTCTCTGATGTAAAGATAACTACTGCAGAAAAGCAAACACTGGTGGGAGTTCCCAGAGGAAAGCAGCCCCCTTGATGCTTCCAGCTGAGCTGGATACCCTTAGAGCCCAGAGATCTTTTCTAGAAATGATTTCACCTCCACAAGGAACACTTTTCCTTGCTGCTTAGTGCTCTCCCTGCATTTTCTTTGTTGGTGGCCTAGCGGATAAGCTTTGGGCTGGAATCCACATTAAAAAATCCCATAAAAACTGACAGTCTCAGAAACCTACAGGGAGGTCACTGTGCGTCAGCCTGGCTTTGATGGCTGTATGAGGATTATTGTTATTGTTATCATTTTGTATTGTCCACATGGAGCAAGTAATGTATAATGAAACTTCTGATAAATCAAGCCCCCAAAGCTGTCTCTTGTCAACTATCTCCAACATCCAATGGGAACCTCACTTCCAAAGCCACAGAAAACAGAATGAGACTCGTGGTCCCTCCAAAGGGAAGAGGGACTCCCTGTCCTTGAGGATTCATTCGATTTTAGCTGCCTAATAGGAGGCTCTCTGTGCCTGAAAGGAGCTGCGGTCTGGTCTCGGAAACCCACAGGGCCAGTGCGACCGTCCTGTGGGCTCGCTGTGAGTTGGGACCGACCGGACGGCAGCGAGAAGGCGTTTAAGTTTGCAATTTTGTTCACTTCTGTCCACAATGTCACCATCCCGCGTCCTCTCCCACAGCTATTCTCCATCACGCCCCTTCCCGCCCTC